>NC_133219.1:37256180-37889514 GCF_040436345.1 Pagrus major | reverse complement strand
CATCAGTTTTGTTCCCTCAAATCCTCATGCCCCACAGTATCTGAGTTTATGTCTTATCTCTCATCCAAGAGGCTTCTTTAGTTCTAACTATTACCCCTTTTCCACTGGTCAAACATCCCACTTGGACCTGTTAAGATCGGGCTTTTGTGTTCAATGGGAATGTGTGAACTCTGCATTTACACCCAGGTCAACTGACTCTGCAGTAGACACGGGTTTTAAACGTAAGACCCGGGTGAACACGTTAAATTCCACCGCGGGAAGTGATGACACGGAAAGGAAGGAATTTGGGATGTGGTCTATTCAAGGACGTTTCATTTCTGGACACAGCGTTGGATGTGGAGCCCCGTTCATTCCTATGAAAGCTGTTCAGTGGTGTTTTGAAGCCATAAAAGTTTGACTTCCTGGCTATGAAAACACCTGGATCGCCGACCGGGCCGGCAAACTTCCGGTTTAGCACCTGGCTAAAATGAACGGCTCAAATTATGACGGAGTCATTTCGTGGTGGATGTGACGCTCACAAGAATTTATCCACTGTTTTACGGATGTTTCTTTCACAATGGGTCTATTGTTGTTACCTCTTCTGTAACAACTGTTTCTGATTTGTCATGTGAAACGTGACCTCAGTGATGTACAACGTAACGCTTCAGATAGAAATCACAGACGGGCTGACATGCCTGCAGGAAGTGGGAATGGGGTCAATACGCGATTTTTAGCGGATGTACCAGCGTTTAAAAAACCTGTGTAGACCCGCTGATTTTGGTGGAAACTGGAACTCTGAGTGGGAGTGTCCTTACAGAGTCATTAAAGTCACAGTCTGAGCAAAATCAGGCGCAGTTAGGTGGCTGGTGTCTGTAAATGAGTACATGTCGATGCTGGGCTATCAGGTCTGATACTGGATGAGGCCTGATTAAATTAAAGGGGACTGTGAGGCCTGGGCAGAGGTATACACTCTACTAAGAGCCATTTATCACCAGAACTCTAAGTAAGGCTCACAGACAAAGTAACACAAAACTAATACTTACACACGTTAAAGCCGTGATGCATTCACAGGCACCGGTGCCGACGGTCACATATGGTATTTTATCACTGGGAATACCAGCTTGTTTGAACAAGTAATCTGCATAGAAGTAAATCTAAAAGAAACACAGACAGAAGACAAAAGTAAAACAACAACAACATCCTTATCAAATCTTTGGTGAGGAAACTGAGGAACAGATTCAACCCTGTGAGATCCAGCAGGAAGACAAATCATCGTGTACATACAGCGTTGATGCCGTTCAGCTGTTGTGCGGCGTTGAGCAGCACGATGGTGAGAAGCTGCCAGCGGACACTGCGATCACGTAAGAGCTCCCAGGGTGTCTTGGCCTTGAGACCTGCTAGATTATTCCTCTCCTGGTTGATATCCTCCCATTCTTGGTCACAGTTAGCGCCATGCAGTTGCTTCAGGGCTGCACACAGGGAAGCACATGGCAGAAGAGCTGATTGTACTTTTTCTCCACGTGCACTGTTCTTCTCATCTGATCGGGCTCTGTTTTAAGGAATCCTATCAAAAGGTCTCCTGCATCAAATCAGTTCCTTTTCACATGATGTGAAAGGCATTAATTGTGATCACATGTTTGAACTCACAACTTTTAAGTCTTGTGATTCCAGGGAGTCATCGAACCTTTTATACTACGCTGTCATGTGTTTGAAATCAATCTTTGCAGGCCAAAAAAATGGAAGCAGCAGCTGCAGCAGCAGAGTTAACTGTACCTTTCTTACATCCCTCATCATCTCTCTTGTCAATGAGCAGGTAACGTGGACTCTCTGGGAACCAGGGCAGGATGAGGAGCTGCAGGAACGCCGGGATGCATGTGGTGGCGAGCAGGATGGGCCAGTACTCTTCTCTTCCCAGGAGCTCTCTGAAAACACACAGAGATCAAACACATATCCTGAAGAGAGGCTCATATTGTGCGATGCTAAAAATCAAGTATTTCAAAGAAAGTTACTTGAGTCCAACCACTTGTCCAAACAAGATCCCGCCAGTGATGAAAATAGAGGTTCCCGTTCCCATGGCACCACGGAGCGAAGTCGGAGCTATTTCCCCCAAATACTGCGGTTGAACACAAATGGCAACGCCTGTGAGAAGAAAACATGATTGAAGCCACATTTTAGTGGGTTTGATGTTAAAACTAATTAAGATGAGTTCAATATAAAGATGTGTTTTACTGAAACGTATGTCTAAATTATTCACCTGCATTTATTCCAGTGAAAAGACGCCCGATGATGAGTAACTCAAACAGTCCTGCTGGGTAACTCAGACCCAACAGCAGAGCAGCTGTTAATGCAAATATGTTGTTGGCCAACAAGGTCATTTTCCTGCAAATGCAACACAGCTTTAAGACTCAACTACAACATGGAAAATAAGATCATTTTGTCAAAGTCTTTTCTGTCCATACCTCCCCATCTTCACGGATAATACCCCACCGATCGATGCTCCGATGAATCCTCCAACGGTGTAACCAGACACAATGGTGGACCAAAGCAGGGTGAGGACATCTTCTGATATGTCTGTTTGGAAACGCTCCTTCCAGGTTTGGTTGATGAAGTTATGCACATACTGGAGACAGACAAAGAAATATGACTTGCACATTCAGCAGGTGAAAATAAAAATCTCTGAGTGACGGAAATCTGTGAGTTACACCCAATAACTAATAACTAATGACAAGATAGACTAGATAAAATGTGAATAAGTACATTTACTCACAAATACTGTTGGAGCACACCACAAATAGAAAAAACATTTGGGAGGGTTCTGATTTTTTCTCTCTCAGAAATTGGACTTTAATCTCAAATTTCTGTCTTTAATCTGAGAATTTAAAGTTTGAAGTCTGAATTCTAAGAAAAAGTCACAAGAATACTTTAACTTTTAATTTTCCTGATCATACTTACAAACTTCAAGTTGATCTGAACTTTAAAAAACAAATGAAGGAAACTGGTTGTCTTGAGGAAGGTAAATAAATATAACCATTTGTCTAAAGTTGTTTTTTTAACTGTATTCATACTTGTAAAAGGGACACCATGTAATTTGTGAGCAGAAATATTCCAACTCAGGATTTTAATATTTAAAATATGCACAAGTTAATAATACAAACTCAGAAATATTTATTTTTTCCATAAGTGAATAATCAAGTTGTTCTCAGAGGAAAATAAGGTCCCAGAACACTGTTAGAAGCTAGAAAGCTGGCTGGGTCCGCCACATATAAACAAAGTCAAACGATATGAAATTGTGTTTAAGGTCAGTTTGTTTCTTCAGTCATGAAAATGAGGACAGTTTGTTTATTTAGTTTGTTTAAGCATAAGACATATTAACATATTACTGGTTATAATTAAGTGACAAACAAAAGGGTTCTTACCTCTGTGGGTGCATTGATGACTGATATATTATATCCATACTGAAAGGTTCCTCCTATACACGCAGCACACACAGCCAGCAGAAGAGATATGTTGGGAAACTGCAACAATAAAAGAACAACAAACAAACATTGACATATAATTATAAAGAGGAAGTTGTGTCCCACGCCTACAGTTCCAGTTGTTTGTTCGAAGCTCTTTATC
This sequence comes from Pagrus major, assembly GCF_040436345.1. Lineage (NCBI taxonomy): Eukaryota > Metazoa > Chordata > Actinopteri > Spariformes > Sparidae > Pagrus > Pagrus major. The sequence goes on along the minus strand of NC_133219.1, from coordinate 37,885,917 downwards.
TTCATACCTTTGTCTTCTTTGAATCTTCGATTTCTTTAAAAAGCAGAGGTTCATATTCATCCATGAATGTTTTTGGCATTTTGTCGCTGGTGTTTTGCTCAAAGTCTCATCCAGTGGTTATGTTGTTTGTCGAGTATCCTCCTGTAAAGAGTTTGCTCTCGGAGGAGCAGAGCGACCGGACACTAGTTCTGACAGGAGTTTATGGCCTCGATGGTACAAATGAGCTGTTGTCTGTCATAAGGTGACCGTGGGGTGAAGAGAATTGACAACGTTAAACCGTGTTTGTCAAGATTTCACAGCATACTGCATCAGCTTTTTTACTTGTTTCTTCCCGTCCTTGAAACACTAGAGGGGAAAAGCATCTTTCCAGGAAAATATTGTTGTAATATTGAGTGTATTTCACAGCAAACATAAAATAAGAGAACTCGAAAAACCTCCATGTCCATCCATACAGACTCATATGAAGACTTTAAAGGAATTTAATAATAGCTCTTGAGAAATAAAATGTGAATAATCTCACTCTGTCTTCACACAAAGACTATTCTCAGAGAGTCAGAGGACTGATGAGGGCTTTTCACACTGCACTTCGCCCGGGGCAGTGAAGTGCAGTGGTAGCCTGAGGGTTAGAGAAGTGAGCTTGTGATCGGAGGGTTTGCTGGTTTAAATGTATTTATGAAAGGCAGCGCTTGCTCAACCCCCATTACAACCACTTGAGCAAGGCCCTTAAAGGTGCAATATGTAAGAATTTTAGTTTAAAACATTCAAATATTAACTAAACAGAATGTAAGGAAGTGACAGGAATGATAGTCCGATAGTAAAAAAAACACCAATAATCCCTCGGTGCTCCGAGCTCACAATCAGCATACAACCGCTAGCTGCACAGTTAACCAAGCTTACTAGCCAGCAGCAGTTAACAGCAGTTAGCGGTTAGTCTGGTGATATGCTGTGTGAATGTGATGAAAAAGAGAGCATCAGTTTCCAAACAGCAGTAAAGGCCAAAGACAGATAGTGAAGGAAAGATAAGCTAACCACAGAAGTGTTGAATATCTTGTTATGGAGAACGATGTAAAAATGTTCGGATATCTTTTTTCACATTATCATTGTCATCTGGAAAGTGCAAGTAAGTACAATATTGATCTGAAAAGGCTCAGATTCAAGACTTTATGTATTAAGGGGTTCATAAGTTGGAATTCATTGTTGAGTCATTAATTATGCTTTAAAAAAATCCTTTGAGCCATTAATAAGAATAAGTTCTGGGTTGCCAGTTTGTACACTCGGCCCTATTTTATTCTCCTTGTACGTGCTTTCTTTAGGGTCTGCTTTAAAACCACTTTGTCTTTGTTATGTGATGGCTCCCAGCCGAACCTCCTGCTGAAACCTTGTGATTCATGCAGCGTTAACTCCATTTATAAGTTACATTGAGGTTATAAAATCCTGCAGGGCAAAAAGCTTCCTTCAGCTGAACCAGAACATTTTTCAATGCTCTTAGGTTCCTGTCTGCAAACTCCAAGTCCCAGGCAGAAAATATCTTAACGGTTTTGTTGATTGTAGTTAAAATTTTAAAGCAACATTATGTAGAATTTGGCATTTTGTACGATTTGGCACCTCCCACTGTCGTAAATACAAATCCCAGGTCTGTAACAATTTGTCAGAAGTAATGTAGGTGCTGACTACAAACAAAACTCATGACGTCATTACAGTGTTATGTGTTGAAAACTTCAAGAGGATTTTGAAGCTGTTATTTTAAGGTAAAAAAAAGTTACATAATGTCGATTTAATGCAAATTTTAGACAACATCGCTTACATTTTTTTGTATCCACTTCATTTGTTCACCATTAATTTGAGTAAAAATATCAATAAATTGACAAATAAATGAACCTCAAAAAAGAAACTTCCAGGCAGACACCATCAGCACTTGTCGGTGTTCCTCCTGGTAATTAAACGAGGACTCACATTCACAGTAAACTGGCCAAAGAAGTTCAAAACAGAATAACGTGTAAGTACTAATTTAATTTGTAGTTCTCTCAGGTGTTAAATGGTTTGTAAAAAAGGGTCCGTATGAACTTACCTCTTTCTTTCTTTGCGAAGATTCATAATCGAAATTCATTTGGGAAGCTGCCGTGAAGTGACGCCTGAATGAACCATTAAAAATGGATGTTCCACTTCAGTCGAGGCTCTTACATAATGGCAGCCCTTTTCGAAGGTGCAGCATATGATCTCAGCTCCAGGAGGTGGTGGAGGAGGGGGGAGTCTCATTAACTCCCTAAAGCACATTCCTGCATTGTGCTGGGTTTTGTTCTCGGGTGAGGGAGGGATCGCTGACCTAAATACAGAAAAAATATTGTATCCTTGTTGGACAAATCAACATGATGGAGCAGGGGGGCAAAAGAGCAGACACCGGCTGAATTGGGGGGTGAGGGCAACAACTCAGAAAGTCCTGATGCATTTATGGTCAAACAGTGCCAATCCCTGGCAAAAAATAAGATTGTTTTATTACGTGACGAAACACCAAGTATAGTTGTTGTATAAGCCAGGTGATTTTCTATCATGAACAGCAGCCTATGTGGCCCTGCATCATGTTTTCTCCAGTTTAAGGTCACAGATTAGCAGAGGTGGGGGACCTCGAGTCGCATGACTTGACTCGGGTAAGTTGCAGATATGAGGACTTCAGACTTGCTTGAGTAACACCGATGAAAGACTCGACTTGACTTGGTATTCATGACTTGAGACTCGACTCAGACTTCAGACAGATGACGTGAAAGTATTTTCTTTTTGTAAAGATTTTGCATTTTTCTAAATACTGAGAGTTCTCATTTTGGTTTTTGAACCAAGTTTTCTGGTGCAAACCTGCGAACACAGTAGGACACAGTCGACCAGCAGAGGCCAGTGCACAAGGCAGCTGTCATGTAGGATTATAATCCCAAAATAATGACATTTGGATTCATTAATTATGTTGTCGTTGACGGTAGTATGATGAGAACAGCAGTATGCAATGCAGCGATGGTGCTAAACTCTCCATCGATGCTTCCAGGACATGCACAATACTTTTTCACCTGATAATGCTACATTGTGAACAACGAGACGGGCTCCATACACATCAGAGGGCATCAACATGTTTTAAGTCAGTAGAAAAAAGATGTAGGAAGACATTTTTAAAAAGATGTGTAACTCTTAGACGTGGGTTGAATAACTGATTGAATTGAACAACTCTTTTTTTCTCTGGGTTGCTGCTGATATGTTGATAATAGTCTTATGGGGCTTTTCAAGGTCAGGCTCAGCACACATGACCCAAACAGTTAAATAGTTTACTGGCGGAAAACTTTTAATCCTGAAAGAGCCTCTGAGAATTTGTGCACACTACCGTCTGAGCATTCGAGCACTAAAGTGAAAATCCAACCCCACAACAGAACCAACACTTTATTGTTTTTGTTTCTTCTTGCAACCAGCAGACAGCCGACAGTGATGATATCATCTTCAGACGGCCCTGAGTGCTGCTGCTCCACAGACAGGAGACGAAAGACACACTCGTGACCAGAAGCAGCTGGAAGTCACTCAGTCAAACTACATAACAAAACACAACACTTCAGAAACACAACATTTCACAAAACACAACAACAATTTTTAAGAAACACTTTTCACAAAACACAACACTTCAGAAAACATGGTGAAAATATTTTAAATATAATATATATAAACGTATATATAACACTTTAGAAAACACATTTTAAATATGATATATATGTATATAACACTTTTGAAACACAACATTTCACAAAATACAACAACAATTTACAAAACACAACATTTCACAAAACACAACAACATTTTACAAAACACAACATTTCAAATAACACAATAACATTTTACAAAACACAATAACATTTATAACAACAATTTAGAAAACACATTTCAGTAACATGACATTTCAGAAAACACAACACTTTAGAAACCAATGTGAAAATATTTTAAATATAATATATATAAACGTATATATAACACTTTAGAAAACACATTTTAAATATGATATATATGTATATAACACTTTTGAAACACAACATTTCACAAAATACAACAACAATTTACAAAACACAACATTTCACAAAACACAACAACATTTTACAAAACACAACATTTCAAATAACACAATAACATTTTACAAAACACAATAACATTTATAACAACAATTTAGAAAACACATTTCAGTAACATGACATTTCAGAAAACACAACACTTTAGAAACCATGGTGAAAATATTTTAAATATAATATATATAAACGTATATATAACACTTTAGAAAACACATTTTAAATATGATATATATGTATATAACACTTTTGAAACACAACATTTCACAAAATACAACAACAATTTACAAAACACAACATTTCACAAAACACAACAACATTTTACAAAACACAACATTTCAAATAACACAATAACATTTTACAAAACACAATAACATTTATAACAACAATTTAGAAAACACATTTCAGTAACATGACATTTCAGAAAACACAACACTTTAGAAACCAATGTGAAAATATTTTAAATATAATATATATAAACATATATAACACTTTAGAAAACATATTTTAAATATGATATATATGTATATAACACTTTTGAAACACAACATTTCACAAAATACAACAACAATTTACAAAACACAACATTTCACAAAACACAACAACATTTTTACAAAACACAATAACATTTATAACAACAATTTAGAAAACACATTTCAGTAACATGACATTTCAGAAAACACAACACTTAATACGAAATATACGAATACGAAAATATTTTAAATATAATATATATAAACGTATATAACACTTTAGAAACACAACATTTCATATGACATTTCACAAAAATACAACAACAATTTAGAAAACACATTTCACAAGACAACACTTCAGAAAACATGGTGGAAATATTTTAAATACAAGATATATATTTTATATATATTTTGATATATTTTTTCACGCATCTTAAACACATCTAATACAGCAGCACATTGTTGTATTAAGGTTGTGTTGATGTCTGTGAAGTGAGTCTGTCCCATGGATCTATTATAAGACTATTATTATTATTATTATTATTATTATTATTATTATTATTATTATTATTATTATTATATTATATAATACATCCGTGGTCTGTCCCTGCTGTGATGGTGTGATGCGCGTGTCTGGCCGCAGGGGGGCGCTTCATCCGCACGGGAGCGTCCTTGTGCAACACTGAAAGTCTTCCCCCGCCGCTGTCGGAAACAGCAGAGAGGCGGCTGGTCGTGGCTGCTGGCTGCTGCTGCTGCTGCTGCTGCTGCAGGTCGTCATGTCGGGCAGAAAGCCCCGCTCGGTGGCCAACCCGCTGGAGTCTGCGATCACCACCCCGAGCGAGAGGATCCTGAAGGAGTGCCACGGTCTGTACGTGGACAGCGAGAACGGTAAATAATCGATAGATCAGCGGATCGATCGGTGTCAGCGTCACACCACAGCGTAGTTGTGGTCTTATGTAAGTTTGCGGTTGAGTCGGGCTGAAGTTTGTGGTGGACTGAAGCCTGATTTGAAGCTGGTTGAGTGTGTGGAGGAGGAGGAGGAGGTGGAGGTGGAGGTCTGCAGCAGCTGTCTGTCAGTGTCACTCATGACATTGAGAGCTGGTGTGGCTCCTCTGCAGGGCTGCAGCGCCTTTATCTCACTTTATCTGCACGTTTACAGACACACAAACACACAGACACTCGTGCAATGTGCAACCAACAGGAGGGCTGCTGCTGCAGACATGAGGCTGGACACATGTCTGCAAGGTTTTTATGGGTTTTCTCTGATTAATGTGGTGACTTCAACAATAATCCTGTTAAAGTTCACTGGATCACTGTGTGTGTGTGTGTGTGTGTGGAGGTGAAGACTTTGCACTTCAAGGAGTGGCTCTTTAACATGTTCACTTGTCTCTGTTGTCACAGTATGTTAGTTAATTCTGGTTAAACACAAGAGCTGCTTCACTTCAGTAGTAATAATAATAATGGTGCATTCATGTCAAAAACACTGGGTTGTAAATTCAAGCTTTCACTCCTGAGCTCCACTTATGGTCAGCTGGCACAAGAAGTGCCTTACCTGCCCTTTAAAATGTGAGCAAAATACAAAAATACACCCTTTTTTTTAATTAAGCTCATTGGAAAATATATAAAATTACTTATGAAATAGTTTAACAATTTAGCCTTTCTCCCCTCTAGATTTTTATTTAACCTTTATTCATGAAAGAGGTCACATCGCTGATTACAAACACTGCTGCTCAGAGGCTCCTCGGTGGTGGTTGAACTCTGTCCTCACCGTCCCTGCACAAATTAAATATTAGAAATAATACTAGAAAATGCATTAAATAGAAAATCAGTTCTCTATTCATGTTTCTTTGGACGCCACACCTGCTGTTGTGTTAAGTTGATTTTAGCAGTTTTGGTCGTATATTTGTATTTTATTTCACAGCTGATTTCAAGCATTACATGGTGATGATTAATACGTACCTGCTAACTGTGTGTGTGTGTGTGTGTGTGTGTGTGTTTTCAGGCCTGGTGAAGATTGCCAGCAGTCTTGGAGTTCGGCTGCTGCCTCCGAGAAAGAAGATCATTGTGATGATAATGGGTAACCACTCTGCAGGGAAGAGTTCATTCATTAACTGGTAATACGTCGTTTTTTTTACTTGTTAAGGGAGAAATTCTGATTTTTTTTAAACCTGGTCCCTGTATTTGAGCATTCAGGGGCCGTCCCTGATAGCAATCCTCCATCACATTGATCTTTTCATAACTATATGTGTTGTGATATAATATAAAACAGTCTTTTAGGAAAAGACACACAAAAAATGATATGAAACGGACTATTTTTGGCTTATTGAATGTATCAAATCACTCAGACATAATCGTAACATCACGCAAACAACATTTCTGTCAATCAATCTCAATTATTGCTAATTGTTAGCAACGTTTCCACGGTGGCCTAAAACAACCCCAGATGTTTTGGGATAGGGATCCTGTTGTAAACAGCTCAGTTGGCTGCAGCTGTTGTTTTCTTTATCAGTTAATCTTGTGATCATTAAAATATAAAAATGTCCATCACTAGGAGTTACCTTTAAAACAGCCTTTTTGTTGGATGAATTGTTTAAAACTTGATAAAAAAGCAGCAGTTGTTCACTTTTGAGATTCAGGAAGCAGAAAATTTAAGCACTTACCAAATGATATATCATCTAAATGGTTGATTGACTTTTGGTTTGGCTGGTTATTGATTACATATCCCCTCTGTTCTGTTTGAAAGGTCGTAAAAAACTCTGTTATTATTGAATTGTCACTCAGCTGGTTCAGCAATGTGTTTTGAAACCTCCTTCATGAGGAGCTCAGCTGTCTAACAGTCGCTGTTAGCCCCGAGGCTGAAGGTGTTTTCAGCAGGAAGGTGGTGATGTGCGAGGCTGTGTGAGGTGAGAGTAAACAGAAATGGAAATATCGGATAAGTTAGACTCTCTGTACTCGTTGACTTGAGCATTTTGTGTACGGCAGCACTTGAGAGGAAGCGATCGTCTTCACTGTTATGATAAACAACATTGGAATCAGATAAATCAGCTCAGACAAGATGAGAGCTTATGTTTTATGTAGCTGTCTGTACATTTTAAACAGTTTAATCCTATTTGACAGTGTGCCGTTTATTATCTGACATCCTGAGGCTCACATCCCGCCTTCTACCAATCCTCAGGCAGGCACCAGGCTAGTTTATTAATTAAAACGTGATTAGCTGAAAGGCATTGGCCGATATTAGATCTCATCGAATATTCTTTCACAATATTGAATATCAGCTGTTGCAGCATCTTCAGGCTTTTATTTTGAAAAAGGAGGAGGTTACTACACGTTAATCGGCCTGATGTAGCAGCATGCACTCAGCGCTTTAGCATACAGACATGGAGGAATTATTTTCTAAGAACGGCAGCTCCCCAATTTGGCATTATTTCAGATTTGAAGCAGGGAAATGAGCCGAGGGATGTGAGTGAGGCTACATGTCGTCTTTGCCATTAGCAGGTGTTAACAAAACAGGGCAACAGCGCAAATTTGCTATCTCACCTCAGAGTAAATCACCCAGCACAGTTTGAGCAATGATAAGATTGTCTATCACAATATTCGGGCGGGACAATATCGTGATATCGAGATAAATTGTGAAAGTGAGGGCTGCGTAAAATGGTTAAAAATCATATTGCAGTTATTTTGAGATATTGTGATTGCGATATGATTCACGATTAGTGGGAATGATCATTTTTGCATCACAATGAAACACTATTACTATTCTATCACTAGAAAAACTAGTAAAATAATGATGATGTGTGTTTTCTTGCATCTGGAGAACAAGATTTACAGGCCAGGAGATCTCTGCAGCACCACAGTACTTCATTAAAATATTGTTTATCACACATTTTGACGTTATCAAAAGATTTCTGCTTCTTGCAGTTTGGTTATTGCACTTAGCCATAGTGTGTTTTGATTATATTTCAATTAATTGTGCAGCCCTAGTTGAAATAATTGTAGAGTTACTAGTATAACCTGTTTGTTATGCCTGTTGTTTTCATCGTAGGTACGCTGAAGAGCACATACAGAAAGCAGGCGTTGCCATTGAAACGCAGGGTTTCACGTTCATCACAAGTGGTCGCAAAAGGGAATCACTGACGGTAAGATGCTTCAAAAGAGAATCGTGATAACTACGTCCAGCTGACGTACCGTTATAACTTCAAGCTGACACCACAGGGGCCGTCACAGTATCGCCTCCTGTCGGTGCAAAGTGGTATTACAGCTAACTACGTGTTTGACATAACAGCAACACTTTTGCTTCTTCTGTTGAATGTTTTTAAACAAAGATTCTGGCCACGTCTTAGAAAATGTCTCCTTTAAGTGAAGTAACGGGACCTGAAGCTGCAGCCCGTCGTAGAGGTTGACGAAGACGACGTGTTCGATGTCAGCTCGTATTGGAGGGCACTCCCTCAGTCAGTGGCGATTTCTCATTCTGCATGCTGCTCCAATGAGGGGCCTTGTTGTATAGACACACACACACACACGCACACACGCACACACGCACACACACACACACACACACACACACACACACACACACACACACACACACGCGCAGAGGCATCTTTGCAGCATATAAACAGGCTCGGGAGACACCTGTCTCTCCATCTTCCTTCATCCTTTTCCTCTGCCTCTCTGTTCATATCCTGCTGTGGTGAAGGTGATGAAGATGAATAATATATTTGCAGCGCTGGACTGCAGAATGGAGGGATTATCTACTGTGTACAGGAAAAGCTTAGCACGAGCGTACTGAGCCGCAGCACAGCTGCTGGTGTAAGACTTGGGTACGAAGTGCCGAGAAGAGAGAGGACTCTGTTGTAGCAAACTGCAGATTCATCTTTGTCTCGTCAGGTTATTTCTCACACTGTCATTTTTTAACTCTTTCGCAGGGAAATGCAACGTTACATCTCTACCCTCACTTTCGACCACTCCTCGAGTTCAAAGGTAAGCCTCCTCTTCATCAGTAACTCGTAATGGCTCTCTGAAAAGTGTCCTGTTGAAAGCATTTAACATGTTTGTACTGAAAATGTGCTGACATTGAAACATTGTTCCTCTCTTCTGTGATTATTTATTTAAAGTATTACATTCTTATCTTCCTAAATGAGTCATTATTTGTAGATGTGGTTTCTGCATGCAGAGTTTGCACTGTATTGTGATGCGTCACATTATGGAAACATTTCTAAGCATCTCACACAATAGAAGAGTTTTCTGCATGTTTGATACTGAAACTGCTTAAAATATTCTTCCCTCTGTAGGATGATAAAATCAGCACTGCAGTCTTTGTGCACATTTTCATTAACTTTTACCATAATGCCTAAAATTTCAAATGAATAAAATCACCTTTGAAGTGTGCGCAATGGAGAAATGCAGAAGATTGTGTTTTTATTGATTTTGTGAAGGGGTAAAGTGTTTTAACTCAAATTTGCTGGAAAATCAGGGAGAGGCTGCATTAGGAGATGAATGTAATCATGAGCTGCAGGCAGGGATCAGCTCCTTTGAGATTTGAGGTTTTATTTCCGACTGCTGGAAACTCTTAAAGTTAATCGAAGTGAACGTCACAGACTCAAGTTTCCAAAACAAAAAGTTGAGTTTTTCTGTTCTGGAAAACAGAAATTGTGCAAGTTATTGAATGGTTCTTGTTCTGACAGGTCAGGCTTATCTTTTGTGATTTGATGTTGACTTCAGGTGCTTCACCTTGATGACTCAACACTGAGTCACAGCTTCTTTTCTTTTTTCTTTATAAATCAGACCAGACTACCGTCCCGTCCCCCCCCCCCCCCCCCCTTGTTACACTGTGCATCTGAGATATGTGAGATGAGATTACTCTCACAGAAAAGAGACGCAATCAGCAGCACATTTGGTCTCAGCTCATCTGAAGCCTCTGGATGTTGAGGTGGTCATGCAGAAAGTCTGGGTGTGCCTGCTGTCTGAGTGGGAGCATCAGCGTAGAAGAGGGGGGGAGGGGAGAGGAGGGCAGTAATGTATGTGTGTGCGTTGACAGTGAGCGTGCACTGAGTGAGGGTTCACTGGGTGCGGACCGGAGCGCTCACGGTATGGCGTGTGAGTCACACGCCCCATCGACAGCAGTGCAGTGGAGGAGCTGCTGAGAAATGTCACAGCCATTAGAGACGGCACAGCCCCAGACTGGAGCAGCAAAGAGCTCTGCAGGCCTGCAACACCAACGATCTGCTGCTGGAATACAAGGAGCCGTTTTATTTCACCGCCTGCCCTCAGGAAATACTCTATACCAGGCATTTGTTTACCTGTCACAGCGACTCATGAGGATGACTCATCAGAAAACAGCACCATATATCCTTATGTGGGAGTAGCTGCTGATTATACAGTTTGGTCTCCTTTGGGAGACACCAGGAGAGCATTTTTTAATCTTGTTTGAGACTTACATAAAGCATGTTTAACTCTGTCTGTGTTATCAACCTGTTGTCAAGAGTTTGACGACATGCTGCGTGGGAATTGTGACTGTTTTTTTCCATAGGTCAAATGAGTCGTCATAAGATTTTAGGCTGTGTTGTTTCCTCGTTTTGACCAACAAGTTCTTTTTTAGTCCTGCAGTCGATGCAGCATTATTAGAGCCTTTGCCCTTTTCAGCGTTCACAGGATCTCCAGTGTAGCCTTCTCAGTTACAGTCACTTGAGGAACTTAGCACCCATTGGCGATATCGCTCACGTTTCCTCGTCACCTTTCAGGAGACCCGGAGGACTGTGAATATGTCTGTATCAGGGCTGTTTTATTCACTTATTTTCAAATGAGCTAACTGCTGTTTTTCTTTGCATGCATGTGTATGTTGTATACAGTCCTGACTGGGTTAAGTACAGACCGGCAGCCCGTGTAGTGATTTATGTGAAGCATCTTGACAATGCTTTCCTGTCACCTGTGGTGCAACGATTATTGCAAGACCGTGGGAAAGACGCGTGATCGGAGGAAGATGCATTGCTGATGTAAGAGAAGCATAAGGGAATGCTAATGTGCCACAGCAGCAGTGGTCGTGCTCGCTGCAGCACAAGGATGTGATTTGTGCTGGCTGTTAACACCTGCCTCTTCCTATGAAACAGCTCAGTGTCATCCCGAGCCAGCGTGTGTGTGTGTGTGTGTGTGGAGGGAGGATGGGGGTGGTGGATGTGGGTGGGGTCTATTTCGTGAGTAGTGGGTCTAAATAGCGATCCTGTTCTGAAGCTCAGAGTCGTGTGTGGCGGTTGTGTCGGAGTATCGTAACCCCCTCGCAGTGCGTTGCCTCACAGTCGTTCTTCACTGGCTAGCTTTATGTCCCACGCTGCATGCTAAAGCTGCCAGTTGAAGAGCTGTTGTGTGTAACCATGACAACCAGAAAGCTCAGAGAAGGACCGACCTTAACAAGTGTTTTCACGTGTCTGAATGGAAGTTTTGTCGATGAGGGTGTGGCCGCAGGATTTCTTTGACGCAGATCATCCTGTACATTTTTTTGTGATTCAGTTACACTCTTCTTGGAAATGCAACCTCGCAAGCATAAAAAAAAAGTTGACAGAGTTCTCGATATTCCAAGTATTGATTGCACTGCGGCTCCCAGTTGTACATAATAATAGAGTCATTAGAGGTGACAGCTTCCTGCGGGGGAGTCAACCCTTTATTTATCACATCTGTAGCACCTGCACACACACGTTTGTTTGTTTCTTCCAGGTGTTACCGACTATCTGTCTGCTGAGATCTCCACCTCCAAGCAGAAGAAGTTCAGCCTGGTGACATTTGTGGACACGCCCGGTTTGGTGGACGGAGACATGGTCTACCCTTTTAATGTCAACAGCGCCATCACCTGGTTGGGTACGTCTTTGCAGCTCCAAGTTTAACCACCTGCTCTAAAGCTGTCGCGCCCTCCTAACTGATGTTTCATTCATTTTTTGCAGGAGAGCAGGCCGACCTGGTGTTTGTGTTTTTCGACCCGATGGGTCAGGCACTCTGCAAACGCACACTCAACATCGTGGAGAGTCTGAGTGAGAAATGTGGAGACAAGCTGTTGTTCTACCTCAGCAAGGCAGATGAGGCTGGGAGTGAAACAGACAGACAGGTTAGTCTGCTTAAAGGTGAATACTGTTATATTTAAACATGGGTCCTGTAATAACATGTTTTGGTGTAGTAAATCTAGTTAATCTGGCAGCGATGACACAGCTGCAAAACTGCAATTTAATCCTTTGGGGCAACTCTGACGGTCAAAGTTACATCCACTGAAATTATTTCATTTTTGCCACTGACAGGTTGAAGTTGTTGTTCTATGTGTCTGACAAAACATGTGAATATAGGGCCCATGTTTAAAAAATACCAGAATTCCTCTTTAATATTGGGCTTTTTTCATCCTAAAAGTTAAAGTTGAAATAAATCACTTATGTTTCTTTACTTCTGCAGAGGGTGATGATGCAGATAGTTCAGGAACTGTGTCGCCGTCCAGGTCTCAACAAGTGTGGTTTTGAGATGCCGACAATATACATCCCCAACCCATCGAAGGTGAGACTGCTTGTCTGGCTCAGTTAACCGGGATGAGATTTAGGCATAGGTACGTATGACTGAAGCCCGTCAGCGCTCAGTCAGCAAGTCCAGAGAGGGTGGACATTCAGCCATAAGGTGGGAACAGACAACTTTTCCTCCCCTGGTGTTTCCAGCTGGTATAATTATTGCCACTGCTGTCGCAAATCACAACTGAATCATCTCTGTTTTCCTGAGTAGCAACCACCAACAACACAGGAAATAACAAGAGTTTATTCATTCATTTAGTCTGTAATGGAGACATGAAAGCAGATTGAAATGGTGCCTGGCTGACGGCCTTAATTTTCCTGGGAGATTTTAGTGCCTGGTGGCAGACAAAACTGCAAAGTGGAAGCGAGGTTTGTAGTGAACCAATCTAAACGCAGATTCTTGTGTTTTCCTTTAAGCGCTCCAGCTCTGATCTGAAGTCTGGATTTAAAGCTCTCTGCTATCCTTGGGGCTGAACAGTCATTGATTGTCCTTGAATGTAAATTCCCCACTTCAGGTTTCCTGCTGGGGTTTTGATGGCTAGAACAGGATGATTTGTTTTGCAATATGATGACTGAGAGAGTTATCTACTGTTTGGGGGGGAAGAGGGGCTGTAAACCATCGCATTTGATCAGCCACCTTTGACACCGGCTGCCCCAGTCTTGAGTTATTGCTGCACCATCTTGTGATCTACAACCGCAAAGCTCTACTCCGCACGGTAGATTTGTGCATCCCTCCCTCCTGACCTCCAATTTATTATTCGCTGAGCTAGTGCAGCTTCGCTTCCTGCCGTCAGTCAAAAAACACCCTCAGGATTTGTTGTGGAAGTTTCCAGACCATCCCTCTTTAAGATGCACTGGTGTTTGCACAGTTATTCCAAAAATTGATGCACTTCGTCTCGTTTAGCCGAGCCGGTGTGTGAACCAGATCGATGGGGTGTGTCAGACCATCGAGAAGACCATCAACCAGGCCGTTCAGAAGACTTTGGATCAGCTGGAGAAGGACTCTGACCTCATTTGTTCCACCATCAGCAGCAGACTGGAGAAGGACCGGTGAGCTCGTGTTACTCTGTTTCATTTATTGCTGAAGCTAATTTACCCTGATGCAAAATGACAGGTGGCACCTTTGAGCAAATAACCCGTATCATGTGTGTACGGAGGAGATAAGAGTCGCCAGATATTACCCGCTGTGGAAAATATGATATTAAAACCAGATATCTTCTTTGTGCATGCAGGGCGGATGTGAGCTACAACAAAAGCAACCGTTTCCACTCGTTCATGTGCGGCGCTCTGGGTATTGTCCTGCCTGCCCTCTTCATCCTCAGTTTCATTGTGAACACCCTCTCCAAAGAGCAACTAGATGAGCTGTTGGGCGAAGGGACGGCTCGGACTGTCTCCATCTGCGCAGTAAGTCCCGGGAGTCACGCAGAGGAAGAAAATCTCATTTCATTCTGTATTTTTCTGTTTTTTTCAAAGTGCACACTTTGTTCTGTCTGTTCAACGTGTGTGTCTCACAGGGAATAGTGATGTATTTGTGGGACTGGATACCAGAAGATGGACAAGTTGTGTTTGTGATCTTTTTTGGAGCTTTTTGCTACCTCCTGCTTTTCCTGGCCAAATATTTTGCAGGGTGAGTGTTAAAAATATACAATCCCAACACATCCACATCCACATCCTTTAAAGCAAAATGCCAAAAAAACGTACTGGTTCCAGCATCCAGAGTCCAACATATACACCCTCTCTCTCACACAAATACATACACTCTCACACACGCTGTGAATGGTTGTTGAGTGTTGTGATATTGTTTTTTCTCAGCCGAGGGAATAAGACTCTGACGAAGAAGGAGAAGAGGGCGATGGCAGAGTACAGCGATTATATCCAGGATATCGTCAGAACTAAGAAGGTACGCCACTTCCAGTACATTAGTTAAAGCTGCAGTAGTACTATGTGTAATTACTATGTGTAATGCAGTAGAAAAAATACTTCCTCTGCAACTCCACAGAGCTTTGTAGAGTTTTTCAATCCATTGTTTTGGATTCATGGCCCACAGCTAACTGCTAACACAACAAAGGGTAACGCTGGATGACATGCCGCACCATTTTCTGCATAGAGACTCATTAGCAGTAAAAACTACTATATAGAGAGGTTATTATGGAATGAAAATACATCAAATGGCAAATAGAAAAGAACAAAAAAGCCAACCATAATAGTGATAGACAGATTATCAACCTGGCTGATTATTGGGGCCGATATTTAGCAATTTCCGATATTCAGTTTCTGCCTTTTTGTGTCTGATTACCAATAAAATACCACTGTGGTTTCACTCAATGTCCCGCCCAAACAACACTGGGCTGATTGGTTACAGGTCACGAGTAATAGCCTGTCATCACTGAATAATCTGAATCTGCAAAGTAACGACTAACCAGAGCCCTTGACTAGAGAGAGTGGCGTCATCTCGGTTCACCCCAGTGGATCTTTTTATTAAAGCAATGGCCGAGCGTCGAGCCTTTCAATAGTTCCTGGAAGTTAGATGCAAATGGTAGCAGCCCAGTGCTGTAAATCAATCAATCATGTATTACCTACAAACTGCTAGTAACTAAAGTTATCAAATGAATATAGGAGGAGTGGAGTGGAAGTATAACGTAGTAGAAAATGAAAATACTCAAGCGAAGTACCTCAAAATTGTACTTACATTCCATCACTGGTTATACAACATTTTCCTAGACCATGACCAGCATCAAAGATGTGGTTTTACTTCATGAAAATATAAATAATTAAACTTCAGTGCACATTTAAATGAAACTCATCAGAATTATGAATCTCACACAGTTACATTTTTCCTCCACAGGGGAAGTTGTATGAATGGTACCTCCAGCAGTGTGCAGCAGAATATGACCTCTGACCACCGGGTAAGCTGAAGACAGGTTCTACGTGCGTGTCGGCACATTGCTTCAAGATTTTTTGTGAAAAGCGGCATCATTTTTGTGTGTTTTTTAGTGGAACCAGCTGGACTTTTCTAAACAGATGATTGTCCACCAAACAATCAGGTTCTTCTCCTCTCAGTCGGGCCGGTGTAGCACGGATCACTACCAGTGTTTTTCATCTCAAGATCTTTAAAGATTAAAGATTAAGATCCAAAATTGAAAAAAGTGCCTTTAATAATAACTGTGATTGTAGTCATTTCATAATGTGAACTGATTTATGCTAGAAGTGTTTACAACTGGACTTTTTTCTTAATCTCTATAAACTATATATAATAACGAGCTGTTTTCTGCCAGTTTTCTACGATGTCCTCTGTAAATCTTCGCCCTCATGTAGTCCTCATGATCCTGCAGCGTCCTGAAGTCTGACACGTTGTCTTCAGAAGACACCAGAATGTCTCGTGTTTGCATTCTTACCGTTTGCAATATGGCAATAACCAATACGACACTCGGGCATTATAGTCGGACGAATATTTTCATACAGCTCAGAGCTGCCAGCTTTTCTCCTCCTTCCAAAGAGTCTCTGTCCTTCTCTTGAACATGTGTTTTTGTTGTGTGATGTGTAGAGCCATCAGATATGTTCATATATAAGTCAGGTGATAGTATTTTACAGAAAACGCTGTGATTTAAATACAACAGTATAGTGAACCCGGTGAGCAGTGAAGTCTGTCACTGCACTGAGATAGTTGTTAATGAGCACTGAACTTCTTCATGTTGTCCGTAGAACCTAGTTTTTACGACCTAATCACCATATACTGCCTTCACTCCAGTGTTTGTGGACATATTTATTAGTCTCTGAGGTGCTTTTTTGTCCAAATATTGTAGAAAACCTTCTTCGGGCTGTTTGCAATATCATTGTGAACACTGTCAGTGTGTATTGTGTGTGTGTTAGCTCCCTCCTCTTTAGGGAAAAGCTTTGTTTTACGAGATATTTCATTTATACATTGTATGTGAATTTATCTATTCTGTGTAATGTTTCCAGTTATTGTCTTTATTGAGACTCAACCCTTTTGTCTAGAAATGATTTTTTAGTAACCCCGACTCAAAGAATGAAACTCAAACTATGCTCTGTCTCTTCCTCAAAAATGATTAAACATTTTCTACTGACTTCTTTTTTTCTTCTTTTGTCCTGGTTAAAGGAGATCTATTATGCCTTTTCAGTTTGTATACATGTTCTTGTGATTATTAAAAGGTCTTGAAAGTTAAAAAAGCCTAAAGTCTGCACCAAGAGAAGCTCCTCTCTCCCGCAGAAAACACTGCTCCTGAAACGCCTCGTCAGTAGTCCCGCCTT
This sequence comes from Pagrus major, assembly GCF_040436345.1. Taxonomy (NCBI): domain Eukaryota; kingdom Metazoa; phylum Chordata; class Actinopteri; order Spariformes; family Sparidae; genus Pagrus; species Pagrus major. The sequence continues at coordinate 37,868,556 of NC_133219.1, read as the reverse complement.
TAATTCAGTGACTTGGTGACATCACATATTGGCATAATTTATACCTAGCAGCTAGTTCGGCACATGAGAATTAATTTAGCAAAGCTGCTCTGTTGTTGTTGTTGTTGTTGTTGTTGTTGGCGGCTCAGGCGTGTGTGAGCCGACCAATCAGAGGGTACTGGATATTTGGGGGGGGGGGCCTTAAAGAGACAGGAGGGGAGAAGACAGTATGACACAACTGAAGCACTAAAGCATGTAAACCTATTCTACCAGTAACCCAAAATAAAATTATGAACCTGAAAATGATGTGTCTCCTTTAATAAAGTGCACACTTAAACAACAGGTGGAGTCACGGAGAAAGAAACGTTGAATGTGAACTTATTGTTGGAAGACTTTTATTTCAAAGTTAAGTTATAAAAATGCCGTTCCAGGCTTCTCTGTAGGAACAACAATGCTTTTTTTTTTTTTAAAACAATGTGTGGACTGTCAGGTATTTTGGGATCATCAGCACACCAGGACGTGATCAAGCATCTACTTTATAAACCCCTTACAAGCAGTTCTGAATGAAAAATGAGAGAACGAGTGTAATTACAATAACTGGGGGGAGAAAAAAAAAATACTAAAGCAACAATTTCATTTCTGCTTGCAAAAGGACCAGTAACCCCAGTTAAGACCAGGCCACAAACCTCAGTTCCCTGAGTTAGTAACAAAGAATATCCCGATGGAGGTGACGGCTATCAAAAATAAAACCTTAAGCTACTAAAAGGGGGTTGATATCTATTCGTTAGAAAATACATGAAGCTATTGTGCAAGCACTAGTGTGTGTGATCAAAGTCTGATTAGAATTTAATTTGTGCAATCTACTAGCAAGGCAACCAATAAAAAAGAGGTATGTTGTAACACTAGAAATGGTCATTTATTAGTACGAATTAAAGCTGCACGTGTGTGTGTGTGTGTGTGTGTTAAAGCTGCATTCAGGGTTCTGCTGCATGTGATCCTGCAGTTTGTTTGTTTTTTAGCAGATTTAAGCTTTATTTGCTGATGCATCTAAAGAGAAAACTCAGTTTAGGGGGTTTTAAACTCCTCTTATAGTAAATTAAAACCATGCAGATCTAAAGGCCTGTACGCGAGCACACAAGCGAATCCGTTATTTTAAAACTTAGAAAAAATTCAGTTCAAATTGTATGTTCTTATTCTGTTACAGTGCATTCAGGATTATAGCTATATACATTGTTATTTTTGTACAAAATGCCAATGCCCATTCCTGGCTTCTTCTTATAAACAAAGTGTACAGGTAGATACATCTTGCAGCAGCGCAGAGGCTGAATCCAATATATTGCTTTGTTGTGAAACATGACAACACGCCAACACAGTGATTCAGTCTCACGTTAAAGTGTCTCTCAAGAACAAAAGCGAGCTCCAGTGTCGTCCTCAGGGAAGTGTGTCTCCAACAGTCCTCTCCCCAGTTTGTGTCTATGTGTGTGTGTCCAGACCGGGATAGCTGCTCAGTGTCTCAGCACCATAAGTGTCCATATTGAGGTGGACTGTGGGTCTGTCCTTGTGACCTTCAGATGTGAAGTCATTGAGAGCCTTTGTCAATCAGCCAAGAAATGTCTCCAGTCCTGCGAATGAGACAAAAAAACGGACGTGAGACACATTCACACGTTCGTAAAGTCGATGGCTCACACAGCTGCCTCACACGGTCAACATGAGTGAAATGGAAAAATAGAAAAAAGAAGCTCGTATTTGTGCGTACTTGCCAAGCCGTGCTAACATCCTTCAAATTTTTGAGTTTGCATTATGAGAAGTGAAAGACATGAGAGACATGAGGAACACGACAGTCAAATCTGAGTAAAACAGACAGAAATACATGCAAAGATATTAAAGAAGCACTTTATTTTGAAGGTCTCATGGTTTGCAAATGAAGTAGTGCTGATTATTTTTGAATGTTCCTGCAAGTGCAACAAAAATACTTTTATTTGTTGCACAGCGAGTCAGATGAACACGCAAAGAAAATCATTTCCACCTACGCTTTATATTAATCCTCCCTCCCAGTTTTCCATTTATTTATTGAGTAAACACTATTTACAGTTTCCAGCACAATAAAACATATTATAATGTAGTTTGTTTTTAATGTGTACTGAGGCATCTGTGACATAAAATCTGAAATTCTAGGAAATAATTGTGTTTTGATTAATTTCTTCACGATTTTTATTATTTATTTTATTATTATGACTTCTAAACTGCCTGTGAATGATTTCCTCGTGTGTATAAACAGTTAATAAAGGTTTTATTACACATTGAAAGCTTTTGTTTGTGTGTGTAATCAAATACAATCAATTAATTTATTAACACTTTATAATACCATAATTAATAAATGGTAAATTTATAGTGTTAGTCAATAATCACTGTGCTTTATAATCCATTTATTAAGCACTTGTTTCTTGTAAAGTTGCAACTGATGTTTATAATACTTGACTAATAAATACTGTGTATCTGTAAACATTATCTGGATGTCCATTATAAAGATGCAGCTTGTGTTTATGAACATTTACAATTGCTTCATTTAACAGTCAAACTTGTAACTAAAGTTTAATGAACTATACATTTACCGTGTATTAATTAATGGCATTATATAGTTTTACTGTTTTTTTTAAATATCTGCTAACGACAACATTATATTGTGTCATAAATGACAAGTTATAAAAGTATGTAACTTCATTGTTATTTCTTGACCTTGTCAATCTGTCTAACAGCTATGTTTAAATTTTTACTTTATAAAAGTAAAATTTTCCAGGGATGATCGACAGAAATCATTATGTAATTGCTGAATTAATTAAGCAAAATAACAAAATAACATCTGTTGTTATTGTGTCTGCAGTTCTCTGTCATGTACTTTCAACAGGCTCGTTTAATACTTTCCGTGTGACTGAAGTCACAAGCTCCATGACTCGATGTGTTTTCTGTCAGAGTGATAATAACTAATTTGTCATGTTTTTCTTCACAGTAAAAACCTGACGAACCTAAAGAACATAACAGCTATTGTAACCGTGACCAGATTTAAGTCTGGGGAAGGAGACTTACTCCACATCTCGCTTCTTAATCGTCTTTCCGGATCCTAAGACCTCTGCCACTCGGGATACAATGGGATCATAGTTCATGCTGGCAACAGCAACCACCTCCTCGCTCCTATAGATGGACCAGAGGAAGAAACAATGAGAAACTAATGTTGAATCAGACCAGGAGGCACAATTTAAGACTAAAGTAAGTGCAGAAATCCAGAGAAGATACATTTATTGTCCAGTTTATTTAAGAAAAAAAACGTACCTTGTGTAAAACGCCACAAATCTCAGTTCATCCAGATCTCCTTGTATAATGACATCATCAAATCCATCACCATAACCTTCACAAATAGAAAATAAGAAACATGAATGTTTGTTTTTGTCAACCGCAAAAAGAAAAACAATCCAGTTTAGGCTGGATTCAGTCTCAAGTCTTTATTTTTTGAATGTTTACAGCTAGATGGCAGTATAGTAGCTCCACTTGACAGTCTCTGAATCTCACTACAGCTGATAAAATGTCAAGCTAAAGCAAACACTTATTAAACCTAATAGATAAAATAGATTAAAGGTGTGAACCTACCTGCATAGCGTATGGTCTTCCCAAACATGGCTGACCAGAAGTAAGGCACAGTTTTGATCTCAGTGGTTCTGCCCATCATGCTGAGAGCTGCCACCCTCCCTGTCAGTAAGGTTGTAAACAGAAAAAACGTTAGATGCTTTTCTTTAAAGCAACATAAATCCTAATCACAGTAAATGCAGCTGTAACAGACTCACCGTGCACATGAGCCATTTGCCAGTGAGGGATGTTCACCTTCTTGTTGTTTCGTGGCGGGAAAGGAAAAATAACAACGTCTCCTCCGGCGAAGACTCCGTCAGCGTTCGTCTGCATCATCTGGGAGAAAGTTTAGAGGATTATGTTTTCCATTTTATCTTTTTACATAAGTTCAATGTAAAGGGTCCCATTTAATACAAAGTTTCTCTGTCATGTTGAGACATTGTGAATTAATTAACTCAGTCTGATTAAAGTGTTGATTCAAGAGAAGAGTCACTGTTTCAGGGCAGGTGACTGTTAACTACCTTGTTGACGGTGATGAAGCCCTTGGAGTCCATGTGGATGCCGCTCTGTTTCAGGAAGCCCGTTGCAGGAACACTTCCTGCAGGAGAGGAGACACTTTTCAGATTTCAAACTCTTCAAAAAGGGAGTTTCATCACCTGACGTGTGAAGGAAAGTAAATTTTACGTCATCTTTGACCATTACCTGCTCCGATGACACACACGTCCGCCCGCAGGACTTTCCCGCTCTTCAGCACCACCTCTTTCAGCTGTGTGACAGGAAAAACAAAATGTCCAGGCTGTGTGTGATAGAGATGCATGATTATATACACGAACAGCTTTCTATTCATTCTGTGAGACGATGAAGACACTTTGGAGGAGCATGTTTTTCTGTCACCTCTCCTACACTTACATTACAACCTTGACACCTTGAAGGATTTCAAAACAAAGTGAGGGGCTGAGACAGAGACACCAATCACCTTATTACAAGACACTGTACCACCAACATGATTTTGAAGCTGCTATTTTAAGGTAAGTTACATAATGTTGCTTTGTGTGTCTTTTGTGACTCATCTTCATTGTGCATTAAACAAAGGGGGGGAAGTGCTGCTGAGCATCATGTCATGCTGTTTCTCTCACTTTCTGAATACCTGTCCATGATGGCCAATCATCTCTGACACCTCGTTCAGCATGTAGAACTTCACCCTGTTTGCCTCAAACAGCTGCAAAGACAGAAACAGACTCAGTAACCGTGTGGAAAAACATTTGCATGTGTCTTCTGGATAATGAGAAGATGTACGATCACTCTCTTGTGGTTACCGGGGTATTGACCAGAAGAGCCTGACTGGCATTTTAACAAGTAGGATTTTTAATTCTGGGAGGTGCCACGTGTTTTCGAAAAGCTTGATTTCCCAGGAGTGCGTCTCCTACCTTCATTATGGCTTTCCCTACTTTCTCCCCGAGAGCTTGTTTAAAGGGGACCGTCTCGATCCCGATGACAGACACCGAGTGAGCCTTGTCGGTTAGAGCTGCAGCCACCTCCATGCCTGCCAACACGACACATAAACAGCATGCAGTTAATATATGTTACAGTTAATGCATAATAATACAGACGGGGTCACATCACACAAATCTTGTGTTTTTGTTGTCTTAGACTATTTACTATGCGAGGAAAAGATTTAGTCATCTGGTCCCATTTTTCAGTATACAAGCCAAGATGTTTTTCTGGCTTCTCTGAGCCACAATCCTCTGCACAGAAGAAGACACGTCACAGACAGATGACCGATTAGAGAAGCCACGATGACTGATAACAGCAAGACGATCAAAGTTCAAGGTGCTTTGTTATGACGAAGTAGTATGTTTCAGTAGTATGCATACTGCATGCAACAGTATGTACTTTGTCAGGGCAGCTGGAGTGCTGATGAAAGTAAAAAAGACAAGTATGAAATTTGCAACATAGCCTGCGTCCTCTTCCGTGGAGTCGGCCATGTTGCACCTCCATTTTTCTCTCGAGCCAAACACAGGATCTAGAGATGGTCTTGTTTTATGCATTTTCAGAGGGGGTGTTGTGTTGATTGCAGTCTGCAGCCACATTGCTTGAAGAGAAGATGACAACTTAATTTTAATTTTTGGGTGAACTGTTCCTTTGGGAGTAAAATTAATAAAATTTCTAATTACTGAAACTAATTTTTTGCAGTGTCAATTCTGGTCCTGGGGCCTCATGCCCTGCATGTTTTAGATCTTGTCCACATGTACACGGGTATTTTTAAAAGCACAATTTTTTCCTCCTCAGGTTTCCAAAAAAAATTCTCATTCACACCAACGGTATTTCAAAGAAATCTGTCTGCTGTCAAGCGCACGCCAAAGCAACAGGTGGCGATATAACCTCTACTGTAAGGCCACACTCGCCAATCAGAAGCCTGCCAAACAAAAGGAGACAAGCCAAGAATCTCCTGTCTTCCTGTCTACACCTAAACACTGAAGATGGTGTTTATATTTTCACCCTGGTAGAAGTTTTCCAAAAGCTCCGTTTTCAGAGATCTGAAACAGCATAAAGTGTACAGAAGGCCCAAACACAAAGAAAAAGCTTTGTTTTAATAAATACCCGTGTACATGTGGACAAGGTCTTAGATGTTTCCCTGGTACAACACACCTGATTCAAATGAGTGGGTCGTTATCGGGCTTCAGCAGAGCTGTAAAATACTTACAAACCTACTACTTGGATAATGAAAAAATGCCTCTTCAGGGGATAATCGACCTTAAATGTGCTTTTACAAGCTCTCAGTTAAATAAAATGTGAAAACTGAAGGTGTATAGGGGCTTGGGTTTCAAGGGGTTCAGTGAAGATAAACAAACAAAAGAAAACCTGCAGGCGTCCGGCTATTTGGAAGACAAGCAGCACTTGCACAAATTAGGCCGGCCCTGATGCAGGTAGCCTCGCTGACTGGTGACCTTTGTGGTCGCTCAGCTGGGCTGAAGAATAAACACAGTTTCCCTCAACGGGAATGAAATGAGGCAGCAAAGAAATCTCAGTAGGGACCAGAGTGTCTGGCTGGCAATCTACTGGGATGAGGTCTGCAGTGTGTCGGGGACAGATTCAGAATGAGAGTCCAACCTGGGTGTCTTTCCCCACCTCTCTCAAGCCTTCACAAAAGGGCGTCGCCACACCCTGACTGGCTGGAAGGGGATCGCCCCGGGCTGCTTCCACTCATTAATTAGGAGTCAGTCTCCACACCCTGCACACAGGTGATCTGAATCCACTGCAGTCAGTCCAATCTGAATTTGAAATTCAGCCCTTAATCAGCACACGTATTAAATAAATGTGTCTTTTTCTCACCAACGAATGATGTTCCCACAATCACAGCGTTTTTGTTGTTGGCCAGCCTCGCGACGCTGTTAGCGTCCTCAGGCGTCTGGAGGTGAAACACGTTCCTGACTTCTTTGCCTTTGTAGGTCATTGGTTTGGGTCTTTTTCAAGCAGGAAATGGAAGCAAGCAAATGTTTATTAATTGATCATCCCAGCTGCTTAATTATCCTGTGTGATAAAAGTATTTTTTTATTTGCTCACTTGCTTCCTGTAGCAATAAAGAGCTTCCTGTATTCCATCCTCAAGCCGTCCTCGAAGGTCACAGATCGTGTTTTCACGTCTATCGCCACAACCTGAAGCAAACATCATACAGATTAAGTCATTATCAGCCATTATCAAATCAGTCTTCACGTCAGATTCTGAGGTCACCTGCTCTCACCTCTTTCTCTGTGAGCAGTTCAATGTCATGGTCCTGCAGGAACTCCATGGAGCGCAATCTCAGTTGCTCCGCGGTGCTTTCTAAGGACTAAAGGTCAACAGGTTAGTGCATCAGAGAACAAAATCAAATGCAAGAATCCAAAATTAATCTTTCCAAAACCAAGAGTTCGTACAACTGTAAGCAGCCAGGACTCAGTGAAATCTGTCACTTTCTTTACATCTTTGTTGCTGTGAGGCGAAGCTGTTCACCAGAGAGCTCCTGTTTTAGCACCGCTGATCAAAGCAGCACCTCTGCAGTGTGTGTTATGTAACTTTCTTGGCAAAGTCAGTTTCTGTCTCAGTTTTTTGTGGCCAGGGTCTGTGTACAAACCTTACTCAGTTTAGGCCTGTCATACGGAGGATGTCTGTCCATGGTGCACATGACGATGCGGTCGGTGAAGCCCTCCTGCCTCAGCGTTTCTGCACACACCAGAGCTGCTGGACCTGGTGGAGACATTCACAATAAAAGACAACTGGGTCTCTGTTGCTTCAGAAGTGGTATGTGCAGTGCAATGACATTTACAAAACTAGAAAGGCACTCGGTAGAGCCCAACAGTCCCCTTCAATTCAATTAAAGCCAAATCCAATATAAAATAATCTGCAAAGTAACGAGTAATTCAAGCTATCAAATAAATGTAGTGCAGTAAAAGTGCAGTATTTACCTCCGAATGTAGTAGAGTGGAAGTATGAAGTAGCAGAAAATGGAAATACTCAAGTTGAGTACCTCAAAATTGTATTTAAATACAGTACTTACAGTACAGTCATGGCTTGTGTGTGTGTATATTTATATGAAATGTTTCTCTGGCATATGATGTTATGAACTGTCTATTTGTATTGTTTGATTCATGAGTGCTGTCAGTCTGTAGTGTGACCTCATTGGTCCATGTGGGTCAATCAGGCTATAATCAACCAATAAAAGGAGTTTTTTTGTTCTGGGACAAAAAACACACTGACCTGAGCCAATGATGAGAACATGGCTGAATCCTGTGCTGGAGTTAATGACTGCTGAGCATCGGGCCATGGGCTTTGACCTTTTCTGTGACTGAAGAGCCTGGAAGAAAAAAAAAGGCCGCCGATCAATCAGGCGGTCGGTGTCGTTTCCTGCATAAATCATCCACACTCTCGTTCTTGTTACCTGCTTGTTTGCACGAATGATCACCTTGTCCTTTTCAACTCTGACCTGAAGCAAACAGACATGAGCGATGTGTACACTTTTTGACGGTGCTTAGAGACATGATAAGGCAAGGGAATGTGTTTAAGAGACAGCAACCAGCTGGGGAAGGTCACCTGGAAGGTTGGCAGGCTGTCCAGCCCGGGGAAGTCCTCGATGTCTCCTGTTGCAATGTTGAAACACGCACCGTGCCAGGGACAGCGCACGTGTCCCTTTGACAACACACCTGGAACAACAGAGAATGATAAGAAAGTCTAGTGAACGATACTATATATGCTGTATTATAACATCGTGCCTGGAAAATCTCTCCCTCACCTTTGACCAGCGGTGCTCCGTAGTGTGGACACTTGTGGGCCATGGCTGAAAACTCCCCGTGCTCTTTGATCAACAAAGCTCGGCCACTTCCCAAGTCGACCTCTCGCATCCTGTCAAACAAACAGAAACAAAAAGAGGTGTGTGTTTGTGTGCATTTATAACTTGTTTCATGAAAAAATCAAAACAACTCACCTGTAATACAGTAGAAACATCTAAGTTACACTCTGTAAGCGACAGTTCACATATTTTTAGACATGTAATTTGGTTATTGGTGTCCATTAAAGGTATAATTTGTAAGAAATGGCCAGAATTTTAAGTTAGCTAAGTATCTGCCGTTCGCCAGTAGCTCAGTAAGCCGTGTAGCTAAATGGTTGCATTAGCTTCAGGCAGTCCGCCAACACCACAGCCTCCCAGACTAAAGACAGGAGATGCAGTACAGAGGTGATTTACAGCAGCACAAAACAGGCCTATGACTCAGAGGATGAGAGGACACGACCGGCGGGCCAGGAGAGGCAAGACGTGGCAGAGGAGTGAGAGTCAGACATCAGCAGTGTCACAACATTTCTGTTGCACTTTCTGCCCTCAGGGCCACTGTAAATTAAAGAAAAAGTCATTTTGTCTTTCTTTGTGTCCCTGTAAACGGGAACTTACATCCTATTGGATCCTCTAGCTCCTTTTCACCCGGATGTGTTTGTTTTTTTTGCAGTTTGATCAACTTTGTGTGATATATAGTAAATAACGTATATGGACCTCTGCATGTGTGTGAAAAAAAAAAATATATTGTTCATTTTCTTACTGTCCATTTTCCAGATCCTTAACGTGACAGACGGAGGCCTCCACATAGTCCCGTGATTTGTGGTAGAGGGGGAGCTGGGTGGAGTCGTCGTCAGAGCCGTGACCCAGGGCCCCGTTCGGTCTGCAGTCAGCAAAGGGACTCGCTTTGCCGTTAGGTGACAGCCCGTCCATCTCTTTTTCTTTTTCCAGGAGAGAGAGTTCCACTTTAACTTCAACTGCACGACAGAGACACGTCCCACTTTAGAAAAATATCTGTGAATGCATGACTGAACACACGATCACACACGGCAGTAAACTGAGGCTGTAAAACCTTCAAATATAAATCTGTTTAAAGTAATGTTGGCAGATTGTAAAAGCCACCAATCACCAGTGGATTGCACTATTAATCCTGTGTATCTGTCCTCTGTTTTCTTTTTTATTACTACCCTCCTCCGTTGCTTTGGAAGATTAATTTGCCTTTCAGCCGGAGAGACGTTCACAGCTTTTGGACAAATTGAATCTGACATCTCCACAACTGAAACAAATGAAAGCAGCTGAAGGGAGAAGTGTGAAAGGGCAAACTCCTCCTCTTCTTCTTCTTCTTTTCTTTTCCTTTCTACCTCTACTACCAAAATACTTACAAAACACAGCACACACATCTCCTAAACAGCTGGAATTCGGTCATTATTCAAGCACCTAAACCTTCCTGCCACTCATACCAGATTTACCGGTGTTGTAATATGGAAAATCCACAAAAAAGACCAAAAAAAAGACTCTGTCTACATCTAAATTAACTTACTAAGCTGGAAAATATGACTTTGACAGGATAACAATGCCTTATATAATGAGATTTCCATTTTAGTTTCTAAGCTTTAACCAGAATTGCTGGTTTTCTAAAGACACAAAAAACTGGGAGTGGATTATTTTTATATTTCTTTTGGTAAGAAGTTATGACATGTGATGCGCTGCTGTCGGGTTTACACTTCTGAACATTTAGAAAATGGTTGTGTAACTCCTTTTTTTTTTTTTTTTTTGCACTGCAGCAGGCTTTATCTGTTCGGCTGGAAAAATGTGCTGATCATTTCAGTTCTTACACAGTAATCTGGCTGGAATTTTCTCCCGCTGAGCAAGTCTTAATTAAAATCAATGGAAAATCATAATAGTGAGTGCAATCGCAGGAGAAAAAAGAAAGAGAAAGCTTTTCCACAGCTGAAGAGAGAATCTCTGGATGTCTGCCGCTAAATAATCACCACACTGATGCTTCATTTGTTCATCAATACAAAGTTAAACTGGTTAAGATATCTTCAGTAATGATTTTATTTTGATCCTGTAAGTGTTTAGACATACGCAGAGTGTTTGTGTATATATATATATATATATAGTTTCACAGTGTTGGTAACCTTTCTGTATTTCTTCATATGTTGACGCAGATGAAACCATCAGTGTGTTTTGTCTACATGCTCCTCCAGCTCTCTCCCCTGTGGATCCTGTCATGGTGCCAGTTTACTCCCACTGACACTTACAGTAAGTGTATAACTATAAATTAACTCAATATTCAGTGGGAGTTATCTTTACTTGTACTTCACACTTCAACTTTGGGTCTCAGAATGGGCTGATAAAAGATATTAATGCCCTCAGACTATGTTTTGAATCACTTCAGACCGGGACCTGGACTTCTTTGTCGTGGATTATGGAGGATTTTTTGGGCTGGATACCACTAAAGTGAACAGTGATCAGAATCATGAAGCCCTGAGCTGCTCTGCCATGTCCCTCCTTGCCTAAATTATCAATCACACATAAATAATGTGTTTTAACACTGCAGCAAGGGACACAAAGCGAAAATGAATAGTTATGAGGAACGAATGAGGAACTAACTGCTAGATAACCATTAGTTAATGAGTAACTCCTTATCCAGTTTTAAAGATCAGCTAATGATTAGTTTATTAAGAAATGAGTGAGGAACAAATCAAGAATGACGTGATGAATCGTAAGGCAAGGCAGCCCGTCTGTGATTTTTATCTGAAGCGTCACGTTTGCACCAGAAACAGTTGTAACAGAGGAAAAACAACAATAGACCCATTGTGAAAGAAGCGTCTTTAAAACATCATTTTGAGCATCACAACCCCCACAAACTGATTCCTTTCACTGTCATAATTTGAGCCATTTGGTCCAACAACATTTGGAAAGTCTAGAAAAGCTGCAGGATTAAATTATTTTATTCCCCTTCAAGTTAGCCGGGAGCTAAACCGGAAGTTAGCCGGCTCGGTCGGTGATCCAGGTATTTTCATAGCCAGGAAGTCGAACTTTTTTGGCTTCAAAACACCACTGAGCAGTTTTCATGGGAATAACGGGGCTCCACCTCCAACACTGTGTCCTGTAATAAAACGTCCTTAAACGACCGCATCCCTAATTCCTTCCTTATTTAGTTAAAAACGAGGCGCTGTCACCTAAACCAAGTGTTTTTTGTGCCTAAACCTAACCAGGACATAAGCACAGCATTGTTGCAACACTACATTGAAAATTGAACATAAAGATACATAAAGTTTTAAAGAAACAAACATACACCGCCAACATTTGTTCTGGTGATTTGTTTGGGTTTGGAGAATATTTGATACATTTCGCTAAGTTTGAGTTATCGATTATTAGCAGCTGAAGGTCAAACTGTGACTGACACTGACTAATTAGTCCTCAGAAGTCTGACAGCAGCCTCCGTTCAGCCATTATTCACAGAGAACCAGCCTCCTTCCTCACTTCACCTCCATGAGATGCGCAAAAGAAAAGCTGCAGATGTGTTTCTCATGCGATACAGCTTACTTGCTTGCCATGCAAACACTAAAATGGATACACACAACATCACATATTTGGATGTTCATGTCTCAGTATGAAATCCTCTTGACCGAAGATGCCACAGAGAACATTAACATTCCTCCTCCACTAAACACTATAGTGGAAACAGAGGAGGCTGGATATGAGAGGACACGTATAACAGGATTTGGAGGCTGTAGCTGTAGGTAGCAATGGAAGTGACTCAAACTGTCCTGGAAAAAAATAACCCGTCTCTCCATGGAAACAGTGCGATATTTAAACACATGTATAGATTCACTGACGCTGTAACAATGAATGATGGAGAGAGTGTCCTCCTTGTATTAACAATAAAGTAGTTTCTATCATCACTGTATCATATCTATATTTTCCAGTACCTCATGTTTACAGCTAATACATCCACTGCCACAGTATCAAACTTGTCTTTAAATCACATTAACAGCAGACATTTTGAAAAGCCGGGTCAATGACTCTGCATTAGACACAGGTTTCTATCACCTCAGCTCAGCTCAGCTTTGATCTAAATGTAAGACCCAGGTAAACATGTTAATTTCCACCGCGCAACATGATGACCCGTTATCAATAAGATAATTTAATCATGCGGCTTCTAGACTTCCCAAATGTTATTGGACCGAATGGCTCGGGTGTACCTGGGTTTAAAAAACCTGTGTAGACCCGCTAATTTTGTTGGAAAAACGGTATAAAGCTCATGTTAGCTGTTGCAAATTGCTCTTCCGCGTATCAAGAGCTATGTCTCTTTTCATGTTCATAGGCCTGTAAAAAAAAAGTTGCATAGTGCACCTTTAACATTAAATATTCATCACACTGCAGCGTCCAGCGAGACAAAACATTATGTGAATTACTTGCCGCACACAACACTGCAAATAAGAGCTGGGCAATGATTCAATGTTGACTGAGTTAAGGACACGTGTCGGTTACCTGGTTTGGGTTTGGAGAAGCATCCTCCCATGATGGGCCCAAGATTGAGGGACGACCAGGGGAGAGAGGGAGGGAGAGGGGGGGAGAGGGAGGTGCGGGAGGTGCGGTCAGATCCTCGGGTTGGGCTGCTTGGTCGGGAGGTAACGATAACACAGAAGCGTGTGTGTGAGAACCTGCAGGTCCGGGCTGGCCATCGCACACATCAGCTCCTCCACATAATCTGTGTGGACATCAGCAGAAGCACATGGATCAGACAGATCTGTCAAGCATGTTTTTTGAGATAAACAACTTGTCTGTTGTTGCTCAGGCAGTTTTAAAGATGCTCTGGAGACTCTGAAGATGTTTAAAGAATGTTTTGTTTTTCATTTACAACTTTTTCTTGATAACTGACAAAACATTTGGCCCTTTTATTCGTCACAAAGTCTCTGATGTTCCTCTGAAGTGTGGATTAGACAGCCAAGGGAAGCCAGCCAGATTATTTTTTCTGTGTGTGTCTATATGACATGCTAGTGCTTGTAAAAAGGAAGCAATTGTGTTAATTAGGAACGTTTCCACACACACTGTTACCTTTGTTCATGCATATTGCATGGACACCGTTAAATATTAACAGCAGCTCCGACACCTATTAACTTTCTCGTCACACTGCGCTTTAAAGGGAAGCAGGGGCCCCTTGAGTTTCAAAATCCACCCCCCCCCCGTCCCTTGTTTTTTTTTTGTTGCCACGTTGCCCTCACATTTCTGCCAGCTCTGGTATTTCACCCACACATACAGTACTTAGTTACTCGCTGGCTGCTATGACTCTGAGCAAAGACGCGGGGTGGCAGGTGAACCCAGCCGACATGGTGCGATCCATCACCCAATTATCCTTTTGAGGTACAACCAAAAGGACTGCTTGATATTCTGAGCACATCTTAATGTCCTTGAACTTCAGAAAAAAAAAGGAAAAGTGTGCAGCGTTGAAAAGGAGCGCTGCTTTAGAAAAAGTTCCTCAGAAACAAATGAGAAATGGAAAGATCTGCTCTGACTGGCCACAAGTCTGCAGCCGAGATGGGTTGTTGTGTCTGAACTATGTATTTGTTTGCAGGGGGTGACAGTAACTAAGTTACTGAGTAATAACTTTGAGGCAGCCTACTTGTACTTTGTGTGAATATATTAGTGTTTATTAGAGTTTATGCTTCTGTGCCAGCATGTTTCAGAGGAAAATATTGATCTACTCCCCTCATTGATTTGACAGCATATTGAAAAAGCAAATGATGAATTGCTTGATGAATAAATAAGTGAATTCTGTTGGTTTTGGCACCTTGTAGTTCACATTTCAGATGTCTATGAGTTGTTGGTAACACTTTATAATAACCATCATTAATACATTTATAGTCAATTAAACTTAAGTTTATAGTTATTCCACTTTTACATACAATGAAATGCTTTAATAATTTGTTAAACAATTGTAAAGATTCATAAACATCAGTTGAAACTTTATAATCGTCATCCAGATGTTTATAGATGAACTACACAGTATTTATTAACATTTAAGTATTGTAAACATCAGTTGTAACTTTATACAGTAAATTGTTTATAAACTAAGGAAGAACTAGTTTAACTGAAGTTTAATTAACTATTAATTTACCATTTATCAATGATTGTTATTACCTTCACCAAGGAGGTTATGTTTCACCCGTTGGTTTGTTGGTTGGTTTGTTAATTTCATTACCGAAAAACTATGACAAAAATGTTCGTCAACAACTTTTTTGTCATGAGATGAGACGATGACGAGCTACAAATAGATCTTTGAAAAACTATGACAAAATATATGTTTTCATTTCGTTGGTTCGTTGTTTTGTCAGCGGTTCCACGAAACTTGGATGGAGGATTTTCAGAATAAACTCCATTATCTTTTGGTGCTGATCCAGATAAAGGGATGTTTTTTTTTAACTTTCTTTAACATTGTGAGAAAAAAATCAGGTGTATTTAAGTGGCTGGTGTCTATCAGTGAGTAACAAAAGGGGACTGTTTGGCCTTGGTGGAGGTATGCACTCTACTGAGTGCCATTCTGTGAGTTGTGAGTGGTTTTCTTGCTGAACTTGTCAATTTCTTTTCTGGCCAAAGAGGTAAAATGACCCAACAAGAGAAGAATCCAAACAATGAATACAGATTTATGTGGCAGGTTTCTTTTCTTCTTTCCGCCTCCACTAAACACGTCACAACCCATCAGATTGATCTCGTGACCCTTTGAGGGGGTCCGACCTCTAGATTAGGAACCACCGGACCAAACTGCTTGATTGTATAAAGACGTTAAACCAGCTTCAGATACTAACAATCTAATAATGTTATATTGATCATATATTCATCTGCATATCCAGTAATTAAGCTTTTGACAGCTTCAATAATTAATACTGTATTTTTAGCTAGGTAGCAATGCAAATGCAGATCTGTACTTGTATTGGAGTATTTTTCCGTTATTGTGTTGGTACTTTTCTTTACTATTCCACTGTAAAAGTTGTTGCGGTTTTTTGGTTTTGGTCTGTATTCCTGCGCTATGCGTCCGTGCCAAACATTTATATTATCCTGCGTTCAGTTTAACAGTCGTGACAACACAACAGAGCCTTCGATGTGAAGCGTGTCTCTCAACAAAATCAAATCACTTCCCACAGAGAGATGCCATGTATGAGGTCTTGTCTCTCGCATGGTGGCCGTTGAATAATTTGTCACCTCTGAAATTTTGATGAACAACAAATTGGACCGTGCTGCTGGGCTGCCATCCTGGAGTTCCAGCAGGCCCAAGATATTTTGTGCAAGAAAACATAAAGTAGGTTAAGCAGATTTGGTCCTCACAACATATGACGCAGATCCCACTCGCTCACTGTTGGGCCTGTCCCCAAGCAGTGCTAATAATCCTGCCTGCAAACAAGCTGTCAGTTTCACTCACTTTCCCTACAAATGTAAAACCTGTTACTGGAATGTCGGAGGGGAGAATTAGCAAAATGCAGCTCCTGGTTGGTGGTGAGGCGGCTGAACGATAAACTGACTGTGAGTGGAAAAAAAAAAAGCAGGAATGTTGAGCAACAAAGTGCTTGTGCTCTGACCGTACATCATTCAAAACTCCACTTGAAAAAACAGCGATTCTGTGACAGCAAGCGGTGATGTTATTGCTCCTCAAAAAAGGACTTTGCATTTCTAGAAAGAGCCCCCTCCTCACCGGCATCAACAAACTCGATCATCACCAATAAACATCAGCGTGCAGGAGAACAGATGCTGTATCATCCACATGTAGAAAAAACTTTAAATTGTTACTTTACTTTCAAGCAGCACCTGAATAAAAGAAGAGCTTCTCGCTCAGCGGCTAATTGACCTCAAGCTAAACAAACTTGAGGCGTCTGTTTTATTCACACACTTGCTTGGCAGGTATGTTAGCCTGTAGTTAACGATTAGGAGCTCTCTGATCCTCAGCTGATAAAAGGGACAAGAGCCCACAACAATCCAACCGCACCACACCTCTGCATGAGTTTGCACGTTCTCCTGGTTTGTGAAATAACAAGATAAGTCCGAGGAATCGTCCCCCTGGTTGCGTAAGTTGCTCTCTCACCAGGCTCTTAGCGGTTAGTTATTTTGTTTACCATCGGCTCAAGGAAGAGCTCGATGTGAGGGACAAGTGGGTGAAACAGTTTTCATCTTTTATCTTGAAAGCATTTCTGCGTTTCTTATTTTTGAGGAGGAAGTAGAGAGAAGTGTTTCAGGCCATGACTGAAGTTAGATTTACGCAAGTTCATCAACTTCAGTCAACCAGATGTCCCTTCAAAACCCCAAGAGGCTTTTTGACTGACTTCTATTTACTCCATTGCCTACGTGTCTTAACTATAAAGGAATAAAGAAGTGGATTACAGTTGACCACAATCCTCATTAAGAAGCTCTAGTACGTGACACAATCAGACATTGTGAGCGAGTTCATTCACACTGTTCGGGTTGACCAAGTTTGTACGAACGTCTGCTCGTAGATAAAAGTGGTTATGACTGCGTTTGAAGTGAGATTGGAAGAGCTGACAGCTTGTGTGCATGTTGTCTGTGTTTAAACTAAAAAAAACATGGAAAACAATGTCTGAAGTTTGACCCATAATAACAGGCTACAGAGGTCAAACAAACATTTAGTTTTTAGGGTAATACATTGATGCCACGTGGCTCTCAAAAAGAAATTCAGCATTGTTTACTGTGGCGCTCAAAAGAGGAAAATCTTCCATTATTTTGTCCATTTCTTCCTGTAAAAAGTCGATCTAAACTTCCCAGTCTATGTGAAGTTGATTAACAATGGCACCACAGGCTTCTATCAGGTCATTCTGCTGCTGCTTTGAGCGATAACCTCTCCGTGATGTCATGGAAAAGTAAAATTGTGGTCTACAGAGGGCTGTACACCCCCACAGAGGAGCTGTGCTTCCATATAACAACTCTGCTATTGACCAGAGTCTCAGCATGCACACACACACAAACAAATACACACACACAAACACACATAAGGGACCATCAAAACCAACACAAACAGATGATGAAGATGTACTAACTGTTAAAAAGTTGCCCCTTTACATGAGTGTTTAATCTGCTTTTATAGTTTTACGTGTGTTTGCGCCGCAGCTCTGCGTTTCAGGTGTTGTGATTTGATTTGATACAAGCAGCACAGCACATTGTTCTCCAGGGAGGATCTGGACCAGAGAGCAAATAACTTCCACACAAGTACTCCATGTGCCAACAGAGAAATAATGAGATTTCTGAAGAGCACACAGAGCATCACATCAACACATCATAATGGGAGCCTAATAAAACAGAGCTACATTCCCCTGTAACTGTAAAAAAAAAAAAAGAGGAATAAATCAGCTTACCAGTGTGCATGGAGCAGGTGCACTGAGATCCTGTCAAAACTCCCTGGTGCTCAGCTTCCCCCTGCGGAGCACGGGAGCATATTAGCACATGAGTCTCCTCAACAATCCCTGTCCCTCTGCTGGGATTGGCTCCGTCCACTGGAGTATTCCCAGTCTGTGTGTCCCTCTGTGCCCTCCTCCGCTCTCCTCTTCTTCTGCCTCTTGATGCAGCAGAGGCTCTAGTGATTGTGTGTTTAAGTGTGTGTGTGTGTGTGTGTGTGTGTGTGTGCCCCTCACAGAGCCCCCCTTTCCAGCAGCAGCAGCAGCAGCAGCAGCAGCAGGAGCAGCAGACTGAGCCGACCGGTCGTGGGAGTTGCTCTCGTTCACTGGCCGAGCCTGCAAATGCAGCACGGAGGACCTCTGCCAGTTTCTCAGCTGTATGCAGTATTGATGGAGTTGCTTAGGGGATGCTAACACAGCATGAATTCTCACCGTTCCCTCCTGCTCTCGTCCTCCCACCCCTCCTCTCTCTTTCCCAAACACACACACTCACACACACTCCCTCCTACAGGCTGCTTGCTTTTCTGTTCAGACCCTTTCAGCCTCGCCTTCAGATGTCAAAGACCTGACTTGCCAGTTAAGCCTGATCAAACACTTGCTGCCCTCTCCACTGCACTGCCCACTTATCACACTGTGCCGGATGTCTGTGCTGCAGCAGTGAGTATCAGCTGATGTTAAAGCTCAGCTGACATTTCTTGTATTTATTCTGACAACCAGGAGACATATAAAAACATAACTCTTGCACTAAATACACTAAAACAGCTCTGGCAGTATGTGTGAGCTGCACTTCTTTCAGTGTGTGCAGCAGAGAGGGGGAAAGAGTGAAAGTGCAGTTGGTGCAGTAAATCCCAGTTTCAGTCAGGGGGGGTTGGGTGGAGCAGGATTAAAAAAGGTATATATCGAGTCTTATAGAAATGAGCTCCCAACGTATTTCCACTCCTTTTTGCTCCCACTGTGGTTAGAAACTGCTGGCACAAGGTCATTCACCTGAGAGTCTCAGATCCATTTCAATGAAAATGATGACAGGATGATGCTCAGGATGCAGCGTTGACAATCTTCACATTGTTTCCCAGAATGCTTCACAGGAGATTTCCTCTGTGTTCCTACAGTGAGCTGACAGCTGACACGTGTCACTGTGTTTGTGTTACTCTCTGCGTGTGTTCAAGCACATGTAAAAGCATGTCTGAGTGCACATGATGACCGATCAGGCTCTCGAGGGGTGGGGAGGTCCTGCCTTACATCACTGATACATCACTCAGTTTAATTAAAGTACAAGGAGGAGGAGGGGGGACTCTTTTCTGCAGGGGCCAGAGAGCTGCAGCATCCAAAAACCCAGATTAAGAGAGGCGAGCGGCGTGAATGAATAATTCATAGGCTAAACTATCACATCAGTGTGCCAACATATTACTGTCAGCCGTTATTAGGCTGGATTCAACCCTGATGGTTAATTAGATCTAAACAGAGTGTCTGTTAAGCAAATACGCATAATAAACACAATCCACACGCAGTCTGATGTGATACAAACTGATCTCAGTAATTTATTCTGTATCATTTCCTCATTTGTGGTGACATCAAGAAGAAAAAAATGTCCAAATCAGTTCTAATCATCACAATGTACACGCAGTGCGCCGAAGCCAAATAGTGTATTAAGGACTAAGAGGATCTGATGGTGCCAAGTCCCTCCCCGAGACGAAATCTAACACAGAGGAGCTGCAGCGCTGGAATGCAACTATTCACTCCTGACCTGCCCGCGGGCTCGGAGACCCTGTGCAACACAAACGTCCGGGCGCTTGTTCAGGGTTCCTTTTAGTAAAATACCGATCCATGCATCAGGCTGGAGATTAGATATTTATCTTATCTGTATGTGCTTTAGAGCAGAATAGACAATTTAATTTCATTGTATAAAAAGAACACAACAAAACCGTTCAGCAGTATTTAGCAGGTAGGGGCACTATGTAGTTTGGGAGAAAAATTCAAACTCAGAGTTTTAATATTTACAATATTAATGAGGTAATAACACAAACTCAGAAATATATATTTGCTCCATGGGTGAATAAACAAGCTGTTCTTAGAAGAAAACACTGTTTGAAGCTAGAAAGGTGGCAGGGTCCGCCACATATAAACAAAGTAAAACAGTTCAGTGTGTTTATTCAGTTTATTCAGTCATGAAAACAAAGAGAGTTTGTTTATTTAGTTTGTATAGACACAAAAAACAGTCTTTAAAGGGGCACTACGTAGTTTTGGAGAAGAAATTCAAACATATTAATGAGGTAATAATACAAACTAATACAAAAGAAACATTCATCTTTTCCATAAGTGAATAAACAAGCTGTTCTCAGAAGAAAACAGAAATTGTGTTAAAAATAACCTCTCTGTTAACGATAAACAGAGACTACAGGAAGGTGTTTGATACTTTCAGTCACAGTTTGACTTAAAAAGATGAACTGCATTCATATAATTTCAGTCAGAAGTTATATTCTTGTCACAGAAATAGAGTCACAGGAGTATTTCAGGCCTCCATCTGTTCTATAACACCTCTGTCTTCAGGTAGTGCTTCGTCCTCTGCTTCACCTGCGGGCTGTTCGGCACGCTTGGTGGCCTCTGGTCGAAGTCTCCCATGCACACGGCGATGAAGAAGAGAGTCCCTCCGATGACCAGAGCCAAACCTCCAAACCATCCAGAGAACATCGCCTCCCCATACTCCCAGCGTGGCATCACATCCGGAAAACCCTCGTCCCAGAACTCCACCAGAGTTGTGTAGGCCACGATAGAGATGGGGGCCAGAGTGGTGAGCCCTGACACCCAGGACAGCACCCCGCCGATGATGAGGAGATGTCTCTTCAGGCCAGGATGCCCCACGCACACATCCACCCCCTCCAGTCCTGGGAGGACAGCCAGCAGAGCTAAGCCTCCTGTGCCTATAGACACTGACATGAGCACCCTGGAGATCTGCAGGTCCATCGGCAGTGCCATGATGGAGTCGTAGGCTTTACACTGAATTCCCACCTCCTCTGTGTAGAGGCACATGTGCCACAGTCCAGAGAACCAGTTCTCGGCTTCGTTCAGGTCAGAGTTCATCGTCTTCCAGAATGGGAGAAAGGTCGTGATCAGAGACGTGACATAACCCCCAAACGTCACAAAGAGTGCGGTTCTTTGCATGATTTTAGGTGTTAGAAAAACCATCTTGGTCCTCTGCTGTGCTGTGACTCCTGTCTCAGTCAGGTCCCAGATCCAGAATGGCTCTGTAGCTCGACCCACCTGCTGAGGTAGCAGGACCAACTTGGGCCGGCCCACTCCTGCACCTGAGAAGTGGGAGATAATCCGTGACTGCTGCACGACAACAGACGTAGTTTTGTTTCAGTGTTCAATATCATCACAGCGAACAATGAACTCTGTTTTTTACATGAAACCGGATACGTCCAACGGGATTCTGGGCAGTGTGCGCACACAAGTGGACTCAAATGAATGAAACATGAGCAAGCTGCACATGAGGGGGTGCACACAAAAACAGAAGAGGAATTAAAAAGCTACAAACATGATTATAACGGCCTGTTTCTTTGGGGCTGTAAAATTTAGTCCATCTTTTTTTAAAGTTGTTGTTATTTCAGATGAATTTCAGTTAAGACATTTACACCCTGAGGAAATCGAACGAGGAGCTTTTGATTTGCCAAGTGTCTCAAGTATCTGGACCATGAATAGCACTTTGTGCTCCCTGCAACGGTACTTACAACAGAGTCCAAAAGAGTCCAACACTTTGTGAATTCCACTGAGGGTTTTCACAGATCCTGCGGTACAACTGGCAGCTAACAGAAACTTCAATGTAGCGCCTCAGCATTTAGGTCAGCCTTTCATTTCTCAATCCCAATGACAAAATGCACGAAGTAACGCCTCACTCATTCATAAAATGCAGCACTTTCTTACACTCTGTCCATCTTATATAAAGGAGCAGTTCACCCAAAAACAAAAAATTCATGCATCTGCTCTCCCTCATGCAGATGGAAGGTCGGGTGAAGTCTCTTAGTCCACAACACGTTTCTGGATCTTCACAGTGTACAAGTGTTAAGAGACGGCCATTTGCGTTCGCTGTTTTAGTGGCAACCTCATGGAACGGGGTATTTAGTTGGTTGTAATCTGCAAGCACAACGTTTGATGCCACTAAATCTTAAACACTAGACCTCTAAGTTAAAAATTAAAATCTCTCACTTTTACTCTCCATCCCCATTTCTCTGCTTAGCCCCATGGAAATTGGGTTGAAGTTTCGTAGTCCACAGAACTTTTCTGGAGCTTCACAGCAAAAAAAAAAGCAGCGTTGCAGCATTTTCCTAATCAACAAATTGATTTGAAAAGACTTTATTTATGCTTTTAGCTTAGCAGCAACAATTTGGGATCTCTGGGCTTTTGAAAAATTGGATCACACTGGACAATGGAGCCATTTTGTGGTTTAACAAGTCTCCATCTACTTCAGTTGTTTAGGAGAATGTGAAGCTCCAGAAATGTTTTGTGGACTACGAAACTTAACCCGACTTTCCATCATTATGGGACTAAATGCCAGAATGTTCATATTTGGGTAATCTTATCCTTTAAGTTATATGTCTGATTGTTTAGGGCTGGAATTTTGTAAAACATTAAAATTCATATCAAGGATCCAACCTATTATAATTTAATCTCGCTCGCTTCAGTAAATAAAAATCTTTGAAGGTGCAAAACATCACACAAGCTGAAGGAATCCACTCCCTCAAACTGAGGAGCATTGTCTGACCTTATCATCTATAGATCTGTGGAAACTGAAACCTCTGAAGGACGTGCGGCTAATTTGATGAAAGGTCAAGATTTTAACCTTCAGCTTCTCTCACGTGGTGTATAGGTTACAATGGCTTTAGTTTATGGCAAAGGGTCTGTGGGAGAAGTTCAAATTTATGCTGGTACACTGATGTGAATACTCTTTTTAGACACGTATGCTTAATTTGCTTACATTGAGAAGTCCAAGCTGAAAAACATGTCATAAAGCCGGGTCAAGCAGCTGTGTGTCTGCCTCATGTTTGGCTGTGTGTGTAGTATTTAAAGGTAAGTTAGGTCTGATGCCCACAGGAGGGTCCACTATCAGTCAAAAAAATCCTTTATAGGAAAGCTCTCCAGACTTTTGGCACACTGAACCGTTTATGGATAGCTGCCAAACGATTGTTGTGCCAAATCTTTAATTACAGAATAAGGTGGTTTGCTCAACTAGACAGCTTAAAAGCCACATTGGGAGTTGTGAGAAAGTGAGAATCTTTTGTGTGAGACTTCATGAGGAGCACAAGAGTTCAGACTGCTCGGTGGATCAGAGACAGAGACTCAGTGCAGCATGACACATTTTGTATAAGATTTATTAAGGCTTTAAATACATGAAACCCACGTGGGTACATATTTAATAACAGCATACTGATGTCACTAAATACACATTGCTATATTGTACGGATAGAGACCTTGTCTGTTAGTAATGGTAAGAGGTGATTAGTATTACAAAGATTTGTAACATTTAAACAAGACAAAGAGCTTGAAGACGGACATACATTCTGATTATTTGTCATATAATGATTCTGATTCCTTGTACATATAATCCAGGCATGTTAACTGTGTCAGAGCTGAGAATAATACAAGTGATGAATACAGGTATAAATAATCAATCTTATAGCGTAATTTAAGAATCTGAGCAGACGACTTAAAAAAAAAAAAAATACAGCTGAGGGCGACACATGAACATTTCTTTACTGTCCAAGTCAATACTGAGCAGAATAAAACCTTACAGGCATTTTCCTTCTGTGTTCTCCAAATAAATAAAAGACAAACTAAACATAAAAAGGGATTTTTTGGACCGTTTAACATTATAACTGAGCTTGAATCTTCACCGATTTCACTTGCAGAGTGAGAGATGAGAACAATTTTGATACTGCATGGATAAAAAAGCGGGTCGAGACATGCCGGGTCCAACGTAAAGAAAAAGTACTGCGTGTTGGGGACGAAGGAATGACTAGAAGTAGGTGGAGCGGAGATGTATGGCTTCTGCGAGAGAGGAGAAAAGAGCCCTCGGCTCTCGGCGTCATCCTAAATGTCGGAGCCCATCTCGGCACACTGTTTGTCTGATATGTGTGTAGCTAGAGACTCAATGATGTCCAAAAGCAGCAGCTGGCTGAGAGACCGCAGGTTGGGGAGCTTGGAGACCTTTGGGAGGGGAGGAGAGCAAAAAATGAAAGAAATGAGCCATAATTTGAAGACAATGGCTGTGTTCAGAATCGCATACTAACATACTGCCAACTGCATAAACAACCAGTATGTATTGGACGCTGATAGTATGTAATTACGATGACTGTTCACACTGAAGTACACAAGTAATACAGCTTCTCTGCTTCATACGACTGTAGAGATCACAACAACAGTCGAATGCCAATGTTTATAACAAATGTAAATCACTTACATTTTATTGCAATGTTGAGAAATATAGATTGACAGTTGATGTGACTTCCTGTATATTTTGCCTTATGTGGATCCTGTGCAGCTTCTGTAGCCTAGTCTCGTCACAAACGAACAGGAAGTGGAATTTTATTGTGAAGTGTTCAATTGAGTAGATAAAGGAGTAGACGGCAAAGCAAGGTGGTTGCCAACGAGCCGACTCAACGTGTGAAGCAGTCTCAAGTCGTCTTTTTAATGTTGATATAGGACGAAGAAAGTTAAAGCAACAATATGTAACTTTTTAACCTTAAAATATATGAGCAAGTCGATAGAAACTTTGCTAAAGTCATCCGCTGCGTGGGACAAGAGGGTCTGTGAGGCAGCCACAAAGGTTGTTAGCTGGCTGGCTAGGTAGCGCAACTTGCAGGCACTTGTGAAGCTACTAAACTCTGAAAATGAAAATGAGCACATTTTCAATTTGCCATCATTTTAAAACTGTCAATATACAAAATCTACACTACATATTATTGGCCGATATTTGCCTTTCACAGATATATAGGTGTCGGCCTCCATTACGTACGAGACCACCACCTTTCTCCCATTCTTTGATAAGACCCTTATATCGGTATTGTCATCTGCCCCAATAATCTACGCAGCTGATTTCTTGACTGAAAAATGATCACAAGTGAAGTTAGTGATTAAATATTGAACAAAAGTCCACCATCAGACAGTCTGAAGAGACGTGATGCATTTTGCGGCAGCTGTGTGTGTGTAAGCTCATCCTGCCTACTCAGAAGTTCTTGCTAATGTAGTATTATATATGGGCTCCTCTAACATACACAGAAATACAGCTGAATCACATTACATACTCAATTTGTTGTGATAGTACATTAGTATGCGATTCTGAACACAGCCAACGAGTCAAACAGAGTAAAATGAGGAATAAGCAGCCCTTGATTGCTCATGCATGAAAAATGAGGATAAACAGAAAGAAGCTAAACAAAAACACTAACAACACTCCAGTGGAGGAGGGTGAGAATTGAGCGCTTCGCTGTTTCTTTGAATAACAAACAATAATCAGAGTGGCACTTTGACCCTCATCGTTATGTGATGAGGTGCTTGTACAGCCGGCCGGCCTGTAAACAGCCTCCTCTCTACGCAGGAGATGGAGGGCGATCCACTAGAAGGCCAAAGGTGTCAGTCTCCCGCAAAGAAGACATGCCTAGAGGGTTAGCTCAGCTGCAGTGAGTGGGCAGCAAACCCCAAAGGCTCCGGATACAAGCCCACCCACCTTAATGAACTGGTGGACAATAATGTGCAGGCAGTGCTTCTTCATGTCCAGAGCCTGGGTCTTATCGGCCGCCTCCAGAATCTAAAAGGGGGGGAAAAAATATCGAGGGAGAGAAGTGAGTGTGGAAGTGATTCATGCAGCATGAACAAAGTCTTCAAGTGTGAGCCAACACTGTCAAATTAGGTCACTTCTCTCCCCTGGGTAAAAACATAAATACCTGCAAGACATTCTCCACAGTGACGTTCATCTCCAGATTCTGCTTACAGTAAGCCTGCAGCCTGTTGTTTGAAAACCCGTAGTAATATGGTGCAGCGAACAGATAGCTATCATCACAGATTAAGGAAGTGACAAAAAAACACTGCTCACTGGCTACATGCCAATGAAAACTTCTGTGATTTTCATTTTGCTGAAAAACAATAACCACTTTATAATCACTTTTAAATTTGCACAAAAGACATGAGAAATCGTGAATTAAACAGTTGGGTATTTGCTCATTAAACGTAACACATAGGCAACTATTACACTGGACGTCAAGACAGCAAAAAACAATTCTGTCAAGGAAATTAAAAGAATTAAAAGCTATATTTTGTTCCTTGTATAGCAAGTCCATTACCCTGCAGTTACAAATATGACTGTAGTGATTTTTTTTTTTTTCACCCAATGAAATGACTTAAGATAAGTTAAGTATATATTGAGTGTGTTTGCCTTGATTGACAGGGTCTCAGCTTATCACACTGTGGTTTCAACTTTCTCATCACCACTTCTCTGTCAGTCAAATTTGGTATTTTATGGCTCAACGGTTGAGAAGAGCAGAAGCTGTGTCCCATTTCAGAGGCTGCCTTCATCAAAGGAGGTGGCCTCATTTATAATTTCTTTTTCATTAAATTTGCATAAAATGTTGATAAGATGTCACAATAGTTGGGGCTCTGCCTGTGAAATACTTAATACTTAATCTGATGAATAATTACAAAGCAGGTCTGAACTTGAGAAGGATACAGCGAATCCTCTGGAGGCATGTTGACGTCACCATAGTAGATATAGCGCAGCATGGACTCAAAGGCCTGCTTACTTGGAACCATCTCACCGATGGAGATATTAACCTGACCATCCTCGGGCATGAAGGAGCGAAACATCGCCTCAAAGTAACTGAAGAGTAAAAAAAAGCACATTTAAAAAGTGTAAGACATACCAATAAGCTGAAATGGACCAAATGTCTCCAATTGCTATAATAACTAAATGGTCACCTCCCAAAAATGTTTTCAAGATCATAAAACCTGTGTTGTCTCTACCTGGATCTGGCTGCCAGTATGGCTTTATGAGCGGGTCGTGGGTGTCCATCTAACAGCAGGATAATGTCGCAGAACTCCAGCCCGCCTCCCTCCAGGTAAGCCTTCATGTCCTGGACCAGTGAGGTCCCGATGTCCACAGGCTGGTCTGAGTAAACTCTGGGTGGAGGCTGCTGCTTTCGTCTCACTATCTCAACAATCAGCGGGGTGGACAGATGTTCAAACTCCTTCGTCATGATCACCTGGTTAAAGTGCGACTCCTTCACCACAAAATTAAGGCAATGTTCCTGGAGAAAGAAATAATTTGTTAACATTAATGTCAGAATAAATGATTTCTCTTTCCTCAGCATCTCTGGTTTTAATGTAACACACAAAGCTGCAGAACAACTTTAACTAGAGCATTTACCTTACTGAAGACATCCTGAACCAACCACAGGAGGGCAGTAAAAAAACAGATTTGCAGCAGGTGATAAGTGACTCTCCAACAGTGATCCTGACATACCTTGAGCTGGTCCAGTTGCAGCTTGTTGGCATTTTCACAAACACTGAGAACGTTCTGCAGGTCGACAGATGCCTCAATGTACTGCACACACAGCTGCTCCAGGCGGGAAAGCTTAAAACTAAGCGCCAGTTTGTATACATCCATGATTAGAAGAACATCCTGGACATGACCTACGGAGAAAAGCAAGGAAAATGACTTATTATCAGCTTTCTGCAATTTCACAACCGACAAACAGTAAAACTATGAGGTCAGAAGTACCTCTGCGTGGGTACTGGATCTTGTCCGTGTAGAGGAACTGCATCAAGACTTCAAAAGGCTGGGCCTCCGCTTCCCTGATGGCTACCTCTAGCATCAGCTGTGTTCCTGATGGCCTGTTGCCTGCTGGGATATCCCTCGGGCCTCCAGCTGCCCCTTCATCACTCTCCTCGCTGCTCTCCTGTTTCGCCTTCTGCGCACAGATTATGTAACAATTTTGTTTAACATTCCAGCTGAGGTTCCTCTATAGCAGTGACCTCCTACTGTTACAACTGTTTTTAAAAAAAATTATGTTAGTTGTTTCATACTCCATTGTCTCAGTGGAAATAAGGTGTACTGCTGCATGGCTCTAACCTGTCTCTGCCGATCCCAAGCCTG
Organism: Pagrus major; assembly: GCF_040436345.1. Taxonomy (NCBI): domain Eukaryota; kingdom Metazoa; phylum Chordata; class Actinopteri; order Spariformes; family Sparidae; genus Pagrus; species Pagrus major. Next base: position 37,840,112 of record NC_133219.1, on the reverse strand, counting down.
CAGGATTTTCTTCCGAAGCCACTGACATCTTGCAGTCACTATGGCAATATGCCCCAAGACTCTCTCCTCCCTCTGTAAACAACAAAACAAGGAGTCAAATAGATGGAAAAAATCACCTGAGTTGGATTACGTGAAAGCCTGTCATCAGTTTTGAGAAGCACATAAAGATCAAACCCACCTCGCCCAGAATAAACTCCACATCACAGAACTGACGATTCTCCCACAGTTTGCCATAGTCCTCATGGAGAGTACACTTTGGGTAGCAGGAGAACTAAAAGAGGAAGATTATATTCAAACTTTTAAGTGTATTATGTTTTCTTGAGACAATAAAGGCTTTTGACCACAGTGTCCAAATGATGCAAAATGAAAATTGAGCAAGTGCTTGTATAATGTGCTTGACACTCACCTGGAATCTGTACATCTCCCCACTGCGCACATTGTTGTCCACAGTTCCTCCAAAAATGTACATGGCATCTTGAATCACGGCAGCAGCATGGAAGAGTCTCCCACTGGGCATCTGAGGAGGCAGGGACAGTGGAAATTCAACTTCAGAATTAGCAGAATGTCCCTTGCAATGTGTTTAGTGATGAGAAGCTGAACTCAAAACTGAAAAGGAGAACACACTATTTTTCATACCTCGCTGTCCATACTGGGGTGGATCACCTCCCAGCTCTGAGAATCCACATCGTAGCAGTGCAGTTCGTTGGGCAGCGTGTTGTCAGCAGCACCTCCAAATACATACAGGTGGCGGTCGAAGGCAACCATAGTGTGGCCATAACGTCTCTGTGGAGGCGGAGGGGAGCCCCGCAGTAAGTGTTCGGTTGGGATGCGTGTCCACCTGAGAAGATGAAGTTATGATTAGGGCCATGTAATGCTGGCAACTACAGGATGTGTAACTGAGGTGAGTCGTCGGCACAAGCAAAGGGTGAACTGAACTCACATGTGCCCCTTGAACTCAAACTGGAAGAGGTTGTTGGTGATCTTGGCTCCACTCTGACCAGAAAACACGAACATCTTGTCCCTGCATACGGCTACAGGGAAGTTGCAGCAAGATGGAGGGATCTCACCACTCTGATCGATCTGATGGACACAAAGGCAGAGGCAGACACGTTAACACATGCAGGACAGTGTTGGTGTGTGTTCTAATCTCAGTGTTATTCTGGTTGTAGTATAATGAAGTTTATTGTACTGGCCTCCTCCCAACAAGCATGTTCTCGATCTTGCAGACTGATGGTCCACATGTCATTCAGCCTGCACATGATGAAAATATTTCTCGTTATTATATGTAAACAAGACAGAACCGGCTTGAATTGAAAGTGGTGACTGGCGAAACAGCTTCGCTAACTGCTCTTTCATAACTCATTATTTAGCGAAACAGAGGCAGGGCATACACAGAGAGACAGGGAGGCGGTATAGATTACATGTTGGCTTCACAGACTGAGAGAAATTGAGCAATGAGTGCCTGCGGTGATTCTGTGTACAACCGAATGATACAAAGCTTTCATTTAAAAGCACTTTCTATCAAGACCTGAGGGAACACATCCAGAAACAGAGTGAGTAGCTGGAGGAGCTCCATTTTAAATGTGTTCTCTGTGTCCCTATAATTGAACACTTCATAATGTGCTTGGCTCTCTCCCTCGTCGCATGTGTCTTTGTTGTGCACTGAGGAATACAGAGGACTGATAGAGAGCTTTGTCCCACAGTGCAAAAACAATCACCTGAAGCTCAATATCAGCAAACCAAATAAGTTGCTGGAGGACTACAAAGTTTCAAATATGGATTTGTTGCAAAGAAGCTAGAGGGCAAATTTTAAAACATGGTTGCTTCCCACACATCTTCAACCTCCAGCCACAGCTATACCGGGCATGGAGGCATAAAAATGTGCCCATTGTTACAAAAGCGGAAAAAGTCAAACATACCTTGCATTTCCATCATAGCCAGCAAATATCCAGAGTTTATCACTATAGACTGTGGCCCCATGTGCAGACCTAGCCACCGGCAAGCTGAAACAGAGACAACAGACAGCAGAGGTGATTTCTGATAGCGTGGCAGCTGAGCTTTCTGTTTTTACAGATTCGATGTATCGATTTTATGCCCAAACACATCTAAAATTAGTTGTGTTACCAGCTGCAAAACACACTGTTCAATGCTGCTGCGTACGTGCCTTTTTAAATAAACTACCCCAAAGTAGTGAAAACAAAAATAGTGTTTGAATGGCCTGTTTTTTTTGTTTTTTTTTAAGAAAAAGCTGAGATAATCAGCCACAGACTGTCTTTAAAACAATTCATACAAAAATCATTCACAGAAACACTAAAACATCTTTAAAAAATACATTACCTCCCATCCACTTTCCACTCAGTCCACTGCCCTGTTGCAAACTTGTACTCGAAGAGGTCATTTTTGTTTTTCAGGTTTGAGTTGGAGTAGATGTCACCAGTGTAGCCACCTGAAAAATATTAAATCAAGCATTAAAGCATTGATATCACAGGTTATAATGGGTGTAATAAATATTTGATAATGAAGATAACAAGCTTAGAAAAGTTACCAAAAACAAACATGCTGCTGCCATAGACAACAGCTGAGTGGTGATATCTGGGAGCAGGTGGAGTTCCAGTGGTGAAGGCCCTGAAGTGAAACAAAGCCAATAAATCACACCGCACAGGCTACAGTTCTTTAATTTGCTTATTTATTGCACATTGCTGTAATCATACCTGCACCATGAGCAGTCCTTCACGTCAAAGCGGAGCAAGTCATTCAACATGTTCTTCCTGTTGGGTGACAGGAAACATACATGCAGGTGATGTTGTGTACAATAAGTGAACAGGAAATATTCAGTGCTACTCACCCATTGTCTCCCCCAAACACGTAAATGGCATCCCTGTATGCCACAACAGTGTGCTTACTGCGCCTGAAACAGAGAAAATGAAGTTCAGGATGAGTAAAGAGTGTAAAATATGCAGTGAAGTCAGATAAGGCTGCATCTTCTCATTTGTCAACATGTTACCTTGCACCGACAAACTCATCACACGGAGGGAGTCTTCTCCAACGATGGACAGTCTCAAAAGGTCCAAAGTTTAGGGTCAAATATTCCACGCTGTCGGAGCAACTGTGGTCGAAATCAACACTCGGTGCCACTTTGGTTGATTTACAGGACATTCTTGCTAACTCATCCAGCTAAGTCATCCCCTCAAGGCCACTCATCTGCAGGGGCGTCCACAGCTAACGCCATCGTTAAGTCAGTCCTCCAGTGTGAGAGCTAACTAAACGTTTATAACACGGCTAATACCTAATGTAGGTAAAGCTAAAGTCCGTTGTGTTAAAGTTAGAGGATTATAATCTCCCGGCTAACTGTTAGCTACTAGCGATGCTAAAAACTAACACTGGCTAGCCGCATAGCTAGCTAGCTAGCTAGCTTTGAGCCACTGCTAAACGGCAAACAACAGCTACAGCGAGTGAGAAGTTAACGGATAGTTAGTAACGTTACACTAAAATATCTCCTTTATACGGCGAAATAGTTAAGCTAGTGAGTGCGGTAAGTAAACGAGTTCGCGGGAAGGATTATGTCTATGCAGGTATTAGCAACAAAACTAAAGTTACACTAGCAAAACAACAGTGCTGTCATCACAGAGCACGTTCAGCCGGCCACGCCCCCTTCTTCTTCTTCTTCTTCTTCTTCTTCTTCTTCTTCGTCTCTAATTTAATGGCGGATGGCAAAACAACGTGTAAAGGTGCATGCCGCCACCTACTGTAAAGGAGTGTGTAGCCTCAGGGCTTCATGTACCTCAGGTTGCATGAATAAATAAATAAATAAATAAATAAATAAATAAATAAATAAATAAATAAATAAATAAACAAACACACACAAGCCTTTCAACACCCTCATCACATAAAATAATGTGTCCATTTGTTTTTGCTTGTTTGTTTAATTGTCTACTTCTGTCTTGTCTTTCTGTCTCCAATCTCCACTGTCTTTTTTTTATGTCATACTTAGTGTCTTTCCTTTCATGTCTCTCACTTGTCTTGTGTTGCATCACATAGTAAAATTGTCGTGTTATTTTTCTATTTTCTAATAAGCCATCAGACAGAATTTTAAATGTGACTGTGAGTTAATAACAAAAAACAAAAATGTGTCAGGTCTACATGGTTTTTGGTCCGGTGCACTTCAGCTGCATATGAACCAGCCAGAGGGGTTTTTCACAGTTATTCTGAATAATGGCTTATAACTGTTCTGCAACTTATAATTACTTTATCTAGATGTGCATTAGTGGAAGTATGTGGAGCTTTTTAAAATTCTTAGCTTGTCTCTGATTAGGATACTAACTATTTGCAGGTAAAGAGGATAGTTAACTTTAATTATAATATGTCACCCAGAAATTTCATTCAATAATGTAACATACATTTGTATTCAAACAGTGTTTAATTGTTGTGATTACACAGTTTTTAAAAGAAATACTCACCCCTCCTTGGACTTCCTCATTACAACTGCTGGATTAACTGTTACCTGCTGACCCGTTAATCTGTTTTTGCCACTTTTTTTCTGTATTATCAACACCCCAACCTAGTTTTAACAGGACAATCCTCTTATATTTGTTCATTCCCAACAGGGCCCTGCCAACACTGGTTTACTCACCCGTGAACTGGTGGTTTGTCTTGATCCACAGTTTCTATATTAGATTTTTTTTTTTAAGTATTCAAAAATATACAATAAACCAGGGACAGTCTTGCTACCTAAACATACATAATAAGAATTAATAAACAGTCTCAGACACAGAGGAAGCTGTCAATTTTATGAATCAGACAGAACATTTAAAACATGCAATATTACATATGACTTTCACTTTATTGTGGGGATAAAAAGATTATCATACATTTCCAAGAAGAAAAAATAGGGAGGTGCATGGAGGACAAAATCAGTAAATCACAGAAATGAATTAATAACTGAATCAATTACATATAAACATAAATAGAGAAATTGTTAAAAGCATAGAAATACATAATGGATAAATATAAAGGTGAATGGACACAAATGAAGAAATAAATGATATTTCCCATGATGTTTAAATCAGATTATGAGGCTGTGTAAACACATGCAGCTGGTGTTTAACACTGTAAATCATTGTCATAGTGCCTTTCTCAATAGGATTTACCTTTCATGGCTGACAATGAATTATATTTTTGGCTCACTATGCACCAAAGTCCCACCGGTTCATCAGTGTGCCTGCCAAAACACCTGGCGAGGGCGAAAGCTGTTAGGCTCAACATGGTGACACCAGGAGAGAGAGGAGAACTGGCCCGAGAAGCGAAAATGTAAAAGCAGAAAACATATATCATATGCTGTAAAAGTGTGAGTTAGAAAATTATGTTTCCTCTTGATTGCATAGTGCTGTACTTGCTTTTTAAATTTATTTCACGTTATGCACATTATTTATCAGACCTTTTTCACGACAGACATTTTGACATGTCTTGTCAGGAAAAGCAGATAATTACTACGTTTGATTTGCAGAAGTTGGAAGAGGAGCGGTCGTTAATGTTATTAGTTGCACCTTTGCTTTCCCTGGTATGACAAGTGAAAATGTGGAAAAGGTCTGTATTTACTCACCTGTTTCTTTTTAAAGGGGCACTATGCAACTTTTTTTAAAAGACCTATATTCTGGGCAATTGGCTTTTTTTTTTATCTCACCCCATCAAAACTCAAAATACACAAACTTTTCTCAAATGTTTACACATACAAATGTAGACATATGGCTTTATAGTACATCTCATGTTCGGGAGGTGTAACACTCAAACAGTATCAAGAGTATCAAGAGCTACGTCTCTGCTTATAGGCCTGTAAAAAAGTTGCATTGTGCACCTTTAAGTAACGGCTGATTTTGTCCTCCATAGCAGAAAAGTTGGACGTAACACTTACATTCACTATATTCACATGTGTGTTTGAGTCCTAAGTGAGGATTCACATTTTAAGAAATTAAATATTTCAACTTTAGGGGGCAGACATCGATATTATCTCAAAGTTAAGTCCCATTTATTCTTCAAACAACCTTAAAAACTTGGCAGGGATGGCAACATTTCTTTTCTGTTTTCCATGAAAGGGCTTATAAAATTAGTCCTAAACTTGCTTGTTCACTCATCTGCACCATTAGCTCACATAGAGAACAATACTCGCGTGGTAAACTTGTTCAGTATTCGTAGATTGTGAGGTCTAAAGTATTTTTTTTCTTAAGCACCCATCAGATACATTACAGCGCAAAATGCAAACAAGTCATGTGGATATTTCAACAAATAATGAGACAGGTCGTAGGATTGAAATGTGACAGAAACCTTGAACCTTTCACTCCATCAGCCACACAGTCAGACGTCTTTTAATACAGTCTGTCAGAGTTGAATTGGCCCCTGTTGCTCACATGTCTAGTTACCAGTTGATGATGTCTCGGACGTGGCCCCACAGCCTGGTGATCCACAGGTTGACCCCGAGCTCTGTTAAGTACTGAAGCTCCGGCGTCAACATCTTACGGCACAACTTCCGATGTGCCTTGTCCACATTCTTCTTCAGGTTATAACCCATGATGGACTTCTCTCCGATCGGCTGCCAGGGCTGCATGGCCGTCTCTTGGATGCTGCCGGCCTCTACAGCGTGACCCCCCTCAATGCAGATGGATGCCATCTCCGCGTTCCTTCTCCTGAGCTCTGCCACATCCTCAGCCATCCGCCGCCGTCCGTACGCATCTACTTTCCTCCAAAAAGTCTTGTTGAAATGCTGGTATAGCTTCCAGTCAATAGCGTTCCACTCAAGAGCCCTGGCCCTCAGCTCAGGGGTCAGTTTAGACACAGTGGATCCCTTGCGGGCATTGAGCTTGAAGAAGAGCAAGTCGTCCATCTCCCAGCAGAGGGCCTCCTTGAGCAGGATGAGTGATTCCTCAAAGTACTCCACCAACATGACCAGCTGAAAACGGTCAGTAATGAACTTGATTCCCTCGTCCACCCGCGGATCATCCAGCTCCAGAGTGTTGTCCTGTCCAAAGTCGAAGAACAGCAGATTCTTGAGGTAGAAAGAGTTGAAGCCGGGGTCGAAGTAGTAATGAGGGTCACGTAGAAACTCAGTCAGCTTGTCATCACCTGGTATCTTCCAGGTAAAAGGCACCAGCCGGCCAAAGTAGTGGAAGGATGACTCAAAAAGCTCTGCGGGGTCTCTCAGAATAGTGATGTAGGAGGTGTCCATAGGTAGCAGCTTGGCCACCTCAGGTGCATTGAAGCGCATGTGATTACAGATAACATTGAAGCACATTCCAGGTCTATAGTCTTTAACCTGAGAGCGCTGGAAGAGGGAGGGATAGAAGAAGTCATTTCTGCTGTCAGGGAAGGCAAATTTGAGCCGGTGCTTCTCTCCAAAGCGGAAAAGGATGTTGAGGAAGGTGCTGCTGGCTGTTTTGTGGGTCTTCATGAACATGATATCCACTTTAGGAGTGCAGGTCTGGTCGGTGCTTTGTTGTGAGCTGTTTGTGGTTGGTTTAGGGTGGATCTGGGATGGGCGGTGGGCACAAGAGTAAGGCACTGGAACCCTACAGAGAGGAAAACAATCACATGATAAATGTCCAGACTGTGGATTTGCCTTATTTTAAAGAGGTCATGTTATGCTAATTTTCAGGTTCATACTTTTATTTGGGGGTCCTAGTAGAATAGGTTTACATACTTTCATTTTCAAAAAACACATTATTTTTCTCATATGGTTTTTGCTTTGCTGCAGCATCCCTTTACACACTGTGTCTTGAACACTCTGTTTTAGCTACAGAGTGAGACATCTCGCCTCTGTTCAGTCTTTGGTGAGAAGTGCACATGTGCATTACTTAACGGGCAGGATGTAGCCAATCAGAGGCAGAGTAGGGCGGGTCATGCCGAACAAGGTAGTGTGATCTAAAATAACGCAGCTAGTAGTAGTATCTGTTTGTCTGCTGACTGACTGGAGTTTATATATTGTATAATAAATATATAAATATATATATTTATATAACACCTGTTACATAGTGATGCACAAAAGTTACAGAAGTAAAAGCTCGACTTAATTGCAATAATGACTTAAGAACTTTAAATACGTTATGTTTTACTTTGTTTTCTACAGAGCAGGTGTACACCAGTGTGATGAGTCTTACTCAGGCAGGCTGAAGTGGACCTGTGGAGTGGAGAGGCAGTAAAGCAGGATCATGCAGCTGGTCAGGAGGGTACCCAGGACCAGGCCTTTGCACATGGACCTCCACTGCCTCCCTTTCTTGCCAGTCATGGTCCCGCAGAATCAAGGATTACCTTAAAAAAACACACAAGATCATCATTATCATCGGAGTATTCATTTTCTGACTGCTAGCTGCCCAGAGGTTCTTTTGTTTATCTCAAGAGAGGTACAAGAAAGCCCCTTTGTACCAGAATGTACAAGAGGCACAATAACAGCACCTTGAATGATTTATTTAGATGGTTACTTAAGATAGATTAAGGTGGAGTTTCAATCTCTATTCTCTGGTTTCTACTGCACATGGACATTAATACATCTATAAGATATGAAGCAATCCAATGCAATAGCCTGAAACTTTAATAAACATATGAAAAACCTTATAATGTTTGATTTTTTAAAAACTGTAGCAGTGAGGCATCAAATCAACTACATGTACTATGTGTTTGTTTGGCCTACTGTATTCGATTGCATCCTATTTTGGCGTATTATTATATTTTTGTTGTGTCCGACATCTGTAGTAAAAAATCTTTGGAGCAATCTGAGTTGTTGGTTCAAAAATACCACTCTGACCGAGAGGAAAGGACTGGATTAACAGTTTGTACTAGATGCTGTCATGCTCCCTAGTATTTGGGAGAAACGTCTTAAAGTGATCCACTAATGGCAGCTCCAAAAACCGTAATTTCTCCTGTGCTGTGCTGTCATCAGGCGGACCATAATTTAAGGATGCTCCCACAGGGAGGAACATTCTCAGTGTTTCTACCTCATTTCACTTGGCTGTCCGCTTCATAAACAGCTTAAACACAGGGGTGAAGTTAAAATTGCACAGTGAGCTAGAAAATGACATACTTACAACCTGAAATGATGAACTCTGTGTTACTCAGCTGCTCCATAAAATAAATAATGCATTACTGTGGAAAGTGATATTGCATTTGCCTCCTGCAGACTGCAGTAAGACGAGCTACCTGCTGACTCAGCTACACCAGAAACCCAGTGACACTCACCACCTGGAGGTTGCAGCATTATGTGACCCAATGTGACCCCAATACAGAACAGGGTCTGAGGAGATGTACTGAGCAGACATGTAGGTCAACACTGTTATAGGTTTGGGTAATATTTGTTTTGAATCAGTTATGTTACAATCTGTCTGAAAATCAGATTACAGTGAACACGTTCATTATATATTTCTTTTATTCAGCACGATCAGCAAATCATTTGCGTTTTCTCTCTCTTCTTTAATTTCTATCAGTGAAAAACATCCTGAGCTCACGTCATCATGAGAGGACTCTGATTACTGTAAACTGGGATGAAAACTGTACGTTCACAGCAGGGAACAGAGTTACAATCAGTGAAAATCTTTAAAAACAACATTTTTTGGGGGGTTTGTTACCTTATTAGTGGGCCTCTACAACGGATGACAGGAAAGATCTGAATAGTATTGAGATGAATGATGAAAAAACAAAAATTCTGTTATTCATTTTTTTAATTAAAATTTTCTCTAATCTTTGCTTTTTTGTGAGATAATAGATGGATAGAGCAGACACCACTGTTCTGCCAGTAATGAAGAGCACCTGCTGACAACTCATCTCTATGATCAGATTTGTGAATCACACTGGATCTTAAATGAATCCATGATGCACTGTGACTATGACGTGCCAGGTTTAAATCCCAGTCTAGTCTTAAGTGTGGTGTATTTTTGGTGTCCAGTCTGTCATTTATTATTCATTTTTGGATTAAGTCCAGCTTTGGGTTAAGGCTCGAGATAGATGTCGTCAGACTTCATGATGGCTTGAGTTACTGTGTGTGTGTGTGTCTCGGTCCTATGAATTACAGAGTTACGTTTTAGTTTCAGTCTCATCATCAGAGCATTTACGCTCCAAACACTGCTATTTCTGCTCTTTGTCTGGACGCTGTGAAGGGACTATTATTGTGGCATGTGAAAGAGCTTTATCTCTGCCATCAGAAGCCACTGTGTCGGGAGACATTTGAGGAGAAGGTGGAATAGTTCGGCCTGCAAATAGAGTAAGTAACCTCCAAACCCTGAACTTTTAAGGACTACTTGCTCAAGTTTCCCCCCCACAGTACCATAAAACCTCAAAGTATGACCTTGTGGGATGTGTAATAGTATAGCTTCATCTATTGTCCTGAAATATTCTCACTTTTTAAACATTCAGAGTTCCTACAGACAATGTCAAAACTCACATTTAGCCTGGAAATGATTACCCTGATTTTTGTATGGCTGCACTGAGCTCAAACACAGGTTTATTGTTCTGGAGTGAACACTGTTTAACAGAGTAAACACATTTGATTACATAGCTGAGGGTGTTGGTAACAATCTTCTAACATTTAGTGATAAAGACTATTATCACTATTATAAAGCACAAAGAGAAGGATTTCTTACCTTCATTCATGAATCCAAAGAAAAACTAATGGACGTGTTTCTCGTCCAGCAGCATTGTGTGTTTCTTCCTTTGCATCCACTTCCAGATGACGAACACAAGTCGATCTCCCTCCTGCAGCTCTTCTTATGTCTGATCTTGACATAACACATGCTGTTACAGAACCAGCACAGTCCCCCTTATCACATGTCCAGTGCTACGGAGCTCATTCATCTGGTTGCTGCTCCTCTTCTCCTCTTTCTCTCTTGCAAAGCTACACCTGATGCCTCAGGCCACCTGCCTACGCCCCCCACTCACCTCAACTTCCAATTCCAAAGCTGATCTTGCTGAATAAAGCACTGGAGGGAGGCTCATTTAGCCACCTGTGACGTCAGGGTCTCTGTCAGGGGACATGCACTTGTCAGTGAGAGTAAAAAAAAAAAAAAAAGAGGAGGGAAGGGAGAGGGAGGGAGGGAGGAGAGAGGCTGTATAGTCCCTATTCTGTGTCTACATACAGAGGGCTATTGAGTGTAGACACTGGAGTCTGAGCTGCAAGCTGATAGGAGGGGTGGAAAACAGCATAAAAAGAACAAATGCAGAAACAGCACAAAGGCTCTAATTGTACCACTTGATCAAGACGTCTCTGTGTCTGTATTGTTTGAAATGCTTATGTAGCATTAGTGTCTATACATGCAGTAGGAGGAATATATACACCGGAGGGATTTAAAAACAAAAAAAATACATAATTTTTCTTTACAAACTGAGCAGCCTGGAGTTCTAGGCAACAATACTGTCTGAATTATGGAGATTATATATTTTTTCCATTTATAAATGGTCAGTCTTCCCCCCAGTCTTTTCCTGCAATGTTTGCATTGAATAATCTATGAATATTTTAACTCTGGGTCCTGTAAGCTGATGATATACAGTAAACTTGCCATTCTCAATACAATCTCTTGTGCAGGACAAGCACAGACATTTCAATAGAGAATGAAATGAACAACCAAACGAAGGGTGACAGTCTATTTGGCTCTGCTAGGCAGGATGTAGCAATATGTGGTCATAACGCTCCATCAGTTACAGTACGTGTGAGCTCTTGTCTCTCTCCACACTGTGACCCCGATTCATGCAAAGGCACACTGGATTTCGTGCTGCTCATCCCACACTCGTCATGCTCCGGCGCGACACTGCTGCTTTTGTTGAGCAGGGAGGCGCCTTTGCCTGCAGGCACCCAGAGTGCCAGGCTGAGACCCGGACCGGGTGGGCATGCGTGGAATGCAGATCAGGGTGAGAGGGGGCAGGGAGTGCCACAAACTGAATGAGGAGATTGAGGAGAGCGGGGCATGACTGGCCTGGCCTTTGGCCCGCCACGATCACAGCAGCATCTTCAGGAGGGCAGAGGGGCTTCGGCTCCTTCGTCATCAACGCCCACCGCCCATGTGTGGACACATCAGTCAAGACGACCCGCCAACAGCAGCACAGTAGTGACCTCAGCCTCTGCCTACAACACAGATGTGGACACATGGGTCTTGTGGGACACAGGCCTACTGTATTCCTAGTCTGTGAACATCTTTTCTGATCCATACACAGCTGTGGGAAGTGACACCCGCGGGCAACTCATCTGCTATTTAGAGACTAATGCTCGATCGAAGCATAATTAATCCTTAGTTATGAGGAAACACAAAGCAGCTAACCAACAGTAAGAAACCTCATCTTCACTACCAGCTGCAACAGTTTCAGCTGGTTATGTTCTCACCCAGTGAGCAGCGATGGAAGGTAATCAAGTACAATTTTGAGGAACTTGTACTTCTCTTGGGTATTTCCATTTTCTGCTACTTCTTACACTCTATACTTACTACTTTCCCCTTTTATCTATGCATGTCTGAACATGATATATTTTACTCAAGTATGACTTTTGGGCACTTTTGACAACACTGCTCCAGAGTCTGTGTGTCATCATGGCAAAATGTGGTGTTGGAGACACCTGATGTAGCGGGAACCACAGAAGCAGTTTTGAGTATTTTGTGTACACACAGATTTCCTAACTGTGCAAGATGCAGTCACAAAACTTTACAGGTGTGTAGTTGAGATCAAAATGAGGGCCGACTTTGAAGATGAGCATGGTCTGAGCAAGGGGGCCAAAATTAGGTGGGTGCCATCACACAAACTTTACGACCCCTGACCAACATTTGTTCCGATGCGGTCATGAAACTTGGGTGCAGCTGAGATAAAGTTGACGTCTGATCACTACTCATGAGTCAGATAGTGATGGGGATTTTGAACGCAGTACACACAGATAGCGGTATAAAGGGGGAATAGTCCACATAATGAAAGTCATAAGTTGTGTTTTTATTTTAAAATACAGACCATTTAAAGTACAGATCTTAACATAGGAAGAAATATCTTGTGTAATGTAGAACAGTACATAAAAACAACATCAAGGCAAACACTTTTACATCAATAATTACAGTTAGCATGTTCCACATCCTGCATTTCATGTTGAAATTATGCAGAGGTCACTGCACCCACATCACGGTGCAGGTAGCTCACTCACAGAGCTCTTTAATACTCCTACAGGTTTAATGACACATCAACCTGTAATACACTCTACCTCAGGGAGTTAAATAAAGTCAGTCTGACAAATACATCATCAGATGCTTCATTTTCTGGTCTTCTTCTTTGATTTCTCAGCATCGTCATGGGCCTTCCTCTTGGCAGCCAGCTTGTTAGCCTGTAAAAAGGAGAATGAATAGAGTTCAGAGGTCAGTGAACTCTGGGGGTTCATCGCCGGGCTTCAATGTAACTCTACACACAGCGGCTACACAATACTGTTGAACATTCTCAGGCCGAGATAAGATGCCTGAACCCGAATATAAAAGGATCCTATGTTAAAGAATGCATGAATGTTATCTGCACACACTGCTGCACTAACAGTCTTATCTACCCATGGATCCATAATCAATCAATAACAAAACGGAACATACCTCTCGGACTTTTCTCTTCTTTCCGAACATGATTTTGTCGTAGAGGTACTTCTCTTTTTTCTTCATCATCATGATGGCGAGACGCTTCTCCTCTGCTTGCTCCTCCTGGTCCAGGCGTGTTTTGTCTTCCACCTTCATTTTGCCAGGTGTCACTTTGACTTGCAGAGACTAAAAAAGATGAGATACGAGTTGAGAAGGATTCTACATGTTCGTAGGAACAGGAAAAGACAGAAAAAGGGTTGAAAACTCTCATACCTTGCCCTGGGATCTTTGCTTCTCCATCTTTTTAAGATTCGTCTCTTCTGCCTTTTCCTCGTCGTCGTCGTCTTCCTCTTCGTTGTCATCATCTTCCTCCTCTTCCTCATCTTCACCCTCCTCCTCCTCCTCATCTTCCTCTTCTTCCTCATCCTCCTGTTCTTGGGCTTTGACAAGAATAAAACATGTTAATGATTTGTCCATAGTCTCTGGATTTACATAGCCTATAGAAAGTTATAACGACTTGCGTAATCAAGTCGTGAGACAAATACATCAACATCCAAATTATAAATTAAAATGATAAAAAAGGTGAAAGGTGGTCCACTGTATGAAAGATGAGACGTCAGAGATATTGAGAGGTTTGTACCAGGTTTTTCTCCTCGTTGTAAGGCCATTATCTTCAGTTTTTCGGGTGGCACATAGTCTCCGTCCTTCTCCTCCACAAATGGAGAGAGGTGGGGGGGCAGAGTCACTCCGAGGAAGTAGTCCTCCACAGGCAGGAGGATTTTGGCATTGACACAATCATACACCCACTGGGGCTGGATGTAGTACCTGAAAAACAATAAGCATCGTAGTTAAAGCTATGAAAAAAACCTCTTATGAGCCCTGTTCTGATATAAATAATCAGCACCGCTTGTTTTTTCTTCTGCTAAATGTATTTGTGAGGGAGTTTGTCAGCATGATGGAAGTGATGCGACTCTTTAAAAATGCAGAGCGGGATAAAGAAAGAGGGCATCATGTCAAACATGATGAAGAACAGGGTTGTTTTAAGGCGAGACAGAGAGCGATGACTCTGAAAGGAAGCATTGTGGACTTGTGGTAATGTAAAAGGAGAGAGGAGCACAAACAAACAGCACAGACTTCCTGAATACAGCATTCAGAAATGCACTGTACATCCAATTGGTATAAAAGGGTGCATTCTACATGCCTGAAAGGCAAGAAAAAGTTGAATACAATGAAAACCAAACATTTCTTTACCTGTTGATGTGCTGTTTGTCGATGCTGGGTCTGTCTACGATTTGATGTGTGATGGTCTCATCTGTCATATCGTATGTGCTGCCAATACACACAGATTTGTCCCAGGACACCTCGCCACCAAAACACCTGGAAGACACAAAACAGAGAATGGATTTAAGTTTATAATTGTTCGTTTCTTTATTTCTGCTTGTCCTGTGACTTTCACTGCAGCGGCTCTCACTCACCTGATGACAAAAGCCAGCGACTCTCTGGGCGCTTCTCTGTTGAGGAAGAATTTGAGACCGTGGAACAGTTTTTTCTGAGCCTCAAGTACTTTTTCTTCCTTCTCCCTCGTCTCCATCTTTTCCATGTCCTCCTGACGAAAAAAGCATCAAGGAAAACATTTATTGATATTTTTGTACAGGTTTTGTATAACCCTCATGAATGATGGGCCACAAGAAAGCATGGCACTTTTAAATTCAAATGTCCTCTGTAATTTGACCTCCACAACAGCAGGTGGAGCTATGAATCACTTTCAACACAACAGGTGGTTGAGCCATGGCAGAGCAGACTGACCAGCTGATAAAAAGGTTTCTGGGTTCCTGAAAAAGTCTGGGGTGAAACAGGGCCAATAGATGAGAACCTCAAACCAGTTGGACAAAACAAGCCTCCCATGGTGAGAAACATGTTGCCCCTAGCAACCAAACATGAAGCTGCAATCCCCCAGTCTCACACCTCAGAAATGGCTCTACTCCTCTAGGTAGAAGATATGCGACCTCTCACCTCTGCCCTCAGAGACCAATTAGGCTATCAACTGTTGTTTTTCTGCATGCATAGATGACATTTCTAAATATATTGTCGATTTATAATGCTGCCAGCATTGCATGCAACTGTTTGTCCTGTCCTGCTGTCTCACCCTTTGTACACAGACATAATTTCGGCTCTGTTACTATGTCTGTTGCTACCTCTCCTACCGGATCGGTGGCAGAAAAACAAATGTTTGTACCTTTTACAGAAAGGCAATATTCCAGTTTTGAACAGTCTCTTTAAATTTATCTCATAATACCAGTATTTTATATTCAGTGTATTCAAGGACAGTGTGTGAAATTTGGTTTTCTTACCCCTTCAGTAGGAAACTGGTCGAGCTCAGCCTCCTCCTCCTCTGCAGAAGAAACCACCCGCGCCAGACTGGCACTCAGAGCTGACAGTTTCTGCACAGCCAAAAACCACAGGATTAGATCAACAATCCCTGACAACCCTTTCCCAATAACACAAGTTTACATAATATCTCTGATAAAACCCCAGAAGGATATGTGGCACACTACATATTAATATCTTATCCATTAAAAAAAAAAGGGGTATAAGATCTATGGCGTGTACCATTTTTACACTCTAATGAATGCATTTTTCCTTTGCTACTAACAATTACGCCTTTTTGTCTGTAGAAACACTACTTTGCATCAGGTTTAATGGATGTCCCATCTTATTCAGGAACAGAATCAAACCACCAGATCCATTAAAACAAGGCACAGTTCAGACAGTCAGTGCATTGAGACAGCAGGGATGCACTTGTCTGTCAATAAACTAACCAATTAAATTAATAAATATCAGACCTGTGTGCTGTTGTACAGTATGCATGACGGCACACAATAGAAACATGTAAATGCCAGACAGCAAGTATAATGCACACTCGGGTCTGGTCGGTGAGGCCTATTGTTTAGGGCAGCTATGGCTGCAGGGATTGAGTTTTTCCCAAAGTGAGCCGTTCTGCACGTCAGTAATCTGCACATACGCCGCGAGGGCAGTGGGGTGAGGTGGGGTGGGCGTGTGATGTCCTGTTCTATTGAAGATTTTAATATGTGTAATGGCCATATTTTTAAACTCTGTATGTTATCCTGACAGCTGTGTTGGTTATGCGTGTAAGTTTGTCATTATTTTTTATAGCATGGTAAATAAGCAGGTGGAACAATACAGGAGGATGGGCTGGATAATTATATGGTACAACAGCAGCAATATTCGCACTACGGTGGCCAAACAACATGTGCAAGCTCACGCACCTGGTTTATTAATTTTTATTGGACTCGAACATGGTAATTCCACTGTTTACTACCTGATGATTGTTGAAACAGGTTAATACTTTTAGTATGATTTCTTGACACGGTGCTTTTTTAGGCCTGAATTGTCTCAAGTCTGTACATGGACTTAAATTTTCAAGGACTGACCAGAAATTCACATTTGTTAACTGGTTTATGTTAACATAGATTATAACCCTCATTCACAGAGTATTAATGTCCTTATAAGAAAAACATCAGAGTCATATACAGCATGTCTTGAATCAGAGCTAAAACTAAAACTGTTTGATTAGATACCATTAGAGGTAAGAGTGAGTGATTTAACCGAATCATTTAAAATGCTTCAAGATGAAGAACCTCACCTCTAAGTAGCTTTCTGAATTCATGGCGTAGTCTTCCTCATCCTCTTCCTTCAGCTCTGTCTCTGATTTACTGTCCAGCTGCAAAATAATAAAGATATTAACAGAGTACAGGTGTGCAAACACATGACCAAACAGCCATAAATACATATTGCAATCAAGCAGCATCACTGTTTATAACTCCATATCACCACACCTGGAATCTTACCAAATCTGTCACAATAACAGTTTTAAAAACTTTAAAATACATTCATTTTGGGAAAATGTAAGATTTTGGTTTATAATACAACATAGCCATCTGAAACATCATGATGAATGTGATGCAACCATCACTATAAAACTGTAAAACTGAGTCCAGTATACCTTTGGTGGGTAGAGCAGGTTGAGGGAATGGTAGAGTCTGAAGTTGACGAACCCCAGCAGAGTGGTGTACATTTCTGTGAAAGTTGCCATTACTCTGTAGTCGACATCTGTTGGGTGCTAAAAGAGCAAAACACAGAATTTAACTCAGTCTAACTAATGGTAAAATTAATAACATGAGTGCATACATTTATAGTGATTTATAATCCCTGGAACACACAAACAGCTCTGGGCAGTCAGTGAACTAATCTCAACAGTCATTTACGCACAAAAACCCCCAAAAAACATCACATTACAATGGCTCAATATGCTGACAGAGCTGTGTCAGCCTTCAGTGTAATTCCATAATGCTGAAAAAGTGACTGCTTGTTATTAGTCTAATCACTGTGGACTGCATTTCATCATTCACTTACATCATGAGAGAACTGATATGGCACCAGCCATGTAATGAGCTGCCCCATCGCCTCAGCTTGGTAATATATTCCCTTGATGGAGATGAAAACCTAGAAAGGATCATATAAGGGTCATTACTGAATGAACTCAAGACATATCAATATACCCTCCGACCACCATTTTATTTATACGTCAAACATAGTTGTGGTATAGTGTAAACGGTCACCTTTCTGAGACCACGAGATGCAATGACAAAGTTCATCCACTCCACAGTGAGGCGTCTGCACAGCTGGATCGTCTGAACGTGACATTTTCCTGTACGGGCGAAGGTAGAGAAGAGGAAGCACATGCAGAGGGCATCGTCGATATCACGGAGGGCATCGATGAAGGAGGGGTACCTGCCATAACAAAACAATACCAGTTAGGCGATGCAACTGAGTTTGTAAATACTCTGAAAGCTCCAAAAACCCTTTATAAAATGCATTTCCCTCAATTCTCAGTGATTTCTTTTGACACTCTAGTTTGACTTGACATGGCGAAAGTCAGTTAAGCTCAACAATGCCCTCCTATGTCGAGTGTGGAGAATAACACTGTCTCACCTTTCTTTGATGATGTGGTCCAATTTATAGGTGGGCTTGTTCTCCTTAAGTCTCTCCACAGCAGACCACTCTGTTTTTCCATAAGCCCTCTTCAGTTTGCGTACAAATACCTGTAAACATAAAACATTGACATTTAGGCAGTGTTCATCTTTTAAAACCATTACTGCAGAAAATATCAAATGACATTTACAAAAGGCAAAAAGCAAACCATTTTCAATCAAGAATGATATTCAGACAGACTCATTTGTATTTGGTTAAAACGTAGACAAAATATGCTTGTGATACCTTGTAGTCTCTGAACTTGCCAACGATCGGCTCATGCAGCAGAAAGCGGATGTCTTTGAGCAGGTAGAAGGTCCTCGCGGCGGTGGAGCCCTTGTTAACCTTCTTCTTGTGTTTGGGCTCATGAGGGTAGATTCCTTTTAGGATGCACAGTCGTCTGAAAATCAGAGAGATATCAGAGTTATTTATATGTCCACCCTGACATAGGTGGGATCAGTGTTGTATAAAGTACCCAAAAGTGATACCTGATTAAAGTTTAGATGTTGTGTTAAATTGAAAGTCACATATGTACATGTACTTATGTATGAAACCTTAAACTACACATGTATTTAAGCATATGTATATACTGTATACTACGGGTCATCTGAGTGTCCACCTGGCCAGTTATCTGATCCGATATTCAGCATTTTTTCGTAATCAGTGTTTGTTTTTTAATCCCACTGCAGATAAATTAATTTAAAAAATGGCTGCTTAAGCTCTGATGCAGCATGCAATCTGCAAAGTAACAACTAAAGTAATCAAATGGATGCATTGGAGTAAAAAGTACAATATTTGCCTCCAATGTGTAGTGGAAGTATAAAGGAACAGAAAATGGAAATAATCAAGTAAAGCAAAAAAAGTAGTTCAAAATCAGTACAGTACTTGAGTAAATGTACTTAGTTACATTTCATTACTGGGTGGGATTAACAAAATCTTGGGAACACAACTCAGTATAATGTAACACAATTCACCAGCATCAAATACAGCTCCTAAGTGACCATACACAACAGTTTCAACAATGACTGGACATTACAACCTTCACTAAAGTAGCATACATTACTCAAGTGTTGCATAAATTGTCACCCGAGTGTATATTTATTTAAAATCACATAACAACTGTATCCACATGGCACAATCCTGTTACAAGCACCGTGGCAGCATTACCTGAAATCCGGGAGGCTGAGCGATAACTTCTTGCGAGCTTTGTTTCTGGTGATGTAGTTGGTGGCAGAGCCCCTCTCATACTGAAAAACAAAGACAGACGAGCACACCACACTGTCAGCAACAATACGACTTCAATCCACATTCAGGTTAAGTCGCTTTTTCGACCTCAAACACGCCGATTTCAGAAAAAACAAACTTCAGCTAGCTCCGTTAGCTAACTAGCTAACCGTGTTGCTATAAGAGTTAACGTGTCTCAGCCTGACATCGACTCGACGTCAGCTCTTACCTTCTTCTTTTGAAGACCCCCCATTTACAAATTATATGTGATCCTCCGCGCAAGTTCAGGAAAAATGTAATTATCTACAAATTAAGCTGTTAACAGGCGAACTCAACGCTCGCAGCCGACTCCAGCAGCAGATGCACGTGTCGTTTGACATGCGCAGAGGAGGCGGTGCTAGCAGTGATCAGGACCCAGACGAGGGTTGACCGCGTGTCCGCCTGTACAAAAAGAAAGCAAACAAACAAGAAGCCTACAGTCTTACTTTAGCTTTTTCTTGTACATCAGTGCACACACACACATCAGTTTTTAGTATATCTTATTAAGTTTGACATGCTTTATGTGCCCACCATCTGTTACATTCAGTTTGTCTGAACCAGTGCCTTCATTTTTATTTTATGTAATTGCATTATTTAAAATGAAAATACAGCAAATCTAGGGACAATATGGTCAGTGTATCTTTTGGTCATGCAATTTTCTTTGCAGATAAGGGTATTAGAATAATAATAAAAAAAATGTTGATTTTCATTTCAAAATACAAAACACACAGTTGAAATACAAGGGTTTTTTCTTTCCCATGGCCTAAATGGATGAGCAAATTTTAAGAAATGGTTTGATTCCACTTTTCTTTTTCATATGACAAAAAATGAAAACACTAGAGTGCCTGTCTTTTCATATCAGGAGACTGGATGTTGTAATTTAAAAGAGCGCCATGTGTAGGACTGTGCTGACCTACTCTTGTATGATTTTACACATGGCAAACACGGCCTGTCATCCACACAATTAATAATTTTTGATGTATTCCTGTTCAATATGATCCTGAATAACCAGGACAAAGGAAAAACGCCTCGTATTTAAATTAGAATTTGTTTATTTAAAACAAAACAAAGATATTGAAACACTTTTTGTTTAGCTATATCCGTTTCTGAAAAGAAAATTGAATGACCAAAAGATACACCGACCCAAGAGAATCAAAATATTTCCAGTGTTTTCAGAAAAAAGCGCAGCCTTAATGTTTAAAAATGTCTACAAAGTGAGTTGACACCCCAAAGCTGTACAATCATCAGAATAAACTGACATAAAATAAAATGCATGATTCAACCACATCTGAGCCCCACCCCCTTCTCTTCTACCCCTCTCTCGGGCTGGTGTCAGGGATGCTCGAGCGAGATGCAGATTGGAGCTGAGCAGGAGCAGAGGGTTAGAAAAAACAGTGGGACAGATACGAAGAGACAGAAAAACAGAAAAACAGGATTTTGCGAGGACATCTGCGGATATGTGTGAAGGATCTCAGTTCGTCATGGGTCTACGTGACTTTGTAAAGGAGTATTTTCTTAGTTTCTGGGACTATGAGACACCAAAAGTGATGGTGGTTAAAAACAAAACGCTTGGCGTCATATACAGAGGCGTGCAGTTTCTTGTGATAACCTATTTCATCTGGTAAGCTCATATTTGTGTACTTGCATGCCCACTGTATGTGGTAAAAGGGACAATCTATGACACTGAAAGGCTTTGGTATCGTCACTTTGTTTATTTTTCTAGCTATTTTGTTATCAGATGTATCATGTGTTAGTTTAAAGCTTCTTTTAACAATTACAGTGAGGTATTTATTGTTATTTTGCCAGATGCAATATGTTTTTGTGTGCAAAAGGATGTACAAACATAAAAAATGCACTGCGGCTTTAAATCCTCAAACCCATAAATTGCGGTTTTGTGGAGAGGAAATGCTTCTCATTTGCACTTAACTGGAGACAAATAAACAGCATAATTGATGGAAAGACATTGATGTCAAGACTTATGGTTGAGTGTCTGTCCATTATTAGGCATGTAACCTGAACTGAGGAGAGCAGTTTTTTTACAGGCTTTGAAGATCTTATTCTTCTAATATTCATATTGTTTCAAATCTTAAACTATTTCTTAGATTAGATGTATCGAGCTTTATGATGGAAGTGCATCATCTTTTCTTCTTCTCTCAGCTTCAGCAAAAAGGAATGAACAGATTCAGGGTAATCTGATGCCTCCAATTCAAATTGACGTCATGACACAAAATGTGATATTGGGTCTGTCTGTTCTATCAACCCGAAGGTATGTCTTCATAAGTCAGAAAGCCTACCAAGAGAGTGAAACTCGTCCAGAGAGCTCCGTTTACACACTCATGAAGGGCACAGCGGCTCATGGAGATGAAATCTTGGACACTGTGGAGTACGCTCGACCATCAGAGGTGAGTCCAGAACAAATGCTGCAATAACATTAAGGATGTTTCACCTCCTACAATCTGACAGCATCGTTATGTAACCCGGACGGACTAATAGCATTTCTGTTGCATTTTCCTCACAGGGCGGTGATGTGATTAGTACAATATTGAGACGAGAAGTTACGTATGATCAGAGGCAAGGAACCTGCGCTGAGGTGAGAGGTCATCCGAAGCTTTGCAGACACATAAACACCTGTTTTCTCTCATGACTGAACATCTGTCTTATTTCACTTCAGCATTTCAAAGTCGCCAATGCCAACTGTACAAAAGACTCTGACTGCGTCAAAGGAGAGGTTGACTTTGATGGCCATGGTACTGTTTTTATTCCTCACAAAGTCTTTCTTCAAGCTTGTTTGGTTTGTATTTCGTCACACTTTCTATCCATTTTTTTTTTGCAGGCAGAAGAACGGGCAGATGTGTTCAGTACTACAACCACACCTTCAAAACCTGTGAGATCCAAACCTGGTGTCCTATTGAGGAGTACGCTGTAGTACGGTAAGGTAGATGATAAATAACTCTCTGCCATGTTGGTTGGTCAAGTTCAAGTCAGGTTTAAATATCCTAACCCACAGACAAAATAAGAAAAACAGAGACAAAGACAGAGTTCCACATCTGGGATATAAAACCTACAGATATGATACAAATAAAAAACAGGTCACAGTTGATTAACTAACTGGTCAGACGTGTATAATATTTCAGTATCAGTACAGTCAGTCAAATATCTTTACATCAGACAGGCATGGTGGGTGTTTGGATAAAGCTTGATTGGTATCAACTACGGATGTAAATCGCAAGTTTCATCACAATACAATATTATATCGATTCTTTGGACAACGATACGATATTTGCTGATATCACAGTCTGTCATGATACAATTTCGATTCGATTCGATACAGGGCCTGCGATCGATATCAGATGACATTGGAAGATTATAGAATCAATTGACCATTTGACCACTTGTCGCATCACTGAACACTGGTAATATCAATGTCTTGATGTAATTTGCTTGTTTTCACATCTGTTTCTTGTTCCTTTTATATGAAAAATGTATATTGTTTGTCTTAAGTCTTTGATTTTTCCTTCATGTGAAACTTTCTATGCTGGTGTCTTGGCAAGGACTGGAGACAACTGTCAAACCGTGGGCAAAAAAATGTATTGACAGTGATTTCATATCAGAAAAAAAGATTGCATACCATAAATCAGTGGGTCTCAACCTGCGATCCCTGAGTACAAGATACATCTGAGTGGTTGTGAGTTTAATGAAAAGGATATCAGAAAATTGTATTTATTTTTCTTTAGAATCAGTGTTGAATTGGCCATCATGCAACCCGTGACAGAGGGTTAAACGCAGACACAACAACAGTTGTAATGAAAGAGTAACAACAGGGCCAACGAGGGCATTTGGAGAGTCGACAGAAGACGTCTGTTACTGTTTTCTTGGTCTGAAACCAACTGACGGAGGCAGAACACAACTGCTCTGATTATTTGGTGTCTTCAACAGAGAGCCAGCATTAGTGGAGGCCATCAACTTCACAGTGTTCATCAGAAACTCCATCCACTTCCCCAAATTTAAAGCGCTGAGGTAGAGTCCCTACACACAAACACACACACACACACACACACTGAAGCCAGTGCTTTTGGACATCAGGAGATGAGATTAAGAGGAGCTCCTGTTCTTGTCTTTGGCAGGGGAAACATCAAAGATGCTTCAAACAAGCGTGACATGCAAAAATATCTCAATAAGTGTCATTACCACGAGGATAAAGAGCCGTACTGTCCAAACTTCCGCCTGGGCTACATCGCACATCACGCGAGGGAGAATTTCACTGAGCTCTGCAGGACTGTGAGTATGAGATCTACACTGCAACGTGTGCTAATGTTTCAATTCATGATGATTTCTGATTTATATTCATACTTTCACTGAAGTAGACAAACTACTTTTCACTTTTCAGGGAGGAGTTATAGGAGTTTTCATCAACTGGAAGTGTAACCTGGACATTGATCCTTCAAACTGTAAACCGACATATGCCTTCCGTCGTCTTGATCTCCGAAAGGATCAGGCCAACTCTGGTTATTATTACAGGTGAGCTCCAACACCTGACACTGATGTTTTTTGTTCAGTATTTGAATGTTTGTGTTTTTCAATCTGGCGTGTTACCTGCCCTCATGATTTCTGTATAATTGTCCAGGTTTGCCAAATATTACAGAAAGGATGGGATAGAGTCTCGGACACTTATCAAAGCCTATGGCATCCGTCTGGACGTCATAGTTCACGGACATGTGAGTGCATTCTCCGTCATCACTACACTTCACTTTCAGCTCACTCTGGTGACTGTTATTATTTTATTTGCATTTTGTTTTTCAGGCTGGTAAATTCAGCCCCATCCCGACCATCATCAGCACAGTGACTGCTATGACTTCTGTTGGGATTGTGAGTAATTACAACATTCCTGTCTTATCTTGAGACTTTGAAGCGGCAGATATCGCTTTTTCCCCACCACAAAACTGTTTTTCTTTCTTTACATTTCAACCCTCCAGTGCACCATTATCTGCGACTGGATCATGCTGACGTTTATTGACAAGAATGAAGTCTACAGTGAGAGAAAGTTTGATGAAGTGAGTAAATGGCATCATTTATTCAACATCAACACATATGGTCCTTTTTTAAAAGATGTTTTTTTGTTTTATACCGTAAAAAAGATCTCGAAAGGTAAAAAGGGTCAAAGTCCACACCAACGGAAGCTCCTCTCTCCCACAGAAAACACTGCTCCTGAAATGCCTCGTCAGTAGTCCCGCCTTTAATTCAGCGACTTCGTGACATCACATATTTGCATAATTGTTACGTAGCAGCTAGTTCGGCACGTGAGAATTAATTTAGCGAAGCTGCCTTGTCGTTATTAGCGGTGCTGGCTCAGACGTGTGTGAGCTGACCAATCAGAGGAGACTGGGTATTCAGAAGGAGGAGCCTTAAAGAGACAGGAGCTAAAACAGAGCGTTTTTTTTTTAGCACTAAAGCTTGTAAACCTATTCTAGTAATAACCTTAAATAAAATTATGAACCTGAAAATTAGCACAATGTGTCCTCAGGTTTTTATATCTCACAAAGAAAAGCTAATGAGCTGATTTCCAAACATTCTCAATAATGTATTTCAAAGCATATCTACAGATGTGTTTAAGCACATAATTTAGCTCTATGTAAGAATTTGTAGCAATTTACATTAATCGTGTTGGCCCATGTGAGCAGATTGTAACATGACATGAAAAATGAGACCTTCCTCATCTCTCTCAGTTACAAGCCTGTGGACGATTTTGTTGAAGTTGTTTGATGCAGCTGGATTGTGGATTTCATTGTGAGGGAGTCAGATCAGATTTTCTGCAACAGTCCAAAGGATGTGACTTCGTGCACATTCTTGAGTGCCTCGTCTCAGTGCCTCTCTCCGCTCTGCTGACAGGGAGCAACAGCAGCTAACGTTAGTTTAGAAATGAAATAAACATAAACGACCAGCTTCCAGCACAACACAGAAGATCAACAGAGCCCCTTGAATGGATCATGCTGTTGTGTCTTTTTAAGGAAAAGCTTTTACTGGCCAATCCAAATGTGTTTTTATTTAGGCCTTTTTCACAAAGTAGAATTAAAGACGGCTGAATGCAGTTTAGCTGCTTTGGTTTCAGGGCTCACTGTCACACTGTCAGGGCTTACTGGGACACGCTTATTTGTACTGCACCTTTCAACAACAAATACATTCAAAGAGCTTTATGTGACGGCATTAAGAAGACAACCAGAAGACAATATAATAAGAGACAAAAAAGGATATGAAAAGAGTAGAATAAACCCCACCAGTCTGTTTCTCTGTGCCCCAAATGACTAAACCACTCTGTGCTGTGTCTTTATTGTCTCTGCAGAATGATTTTATATCAAGTTTAAACACATTCAGTGGCTGTTGTGCATGCCGGCTCACTAACTGAAGGATATCTGTCCTCTGCAGGTTATCAAGGAGCCCAAGGTGCCCATGTCCACAGAGCTCAGCTACATCAACAGCTTCGGCTCAAACCACTCAGACCTGTCAGAAGGCGTACCGCTGTGACGTCACCACAGTTGCCTCAGTCTTCGCTGGCCAAGAGTGTGGACTGTCCTCCGTCAGCTGGCTGTGGCAACGACGGGAACTCTGAGGGCCTCCTCAGGTTGTCTGTTATGGACTGCCAGCGGTCACTACGCTGTTTTTATATCGTCTCAAACCTTGATGGACCCCGACTGTACAATCTCTCACTCGACGTGACTTCAGAACACACTTAGAAAATGTGTTTATTGTGTCAGTTTCACAGCAGAAACATATTTGAGTAATGAAAAAGATTACAAACCATACAATCAATGCCCATTCTGTCAATGTATTGTAATAAATATCCTCTATTAACTCAAGTTTCTGACATGAACATTACCACAGCAGTACAAAATTGGCCTCTGCTCTTATAAATCTGCAACATTAACGTAAAAGTGCACATCATGTAAGGATCTAAATATTCAGATCCATTTCCTTCATCCCTTCAACCTGACATAACTGGAGGTTACAGGAGGAAACAGCCAGGAGACGCACGAGGAGAGCAATGAGCAGTAATCAAATAACACCGGCATTTCCCATAAAAGGGTTTCTCTAACAAGATTGGGGGGAAGTGTGAATCCATCTGGATGCCTGAGAGCAATACAAATGTCAGCGGTGAAGAAAGGGCTGAAGACTCAAGTCTAATGGATCGATATCTGTCATGATGGATGGAGGAGCACGATGGACAGTGACATGTCTGTGTGGAAATGGTGTTTATGACACGTAAAGAGTGGGAAATTCACATCTCAAATGGGTAGTGCTTGTGTTAAAGAGCGTTTTCTGACTGTATTGAGAGGCGTACACTTGAAAATGTAAAGAATTTAGTCACCGGCCCTCTAAGTGCTCTCATTCCTTCGTTCGTACATGTACAGTGTGTGTCAGGGAGAAGCTCCAAAGAGACAATCTAATTGCGCCCTCAGATCAGAGTCTGAAATGTGATTACTTGTCTAGGAGACACCCATCAGCAGGCAAAGTGAGTCATCTGAGGGGCAATGAGGTTAAAGTGATGGAGGCGCACGGGTTAAGACCAGTGTTGCTCACAGTAATCACTAACCACCAAATCATTCTCACATTTAACAGTAAAAAAATATTCATAACCAGCCAGAAACGTCTGCTCTTTTCTTATTATCAGTGTAGAAGATGCTCAGCCTGCTTCAAATGTAAAGACTTGTCATCAGAGGAAGACTTAAAGGGTAACTCCACCAATTTAACACATTTAAAGTGTGTTTACAGTCTTGAGGAGTAGTAGTGTATATGTGGGAAAAAAAAGTATTGTAAAGCCTTTTGTGGCTCCAGAGGAAGCTGCATGTAATCTGATATATTGCCTCCAGTGATGTCACTCAGTGGCTAAGTTGCATTGTGGGTAACGTCAGCACCAGGTTTGAAAAGAAAGAAGACATTGTGGAACAAAAAAGACGATATCTCTGATTCTGCTTGTATTGGTTTTAAGTCATGTATTTTAGTCGAACTGTTCGAATGCAATGTTAGACACTTTCAAAACTTGGCACCTACATTACCCACAATGCAACCTTAACATGAGCGAAATAACTGGAGGCAATTTATCAGATTACATGCAGCTTCCTTTTGGAGCCACAAAAGGCTTTGTACTACTTTCTTCCTCCTCAAGACCGTGTACACGTTTCTCGTGGGCAAACAAATTCATGATGACAATATTATTGCGATTATAGCAATCAAATCTATCTTAAACTGTGTATTTTGTGTTTTTGGCAAATAAATTACCCTCAAAATACAAGTCTGTAGCCAAAAAAAAAAAGTGTACAAGAAATTTTACAATTAAAACAATTACACTGAACAGGCCTTAAATCTTCAGTGGATTACTCACATGATATTATGTGTGTATTATTAACACGATATCAGCATTTCATTTTTTAATATCACGGTTATCAAGAATATTGTGATATTGCGACAGTCCCAATAATCTCTCAAACATGACAATCAAAAACAAAACTATCTTCACGATTGCCACGTGAAAGAAAAGCCCGATGGTTAACGATCATCACACATGCCTAATGTGTTTCCACTGTGAGAACAAAAGGGGGTGAAGTCAGAGCATATCGGGTCACACGCTGTACACGAGCCACAACGGACACATTAGCAGCTAAGTGAGGAGGAAGTTCAGACAAAATGTGACCGCTGATTAATGAAGGTCCCCAGAGTGGATGCCACTCAGGATGTTTATGCTCCTTTCTTTCATAGCAACCATAGCACTGAGCAAAACACTGACGTTCAGTCTCACAGTTAAAACACATGGAAACATCTTTTATTAACATTCAATATCTGAAATTCATACATACATAATTTTATTACGACATAATAGATAAAACGATAAAACAAAGATATCTACAGTCCACACAGCCATCACCTCTTCCAACCGGCCTCACCAGCGTCCTGATGACGCACCATCAAACAGCAATCAAGTCTTTCTCAGGTTGAAAAGTAGTCGCCACAGATGCAGCAGCTGAGGGAGTACATGCAGGCGGTGCTGATGTAACATTTAGCGAGCGCTCTGGCTGATGTGTGGGCTCATAACAACCAACCAGTCGATGGTCTCCTCCAGGAAGCTCATGCTGTAGTGAGACGCGATGTTCCGAAACACTGTGATCTGCTCGGAGAAGCTCTTTAGAGGGAATAAAGGGGGGAAAAAAAACACGTGAGAAAAATGTTGAAGGTCATGCGCTTCCTTCACTAAATTGAATGATGTATTTGAGAGTAAGAACCTTGGCTGGGAACGTGAGGTCAAAGTCTCCGGCACATCTGCAGTACAGGGGCATGTTCGCCTCCTTCACTCCTTTACATTTTGTACACACCTAAAAATCACAAGCAGTGAGTCAGCTTCAGGACAAAATGTCAATAAATGATCAGCAAACATACAACCGAGACCTTACAATTTATGATACATGTATTAACCACTAGGACACCATGACACCCCCCCAAACTGTTATGTTAAAAAAAATCTCCAGTGTTTCCTCACCAGGTCCTGCAATGTGTAGCTCATCAGTTTCTTCTGCAGTGCTTCCACTAGAGCCATCTCAATGGACTCGGTCTCATACTGGGCCTGGCAGTTGGAGCAGAACCACTGAGGCAAAACAGATCCATCCTGAGGAGAGGAGAAAAAAGTTTATCTGACTGGAATTTTGTGCAATTTCATGAGCACGTGTAAAAACATGAGTAAAAACAGTGTTAAGGCTCAGTTATACTCAATGTTAGATATGGATAGAGGCGGCGTTGACTGTACGTGCTCGACGTTCATTTCGTCTGTATTTTGGCATGTTTTCTGAAAGCTTACTGATACGGACCAACACAGCAGTACCTCCAGTAGTGATTGGGGCAGTGTAGTCAATAGTCTAGTCAGAGTTTTAAACATCTGTATGATGTTAATTCGCTCGGGCACAGAGACAGACAGATACTACCGAACAGCTGGGAAGAAATAGGACAGGAATTAAATCTGAGTTGGATGGTGGCGAAGGAAAAGTAGAGGTCCTTGTGAGACGATATGACTTTGAACCACACCCTCTGTCGGTGGCATTGCTTAACATCCAAGCCAACATAAAGGACGCATTAGAAGTATGTGGGCAGTGACGATTATATAGTTTGTAAGGGACGTATCGGAGCATAAATGAGCCTTTGTTGTGATTCCGATCAATGCTCCTCCTCTCACTTGTGCCACAGATGGGTCCTTGCAGAGGTCGAGGTCACGACAGAAGTTGCAGTGATGGCAGATGACCTCTGGCAGGATGTAGGAGTTACACGGGTCACGGAACTGAGCATCCTCGGAAAACTCTCCGACGTCCACGAGACGCAGGAGGTCTCTTTTCAACTTGTTCACCTGGTTTACTATGTTGGCATCCAGCGAAAGGACCTGAACAGACAAAAGATGGAATTGTGAAGATGAGAAATTGCCGGTGCATCCGCTGCAAACCTCTCAAAAATGCACAATGTGGTAAAAGGAAAATGACTACCTACAATACAGAGAGTGAGCATTGTAAGTGGTTACCTGGCAGACATATTTGATAAACTCCAGTGCTGGGTTGTTGAGTGGCAGGTGGGATCCAGGCAGGACGGGGAACATCTCTGAAGGCTGGGTCACACTCCTGGTACCCGTCACCTTCTTCTGGATTTTTTGCGTGATGGTGAAAAAGTTCTGCGTCAGCTCGCTGGACACATATTCTTGGGAGAAGGAGATCATTCCTGTGGGAGAGGATTTTAAAAGAACATCACATCTGAGAGGAAATCCATATAAATATGATTAAATTGCTCCCCATCATAGGTTTAAGTGTAACAGACACTAGCCTGTGGCGACTCTAATGACTGCAATGTGAAGTTCCTAACACACACACGAGGGAGGTCGTTAGTAACTGAAGCAGCTTCCAAAACACTATCTTACCAGGAAGAGCACTCAAGTCCCCCAGTGCCTGCTGGGAAGCCTGACTGCCGCCACGTCTCTTGACCGGCGTTGCCCCAGGAGCGTTACGTCTCAGCTCCTGTTTCATGCTGTGGTAGACCGCTGCAATGTAGGCTGGCGTGGAAAGTTTGTGTGTGTGAAAGTTGGTTGACAGAAAAAGCAAAGATAAAAAAAAAATCTGTGTATTGATTATTAGAATTTACCGGAGACGATCATGAGGAAGTATTTCTGACAGGAGGCAGTTTGGGGCAGATACTGCATGATGTTCCAGTTGCTCTCAATCAGCTCCTCCACCTCGTCCGTCTCTCCGTCACCATCATCTTCCTCAGCTTCCTCCTCTTCTTCATCCTCACTGCCCTCCTCTTCTCCCTCCCCTCGTTTGTTTTTCTTCTGTTTGGCTGTTTCCTAAAAAAAGACCATTTAGGAGTCTTGAGTTCTGTGTTCTGCTTCTTTAATCAATGTCAATACACCTTTGCGTCTGTCATACATTTTATCTTTTATTTCACTGCCAGCAAGGTAATAATTCCAGTTTATTAGTTCATTATTGAGGTTTTAAAGGGTGTTAGTGTGCTGGAGTGTATTATATATATGACACCACTGCAAACTACGACCTCCATAATAAATAAATACCTAAATTAATACCTCTGTGACAGTGTCAATCATAAGGGAATGTTATCAAAGGCAGAAATTTAACACAGAGCAGTTTGATTTACCTCTCCGTACAAGACGCTGGAGGGCAGTTTGCCCTTCACGCCGCCGCAGTTGGCCGGATCCATCCACAGCAGAAACTCCCAGCATCGGGAGAAGGAGATGGACAACGAGTGAAAGATCTCTCTGGAGTGGATGCTGGAGGAGAAATAGTTAGATACGTCATTTTTTTATGTTTTGAATCCACTTACAATATGATAACAGAGGGTGTCCTCTCCTCCCTAATGACCTTTCTTTTACACCAGCAAAATCTTTGAAAAAAGACTGATATATTTAAATCTTTCCAGTCATGATGTTTATCTATTTATTTAATGTTTATCTGTATAAGTATGTAGTATTACGTATGCTGCACACCACAGCATTTATGGTCAAAGCTAATTTGCAATGCTAGTCCCTAGATGGGCCTTTAAAATACATAAAACTCAACAAATACATAGAAAACAATACAAACACAAACTCAGCAGAAATATTGACATATGGCTCTAACCTCACATTCATTTTTTCAGTACATTAGTTTAATTGGCTGTTATCTTTTAGAGCTTTCGCCGCAGCGCCATCACTGACAAACATCTAATTGCTCTAATGGGCCATCGTGTTGTTTTTTTCTTATTATCTTAGTGTTCTGGCTCCAACTTCAAAACACCACAGACAAATAGATACTTACACTCTTTCATTGGCTCAGCAGTCTGTTCATACAGTTGTTTTTCTTTTTAAATGTTTACATTTGTTTTTCATCTTTATTTCTCACGTATGACTGTAGGTATGAATTTATGTTTGTCCATAATTGTGTGTTTATTAATAACATTAACATTAAATTGCATAAATCGGGTGATAACTTTACAGGGAGAAGATGTCTGACCTGTTGGTGATGTATTCCACGTAGCCGATGGCGTCCTCTATCCTCCGCTTTTTCGTACACAAGATGATCCTGTTAAAGTTTCCGTACACCACAGTGGAGCCGAGACGTTTGAACTCTGAGATCAACCTGACAGCAGAATGAGAGAAGGATTAATAAAAGATGACACTGTCACATGTCACCGCTGTGAGATAAATAAAACTGATTTCATCATTAGCATATCAAAACTAATCATTTAGACTAAATATGTGACTAAATGCAGCGGCCAGATGGTTTTTGCAGTGTAGAGGAGGACATCTCACTCACTGTAGAAACACCTTCTTCATCATGTTGTGCAGGGTGCGGTGCAGTGCAGGGTCGTAGAGCAGGGAGCTGGGTGAGCGCAGCCATCGGTAGAAGTGCATCACCTGGTTGTCTGCGTACACGTTGTGGTACTGTGTGATCTCTCTGACCCATCCGACCACCATGCTCTTCAAGATCCTGCTCACACAACAGAACTTAGGTGAGCCAAACACAAAAATAAAACATGAAAAGCTCCCTGAAACACTGTGGAAGCGTAAATAGTCGAGTACTACAGATGTTCACACACCTGAAGGTATTGGAGCAGAGGGCGGTCTCGTCATAGCTGGCGACAGTGCTGGCTCCCTGGTTTCCTGACATCATGTCTTCCAGCGAGGCCTGCTGGATCACATCGAAACTGACCCCCAGACTGGCTCCGCCCTCCATGTCGTTGACATGCTGTGACTGGAGGATAGTGTTCACCGCCAGGCTCTGCAGGTCCAACTCCACACACACTGAAAGAAACAGAAGCAGGATCATCCATAAATACAGATACAAAAATACATGCACAAGTGTACATTTGCCCTGTGATCTTTAACGGACACAGGTTAAGACTGGGTACCTGTGGAATAGCATCCTTGAGCATTCATCTCCACAGAGCCCCTCTCATCATTCTCCATGACCAGACGACTGTCATCAGCCTCTTTTCCTCCGAGGTCGGGCCTGGCTGTGGGTGAAAGCCACAGGAGGTGGTTGTGTTTCCGCAGATGTCTTGCCAGGAACAAGTCTGAGCCGAAGATGGACACATCCTGAGGTAAGTTCCCCACAGGTAAGTGGTAATATCTGAAAGGCAGAGACAGAGTTTTAACAGTGCAAAATCTGAAGGCTGTTAACAAAAACTACTAACCAAAAATACACCACAGCAACTAATTGAGCCAGTCAGAGAGCTGGCAGAGGTCTAAAGGTGCGCAGGTCGTACCTGGCCATGTCGAAAGCCTGTGACAGGCAGCTGTCCAGGTTGAGGTAGTGGCGGATCATGCGCCTGGCACCGTGGCGTTGCCAGTCCAGCACGTTATAGTTGATCTCATCAATTACGTGTACTGGAACAACAGGAAACTCCTCAAGCACCGGCATCCCTGCTGCCAACCGCCGCAACTCCCAGTTGGACTGCATCGCGATGAGGGTGGGCCCGCGGCGCTCCTCCTGTGAACAGCAACAGACAAAGCAGACTTAATTAGTAAAAATCGTGTGAGAAAAAATTAGGCATTTAAGTAGCCTCAGCTGTGTTTTACCTTGTAGTTGAGCAGTATGCGTTGGAGTGCGCGGTAAATGGCCTTCACA
Source organism: Pagrus major (assembly GCF_040436345.1). NCBI lineage: Eukaryota > Metazoa > Chordata > Actinopteri > Spariformes > Sparidae > Pagrus > Pagrus major. The sequence continues at coordinate 37,806,103 of NC_133219.1, read as the reverse complement.
TCGTTTTCAGCTCGGACCTCAAAGTTGTGTTTCTCTGGAGGCAGGAGCTCCTCGGTCGTCTTCTCCAGGAGAGCAGTGCGCTCAGCTGTGTAGAGGTTACCGAGGTTGGGCATCTGGTTGCTTCTGACCTTAAGAGGGGAAATGAAGACGGCATTAAAGATTGTTCTCTGCCAGCTGGGAAGGCATGCATCAGTGACTGTGGAGATGAAACACCAGATTGAGGAAAATCAAGCGTTTCAAACAAATATATTCCTAACCTTGAAGACACAACAGTTAAAATTAAGCACTTTCCAAACTTTCAGCACTTTGTTCTCACCCTCACAAATCAGTGAAATTGCACTTTTGAACTCTACTGTTAGGCTTTCAATAGAGCCGCCTCATTTAGCAAGATATGAGTCAAAACACCAACATGATACCAGCGGAATAAAAAGAGTTGTATTGTTCTTACTGTGTCCAGGACAAAGATGCTGGCTTTGCGCTGAGAGGGGATGAACAGGCCAAACAGAGCCTTGTGACCCTGGCTGTGATGATACAGGTACATGTGTCGAACACTCCCTGAAAAGAGGAGAAACGTGATGTAAAACTTGTTCGATATAACAAAGTTCATGCAAGCTGAAGCTGGGTTCAAGCAAAAAGGAAATTAATCAAAACAAAACAAAGACATCAGTTCAGAAGACCAGTGTATGGGACAGGTCTTACCAGGCTCCAGGTAGCTGAACTGGGCCAGAGACCTCATCTCCAGATGCTCCAGGTCAAACGTGTCCGCCTCCCTGCCGGCCAGATCCCTCACAACATGTTTGTTGACCATACACACACACCCGAGCTGCACTAGTGCACGAAACAGCAACGGCACCTGAAAGACATTGTCACATTAATGTTGCATTCAAACTGAAGTCATACACACTGTACACACACAAAGAGCATCATGAGTGAGGTTTATAAACATATAAATGATACCTGTGTTTCATAGACCCCTTCGATGTCTGGGGCCGAGAGGTCAGCGTTGATCTCATTGATGTGCTCCTGGTACATGTCCTCTGGTACACAGTACTCATAAAGGTAGTACACCATGTTGGAGCGAGGCAGCATGCGGTTCACCTGCAGCCAAACAATTTAGTAATTACAATTTATTAATACAACACGTTCGTTCAAACTCTTTACAGTGACTGTGATACATTACCTTTTTGTACGTGGCTCCCTCCTCCTGCTTCGGGACCTTCTGATTGACGTAGAAGACTCTTGGGATGTTGAGCTTCATGCAGTGGAGGTCATTCCCAATCACAGCCCACAACTTGTACAGACCAGGGTGACTAGTCTCTGCAATCTGAGAGGGAACAGGACATAACATGAGACGATTTTCTTTACATTTTTGTAATTTGTTGCTGACTTGACAGTGATGATGATGATTTTGCCCCACCTGCACAATCTGCCACGGCATGTCCAGGATGCTGCGAGCTGTTCTCCGGAGGAAGCTTCCCAGGCCGGTGATGGGGCCATCTCTGATGACTCCTCCCCCGACAGGTTGAGCTTCGCCGTCCAGCAGCCTCCTCCTCTTCTTTCTCTCCTTCCTTTGTCTCAGCTGCAGCTCCCACTTCTTCTTGTGGTAGCGCAGCCACACAAGACGCTCCTCCTGTATACAGACAGAGCCAAATACATTTGAAAGCTATTTCTCTCCTCTTTGCCTCAAAAATATTCTACAAAGACTAAGAATTCGTAGGTTAAGACGTTGTGCTGGTTGCTGCTTGCTTACCCGTGTCTTTCCACTAGGTGGAGGTGGTCCCAGGATCTCCCTCCAGGACTGAGTGAGCTCCACATCCTGAGACTCCACCTGGCTGTCCTCTCCCTGAGAAGCCCGTTTCCGTTTGGTAGTGATGAGGATGGCAGGCTGAAGAGGTCTGGGTGGCATTCCAAAGTCCTCTATGTCTGCAGCTTGACCCGCTTCAAGAGGCTGACGGGCCACCTGAGAGAGAAGAGGACATTTAGGAAACAGTGGTTGTCAGAGGAAACTTTCCGTGTCGATAGTTTGACAGGAAATGTTGCTGCGAGATGAACAAACCTGTTTCTTTCCCTCACTGGTGAACAGCTCACTGATCTTCTTCTGCTTGTAGATGTCATTTTTCTCCAGGAGTTTCTTGTGAAGCCAGTCAGGATGCCTCACTCTGGGTACTGGATTCTTCACCTGATGATGAAAAATTTAAAAAAATTAAATTGGTATCTCCGCAACAACCTAGATTAGACCGAGAGACCGATGAAACAATTTTAATTTGTACCTGTTGGAGAGCTGCAGGGATGGTGATGATTTTCTGGATGGCGCTGCCCAATCTCTCGATGTAATAACTCCAATCAAGGATCTGAAAACACCCACAACAGAAGTGTTAATGTCTGAAAACCAGATGCTCGTGTCAAAGCGTGTAAACGTGTTTGTTTAATAACTCACAGTGCGGATGTCCAGTTCATGCAGGCTGGGCATCTTCAGCCACTTACGAAGGAAATGTTTCTTCACACTGGGCTCGGCCTGGAAGATGGCCAGAGGAATGGCTCTGATAGAGAGAAGCACAAATCGGTCAGTGTCAAGGCTTTTACTTCTGGTGATATCACAAAGTGCCTGCTCTCCACAAACATTTAACATTGGGTGAGCAACTCTGACATCATTTTATTTGATCCAGAAAATCTATCACATCTATCATCATGGCAGTGTGGGTCTCAACCAAGCTGTTTATTTGTGCATTTTGTGCCCCATTTGGACAAATGACGGAGCAGTTTTGGATGAAACTGGGACGGGCATATTTCAATATTTTCGGACATTTTTTAGACCAACCAATAATCGATGAATTCAGAAAATAATTGGCAGTTTAATCAATGAAAATATTCACAAGCTACAGCCCTAAAATAGACACAATGTTAAAGGATGTTTACTTTAATTAAAATATTTAGAAGTGATGTCAGTGGAGCTACAGTGGTTAGATCTGGCACCTTCACTGACCCACAGTTATAAATGTATATTTTCAGCAGGCCATCGCACCTTTCTGTGACAGGTGAACCCTCAGGTTTTCGGGAGATGACGTAGCGACAGCTCAGACCGGCATCTTTCACCATTTGGTCTCCCAGGAACTCAGCCAGTCTCTTAGCTGTGCTGATGGAAGTGGACTTCTGCTCTCCGTAGTCCTCCAGCCTTCTGGACATCGAACGATTCTCTGAAATCAGCTCGAACAGCTCCGCATCTGGCATGTTGGCAGCCTGGAAAACCAGGGACATGTATTAATCAGCTTGTTGTGATAAGGACTGGAGTTAATATTTTGACTTTGCTTGTAATATAACATCTTGTAATACTAAAATGCTGTTTTGCATCGTTTCATCACAGATTCTTACCTTGCTGTACAGGACGTCCAGCCAGTAGTCAGCCACTTTGGCCACAGAGGCGTACACCTCCTCCAGAGTGGTACCTTTAAGGAAAGCCTCAAACACTGACGACTGGAAAATCTTAATGAGCTGGAGCTCTCCTCTTCTCTTCACTTCAAAACCCTTCAGCTCAGCCAGCGAGCCATCCTCATTAAACACAGCGTACCTAAAATGAACATAGAAACCTTAAATCGTCATCATCATCATAATCACGCTTCACTTTAAAAATCAGACGTCTGAAATCCACCACTGCTTTACCTCTTCTTCAGCTTCTTCCCTTCCTCTTTGGAGGCAGGCAGGATCATGGCCAGGTACGGTCCGTCCACCTCGAAGAAGATGCTGTTCTCTGCCCGGGTGACGTACGTAAGGGACGTGGGGTCGACCAGCTCGTGGTACTGATCGTTGGTGAATCCCTCCTTCACCATGATGTTCAGCATTGCCCCCGGGTAAGAGATGGTCACCTTGGGCTTCTTCTCATTACTGGTTTTCACCACAAAGTTCTCAGGAAAAGTGTTGGGGAGGACACACCAGATGCCATCAGTGTCCAACTCGAGAGGTCTCCTGTGGGCCAGGACAAGTAGGAGTGAAGAAGAAAGAAGTGATGGGTGTGAAATGAGGGATTCTGGTTATTGCATTTTTTCTCCAGGGCAACTTAAACTGACCGAACAAGCACATTTCAACCATGTCAGGATAAATACATTATCGACTTATCGATATACAGACAACACCTAACAAAAAGCAGCAAAAACTGGATTGGCAGTAGTGTTACATACACGATACATCGATACATATCGATTCTAAATATTTGAATCCATTTCGTATATCATCCAAAAAGTAGTGATGGTGACAGGGCTAATTTCAGCAGGCGAGAACAGGTTGCTGTTGAGCTGCTCATAATCAATATGCTTCAGTTACTTAAGCTATCACTCTAACCTGCAATAAAACATTATTTGCTGAAGGAGAAAAAGAAAGTAAGATGAAAACATTACTGCATGAGCTGGATTGGAGCCCAAATGTTGGCAAGAATCTGCTGCTGCTGCTGATAATGTTAAACAAGGCAGTGGAAACCTTCCAGCTCCATTTTTCCTGAGCTGGAGCCAACCTTGCGCTGAGCAGAAGCTAATTTCTGTAATCCAGTATCACATTATCAACATGACACTCACCCTATTTGTTCAATGAGCTCTCTGGCCTGAGTGATGATGTTGGCTCCGGTGAAGCACACGATGCCAGCCATCTCCATGGAGTACCAGCGCGCCCTGATGGAGGTACAAAGACAGAGCAGATTTAACAAGCAGCAAGGGCTTGAATGCTCATGTGACAGTGCACGAATAATGCTAACTGATGATTTGAATGGTGAAAACCAGACATGACTCGTACCCTTTCCTCATGACGTAGCCGTAGAAAGAGTTGAGAATACACTTGTGAGCCAGCTGAAGAGAGTCGTACAGGATCTCCATGTTTTTGCAGCGTTTCACCTCGACAGCGTCCCCGCTGTCCTGAGCTGCCGACAGTTTCTTCTTCCACACCTTGCGCACAGGTTGCAAGAAAAGCAAGTTCAACTAACTGGACATAGCGTAAAATATAGAAATGATTGTTATTTAATTGAATACCAAAACGTACCTTGTGGAGTCCTTTAAATTCGTAACGCCGATCTCTGAACGCTCTCACAGTGTCGACGTAGAAGGAGTTTTCTCTCTGACAGATGGTGGTGACTCGCTCCTCCAGCCTGGTGACATGTGTCTTCTTATAGGCCTTCTTACAGTAGTCTGAGACAAAAAACAGACAGGTGAAACTATGCTTTGGCAAACAGTCATTCAGAATGCTTGAAACCAAAATCTAAGGAGTACCTGCCAGACGTTTCTTCTCATGCTTGGCCTGCTCCTCCCTGTTGAGAGTGTGGAAGGCCCGAGGCGGACCGTTGGGGAAAAATGGTGGAAACTTCTCAGACTCGAGTTGCTGCTGGATGCGGTGGAACTCACTACGGCTGGCCGGCACTGCAGACGAAAGACAGAAACTTATACTGTATTCGACCCCACATGAGGAAGAATCAGAACACAATTATACAACATTAACTTACTGATTTCCCCTCTCCACTGCCAGGCCATCCTCCTCTGGCAGGTGGCGCCGGGCTTGTTAAAGTCACAGGCAGCACAAGTGGCCTCATCGACCATCGCGGATGGCTGTAAAAGAAGGAAGTGTTCAATTCCATGTTTGTCTATGTTTTATCCCAAGCATTTTTCTTTTGTTCTTGTTTTTACCTGCAGGCGGTTAGTGAGGATGATATTGGGGTACATCGCCCCCACGTCCAGATGGTAGATGAGGGGGCATTCGATCCTGTTTGGGACCTCCTTCAGGGACATCAGCTTATTTTTGATCTCATCGCAAACCTGAGAAGATACCAAGCTACGTTTTATGGCTTCAAGCCGAGAATGCTGAGATGACAACAACAACAACGCAAATTAGGAGGAAAAACACACCTCGTTAAAGTTGGTGACTTGCTCCAGAGGGATTTTCTCCTCTTCCTCGATGGCATGACGCATCGTTCTCTCAACTCTTTGCATCAGGAAGTCAAACGCAGCAGGATTCTGTCAACACACCAGACCAAACTGTCACGCTTAAAACATTCAAAAAGTGGCGACGCAAAGAAGCAGCAGTAAGTCGTACCATTTTGAAACGGCAGGGGATGTCGCTGCGGAACACTCCCGACTCCAGCGCCTCCACGTGGCCGCCCACGTAGGTCTCCGAGTCCATGACGTGGCCGTCGTCTGTCAGTTTGTTGAACACCTGCTCCTGCTTGTTGGGGAAGATGATGTTTGCGTGGAAGGCCTGCACCATGAGCAGAGCTTCACACAGAGTCCCAGAACCTTTACGCAGAACCTGGTAACAGACGGACCATGCAAGAAAGGAAACAAGTAATTATCAAAAGGCTGTAATTTATTTTAAAAAGGATTTTTCTTTCATAAGTACACACAATAGACAAACCTCATCAGGCTCCATGGGGATGATGGTGCACAAGGCGAAGATGAAGGGGTGAACATATTTCAGGTACAGGTAATATGTGGCCACAGCGTCTGACACAGAGTAGGTGGCTAAAGTCTAACAGAAAAGCAGAGAAAGGAAAATAAATTGCAAATGCCCATTCAGAACAATTCTTTATTTTCTGAGCTGTAAAAACTGAAAATCATTCCTGTACCTGTGGCTCCTCGGTTGCCATGCGGCACATCTCCTCTGGGTCCAGCTCCACTGGGTCGTAGCCTAATTTAGCCTTCGCTGCTGCCTTCAGATTATGACTTCCCACCGGCAGGTAGCTGTCTCTCTTCACCCACCTGACGCAGGAGAAACCGGCTGGATGTCAGAAATTAATTAATCTAGAATTAACCCTAACCCCCTGAGTGCACGTTTACGTAAAACACAATGGAAACATTTTAACAATGCGAGCACTCAGCAGTGTGCACACCTGTAGCAGTCCATGTGGATGGCTTGACTGGACTTGTACTCTCCCTGGCTGTCCTTCTGGAAACCAATCTCCCTGTGCATGCTGAGTCCATGGAGGGCAGCACGAGTCTCCACAAAAGGCCTTGAGGGAGTGGAAACGGAGAGAGATGATGGGTAAACATCACAGTTAAGAGTTATTAAATGAAAAATGAAGAGATCAGTCATTATCCTCTCACTCCCAATGCAGATGGAAAGTCAGGTGGTAGACTTATCCTTTAATGTAATGATGTTATAGGAGCAGCGACACACTCACCAGTCAAAGAAATCTCCATTGTAGGTCACAAAGATGTTCGGCTTGGTTTCCTGAACGTGATCGAACCACCTCTTAATGAGCCCGGCCTGCAGTCAAAGACAAGTTAACCACATGTTATTAGCACTGATGCAACCACAAAGCATTACATTCAAATACACCACGATACCTCCAATAGTGTATTTATCTTCTGTGCAGTTACGTACCTCATCATCCTCGTTGAAAACAGTGAACGGCCCTTCATATTCAGGTTTGGGAGTGTACTCAAAATCTTCAATGTTCTCAGAGACGATCTCTCTGTTTGTGATGAGAAACCCCTTTAAAACAGAAACAAAGAAGTTGGTGAGACTGACACACACATTAAAAACAGAATGATACACATGAAGGAAATACAACTCACCTGTCCGTCGATCATGTAGGACATCATCATAATCTGATCGCTCTCCGCGTCTGGGAATTTCAGCGGCAGTTTGGTCGTCTCTATGTCAAAAGCCAAAACAACGGGGTCCTAAAAAGAACGAGAGCGAATGCTTTATTAGAGTCACGATAAACGACAGATCTCGTGTTGTAACATAATTAATAAAACGCTCATACCGGTCGCTCCACGAGATCATCTCTCCGTACGATCTCTGGTGGGTAAGCGCTGCCTCTGTATCGAACGTTATACCAGTGAGCCTGAGACACAGAGACAGTGAAGATTAGAAAAGCTTGTGTCACTCATGTATCTTAAATAACTTTCTAAATCATTAACATGAATCTGTGTTTACCACGTGGATCTTCAGGTCGATGGACAACCGCACATGATAGGGCACATCATACTCCCTCATGTCCACTATGTTGTCTAACTGGTCTGAAATGCTCTTTAACATCGTGTCTTCATCTGCTGAGGTCACGTTGCCACCTGATAAGGCGCTGGAAGAAGCAACAAAGGTGTCAGATCAAACTAAAAATAACTGAATAAACCTCATCAGAAATGGCCGACGTTGTTGTTTGGGAGGTACCTTGATAACATGGCGGTGTAGGCGTCATTGGACTGCTCCCTCTCTCTGTTCTTGCGTACCGCCGGCGAGATCTCCCGCTTGACCTTCATGAGGTCGTCCACGGTGTTGAACGACAGCTTGATGTAGCTCCTCTTCAGTCCGACTAGATGGTTCGGCTGAGGAGAACAAGGCAGCACAGCTCAACATGTTGTGTGAGTGAACAATGAGTGTTGTAGAAACTTAAAAAATGTGGTGTGTTTAAATCTTTCATCTTCTCGTTACACAATATGAAACACTTGAATGCTGCCAAACCAGGAGTGTAAATCACAAGTGCATCACGATACGATATTATATCGATTCTTTGGATGACGATATGATATTTGACGACAGATGTGCCATGGGAATTTCAAAATAAAGGCGTATCTTAACAATAGTGGCAATAAGAATCGATGTTTTCACTTTGCATCGATGCAATCGGATCGTTGATCATTAAATCGATATATATCGACCCCGATCGATGTATCGTTACACCCCTATGTCAAACATAACTAAAAATAAACAAGCTCTCACCAGGTCTAGGTCCTCTTTCGGTATAATTTCCAGCTTTGCCACCTTTCCTTGAAACTTCTTCGACAAGTACGAGATAACTTCTCTCTCGCAGTTCTGGAGAATAAAGGTGTCTTTAAAGCAAAGAGATTTTAAACATGTGTTTTATGTGACATGTGAACCAGGTGGGAGACTCACCTTTTTAGTGGCAATATAAAAATATGGCTTAAAGGGGAGGGCCACCTGCAGACAGAAGACACATGAGGCTTTACAGACATTTTTTCCAAGTGTGTTGTTACTATCCACAGCTTTAATCAGCACTTTTTCCTCCAACACACCTTGAACCTGCTTCCATCCTCCTGTATGAAGTAATAGTCCACAGCGCTGATCATCCTCTTGTCATCATCAAGGATTTCTGTCTATAATTAGAAGAAAACAACATACTCATCATCACCTTTTCTCCCCGAGACCTTCAAAACAACCTCACTCATGACAGTGTGCAGGACTTACAGGATGCATGTTGATCAGCCAGCCTGTCTTCTCCCCCGGCTCCTTCACCCTGTCGAAGCCGAAGCGCGCGTCCATCTCGTCGGTGAACTGGCTGCGCTCCAGCCGCTTGAGGGCGGACATGGCGGATCCATCGTCCCTGAGGTCAAACACATATAACAGCCACATTATTCATCTGTCGTTCACTAACCTGTTAAATAAGTGTCTCTACAGTCCAGTGGAGTAAAGGGAACAGTGACTCACTGGTTGTCCTGGTCTCCTCCACTTTGTCCTCGGTCCGATCGGTACCTTCCGCTGTTCTGAAGAACCATTTTCTATCGTTTTCCGCCGGCTACAACACGGAGTGAAGTGAATCCACGCTCAGTGTTTACGAGTCCGTCGTTGAAGCCGCATTTAAAAAGGGATTTCGAGGTTATTTCACGGTTTTGTGCTGTAGTTTCCTCCGTCACTGTCACTCACACGGCTGCTGTTTTCTTATTTTGGCGCGTCGCTGCAGTTCCCGCGAGAACAGCGCTGACAGGAAGGACAACAAAGATCGTTGATTGGACAAGATGAACCCAAGAGTCTTCACTGCTTCATGGTTTGGGTGAAGTTAACAACCGCGTTCAGGAGGAAGTGTTCACATCTGTACTTGAGTATAAGTACTAATACCACACAGTAAATACACTCTTGTGCAAGGAAAATGCATTAACCTGTTAAGAACTAGCCTTCATTTTGTGTCTCTGCAACTACATTATTATATATGGATAATCAACGTATCATAATAAAGGGAACACTTGAAATATTTGTTCACGTGTGTAAGTATAAGTAAGTAAATTAAATTGGCACACGGCATAAATTAAAGATATTTTTAAAAAGTAAAAAACATGTTTAAATCCTGCCCCCTTTGTCTATTTTTATACTTTCTCTATAGGCTTTATGATTGAACCCATCTCAGTAAATCACACGACAACAGATTTGTCCAAAACAAGAGCAAAACAAACAAAATAACTGCAAAAATCAAAAATTTAAAAAATTAAAGTATGTATACCTATTATACCAGGACCCCCAAATAAAAGTATGAACCTGAAAATCATATCAGAAAATCTGAACTTGTAAAGTAACTAATAAAGCTGAAGTAGAAAGTGTAAAAAAAAAAAAATGCAATTGATTTTTTAACCACAGACCGACTCATCTTGTACATACACGATCTTCGGACGCGTCCCTCCTTCCTGGGCGGAGCTTGTCGTGGCCCCGCCCCCTCTACACATGTTTACTATCTGACGGCTGCTGGGGGGACGCGCAGGGACTGAGCTGGTGGGAGGCTCGCGTTGGCATTTTTCTGCTGCTGTCATTAAAATCATTAAAGATAAAGACCAGAAACGGTTGGGTGGAGTTTGAAGAGATAAACAGCCAGCGGAGGAAGAAGTTTACTGGGAGTTTAGTGAAATTATGAAGGATTATAAGAGGACTGGTTGTTTGCTAGCTCGTTAGCCTCGTGTTTGTATTGCAGCAGCAGCAGCAGCAACAACAACGACTGAGCAGTGATGTCCTTTATCTGCTGTGGTGAGTGTAAATGACATGTTTTCACAGTTAGAAACCACTTTACAAGTTCACTTTAACCATTGACACAAGTGGACTTAATGCTGATCTTAACAGCTGCTTCTGGGGTGGAGGATTGTAAGAATTGAACATCAGTTTTCCTCTTAAAAGTCTTTTTATTGTCACATGTGTGTGAAGGTTTTTTTTTGTGAGAAAGCAGGAATGTGTTCAGTTCGCAGCTGTCAAGACACGTCCAGTCTGTGACAGTTTGTATGAGTCAACATGAAGCTAGAGTCAACACACTTTATCACACTTCTGCTCTTTAGGGGAACTTTTCATTTAGAAATGTCAGTGCTGACACTACAAATGACCTCCAAAAGAAACTTTAAAAGTCATTTCAATTAATGACATATGAAGTAAGAAAAATCTAAAAAACTAAATGTGTTAAGAGATTGTCTGAAAAGTGATGCCTCATCCTTTTTTCTGTGTCAAAGTCAAAGTGGCTCCAGAGGACAAATGTCTCTGTATTCTCATGAGACTCGGTATTAACATCATTAATGTCCTCTGTATTTGACACGAAGAATCCATATTTGTCTCACGTCATTTTTTTATTTGTTAACTCAGTTGCCTTCAGGTGCTCGTTAATGCTGTTTGTGTGGATGTTTATGCCCCCTCCTCCTCCTCAGCCTTCACTCCTTCTGTGTTGACCTTTAGCCCAAATGAAGCGGCCACACTTGGCTGTCGTGTCAGCTGTCACAGGCAGTCTGTTCGCTGGACGCTGGCTGGGAAACGCAGCCTGCCGAGCTCAGCTGGGATATTAACCTGCATAACACCTAGATTAAATCATTTAAAGGACCTTAAAGTCAAGAAGAGTTTGTGTGATGGTGTAAATTTAAATGATCGCTCATTATATGATTTTAATTGATTTGATGTAATTCAAAACCAGCTCTGCTCTGTCAGGGTTGAGCTGTAATGAAAATAAACCTTTCTACATGTTTTCTCTCCTGTCTTTTGAAGTTGAGGAGAACCCACTGGACTTATCTCAAATTACCCAGCATGCTTGTGTCCTGAGAGGGCTTTCTGACCTCTGATCAGCTCAGGAGAAATGTCTGCAGACTAGAATAGTACACAGACAGCAGGTCTACACAGCATAAAGGTTTCTCTATTTAAAAGTCTCTTCGTTCTAGTCCAACTGATGGACCGTTGACAGATATCGATATGTGAGCGCTGACTGCCAGACTGGCACTCAGTTTTTAACATAAGCGTGAGATAATCCTGTATTGATGCCCAGAGGGGAAATACATCATGTCCATCTTGTCTGGATTATAATGCTCACTGTGTTCTGTTGTTGCAGTCCCAGGAGGATGTCTGTGAATGCTCCCACTCGCAGGTTTGGGATTAATCCTATGGATATTGTTGCTGCTGTGGAGGATTAATACCAAGACAGTAGCGATGCCCGTGAAAGGAGAGGAATCTCCGTCTGGCTGTGGTGATCCTCCTCCAGCCGAGGAGGAGGTTCCCTCTACACAATCCCCTCATCCGGGCGAACATTCCTCGTCAGCAGCTCCTACTACCTCGAAACACAATGAGGACAACAGCCTGCAGGTCAGCGGTGCCTCAGTGGACGCTGAGACCCTGCAGGCGTCCTCTGAGGTAAATTCTGAAAAGCCATCTTTGCCGCCTACCACTCAGAAACCCTCCAGAACCAAAGTGCCAATGCTCAGCTCAGGGCCCGAGGCGAGAGAACGCCTCAAGTTCATTCTGGGAGCATCAGAGGATAACTCTTCAGATGAGGAACCTCTGGTCAGCAAACCTCCGAGCGGTGCATCTCAACCACAGACCTCCACCAGCAGATCGTCTCAACAGCAGGCCTCCTCTGCAGCGCCACCGTCCAGCTCCTCAGGCATCAAGTAAGACCTCGCTTGTATCTCAGTTAATCTACGGTCGGGGCATGTTTCCCATCACTCCAGCCTTTTCTGGAAGTTGTTACTCCGGCATGTGACATGGAAGCATCCCACACACGCCAAATATGACTCGAGATATAAACTTAGTTGCTTTGTGTGGCCATGCTGGCGATAAATTGTCACGCTCCTACTTGTCCTGTGTTTACAAGCGGCGTGTTATCACCTGACTGCATCGAGTCGACCTGGGTTATTGTGCATACCAAACACCCCGGCTCTATTATTGGAACAAGAGCCTGAACCAAATGACTTTGAGAACTGTGTGGTGAGAGTCTAGGTCACAACACAGCGAACAAAAACACTTGCCATTTATATTTTTAACTCTTTTAACTTTTATTTTTATTTTTAGCCTGCACAGTGAGAGTTATTTTCCTACCCGCCGATGGTATATGGTATGATCGTGGGTCAGAGGGGTTGTTCTGTGCAGCCGGCTGCATGTTCAACTTGTCATGCTTATCTGGATTGACCAAATGCATTAAGCTGTTTGTGCTACGTGTGGGAAGCATCATGAAGGGGGGGAAGGTAAGAGATTTTCCTCTCCTTAATCTTAAGCATCTTTTAAGAGGCACTTTTGAAAACTGTGCAGATTTCTCTTGGATAGTAGTTTCTGAAGGAGACTGAAGACTTTTGTCCTGCTGTTGGCACCGTTTATTTGTGAGGAACTGCCTGTGATCTGTCACAAGGGATCCCTACATTATTTTTCTGCAAGTGTGGGAGGGGAGAGAGGAGGAAGAGTCCTGAAAGGGAACATTTTGTTTTGGTTAGATTTTAAGATCTTAGCGTCATTGCTCAGCCTCGTAGGATAATAATATAGGCTGCACAATGGAGGGAAACGGTTTGTTCCCATATCTCCGAAGGTAAGAGCCATTAAAAGTTGGATGCCGTTCTCTGTAATTTGATCCTGTTGCTGCAGTGTTTATTATGTGGACAGATATCACATGCAGGAATAATGGGAAAAGGCATTTTGATGAAAGTAAGATGAATACTGGACCGGTCGCAACTTGTACAGACATGGTTGTGAACAGGAAGGATCGCTCATGTGGCCATACTGTAGTTATGTAACTGAACAGAGCTTTTCTTGGCACATGTTAGTTTGAGGAAATAAAAAAAAACACTGCGACAATGTTTACCCTCGAGGACGGGAAGTGTGTAAGACAGACCAGAATAACTTTATCCTTGCAGTAAAAAAAAAAGCTGATGAGTTGTTTGCCTCTGAGTCCGTAACTCATGTTTATGAATAGATACTCACTGTTTGTTCAGTGACTGGATAAATCAAACCCTGCCCGGTTGTGCCTCGTGTCCTGGAAAAAGATCAAAAAGTGGATCAAGAGTGCATGACACGCAAGGTTATCAAAAAAGTGGCTCAATGGTCGAGTGCAATCTGGATTTCTCGACTTAAGTTTAAAGTTCATGTCTGTGGCTCTGACAGAGTTGCACTCCGGCTTCACAGTGTATATCACAGGTGTTTCTCAGAGATATCTTAGCCTGCGACATCATTTCTATATGAAGTGGGCTGTGGTGCAACGGGACTTTGGAATGAGCACGGTGATATGAGCCGGCTGATGATAAGGGTACGTACAGATATCTAAAGTTGTTCCAGCTTTTATTCAAAAGGTGTCAAATGGTGAAACGTGAAGCAGTCACGTTGTGTTCGTTTTGTTAATGTCAGCAATGTTTCCAAATGTTTCACACTCCACAGTTATTGTTGTAACACTGCTGGTATTTAGATTATAGAGGAATTTAAATAATAAGATTACCACGTCGGTGAAAGCTCAGTTGTACATTTATAACCTCCCTTTTTTGGTTTTGCAAGAATCTGTAATCGAACAGAAAACCAGCTGAGATTATTCAGATTATTCACTTCTGTAGCATAAAAATAGAGCTTGTCTCAAACCAAACTTTCATGTGACCAGATTATTATGTTGACTTTGGCGCGTTTGATCACTCATGGTCTTCATTATTTATCATTTAAGTAAGGAAAGAATATTTATCAATGACTACTGTGTATAATAATCTGATAGTACTGCATGTACATAGTTATCTGTGTAAAATCACAGTTAACATCAAGGATTTAGGTGAATTCTGATTTTTTTCCACGTCATTCAAAATAATGTCAAATTAAAGATTATAATGAGTTTGGACTTCACAGTGTTGATCACAGAAACTCTGACATTTAAAAAGTGGTTGAAAGTAACTAAGTAGATTTTTTCAAGTCTTGTACTTCAGTAAAATTTTGAGGTACTTGCTGAGTATTTCCATTTTTTGCTACTAATATTCTACTTGTTACTTCACTACGTTTAAATTAAGTTACTGTGCAGCGGAGTATTTCTACACTGTGGCAGGTTAAGTACCAGATCTGAGCACTTCTTCCATCTCGGTATAAGTTATAAAGTGTATGGATGCTATATTGAAGCTCCAGGTTTCACTCTGACTCGCCTTGCGGATGCATTTCGGATGTTTTTGAACTTACAGTGTGTTTTATCAGTTATTGGAGACGACCCTGTCGCCTGATTGGGCGAAGGTGCCATATAGTCTGTGTGAATGCATCGTGCTGACGCAACATTTACCTTTTATTATCTCTGCTCTGATGAACGTCCGATAGAGAGGAATGCAGAGAGTGATAGCTTTGGCCTTATTTATGTACTTTGTTGAGTTTGCAGTTTTCTGCGAACTGTTTTCTGTCTAGAACGACGGTTATGTGCAATTCTTGAAGATAAGGTCAGACGCTAATGGGTTGGTCCATAGTCTTGGGAAAGAGACTGAACTTTGACTTGGGTTTTTGAGTTTCCGTGCTGCTGTCCCTACTGTATGAAGTTTTTACCACCATGCCTGTAGAGAAACACTGCAGCCTGTTGCTGGTTGTGATGTTTTGAGGGATGAAATACAGCCTGCAGTGCAGCTATACAGAACACACCCAGGTAATCGTGTTTTGCTGTGTTATTGAGGTAAGAAGGCTAACCATGAGCTTCCCACTGCAGGCCTAGCATGTCTGGTCTTCACTTGGTGAAAAAAGGACGTGAACACAGAAAGATGGATCTTCAGAGGGACTTCACGGTGGCCTCTCCTGCCGAGTTTGTCACGAGATTTGGTGGCAACCGTGTCATAGAAAAAGTAAGAATGAGAAATCTCTTCCTTTTGCTTCTTAATGACACTGCAGCATTTTTTTCAGTTACTGTCTTTCTTAAGGCTTTTCTGCTTCTGTTACAGGTGCTGATAGCCAACAATGGTATCGCTGCAGTCAAATGTATGCGCTCTATCCGTCGCTGGTCCTACGAAATGTTTCGCAATGAAAGGACCATCCGCTTCGTGGTCATGGTAACCCCTGAGGACTTGAAAGCCAATGCAGGTTATTGTCAGCTTATTACTCCCCACACTGCAAAAAAGGAAATCTAAAATACACACTGAATTTGAGAGGAAAATGACTTCACACTAGTGAAATATCTGTGTTGTTCAGCAGGATTATTTTACTTAACAAGAAATCAAAGTTAAAATAAGTTGGTTCCAGTCTAGAAACAAGACGGCTAAAGAGTTAAAAGGTTTGAAATAAGTAGAAAATGCTGGTTTTTAGACTAGTAGAGTACGATTTCTTTTTCAGTAATAGAGAATGGTATATGGCCTCGCTCTAATTTAGCTTGTCTTACCAGGAAATTACAAAATTTTAAAGGTGCAGTATGTAAGAATTGGAAAAATTTTTGCACATTTTTGACTGTTTTTTGTTGCTCTTTTCTTTTATAGAATACATTAAAATGGCCGACCATTACGTTCCTGTACCCGGTGGGCCGAACAATAACAACTACGCCAACGTGGAGCTGATAGTAGACATTGCTAAAAGGATCCCAGTGCAGGTACTCTTCACCATTTATCTAAACATCAGTGCTCCTTCTGTTAATAAGAAAACTGTGATTAATGATTACATGTGTGTGTACCTTCATTAACAGGCTGTATGGGCTGGATGGGGTCATGCCTCAGAAAATCCCAAACTGCCCGACTTGTTGAACAAAGCGGAGATATCTTTCTTGGGTAAAATCCAGATTGCAACCGCAGAATATTCACATTATTATTTATATATTTATGTGTCAGATCTCATTGACTGGCTGCTCTTCTCTCTCTCAGGGCCGTCGTGTAAGGCCATGTGGGCTCTCGGGGACAAGGTGGCTTCTTCCATTGTGGCTCAGAGTGCCGACATTCCCACGTTACCGTGGAGCGGATCAGGTGATGCTTTACATCCCACACTGTCTCAGTCCACATTGTGTATAGTGGCACCAACTGTACTGTGGATGCTGTGAATGAGTCAGTTTAAAGTCCATATCTGTGCATGAGGGGTGCACATTTAATCAGAATGTTATCAAAACTGCAATATGGTCAAGTGCAATATCCAAATCACTGAAGCTGCCCTGTTTTTAGATAAAAGTCAAATGTGACAAAACAGCGTTATAATGAAGATGTGTAGAGGTGCTGCAGAGATACAAAATCTTGTTCTCCACATGTAAGAAAACATGATTGTTTGGTTCACACTTGGGATGTTAAGGATTAATTACTGATCAATTAATCACTGTTGAGAATCTGCTTAAAAATAAAATACAAAATACTGGTATGAAAATATGTGTTTAATTAAAATACAAGTCATTTGTTATATAAAGAAAGACAAAAAGACGTTCTACACAAACTGATATTATTACACTCAAGCCATTTAGCAACCTCAGTATGGGTTGGTTTTTGTTTAGCAACATACCGGAGATCATTTAGGTAACTTAGTGTTTACTTGATCTGTGCTTTTAGCTTCTAATGTAGCTTAATCTGATTTTGCATGAAACATGTCACTGGATAAAACAGGTTTTCTAGTCCAACATATTTCATATATTATTAATGATTAACCAATAATCAATTGTTAAGGTAGCTGACTATCAATTAAAGACATTTCTTAAAATGTGCTTCCCCAGTACAGACACAAACAAAGGTCACATCATCATGATTTTAATAGTTTCTTCAGTGAACATGAAAATTGTGATCTAAAAATGAAATAATAACAATACAAAATAATGATTATTTTCATTGTCAATTAATCTGTCAATTATGTTATTGACTAATTGATTAGTTTTTTATGTTGATCAGTGTTTCCCAAAGCCAAAACATGAAATGTCTTGTTTTGTCCACAACCCAAAGAAATTCAGTTTACTCTCATAGAGGAGGAAAGAAACCGGAAAATATTCACATTTAAGAAGCTGGATTCAGTAAATTTGGCCTTTTTTACCTTGAAAAATGATTCTAATGGATTATCGAAATAGTTGGGGATTCATTTAATAGTTGACAACTAATCGATTAATCGTTGCAGCACTAGATTTTATGCTCTATCGTTGTGTCTCGTGGTGCTGCAGGTCTGAGAGTGGACTGGGCAGAGGAGGACCAAAGACAGGGCCGTGTAATCAGCGTTCCTCCGGAGGTCTACACAAAGGGCTGCGTTCAGGATGTAGATGATGGGCTGGCAGTAAGAATATTTGATATCTACACAGTTACTTCTTTGTTCCTAAAATAATTCCCTGCAAGCAAGGATCTGTAGCTAACTTGTATTTTATGTGATGTTCCTTTGCAGGGTGCTGAGAGGATTGGTTATCCGGTTGTTATCAAGGCCTCTGAGGGTGGAGGTGGAAAGGGAATCCGTAAAGTAGAAAGTTCTGAAGATTTTACAAGTTTCTTTCGACAGGTTTGTGTTGATTTCTTTCTAATTTGGACTTTATGCAGTTGAAATGTGATGTTATTCTCACAGCTTGGTTTGTATTGTTTGTTTGAGTGCAGGTTCAGGCCGAGGTACCCGGCTCGCCTATCTTCATCATGCAGCTGGCTCAGCATGCGAGACACCTCGAGGTTCAGATTCTGGCTGACGAATATGGAAATGCCATCTCTCTGTTTGGACGAGACTGCTCCATCCAGAGGAGGCACCAGAAGATCATAGAGGAGGCTCCCGCCACCATAGCCGCTCCCTCAACATTTGAGCAGATGGAACAGGTCAGTTTACGCCGCTGCATGTATTTTATTTTCCCACCCTGATAAACTCTGGTTGAATCTTGACATTTGGTCTCCTCCTTTCTGGCCCAGTATGCTGTGCGACTGGCCAAGATGGTGGGCTACGTGAGCGCAGGTACTGTGGAGTATCTCTTCTCTGAAGACGGAAGTTTTAATTTCCTGGAGCTGAATCCTCGCCTGCAGGTGGAACATCCCTGCACAGAGATGATCGGAGATGTGAACCTGCCAGCTGCCCAGCTTCAGGTAAACTTCTGTCACCAAGAACAATAATTATACCACAGAACAAGTCAGTAATTCACCTGCAAATGAGACTAAAGCCAGAGATCCAACCCTTCCACTAACTGTTTCATCTCTGGTAGATTGCGATGGGCATTCCCCTTCATAGAATTAAGGACATCCGCCTGCTTTATGGAGAATCTCCATGGGGTGACACCATCATTAACTTTGAGACTCCAGAGTGCATGCCGAGTCCAAGAGGGCACGTCATAGCTGCTCGGATCACCAGTGAGAACCCTGATGAGGTAGAGCTCAGTTTCATCAACGCTCACAGTTTTGTGATGTACCTGTAATCTGCACCACTGACTCGTTCTCCTTCACTCAACAGGGGTTCAAGCCCAGTTCGGGCACCGTGCAGGAGCTGAACTTCCGCAGCAGTAAAAACGTCTGGGGTTATTTCAGCGTGGGGGCGACGGGTGGCCTGCATGAATTTGCTGACTCCCAGTTTGGACATTGTTTCTCCTGGGGCGAGAACCGTGAAGAAGCCATCTCGTAAGCCCTCTTTTTTTTAGTTAAAATGCTCTGACCTGCCAATAATTACATCTTAGAAGACATTTGTGTTTATCAGGTGTCATGTTTTCCCTGTGCTTCAGGAACATGGTGGTGGCTATGAAGGAGCTGTCCATCAGAGGCGACTTCAGGACCACAGTTGAATACCTCATTAAGTTACTTGAGACAGAAAGCTTCAGGAACAATGACATCGACACCGGCTGGCTGGATCATCTCATCGCGGAGAAAGTGCAGGTAGGAGACTGAAGACCATGCTACATAAATCATTGCACAGACGGGTATTTTGGCTACTGAATTTGTGTGTAGCTTCTTTATTCATGACGCCATGTGCACTTCCCTCCAGGCGGAGAGACCGGACACCATGCTGGGTATCGTTTGTGGGGCTTTGCATGTTGCTGATGCGAGTTTCAGAAAGAGCATGTCTGACTTCCTACATTCTCTGGAAAGGTCAGTAGACACAGTCCCTTCTTATTAATGTCACCAGTAAATTGTCTGCTCTGCGACTTGACAGCATTATTGATTATGGCTCACCCTTTCTCGTGCTTCCATATTGAAAAGCTGCGACACGAGCATGCATAGTTACTGACGCCTACGTCGTTATCACAGCAATCCATGCAGATAGGTTGGTGATGTGTGGTCACTTTGCATATTATAGTGCAGACACTCTCTCTTTCAGGTCTGATTTGATAAACAAATCTGATTTGACTGCCGTCTGAACATAGCCTTATATTCCACTGAATATTACAACATTCAGACTTTCATACAGGTCGTTTAAACAGCATATTCTGTTTGGATATTCCACATTAGAAATTATTCCAAATGTGTTATTTTCTCATTAAGATATGTGTGATATGCCGATATATTATTCAGGTTTAAGGAGCATTCTTTGGACATGTATGCAGCCCATTCAGCATAGATACTACTGCTATTATGACCCGATATATATCACAGATATATTGGTATCTGCGTATATGTTGCCCAAAATGCAAAAATATGAAAGCTCTTTTTATTTTTAGAGGTTATAGTGCAGAAAATGATGCCTGGGATAGTTCATAATTATTAAAATCAAGTGTATTGTTAAGCTGTAAAATATCCTGCCTCAGTAACATGTCTCTGTATTTCATGACAACCTGTGAGGGATCATTGCAAAAAAAATGGTTTGGCTCTAATTCAGGAAATGCATTTCAGTGGGGGGTTTTTACCACAGTTTGTTAAAATGAAAAATGTGCCTGTCAGTGGTTAACGGTCAGCTCTGTGCTCTTTGTAAGGCCGGGGTAGAGCCGCAAAACAGAGGCCCACATTTCTTATCACTTACTAACAGCTTCGTAGGAATATTGTCTTTTTTTAAATAAAAGCAACAAATGCAATATGTTGTACATGTAACCATAATGTAGTCACTGACAAATAAAAACATCTGCTGCATCTCTAGAGGCCAAGTACTTCCTGCAGCCAGCCTCCTCAACTCTGTCAACGTGGACCTGATTTATGAAGGAGTCAAGTACTGCCTCAAGGTATCTGCTTCATTCCCTTCACAAGTTCAGTGTTTGACTCAACCTATTACCTTTTCTAATCAATAAATAATCACTGCTGCTGCCTGCAGGTGGCTCGCCAATCCCCAACGACTTATGTCATCATGATGAACGGCTCGAACATCGAGATAGACGTCCACAGGCTGAATGACGGCGGCCTCCTGCTGTCCTATGACGGCAGCAGCCACACCACCTACATGAAGGAGGAAATAGACAGGCAAGAGCTCTTGAATCTGCACATCTGGATTCATCTGGTTTGTTTGTGTTTACTAATTCTTTCTGAATTACTTCATCCCCACAGCTACCGCATCACTGTTGGCAACAAGACTTGTGTATTTGAGAAGGAGACGGATCCCACGGTGCTGAGATCGCCCTCTGCTGGCAAACTGCTGCAGTACATAATTGAGGACGGAGATCACGTTTGTGCAGGAGAGACGTATGCAGAGATCGAGGTGAATGTTCTGAAACGGATCTCTGAAAGCATGCGTTTCCTTCCTGTGATTTTTATTAACTGGCTGTTTGTGCTGCGGTCTCAGGTGATGAAGATGGTGATGACGTTGACTGTGCAGCAGAATGGTCGTATCCACTTTGTCAAGAGACCTGGAGCCGTTCTGGAGCCTGGTACTGTCGTGGCACGTATAGACCTGGATGATCACAGCAGTGTACATCTAGTAAGTCATTATCTGCTCTGCCAATGCAAAGTAAGGGAAGGTTTTGTAGACCACAAAACATTTCTGGAGCTTCACAGCAAAACAGTTTTGCAGCAGTCTCCTAAACAACTGAAGTAGATGGGGACTTGTTTTATAATACAAAAAAACAAGACTTTCTTGTCTTTCTTCTGTCATAGGTGGAGCTGAACACAGCCACACTTCCACCCCAGCAACCTCTGCCCATTGTTGGAGAAAAACTTCACCAGGTGTTTCACAGCGTGCTGGAAAACTTGGGTAAAGTCATGGATGGCTACTGCCTTGAAGAGCCCTACTTCAGCAGCAAGGTACATCGCAGGCTTTCTGCCACTACAGATTCTTAAATGATATAATCAGTTAATTATACGTGCATGTTCATGTCTGCAGCTGAAACAGTGGGTGGCTACCCTGATGAAGACGTTACGGGACCCTTCTCTGCCGCTGTTGGAGCTCCAGGAGATCATGACGAGCGTGGCGGGTCGGATTCCACCTGGTGTCGAGAAGGATATTCGAAAAGTCATGGCCCAGTACGCGAGCAACATCACCTCTGTCCTCTGCCAGTTCCCTAGCCAAAGGGTGAGAGATGCACGGTGACATACTGCTTTGAATACAGATATTTATTGTGGTCAGTGTAATACGATTTTCTTTATTCCAGATTGCAAATGTTCTAGACAGCCACGCAGCCACCCTGCAGAGGAAGGCTGACAGGGAGGTGTTCTTCATGAACACTCAGAGTATTGTTCAGCTGGTACAGAGGTTAGTGTCCTGTCTGGGTCAGCAGTAATGCAAAACATACAGAACAATATCGGTATTGCATTGATTGACACGGGTTGGAACATGTCTTGTCCAGGTACCGCAGTGGAGTCCGTGGTTACATGAAGTCTGTCGTTCTCGATCTGCTGAAACGATACCTGGAGGTGGAGATGCAGTTTCAACAAGGTGACATTAATCCGCTAAATTGAATTAAAACTCTCGATCATCTGTAATCTGAGCTGTGAGGTGTTTCTCATAGCTATGGTTCGCAAGGGTTGAGCTGTGCCTTAAAACTTGTCTTCTTCTCTGGTGTGGTTGTCAGAGAAAAAGTTATCATGCAGGAAAGACTTGCAAAAAGGATTCTGACCCGCTGCAGCACTTGCCTTATTTTTCCAGGTTGAACTTTCCTCTGTGCAGAAAGTGCACAGCAATGCATCTTTCATTAAGATAAGAAAGATGGACTTCACCGTGCTCTTTTTGCACTGAGGAAAGTCCGACATGGACTGAACTGTTTGCACTTTTGTACTCTGCACTTGTGCCAATGTTTCTGAACAGCCTGTCTGTAATGTATAAACTAGAAACATTTAAATCCAGACTCCAATCCGAGTCTCTCACTTTCTCAGTGTGTGATTCCTTCCTTGCTGAACTATTGTTTGTCACAACTAACATCACTTCACTCTTGTTCTCACAAACAGCTCACTATGACAAGTGTGTAATCAACCTGAGAGAAAAGCACAAACCTGACATGAGTCCTGTGCTGGAGTATATCTTCTCTCATGCCCAGGTCTCCAAAAAGAACGTCCTCGTCACAATGCTCATAGTAAGGCGTTTAATCAACCTGAACACTGTCATGGATAAAAAAAACAATCCTCCCAACACTTGAGTTTAGTGAAAGACACTTTGTACCCTGTGTAGGATCAGCTGTGTGGAAGGGATCCCACGCTAGCAGATGAGCTGATGGTCATTCTGAACGAGCTCACGCAGCTCAGCAAGATGGAGAACTCGAAGGTGGCCTTGAGAGCCAGACAGGTAACATCAGATTCTGCCCGCTTCTCAATCAAAACGCTGAATATAATGTTTTAATATTATATGTTTAAATGTGTCTTAGGTCTTGATCGCCTCCCATTTACCATCGTACGAACTGAGGCACAACCAGGTGGAGTCCATCTTCCTGTCGGCCATCGACATGTACGGCCACCAGTTTTGTCCAGAAAACTTGAAGGTCAGCCTCGCGTGGAGAAATCTTATTGTGATCAGCAGCTGAAAAAACAAATGAATAACACGTGTTTTTGTTTTTTGTTTCTCGGCACAGAAACTCATTCTCTCCGAAACGTCCATTTTCGATGTTTTGCCCAATTTCTTCTATCACTCCAATCAAGTCGTCTGCATGGCTGCCTTGGAGGTCAGTTTCTGTTTCGTAAACACACCAGTTGGTTCAACAAGCGAGTGAGTGAGTGGATGAGTGAATGAACGAGGGAGCGGTGTGGGTGCACGCTTCACCCTGTCAGCTGTTTCACTCCACCCTTCCTGTGTGTGTGTAGCTCTGCTTGGGTGTGTTTATACACACAGACATTCAGGATATTGTATCTGAGATGCAGATACAGAGACCACCACACACTTCAGCTGATGACTGAGAGGGATTGTTTTTGAATGAGTCTGTATATAATCCTTTATAATATCCCTTTAAGTAGTTTCTCTCGTATGCATTTTTATTACTTAAATAGTGATAATGACTCGTTCTGTCACGACTTACAGGTGTACGTGCGCAGAGCTTACATCGCCTATGAGCTAAATAGCATCCAGCATCACCAGCTGCAGGATGGAACGTGTGCTGTAGACTTCCAGTTCATGCTGCCGTCGTCACATCCGAACAGGTAACGTGTTTTTTTCCACTAAACTGTGCTGCAAAGACTCTCAGGCCACCGATGAAGTACATCTATTTATTGAGCTGCTGGTGAATCAATACCACTTCCAAAACATGATATTGGCTTGATAGATCAATAAAGATAAGTCGTCAAAACCTTCACCCAGTGGTGCAGGTGGCGAGCGGGCCTATAAACTGCTGCTGTGACATGCTTGAGGCTAACTCTGAATGCAGAATGATTTTACCGACTAGACATTGATGTGAATTTTGCTCAGCTTCTTTTAAAAGTGCTTCATTCTAATCGTGATGCCTCGAAGTAGAGGTAAGTTCTGATCATCCACTGCTGATATTCACCTGTCAATCATCTTATTTCAGAGGGAGCAGCCCTACTCTGAACAGGTAGAGTAAAGCTCCTCCCCCAACCAGCCAAACCACCTGATCTTGTGTATGTCTCACAACAATGCATGTCGACAAGCATCGTGTTTTCCTCTGTCCTGTGAAACCAGAAACATGCTTAAGGACTCCTCTAACAAGTCCTTCTTAATTCACTTGTTAGCCGAGCTTTTCCATACGTTCGTTTGTCTTTGCTTCTCTCAACCTGTAAAGCAATGCCTAGCTTTTTTAAGAGGTTCATCTTTAATTTCATTCATGTTCCTCTTAAAAACTTTATGCCTGCAATTCTATTGACTGCTAGCGAATGGGGAGCCTGTATTCTCCAGCATCAGATCTTAATTCACGATTTGCAACTCTCAATCAGACAACAACAATTCGTAATCCCTTTCAATTAAGTTACTGGAAATGTGCCTATCAACTGGATGTAATTGTAATTGGATGTTAAGGTGGTCGTACTGTACTCGTACTCGTGCTGTTCAGTGTTTTCTCTGTGATCATTCTGTGGTCCTGTCTTTGCTGTCATGGTCTGTGTGTCTGTCCCATTTTCAGGCTTCCTGTGCCAGTCGGTGGATCAGGCCAGTGTAAAATGAGGCGGCAGAGCAGTGAGCTCTTCCTGGACGGATCCTTGTCTCCTCCCTGTCAGCGTATGGGAGCCATGGTGGCTTTCCAGTGTGTTGACAACTTCAAAAGGTCACTTTGAACTTGCTGATAATTGACTTTCCTCTGGTTTTCGTTTTGATAAAGATATATGAACAAAGTTGTTGATATTTTTCTGTTTTCTTTTGCAGGAATTTCGATGAAGTTCTCTCCAGCTTCGCAGAACCGCTCTTGGAGACGGCTCCGTATTCAGAGTCCTCCAGTCTCTACGAGGAGGAGAACTTCAGGGTGAGCGCTGTTGAAAATGAAAAAGGCTGTTGTCATCCGTTTTTCCTTGCAGCTGCTGATTTCTCTTCCATCTCCTACAGAATAAGAGGGAGAACCCAATCCACATCATTAACGTGTCCATAAAGACAGCAGACACAGAAGACGACGATGCCTTGGTTACAGCTTTCACTGCCTTTGCCCAGTCGAAGGTCAGCTTCCAGACCTTGTTCCTTAACACGTGACTCTTGTGATTTTTGTGAATGTGAGATATTGTCTCTGTTTTCATGATGGAACTAAAAAAGGTGTTTTATTTATTTGTTTTTTTACAGAAAGCTGTCCTCTTTGAGTATGGAATCAGGAGAATCACATTTTTGATTGCACAAAAGGTAAATCAACAACAAAATTAACATTTTGTATAAGTGGTGCATTTATAACTAATGTTTGCTTCTCTTTTAATAAAAATAGAACTTATAATAATGTAGATACTCTTAGATGATCTTAGCGTAGCTCTCCTCCTTCATTCTCCATCAAATCCTCATATTGTATTCACGATATCTGCACAAATTTGTTCAGTAAAGCTGCAAATTTGAGTGCTTCTGGCAGGTACATAATACATTTGCTCAGTGTCTTATTATTATTCTGATATTTCTTTTGAACAGAGAGAATTTCCCAAGTTCTTCACTTTCAGAGCTCGAGATGGGGTAAGTTTTACTAGACTGTATATTGCTATTTAGTTAATGTGCTGCTCCGGGGTCGAGAAGATGACCCGATCTGTCCCTCTCCTCAGTTCCAAGAGGACCGTATTTATCGTAATCTGGAGCCGGCTTTAGCGTTTCAGCTGGAGCTTAACCGCATGAGGAACTTCGAACTGACAGCCGTCCCCTGTGCCAACCACAAAATGCAACTTTACCTCGGTGCTGCTCGTGTGCAGGAGGGGGCTGAAGTCACAGACTACCGCTTCTTCATACGAGCTATCATCCGCCACTCAGATCTCATTACAAAGGTAAGCGGAGCAACGTTAAAGTACACCTTATTGATTCTTTAGAAACATAGACATCATTGGTAGTTGTTACGATTTTAGATTACCTGTTTACCAAAGCATTGATTCCCTGATTAGGTGATTAAATCCCTTTTTCTACACAAACAGGAAGCCTCCTTTGAATATCTTCAAAATGAGGGAGAACGTCTTCTGTTGGAGGCCATGGATGAGTTGGAGGTGGCCTTCAGTAACACCAGTGTCCGCACAGACTGCAACCACATCTTCCTCAACTTCGTCCCCACTGTCATCATGGACCCGTCTAAAGTCAGTGTCCAGCACATTATTTCTGTGGTCCATAATGAACTGAATATATATACTTATTTCTCAGTGGTCTTTTTAACATCTATGTCCTCTTCCCTTCAGATAGAGGAGTCTGTTCGCTCCATGGTGATGCGATACGGCAGCCGTCTTTGGAAGCTGAGGGTCCTGCAGGCCGAGCTGAAGATCAACATCCGTCTCACACCAAATGGGAACGCCATTCCTGTCCGCTTGTTTCTCACTAATGAGTCTGGCTATTACTTGGACATCAGCCTGTACAAGGAGGTCACTGACCCAAGTTCTGGACAGGTGGGGACTGTGCACTGAGGTCGCCTCATTTATGCATTTTGTTCAATTAAATGTAAACCAAAAGATGCTGTGTGCTCATCATTCCTCCCTTTTCAGATCATGTTCCTGTCGTATGGAGATAAGCAGGGTCCCTTGCATGGCATGCTGATCAACACTCCGTATGTGACCAAAGACCTGCTGCAGGCCAAGCGTTTTCAGGCTCAAACCCTGGGGACTACGTACATCTATGACTTTCCTGAGATGTTTAGACAGGTACTGCTAACTCACTCAGATAATTTTATATTTCATTTATAACCCTCGACCACATTGTTTTACTTTCCTTAAAGAGAAACGGTGCAACCGATCCCTCTCCAGTCGATTGGTGCATCTCTGTTTTTTTTGTTTTTAATGATTCCTAAGATATCTGACTCTGATACTGAAAATCTTCCTGTAGGCTCTGTTTAAGCAGTGGGGTCCAGGAGATAAACACCCTAAAGACGTGCTGATGTGCACCGAGCTGGTTCTGGACCCTCAAGGTCGACTCGTGCAGATGAACCGGCTGCCTGGTGACAATGATGTAAGGGACCTTTTAGAGCATTTAAGTCACTTCATTCTTTCTCACTGTGATGATACTGATAACCATTCTTCACCAGGTGGGAATGGTTGCCTTCAAGATGAAGATGAAGACTCCAGAGTACCCAGAGGGCAGAGATATCATCGTCATCTGTAATGACATCACTCACATGATCGGCTCTTTTGGTCCTCAAGAGGACGAGCTGTTCCTCAAGGCGTCTGAGTTGGCTCGCGCTGAGGGCATCCCCCGCATTTACATCGCAGCCAACAGTGGAGCGCGCATCGGCCTCGCTGAAGAGATCAAACACATGTTCCAGGTGGCCTGGATCGACCCCTCTGACCCCTACAAGGTGACATTTGCTTCTCCTAATGTCTGCATCATACACGAGTGGAGGAAAGGACCATGGGGAAGCAATATGAATGTGCGGTTTGATATTTAATGTTATAAGTTATTTCTCTTTGTCCGTAGGGTTTCAAGTACCTTTACCTGACACCGCAGGACTACACACGTATCAGCTCCACCAGTGCTGTTCACTGTCACCATGTAGAGGAAGGTGGAGAGTCCAGGTATAATCAGTCATCAGTCAGTCAAGTAAATTCAGCTAATTTAGATATGTGACACCCTAAACTTGTGTTTGTGGGGTAAAAAAGATTAGATATAGATTAGATAGGTATGGATTTATTGGTCTTCATTGCTGCGTCCATCTGTTTCAGGTACATCATCACCGACATCATTGGGAAGGACGATGGTATCGGGGTTGAGAACCTCCGAGGTTCTGGCATGATTGCTGGAGAATCCTCTCAGGCCTACGAGGAGATTATTACAATCAGTATGGTGAGAACGTGGAGCTGATTTCTCTGAGTAGGAGGAGCCCACATGAACCTCCTGGACATTTTTCCTCATTCACTCTTTATGCTCCTGCAGGTGACATGTCGCGCTATTGGAATCGGAGCCTACCTGGTCCGTTTGGGTCAGAGGGTGATTCAGGTGGAGAACTCTCACATTATCCTGACTGGAGCCGGCGCTTTGAACAAGGTTTGTTGATTCAATGATGCATTAAAGTCATTTAGATTCACAAGAAAAAAAGGCATTGGGGTTATCAATTAATTAATTAAGGAACATTTTAGTGTATAGGCACGATCTCTGTCTGTCGTACCGGCTAGATCGTCACTGAAAAAGTCCTGGAAAATTATCTCTAGAAAAGAGCGGGAATCCTGATTCAATATTAAAGCACAAAATCAGAAATAAGAAAAGTATTTAAAAAAAGGCCTATCCTTCAATATGTGACAGTGTTTGACCTAAATACAGTCCTTGAGTTTTATATTTTAATTTGTGGTTTCAAGTTTAGAGTTAAGCAGCTGTGAATGTGCAGGTGTGTCCTTAGAAATAAACCTTAGACACCGAGTGTGCACCAAGTGGTGAGAAAATGTACTGCAGCCTTCCTGCCTTATTTCCAACAACAGTGTTGCTTTTCGCTGTAACATTTGACTTTCTTCACCCAAAGGAAGCCTGGCTATGTCAGACTTGCCTCGAAGTACATTTCCCTTGTGGTGGAAATTACATACAGTGCATTGAAGTCTTTGTTTCTGTGAAGGTTTTGGGCAGAGAGGTCTACACCTCCAATAACCAGCTGGGAGGGATCCAGATCATGCACAATAATGGAGTCACGCACACCACTGTGCCGGACGACTTTGAGGGCGTCTTCACCATCCTCAAGTGGCTCTCCTATATGCCAAAGGTTTGGCTGAATGTGTGAGAGTTTGTGTAGTTTGAAGTGAACAACACATCAGATCACTAACTACAGTTCATCTTCTTCTTCTCCTCACAGAACAAACAATCCCCTGTGCCTGTTATATCAACTATAGATCCAGTGGACAGAGAGATCGATTATACTCCAACAAAAGCACCATATGACCCACGCTGGATGCTGGCGGGTAGACCTCACCCCAGTGAGTGCCAAGAGGAGGGTTAAACTCTGAAAGTGCCTTATTTCAGTATACAGCTTGGTTAATTTTCTTTTTTTCTGCGTTTATGTCCGTAGCTGTGAGAGGTGCCTGGCAGAGTGGATTCTTCGACCAGGGCTCTTTCATGGAGATCATGGAGTCATGGGCTCGGACAGTGGTAACGGGAAGAGCACGGTAAATCTGTTTACACTTGATTTACATGTTCAGAAAATGTGTGTGTGAAGTGATTTTATTTGATAATTCAATTGTATGAAAACAGGTTGGGAGGAATTCCCCTCGGTGTCATCGCTGTTGAAACACGCACAGTTGAGCTGACGGTCCCAGCCGATCCAGCAAACCTGGATTCAGAATCTAAAGTGAGTAAATCTGACCACATGTTTATGATTTAAACAGATTATATCATAGTATTTCACCTCTTCTCATGACTTTGTGTGTTGACGTCAGGTTCTGCAGCAGGCTGGTCAGGTGTGGTTTCCAGATTCAGCCTTTAAAACCGCTCAGGCGATCTGTGACTTCAACCGTGAACGTCTGCCTCTCATGGTGTTTGCCAACTGGAGGGGCTTCTCTGGTGGAATGAAGGGTATAGGATGAATACTGAACTTTGCAGAGAGACTGCGTTAAAAATCAAAAATCATGTTTCTAATCATTTAACCGTTTCACTCCCAGATATGTACGACCAGGTGTTGAAGTTTGGGGCCTACATTGTGGACGCCCTGCGCGGTTTCCATCAGCCGGTGCTGGTGTACATCCCACCACACGCTGAGCTGAGAGGAGGCTCGTGGGTGGTGATCGACCCCACCATCAACCCGTTGTGTATGGAGCTCTATGCGGACAAGGAGAGCAGGTACATGATGATTGCTTCATGTGCGGATATACCCTAAGCAACAGGCGTGTGTGAGAATAACATGTTTCTGCCTGTCCCCCCTCCCTGTTGTTGTTGTGTCTGTGTTCAGAGGTGGTGTGCTGGAGGCTGAGGGTACAGTGGAGATCAAATTCAGGAGGAAGGACCTGCTGAAGACCATGAGACGACTGGATTCAGTCTATGCTGGTCTGGTTGAGCAGCTTGGTAAAGACCATTACTTATTTAACACACGAAACCACTTCCATTTATTTATTTCTTAATGCAGTACTCCTGGATGTTCACACCTTTACTGGCAAGTCTTCTGTTTTCATCAGCTTCTCCAGAACTGTCTGAGAAACAGAGCAGAGAGCTGGAGTCAAAGCTAAAAGCAAGGGAAGAGTTCCTGTTGCCCATCTACCACCAGGTGGCAGTGCAGTTTGTAGAGCTCCATGACACCCCGGGCAGGATGCAGGAGAAGGGTGTCATCACTGTGAGTGAGCACTTCATAAACAATCACAAACAAACTGTAGAGACTGTATTTAAAATGTGATTAAATTTGATTAAATTAAATGTGGCACTCTCGACAGGATATTTTGTGACTGTTGTAAATTAAATGTGGCACTCTCGACAGGATATTTTGGATTGGAAGAACGTGCGGACCTTCTTCTACTGGCGTCTGCGTCGCCTGCTGTTGGAGCAGGTAGTGAAGTGTGAGATTCTGCAGGCTAACAAGGACCTCAGTGACGGACACATGCAGTCCATGCTGCGGCGCTGGTTTGTTGAAACAGAGGGAACGGTCAAGGTATGTCACGACAGTCAGGGACTAATGTCTCTGCTAATGCATTACAAGTGATGTCTGTGAAGTGATGCACCTGATGTGTCCAACTTTGCCAATATAAGATAATGTTTAGTTGTTGCTTGTCTAATGAATCCAGTGTTCTGATTGTTTTTAATGAGCATTTTCAACTTTTTTAGATTTTTAAAGGTGCTTGTCTTCTTCTTCTTCAGGCTTATCTCTGGGATAATAACCAGGCAGTAGTGGAGTGGCTTGAGAAGCATTTGTCTGAGGAGGACGGCGCTCGATCAGCCATCCGAGAGAACATCAAATACTTGAAAAGAGAAAACACTTTGAAACACATCCGAAGGTAATGTAGGCTTACTTTCATTGCCATAATCCTGCCGATGCCAAAAAGCTACATGTCATTTAGCTGAGGACAAGCAACTGAAACATCAGCAGAGCTGTGTTTTAGACATAAACCTGAGTATTAGCCAAAGGACATATAACATTTATCTCCATCTTGAAGCATTTAGAGCAAATAATTCAACGAGGTTCTCAAGTTTATTCTTTGCTGTTGAGTCCATTCTGTAACTATAACTGCATTTTCCCAGTTAACCCATTAAGACCTTGGCCAGACATTAAACTGCATTCTCAAACTTAAGGCGTTGTTTGAAAACACCTCCTAAAGCCTGAAGTTTTCTTGTCAGTGCTCCCTAAAACCTTTATTTCTCAGCTTCTGGAGCAGATAGAAACTTGAAAGCCGTTTAAGAGCTTAAACTTTTGGCTTTAATTGGAAATTATTGCATTTGCTCTCGTGTTCGTTAACAAATCACAATTAATTTTCTTCAGTCACATGTCTTGACATCATCCAAAACATGCTCACGTTGCATCAGGTTCTAAAGGGAGAAACACACAAATGTTGCATCTGGTCTTTAATGTGTTAAAACAAGTTATTCCTGTATGTTTAATAGCTGAGCTTGTATAGTAATTATCCTCTTGTGTTCTAGCCTGGTGCAGGCCAACCCTGACCTAGCCATGGACTGCATCATCCACATGAGCCAGAATATTACTCCGTCCCAGAGGTCCAAACTCTCGCATCTGCTCGCGACTATGGACGACACCAGCACAAGTTAAGCTGAAGGGGTTTATATAATTATAACAAACAAAAAACCTCTGTTCTTGTTGATTGTACAAAAGACCTAAGTACTAAAGAAACAAAATGGTATGATTATTTTTTATATAATTAATGTTGGGACAATTCTTTGTATTAAAGCACACACAGAGTGAGTCGTGCCTCAGTTATCACCACTACAGGGCTCCGTCTGTTGCACTCACTGGCATCAAATGCTGCGATAATCCGTCCCACTGTCGACTCACAGGCAGAGTTTGTCTTTAGCTGCTTAGTTTGGGAACTTTCCTGTTCACAAACAATGACGGTGCACATTTCACTTGACTGTATTTATGTACATAAAGGTGTATCAGTGTTAAATTAGCCTTTAACAGGCTCTGTGCAGTCTACTGAGGCCAGAGATGTGCAAGGTTCGTGAAGTCAAAGGCTTCACATTCAGGTGCTGGTTGTCATTTTCAGTTGAGTGTATTAAGTAAAGAATGTGTGTTCATCTTTGAATGTAGCTCAGACGACTGATCAATTCTTTGATCAGTTTTCAAGTAAAACGAAAAACATAATGACATTTCGAAGCCAAAAAAATAGTGAAATCAGTCAATTATTTTTCATTTCTGCATTGATGAATATTATGAAATGTTTACCAGTATTGTAACGCAGAAATGCACATAAGCAGATTTAGCTTTTTTTCTAATATGAGTGCAGTTTTGTCATTTCACTGTCGACACTGGACTCAGTCGTCCATCGTTTCATCCTCACTCTGTTCATGTTGTGCTGTTTTGTGAGCAAAGACAATGTTGTGAATGATAGGAGAGACTGTGACACTGTATGAGATACTTCTGAATTTTTTTCTTTTCTTGTTTGTTGGTATGTCTTCAATATAATGCAGTAATTCTTAAACTCAGGTTGGACATTAATTGCCAAAGTGGACCCCAAAGTGATTGCCTAATTTGCCTTACCACCAGATACGAAATATCATTTGAATGTATAAAAAACTCCTTTGTTTGTCTTCCACCTAAGGACTGCCTGTGAATAAATGTCATTGAGATATTTTTTTTGGCAAAAGAAACTTCTTTTATTTACCCTTTTGATTTTTATTATGATCAAGTTAATGAACATAATATACATCTGACGTTGAGACACGTTAATCACAGTGTGTAAAAGAATAATGTGTAAAATCTGGAAGTGTTGGCACACGTCGGCATTTTGGGATGAAGTGGGTAAATACAGTCGAAAGAAAGCTTTTCTGTGGCGAACATTCAAATATATACAGCAAAGGATTGATAGAGTCATCACCTTCTCCAGCTGCCTTTTTATAAATATAAATAAAACATCACAGCAATAATGTCTAGCACAATACAACAGACAAGAGACGGGGGAGCTACAGTATGGTAGGCTTTAAAACGCAGAGTGAACAGTAGAAAAAACTGGACGGACGCTAACTTCTTACATCTCCACATAGAGTCTTTGTCCTCATACAGGCTTTGAGTCTTTGCTTGGCAAAGCTAGATATTTTTAAGTCTTACATACTTTTTTTCTTTCAGCAGTTTTAGTTCTTAATGAGCAGTTTTTCTTGCGGACTGAAATGATTTTGAAATCTCCAAGTAGCTCCCAGCTGGCTGACGGAAAGCAGTGTGATTTGTACTCTCACACGAGAAATTCAGACTGTGACCCCAGACGGTGCCCACAGATGTCCACGCACACAGTCGAATAAATCAGGTTGACTCTGTTAGAGGCGGTTCAGCTGCTTTATAACAGGGCGATGGGCTTGCTGTTGGCCTGTGTGACCATGTACTGGGAGGACAGGTGATCCTGGGAGGCGTAGGAGGTGTAGAGGCCCGTTACTTGCACGTCCGACAGTGGCAGGTTTCCTCCGGCGGAGACGGGAGGGAGGTTGGCTGTTCCCAAGTCACAGTCTGATAGTCGGAGGGGGGAGTTACTGAAGGTGCCCAAAGCATCCAGGTTAAAGCTGTCGTCCTTCATTTCCTCCCACAGATTACCTAAGCAGAAAATCGAGGGATTAATGCTCTGATCCTAATTATCAAGCAAACAAAAACAGAAATGACCCTTAAAAATATATATATTTACCTTGAAGGGCAAAGTCCATGATGCTAGGGTCCAGCGCGTCCACCTCTGTGTGTGTGTCACCGTGCACACTGTAGAAATCATCAGGTGGCTTGCCAGAGTGCTGGGTGAGTGGACTGTGAGAAAGGTCAGGAACTGTGTGGAGGGGAGGCGTCTGTGCCGGGGCAGGGGACATGGGAGCCAGACGGGCCTGAGCCTGGAGCTGTGCCTGGAGCTGGTGGTGCTGGTGCATGGGCAAACAGGGCAGGGACAGCGTGACTATAGGCTGAGGCTGCATCTGAGCTGGAACGGGCAGCGGGAGGCCAGTCGGACAGCCGGGCAGCCGGGTCATCCCGGGCTCTAGAGGCTTACGTCTGCAGTTCTCTGGGCGATCTGTGATCAGCTTGTCCAACTCATCTGCGGAGGAAAAGACAGATTATCAGACTCAAGACATTGCCAGTTTTTGATTATACACTGCCTAGTTGTGCAGTAGACATTTTACATTTAACAGAATACATTTCTGACCAGGGTTAGCCATGCTGCGACGGATGGCCGGGAGGTCCTTGCGTTTCCATTTCTGCATCTCTTCCTCCATCTTGTCAATTTTCGCAGGGTTCAGTGCCCACAGACAGCCCTTACGGGACGAGCTGCTCGTCTTGTTCTCCACTTTCTCAAAGCATTTGTTTAAGGACAGGTTGTGTCTGACTGAGTTCTTCCATCCATCAGGTGCAGTCTGCAGGGAGAGGAGTAGAGTTCAGTCAGTCATATTCTTTATCTACATGCACCTGCTCTTTAAATCCTTTTTCTGTAATATTAACAAGATACTGCACCTTGAAATAAGGAAAGTGTTCCTTCATAAAGCTATAGATCTCGCTGACTGGAAGGCTGCCAGTTTTGCTGTTCTTCAGAGCCATGGCAATCAAACAGCTAAAAAAAAATCACCAGGAAAAAACACATTAACTGACTGTAGTTCAAAAGAAATGACAGATATTATTATATTTTAGCTTAACAGGTGAGGTCTTACCTGTAGGAATAGATTGGCTTGGGGAAAGACTTGGGCTGCAGCTCTTGGTCTTGTGGAGCCAGGCGAGGTTGTGTGAATAGACTTTGGTTGTTGAAGGAGACATTGCTATAAAGCCCACCGGTTGAACACTGCAGGAAATTAAAAGAATAATGTCATTGACTGCAGAGGACCTTGTAAGCAATCCACACAAGAAGCAACAGGAAACCAACAAATCAGCAACAACAGAAAATTATAGTAAAGGACCAAAGAAAAAAAACAATCTCAATCATGAAGAAATGACCCACATTACTCCATTACCAGAGAGATCATGACTCTAGGTGTTTACTGAGTACGTCACTAAAGCCTCTGAGCGTTACACCATCAAGATAAATATGGTCAAAAGACCACAATTTTGGGTGGTATTTTCTAGCTAACTTCAGTAGATAACTCTGCAACATGACACATAAACGTCAAAACTATTTTCTTTCCAATCTGTTTATAATTTTAATTGATTAATTAATAATTTGGAGTTTAGTACCTGTTGTCCAGTTTGGGTTAGTGAGTACACCTGCTGGGGTGCAGGCTGGTAGACTGAGGTAGGACACTGGTATCCTGGAGAGGGCATCCCATTCATGGAGAATGGAGACATCTGGGAAACACATACATGGATATTCAGTTCATATAAGCATCATAAAACATAACACAGGAAGTTTTTTTCTTCTTGCATTGCTGTTGAGACTCACACTCCCACTGTGGGTGTTGACGATGCTGATGCCCAGAGGGCTGTGCTGCATGTTGCTCTGGAGGTGAAGCATGGAGCCTTGACCAGCCGACATCGTCATGTTGTTCAGCTGAGCTGTGAGGAGGAACAGCCGGATAACTGATGTTAGATTGAAGGAAAGTTTACCAAAACTCTGCATCAGATCTTCTTCTCCACTCGTTCAGATAGTTATTAATAGTTATTAATTAAGCTATAGAATGGGGCTGACTGGTGGTTGGTTTGTGACGCTCGTAGCGCCCGACTCCTGTATTTATTTTGTTGTTTTTACTCTGTTCTAGCAGTCGGCATCAAGTGCCATACATCGTTTGATTCAGGACAACTTTAAGTTTCAGCCTGGCTCATTTAAAGTCTCAAGCTTGCATGTGCTTTGTTGAAGAATGGATGAATTTACCAGAATTTTAAAAAAAAAACGGCTGTCAAAGATTCAGCAGGGTTTTTTTTTGTTTGTTTGTTTTTTTACTGTGAACTCAGACAGAAACTCATGATGCTTAGGTTTTTTCTTTATTTGAATTTTTCGTTTACATCTGATCTTTCCTAAGCAAGTTACAACCATTTATTATAATATCATCTCAGGTGTTTTTCAGTGACAAATAGGTGTATTTGCTGACCATGTAGTTGTGTCCAAATAAGAAGTAAGAGTCTTAAATAGAAAGACAAATATATCATCCAGTGAACACGAACAACAAAAGCAGCAACCATGCCTGTTGCTGCAGAACGTGTTGGCATAATCACGTTCACTACACTGCAAATTTTAAAAGTTGACTTTACTTTTAAAAAGTCAGGACACTGATTACCTCAGAATTACCAAGTAAAGTGTCTATTGAATTTAAATTGTACGAGCTAAAAGGTTTTTAACAACTTAAAACTGTTTGTCTACATCACTTGGTAATTTTGAGGTATTCAGTTGAATGTGATACCGCTGAAAAACTCCACGTTACATGAGTTTTCATATGGATTAGCAGTTCAAAAGTTATTAAACATTTTATCTGCCGCCGGCTGTCTGAGTCTTTGAGGATTAAAAATAGAATGATAGAGCGAAGTATAACCATATCCAGACTTTAAATCTTCTTCTTTTAACAATGAAACTTTTCAATATAAGATCTGAGGGCTTATCTTTTGAGAACCATTTTATAATGTCTATAATATATTGATTAATCTGTCTATCACAATATTGACCCCTTCAAAACTATCAAATTGAATTAATCTCTGAGGTTTACCGTAAAAAAAATAATATCCAATGACAAAAACCGGCAGTCTTGTACTGTCACTGGTCTTTAATTTTCAGGATAGTCTTATAAAACTGTGTTCATTTCGTGCTACACTGCTGATTCATCCAATCAGAGAGATGCTGCAGTTTTTGAACGTTGCTCCGTCCCCCTCCCCGTCACCTCACCTGTCTGTTGCTCCAACAGGCTGCCCTGGGAGGGCCCGTTGCTGTGGCCTCGGCTATCAGCCATCTGCTGTAGCCGGGGCACATCCACAGAGGTGAGCCATGACAGAGACTGCAGGTCCCCAGGGAGGTCCTCCTCCCTCAGCTGGGAGGGGTCCGTGGTCAGAAGCCTTTCGAGGGGAGAAAGAGGATGGGGGAGGTTAGGAGGGGAGTGTGGGGAGGTTAGGAGGGGAGTGTGGGGAGGCAGGGGGGGTTAACAGGGCCGTCAGCTCAGACGCACGAAGACCAGAAGTGGAATTTAAATGTAAACACTCGATGGGACATTTTGTCCCTCAAAGTCAACACGGCTGTAATGAGTCTGAGTGTTTGGACACAGAGATGAAAGCTGCTCAGTGAAGCCGCGTATTAGCCGTGCCATCCAGGATTTACCATAAGCAGATTAACTACAAGTGTTATTTAGCAGCGGCGGTTTTAATCAACAATGAAGAAGCTTTCCATTCAGAGTAAATCATCTGCTCAGATTTTTGTTTCTTCTCCTGGGAGTGATCTTTGTTTCCTTATAGTTTATATAGTTGTCTGCTTTTTTTTTTGATGATTAATAGAAATTTGAAAAATAAAAATGTAATATTATGCTAATAGATAAAGAATGGAAAAAAATGTTTCGACCCAAAAAATGAAGCAGGATTCGTGTTTAACCAGCGAACCGTCAGCACCAATCAGCTTTCAGTCATTTACGTCTTTTATGTGGCGAGCCTCAAAGAGAGAAAAGAAAGAAAAGGGAGGAATCCTCTTGAATCCTCTCCAGTCTTCTCTGCACACACACACACACACACACACACACACACACATGCTTTCTGTGCAAGGGGTTTAGTAATTGGGGTCGCTATGACAACACACACTATTCAGTTACTTTGTGTGTCTGTGGACAGTGTAGGAGTGAACACCACCACCCCTCCTCCTCCTCCTACTCCTCATACACACACTAATAAAAAAATCAACCCTGCGTCAGGTGACCACGCTCTCGCCGTAACCATTGGCTGAATCATAAGTAAACAACGCATGAGATCGTTTGAAACATGGGACAGCAGCACATGTTGCCTGCAACAGTTGGCCCTGTCTATTGAAAAATGATCACCTATTGTGTCCCAAACGACAAATCTGCCCAGTGGCACGTGGCTCCATTGTCTTCCCCAGACCCTTCCTTGATTGTCTCTGTCGTTTCTTTTCTTTGCCCGACCCTTGCATTAATCTGTTGGAATGACAGCCCTCACATAAGAGGGACAAATAGGATGCCATCTGCTTCCCCTGTCCCTTTCCAGCCTCCATCCCAACCTCCTCCCTCCTCCCCCGCCACCATCACCCCCTCTTCCCCTCCCGTCCTTCCCCGAAATGGTTGGAAATCGACGGAGCCTCAGGGCCAGAGGGGGTGCAAATGTAGTTTGAGGTCAGGGTTGTGTGTCTGCCGTCTGAATAAGTGACATCATCGCAGCCAGGAATCAGCAGCACACGTCCTCCAACGCCTTGCATGCTCCAGTAAATGATTTGGAGTGATCATCCTTTTTTTTTTAGTCACAATGTCTCAGCAGGAGCTTTGACGTTTGCTGTACCTCTTTATTTTTCTGACAACATGAAGAAAAATAACGTTCAAGCATAACAATCCACTGCAGGAGAGAACCACACAGCTAAAACTGCAGATACTTTTTTTTTTTTTCTCCTTTGTGTTTTGTATAATGAAGTAGCTGTGCACACACTCAGAAGTGATGCTGTGCAGTATTTGCTTTTACACTTTTGATTCGCAGATCTACTCAAGCTTGACCACACACTCAATTCACACTGATGGAAACTGCAGACTGGATGAGACACTGGGTGGTGTCCCCCCCCACCACCTCCCCTCCTCCCGCCCCACCAGGCAGCATAGAAATTGTTCACTGATGCAAAACATGTTGAGCTGGTGTCTCCGTGTATCTTCCAAGCCTTCCCAGAGGTTCAACAACACTAAATATTGCACCTCCTCCACCCTCCCCCTCTGTCTCCCCCACCTCCCTCCCTCCCTCTCCCTTCCTCCTTTCCTAATTGGGAGCCACTTGTGCATACTGGTGACCCAGAGCGCCCCGTCTCCCCCTGAGCCGGCAGGCCAAGAGGCTCAGGCTCTCCGTGTGCCGACAGCGGGAGTGTAAACAGAGCTGATGGTTTCTGACAGATCCATTCAGACTGAAAATCATTTATTCTTCAGGATTTTTTTTTTCTTCTCTCCTTTATCGTGAAACCCCCCATGCACAAAAAGAGCTGTCCATCTACCTTCAGATTAAACATAGTGGGCTTAGACAGTTTGTCCCATGGCCCATTTGGGAAACACCTTAAAGGGTTTGATTAATAGAAAAATATGCCTTTTATCTATTGAGGCGTCTCAGATTTTGATCGTGAGCGTTTTTGACAACGTGCAACAAAAACTAACACGTTTGTTTAGCGCTTTTAGATTTCTGTAACCGTCCCACCTGATATATTTATTAAATCACAAGTCTTACCTGTAGTCCTGTGGGGACGGATGATGCCCAGCATTCTCAATTATTCCTGACATCCTGGATGTAATTCCACCTTCTATCATTTCCTGGGATATGTGGTACCTTTTGTAGTAAAAATAAATGAAATTAACACCTCCTTCTGTCATCAAACTGAAATTAACAAGCTGGATAAAAGAAGTTACTTCAATATTAATAATATTGCTTCATCTTATGTAGCGAATAAACATGGTGGGACAACATGTGCTATTTCTGAAAAATGCTCCATAAAACTTAAATGTAAGGTTCAGTGAACATTAGACACCATGGAAAACTATATAAACACGAATAAACAATGTGAGAATAAACATTTAAGACATTATATTCAACATCTGAATGCCTTTGTTGTAGATAAAAATATATTACTTTCACTTTGTTTTTAATTCCCTTTATATCTCACTGCTTTAATTCCATAAGAATACAAATAATGTACAAAAATGTAATAATAAAACTTGTTTTCTTTCAGCAGTCAGTTCACATGTTTACATAACAGTTTGCTCTCACTACCCCCAGACTTATCTGTGAGCATGGCACACACAGAAATGATGGTTAAAGTCTAAATGAAAAATCATGAATATCTCAATATTCTCATAAAAAAACAACAATCCGACACAATAATGAAGCAGAAGCAGAGAAATCATTCATATCTCACCTGTTTTGGATGATATTGAAGTGTGTTGTCTGCAGGTCGAGAGCCCCTCTACTGTATTTCACTGTGTTGCACTTGTTTCTCTCCCCAGAAAACCGTTTTTAAATTTCCCTCTCTGGAGCTGTCCAGCGCTCCTGACATGCGCAGTGGAGACCTCAGCGGAGCAGCTCCCAGTCGCCCGAGGGGCAGGAGGGTCTCATGAGTTTGACAGCTGCTGTTAACGCAGCGCCTGTTAACAGTCCGGACAGCGGCCACACTTCCCCTCACAGGCGAGAGCAGCAGCAGCGATGATGATGATGATGATGATGATGGCGAGATTATTACTTTTCTCTCAGTTTTACGCGTCACGGTGCGCTCCTCTCCAACTGCGTCCAAACACAAAGTTTGTCGCGTTAAATAAAAAAAAAACAAAGTTAGGTCATACTCCACTCACACACTGTAGTCCTCTCACTGGATGATTATGAAATAGATGAGCTGATAGTTTTTTTTTTTAAAGGAAAGCTCCCCCCGCGTCCTGTGCGCTTGTTTCCTCCTGAGGCAGGTGCGTCTTAATAAAAAATGAGTTCAAGAGTTCGGGCCTGAATCCTGTTTAGGGTTATTTAGACTAGAAATGTTAAAAAAATAATTGAATGATAGAAAAAAAAACACCAAAAAGGAAGAACATTAAATATCCAGTGTGCTCCACTTTATCCTCTCTGTCAGGTTATTCCCAGTAAGCTGCCTCGATCAGGTCTAAGACGGTGTGAGTCGGTACTTGTGGTGGCATCTGTGTATGTGAGTGTGAACTTTTTTTTTTTTTTTTTTTTTTTAAGGGAAGTGCTTGTAGATAATTTGCTTCCCGCCGCTGTGGCCGCGTCCTGCTCCCTCTCAGCAGTGGGAAAAAGAGCCGGGGAGGCGCGTAGGGAGGTGCAGGGAGGGGGCCGGGTGGGCTGCAGCAGGAGGCGGCAAAAAGGCTCAAACTCGATCCCGGAGAACTGGTTCTTAACGCATTACTGTGCACCAGTCAAAGAAATAAGAAATGACGGTGTCAGTTGTAAAAAAACAAACCAAAACACCTCCAGCTGCAGATTTTCTTGAGATATGCGCAATTCACTCAAGTAATCTTAAGAAAAGAAGAAAGAAACAGCCTCTCTTGGCTCTTTATTGACATTTTGATGTGATTAAAGGAATTTATAATTACTTATTCTCACGTGTGAGCATCTAAAATGTGTTTCATATTTACATTTTCATGGAAAAAAAAGACGAAGAGTGCGTAAAACTTGATTGTTTAATGACTTTCCCCACAATTTCAAAGAATAAATATTTGCATTTACATCCACCCAGAGCCCAAACATTTCCATATTTTGAATTTAACTGCATTGTCTTCCCAATTATATGCCTGTATGTCACTTTAAACTGTCTGACATTTCAATGGGGACGTCAAGAATAACAAAAACGAGTCTTGATATGAGTGAAAACGTCTGTGCTGGAGGAGATAAGGAGACGAGCAGGTGTGGTCTTTTTTTTTTTTTAATAGCAGACTTTAAAATGTGCTGGAGATTAAAAAAATTTGCAGCCGGAAATTAAAGGGGAATTCCTTCAAGTCTGTTGGGAGGCTGCAGTGACAGCAGTATCAGCCCCATGGGACCCTACAGATGGTAAATCGGCCTGTCACAATAGGCACAATCAATGATTACATGCATGAACGTAACGGACAAAAACAAGAGCATCCTCAGAGA
The DNA here is from genome assembly GCF_040436345.1 of Pagrus major. NCBI lineage: Eukaryota > Metazoa > Chordata > Actinopteri > Spariformes > Sparidae > Pagrus > Pagrus major. The sequence continues at coordinate 37,763,520 of NC_133219.1, read as the reverse complement.
GCACGTCCTGAAGGTCCTAAAGCCCGCAGGGTTATGATCTGGAAGCAGGCTGGTGATGATGATGATGATGATGATGATGCTGATCTAAGTAGCAGGATGACCACTGCATTTAAATGCCACAGTCTAACATCATCCACAGTTCATTCATACATTAATCTGGATGAGGTCCAGCTGCAGGGGCTGGACAAAAAAACAGAAACATCTCCCCAGAGCTGATTAGCAGACTGACACAAAAATGTTCTGCAACTATTTTGATATTCAAACATTCCCTGTAGCAATGCAGTAAAAAAAAAGTACCCAAATGTCATATGTAACTTAACAGTAAAGATATTATGTTAAAATAGTATTTGGTTAAAGTTAAAAGCAGTTAAAGTATCTGATATTAAATGTTTTCTGCTAACGATAATGATCATTCAGAAATAGCCATTGTTCTTACTGATGGTCTTGTGTGTGTACAGGAGGTCATACAGAGGCACCATTATTAAACTGAGACTGTTTCATAACCTGTTGCAGTAAAAGTTCCTTGTTATAGTTTAAGTAATTGATTCTTCTTCCACCACTTGTTTAGAAAAAACAAGCATTTTGGTGATGCATGATTAAGTGATTAATGGAGAAAGTCACCAGAAGATTGATCAATAATCAAAAGAATTATTAGTTGCAGCCCTCGAGGAAACACATTATTGTGAGTTTTTGTTTAGACTTTTAGTGGATTTCTATTCAGCTTGATTTGTCTTGTTGCAGTATGTAGATACGATTACGCAGCACATTAAAAAACTTTCTGCGACTGATGCACCAGTTAGTTCAGTCAGCAACCTCTGCAAGTCATGTCACGGTACACTTACTGCTGTTCACCCTCAGGCTGATGGAAAGTTTGGTAATACACAAAACATTTCTGGAGCTTCACAGCAAAACAGGTTGCAGGATAGTCCCGAACAGCTGATGTAGATGGGGACTTATGAAAGGACATTATTTGCACCCCTGCAAGCTGGAGACTTTAACACCAGGCGAGCTGTGTGGAGCCATATTATGTTTTATTTCTTTAATTGTTGTTTGACTTGACAGAATAGATTTCAGTTTGCAGAAATAAATAATGTTTTCAGGCCTTTTTTAGTAAAAAGTTGTGGAGTCGTGTGAGGTCATTTTAGCGGCTGCAGTTTGAGATGTCTGCGAGCAAATGTTCAGTTAAAGGTTTCGTTAGTTAATGTTGATGAGGATTTTACTGTTTCTCTTTGCCAGGGAAGCTTTCTTGAGTTTTCTCTTTGCTACCTTGTATAATTTGTGATGGAAAGCAAAATGATGAGCTTCTGAGTGGTATTTAATCTGATTGATTCTGTCCCTGTGCATTTGCACATGCTTCGGATGAATACCTGCATAATGGGAATATTAAAGGGTAAATGGGTGCAGTGCTTTTGTATAATTTCCTTCTCATTCACACACTCACACACTGATGGCCTGAACATTACGAGTTTGGGGTCAGTGTCTTGCTCTATGACACTTTGACATGTGGTTAGGAGGACGACCAACCCTGTGATTAGAGGACAACCCGCTCTACCGCCGCCCCACATACACATATGGAGAAATCATTTATGTCCAGGTAGTGACATGTTCAGTCTCAAAGTTAATGGCGATGACCTGTTGGCGGCTCTGGGAGCCCGACCTGGCTGTGTGATGCATTCAGGGGAGAGCACGAGGACTCCCTGCAGTTCAGGAACACAGAGGGGACGGCTCTCTCCTTCTCATGCCTGTTCACGAGTAATGGGGAAACAATGGGATCACCGCCGGAGGGTTGGCCTGTGTTTGTTGCCTGTGTTTTTGTCTTGCACCAAGTGTTTACTCAAAACACATCAGCCCCTCTGAGAACGAGGTCAGCTCACCCCTCTAATCTCCTCTGCAGGCAGAGACACAGTGTCCCCCCAGAACAACGCGTCACCCAGAGTGACCCTCCGGCCACACAGAGGAAGCTGCTGTCAGCCGCGCTTAGCCGAGGCGCAGCATCGGTGTCCTGCCAAAGACTTTGTTTTCTCACTGAAGCTTCAACCCGGACGGAGCAGAGTGTCCAGACTGTCAGGCCTCAGGTTGCCCTGTCAAAGGTCAGTCAGTCAGTCAGAGACGACTGACGGCAGGTCTCAGTGTAGTTACAGCTCCGCAGAGGGAAGTCGTGACAAAACGACGATTACATTTCACAACATCAGCAGTGAGGTGTTCGTTTAAGGTTACATCGTGCTCTCGCTTATGTGTTTCCTATACAGTAGTTTAATAGTGTGACAATAGAAACAGGCAGCTGTATTAAAGGGTCTGTTCACCCAAATCACACACAGAGAACTAAACACCCAAACCATACATAGTTCTGTAGAGAGCTTTAGTTTTATTTTGAAAGACTTTTGGTACTGATTGCAGTACAGCTCACACTTGAGCCACGCCATTTCTACTCAGTACAATAGAGGACATGTGGCGCCCAATATAGACCTAATTGTTTTATAGATTATACTATCCACATATATAAGAAATAGTCACAATATGTATATTTATAACAGTATAACAGTCACAGGGGACATTTGTCTGCATTATGAATACTTATCTCCACAACTGCAATTGCTGGAAAATGGGAAAGAAGGAACAGAAAAGCACTAGTAAATAAATTACCTTCTGTCATATATCAGTCTTGGGTGTTTGTAAGCTCCACTCAGGCTATTATGATTATGATTATTAATATTAGGATTAGGATTTTAAACAGGGCTGCCAACTCTCACGCATTGACCTGTTGACATTTTTACTTAAGTATTTTCAATTCAGGATTCTTACTCATAACTACTGTAAGTATTTCAGCACTGTCATATTGCTCATTTTACTTAACTAAAGTCTTCTGCTTCAATCTGTCATCATGAAGTAAATGTGGATTGCACAATGTAACGTTTACTTTGGTTCCCTATAAACATCTCTATCAGTAATACAGTTACTGGGCCACCGGGCACACGGTCACCCAGGAAGAGGAAGGTTAACTGCCGATTCATTTTCTATTATAGACTTTATGATCGAATAAAGTCACTTTTCGTCCTGTGTTGTTTTTATCTGTAACTCTGAGGAAAATGGAGACAATCCAGCTGTTTTTGACAACCATCAAACCTCCAGGAAACGCTCGGGGAGAAAAGTTGTCTGTTGTCACTTTGAGTAAAAGAGTATTTCTTTCTCCACTGACAGTCTTCAGTTTGTATCAGTCTTAGTAGCTGATCTTTTACATTGGTCAAGCAAACATGCCCCCGCAGGTCCCACTTTAAGATTGTCTCTCCCCGACACGGCGCATGACTTCTCCGGACAGACCGCTGGACCTCACAATCCTTTGTCCCGAAGGATCACAGAAAACCCCATCTTGAGGGTTTAGAGAGGTCAGTGGTGTCGACCTCGGACTGACCTGTGTCAACACCAAAGCCTCTGGTCTGAGGCGAGGTCAGTCCTTTTTAGTGCCCTAAAGGGTAAAAGATGGAGCAAAAGTCCTCTTGGTTTTTCACAGCCGATTGAGTGTAAAAGAGGCTCATTTCCAAAAGAGCTCTCAGTAACTTTTTTTTATGTGTCACAGCAGGCACACAGTGTCCCCTAAGGATGGCACTCAGACACCCTATAAGTCAAGTTGTCTGAAATTACCGTGCATTTAGTTTTTGCAGTGACCTCTGAGAGGTTACCCGAGCTGACAAATATTTATTCCTGGTGTGTAAGCGGATATTGTGTAAAGAAATGTGTTAAATCAAGTGTAGTGCAATTACATATTTAAAGGTACAGGACACTTAAAAAACGAGATGGAATAAGAAATCACAAGAGGGACATAATGATGTTATATATCATTCTTGTCTCTGAAGCAAGACAGAAATTATAAAAGTGAAAAAAAATGTCCAATGTGGGTATGAAGTAACCTCACTGACCCAGCGTTTTGGATCTGAAATGATGACGGGGCCCGGGCTTCGTTACGCTGCTCTGAAAAATTAGAATAATGGACTATGAAAGAAGGAGAGATGCAAAGAAAGGGACAGGGGGAAGAAAGAAGGTCTTTGGGAAAAGAGGAATTAGATAGGAAGAGAGGGAGAAATAAAGGGAGGGAAACGGTAAAATGGAGACAAAATAAGTAGGAGAGAAGAAAGAGAGGGGGCAGTAGTGGTGTGATGTGAGTGTTATCATCAGCTCTCATTCTCAGCATGGAATCTATAATGGGAAAATCAACCTCTCTGACTCCTGTGTAATTGGATTTGCCGGGTCTCGTGCTGAATCAGAGCCCAGTGGGTAGCACAAAGCTTGTTAAGATTGGACAAGCATTGCCGGGCCGCTGGGCCATGGGGGAGAGGTGGGGCGACGGCAGAGGTAACCTTGACAACTTTTCTGGAGAGGAGAGTGAATAATTCAAATATGTTGAGTGGATACCCGACATAGATAACTGACTGGAAAGCTATCCAAACATTAATCACTCCATTAATTGTGTGAAACCTGATCTTTTCTCACATTTAGGTCACCAGAGCAGAGAAAATGGACACCTGTGTTCCCCCTGCAGGGTGTGTGTGTTTTCTAGAGGTGGTAACCAGGTTACAGATGTAAACACATCTTACAACCTACCTGTCTCGTCCCGCAAGGTGCAGCGGCATCTTAGGTCACTGAAAACAGACCTTCTGAACACCCATGTTGTCTTCCTAATTGGGCCCTATCAGTGTATCATTAGCAAATGTGGTGATATTGGAGTATTTGTGTCCAAAATACCTGTGTGCACCTTGACTAAGCCTTATTGTTAGTAGATATGCTCAGCCTTAAAACAAAGTCCAGGCCCAGTAATTTCAGTTTCAGTCCTTTAATCAGTACGTGATTGAGTGTCCAGTTAAAAGCAGGAACAGATGTATTTAAACTACATGTAGATTTCATGCAGTTTTGTTCTGTTTTTATGACTGTACCAGCTTTATTTTCATCCAAACCAATGGTGTGGCTTTAGGTCGAACACTTTGGTCCAAATTTAAGGATCTTAACAAGTTACCGACAAGTTAACATCTGTAGTTTTCATATCTCGACAACTTTTGCCATTTGGTTTATGACCAAAAAACCTGCTGAACTAACGACATTTGGTCTTTGGCTCCACCTATCAAATGTTAGCATACTAACCCACCTGGTAAACATTATACCTCCTAAACATCTGTATGTTAGCATTGTTATTGTAGGCCTATTAGCCAGCTAATATTAGCTTTAAGCTTAAGGCACAGCTAGCAAAACTATTTTGGGTGTGCAAGCTTCTCTGTCTTACAAAGATTTTAAGGGAATGAATGATTGTGTTTGGGTTTTAACTGTGTTTACAGCTTACTGAACACTTTTATGTTGTTGGTACACTTGTGTACATAATAATCCTGTCTGTTCTTTACCTTTATCTGTTCATTTATCTTAGCAGTCGTGTGTGTTCCTGTGTTAGTTCACTATGAACAATACGCATGACATTTCTACAATGCGTGTCATATCACGTTCACATTACATGTTTATGACTTGACTTTCAAATCAGGGGTGCAGAGGATAGTTGTGGAGGCGAGAAGGCTTCAAAACCAGTGGACATTTTTGACTAGGGACTATGCTGTTTCAATATTTGTAAGTGTCATACAACTGGCTATTTTTAAGGCTGCGTCGGGACAAGTTTAAGCCGTGTTCGTGGTGACAGAAAGAAGATATTTTTTAAAGAAAGTCATGACGTGTCTGTCACGACCAAAATAGATATTTAAGCCAAAACATGATCTTTTCCAAACCCTAAACAAGTGTTTTTTGTGCCTAAACTTAAGGAGATCATAAGCAGAACACTAACACAAAATATAAACTTGAAGCTAAAGATACATAGATTTGCAATATAAAGAAATGTGTTTGCATAAACGTACATTACCAACATTTATTCTGGCGATGGGCTGCAAGGCAGATTTTCTCTTTGGTGCATTAAAGTTGAAGTTGAAACTGAAGTAGAAGGCTGGTTACAGAATAAAGTGTGCCCTGGTGGCCTGTGGGTTTAAGTCATCCCGGGGACCTTTGTTGCCCTTTGTCACTCGCTAAAATACTCACAATTGAGTGCTATCAGAGGGAGATTATCTGATAATTGTTTTCTCCCAAGCAAAAAAATGAGGTAATTGCATTTGGGCATCAACCCAGCAGCATTTTACTGAAGCACTGAGCACTGGCAGCTCAGACGGACGCTCCAAACAATGGTGCTCCCCCTGACCAGCATTGTAACACTGAGTAATAAAGCAGTTGGTGATTAGCCTGTAATGTATCCATCTAATCAAAGATCAGTAACCAGACCTAGACTGTGCCAGCAGGGAGACTGACTGGGGGCTTTTTTGCAGTTGGCAGTGATGTAATGGAGCTGAGAGAGAGAGAGAGGGAGAAGGAGAAAGAGAGAAGAAGTAGAAGGGGGGATGGTTAGATTGGTGTGGTTTGGATCTTGTTTCTGTACTGTTATGTTACACTCAGTGGAGCAGTAGATACCCAGGTAAGCACTGAATAAGATCTCTCTGTCCCTCCACCTCCCACGGCATGAATGATTAAGCAGCCGGCCCACAGTGCCCCGAGTCCTGGGTCAGGATGATGTGGAGGAGCCGCACACAGGCCTCCTCGAGCATCACCAGCACCAGCACCAGCACCAGCACAGCATGCTGGATGAATGAGCTACCAGACAGGCCAGGGGGGAGAGGACAGTAAATGTGTTGTTTTTTTTAAAATTAGTATTTCACAAGCTGGACTTTTGCCAACTAACTGTCAACAAGTCAGTGTTTACAGGTTCACTGATTGTCTCCATGCAAGCAGACACAGGAGGACACGCTCTTCTGGTCTGACTTCTCCGGAGAGAAGAGATTTATTTTTTCCAGTTTGGATCCTCGTTGAGATTCTGCATCTGACAGCAGAACAATACAACTCCAGACATGCAGGTTTGAGTTTTCTTTTGTGTTTTTCACCTATAAACTATTTCCTATATACTATACTGTTGGTGCAGGAGGCTTGAATTCAGTGTGAATGTACATTGTGTGAGTGCTCATTTTCCAAAGGCATCTAAAGTTTAAAATGAGCTTAGCTTCATTTAGTCTGTGGACTAAAAAGACTGATCATCCCCTCAAAAAAAGATGGAGATGAAGATGGATACCACTCTCATTTCTGTCCATTAAATGAGAGTTTCAGTCTTCAGTTGATTAGCTTAGCCTAACACAAACACTGGAAACAGGACAAACAACTCGCCTGGATCAGTTTGAAGGTAATAAAATCTGCCTGGTGTAAAATGACAATTAGCAATTTGTTTTTCCAGTCTTTGTGCTAAGCTAATCCAACCAGCTGCTCACTTTAGCTTCATATTACATAACAAGTAACATTTCCACATTAAAATGTCAAAAAACAACTAAATATTTTTTGTATATATTTGTATCACATCAAAAAACAAAGATGGACATTTTGGGAAGTAGGCTTTTTTGGCAGTCGGTTAGCTTAGCTTAGCACAAACACTGGAAACAGGGGAAACAACTAGCCTGGATCAGTCTAAAGGTAATAAACTCTGCCTGGTGTCAAAACACAATTCACTATCTGTTCCCCATTTCCAGTCTTTGTGCTAAACTAAGCCAGAGAGCTTATAAGAGAGGAGACAAACCATATAAAGCATTTTGAATAGAAAAGTCTGTAACGTCAGAGATGACAAATATCCCGCCCTTCCCCCCCAACAGCCAATCGTCACAGTTATCACAGCTGAACCGCGAAACATGTCCACCAATGGCGTTGTTGCACTAATGCAAGCGCACATTTGAGATGAATTTGGTCGCCTTACGCCAAAAACGTACAGGTAACCATTGGGTAATACATCAGAGAGTGAACAAGGATGCTGGCAAACATGAGTTAAAGTGACGTGAAAAAGACTACAGATCACATCACAACAACTCCCATGATCCCACGCTACTTCATGATGTCATCTTTTATTTCACTATCATGATTGACAGGCAGAAATTACATACTGTGCATTTAATGGTATCCGTCTTCTTGTCTAACTTTCCACCAGAAGACGAATAAGCCTTAAAATGTTGAACTCCCGCTTTGAGAAGAGCCTGAGCTGAACCAAAACTTAAAACAGTGTTGGAGATTAATGAGAACCTTTCTTGTGAAGAGGAGATATTACGAAACACATGAGATAATTAGACGGAGTCCTCTTTAGGAGGGAGATAAACTTTCCTTTTTCTTGGTTGGTAAATTGCTGCGTCTTAGCAGCAGCTTCCCTCCTCCCTCCCTCCCTCTCTGAAGATACCTCACACAGATGAGGTCACTCTGTCTCAGGCAACACTGACACTCTAGACCAAGATGAGGGACCATCTCTTAATTAAAATACAATTGGTTGTGCTCCGAGGTAGCGAAGGCAATTCACCTGATCTGACGACGGCTTAGCGGACTCATTATATAATCATTCTTTCCGCTGTGCATCAGATTGGGCTGCTTAATTATAACTAGAGCTACAATCCACCACACTTGGTTTGTATTTTTATAAAGCGAGTCGAGTCAAGTCAGGTCGACTTTATTTATACAGCGCCAGTTCACAACAAACTTATCTCACAATGCTTTTCAATCGGAGCAGGTCTAGACCATACTCTTCTTTAGCTCCAGATAACAAATGCATGAGGAGGACGGTTTTGTATACTGCTTTTCTTGAGCTCAGACTTTCTTGTCTTTTCTTGGACTGAGAACGCCCATTCAGTGTTCAGCCTTTCTGGCACAGTGTCTTTAGAAACATTTGTGCATGCTGCAGACAGCTTTCTTAAAAAGAAAATACCTGCAGGACACCAGAGGAAACCTGAATGGAAAACAACAGACCTTTAGATGTTGTCACCGCCCTGAATGAAAACCTAAAACATTAGCATTATTATCGCCACTGAATTCATTAATCCCTCCTCTTGACAGGAGCTTATCTGTTCATGTTATTACTTGTAATACTGTATGGCAGATCCCTAAGTCACGCTGTCCCAGCATATTGTCTGCTTGTGCTGCCCTGAGAGAAGTTTGTTCCCATGAAGAAAGGGGGTGTCACAGATACCCCACACCAGCACCACTACCATCACATCGCCAGATTGATTCTGACGTCCAAAAAAGGGTTCCTTCAATGATATTGTTCACCTGTCTCATTGGCTTAAAGTGGGTGGCTGGGAGGGGGGGGCGGCTATGGGAAGGGGGTCGGGTGAGGGTTATTGGTGGGGACACGGGGTGAGGGGTATTGTTGAGGAGAGGGGTGAGAGCATTGGGGCTGCGGGGCTGACAGGTGGAAAAAAAACCACTCTCATCTGACTAGCCTCCTCTATCCTTCCATGGGGCCCCGTGTGAGCAAAGTAATGAAGTCCAAATTACAGCACAGGATTGCTAAGAACAAGCCTCTATTGTTCGCCCTCAGGGCACACTAAATGAGTGTCACAGCAAGCAGCGGGGCACAGACCGTTACTGCACTATTTAGTCTGTCCCGTTGTCTCAAGACGGCCCCGTTTGAGAGGTTCTCAGATCAGACAAATACTGCTCCCCTCCTCCCGCTCTCCTTCGCCTTCACCCTTCCTCTGTACAGCCAACCCCTCCCCAACTCCTCACCCCAAAATAGGCCAAATCTCCTCCATTGTGTTTCGACTGCCTAGTGTGAAATTCAGTGTGACGTTAAATGTTTTCTAATGAATAATTACTGAATGGATATGCAGGGGGAATTTGTGTAATGGATTGTAGACTGCATTTTAAAGACGTCTTTTTTGTCTCTGCTCCGTGGTATTTACAGGACAAAAACACTTGGCCTTTCTCAGAAGAAATGAGGGCCATAGGCGGAGGATAGAGGCAGGGGAGGGTGGGGGACGGAGGGCTTTGTGTCAATTAGATCCAATGGATTATCTTTTTTAATGTTTTTACAGAGAGAGTTGAGAATCAAAGGACTTCTGCTTCCAAAGGAGAGAGAGAGAGAGAAAAAAAATACAAAACCAACAAAAGCTGTGAAAACCTTTGGTCTAAGTGTTGGTGCTGAGAATGCAAAACAGATTGGTGGAATTTTTCCCACTATGCCTCTTAAATGTGCCGCTGTTTTGGGCTCCCCGAGTCCATTTGCACACTGTGTTGTGTTTGGTTGGTGCATCAGCTCTAGTGAACTACGGGCTGGCAGCCAAGGGCCCTGCGTGCTGTGTAGCGATCATTAGCTTCTGTCTGTTCGTCTGCACAATCACAGAGCTTTGCTTCAAAGACACATAGGACCTCTGGACCTCTTATTTCAATAGAACTAACAGGGACCATGTTTGTGCTTTTTCTGGTGCTTTTTGCTGCTCCGTCCTCCCCCATGGAGCCATTTATTCAAACACTCATTCATCCAGCCGCACATGTCAAAATACATGGCTGAGAATTTTGAACATCATTGTTATGCATGCAAAAATGTGTTACACATGTTATTCTTGATTTTGCAGTTTGCTTCCTCTAAAGTTTATAATTAATTTGAATCATTTATAAAGTTAGCCCTCAAAAACTAAAATGCATGTAATAATGTTAAGTATTTAATGTGTCTTATGTTTAAGCGACAGAGAAATCTTCAGATCGTGATGCTAGGTACGAGGACATTTGACTCTCAGGTTGTGCATTTGGCTGCCTCATGGTTGATACAACTTGTTGCACAGGGGCAGCTGGACATGGAGGGCGCCCTGACTGCCAGGGACCGCGTTGGAATCCAGGATTTTGTCCTTCTGGATGAAACCACAGACGCGGCCTTCCTCAGCAACCTCAAGAAACGCTTCAGCAAAGATCTCATCTATGTGAGTCTGGAGCAGCTTTTAGATGCATATTTTTCCTCTTTCCTTACCTTCATCTAGATAGTTTTTGGTGTGAGTTGCTGACTTTTGGTGGTCTTCGCTGTAGAGATACATTCGAAAAACTCAACAGCAATACAGCTTTTTTCCAGAAATCAGGCCCCAGTTACTCAAGATGTGATACAGACTTTGATGTAGGAACTATTTTCTTGGACTTTCAACTTTCTTTTTATGGAAGAGAGGGTGGAATGTAAACATTAATGCCGTCCTTACAAGCAGGGTCTTAACGTTAGCTCTCTTAGTTAGCTAAGTTTGCTAGCCTCCTGTAGATGCACACTTCCTTCTGTGCAGTGATACGGTCGGCAGGCGTAGTTTGGTAGAAAGAAAATAGCTCCTCCATGAAACTGAGTTTTTCAAATGTATTATATTGGCACTCTAAAGGTCCATTATGTAAGGAAAGTTGATTTTTGAGTCTCATTACTGATGCTTTTGGATGGCGACCAACCCAAACTGCAGTCTACTATTTTTGGGTGAACTTTCCTTTAATCCCTGCTGTCAACAAATGGATCTTAACGATTAATTTGATAATCATTCTTCTCATTCAACTCATTCTTTTAGACGTACATTGGCACATTGTTAGTGTCAGTCAATCCCTACAAAGAGCTGGACATCTACAATAAGAAACAGATGGAAACATACATGGGTATCAACTTTTTTGAGCTTCCACCACACATGTGAGTGTAACAACCTGTATGAAGACTATGAACATTTCTACATTTGTGTGACTTGAAGAAGCTCTTGATGGTAACCTGAAGTTGCCCTGCATCCCTACAGCTACGCCTTGGCAGACAACGCCTACCAAACCATGCTGACAGAGTTCAACAATCACTTCATCCTCATCTCCGGTGAGAGCGGAGCAGGGAAGACGGAGGCCTCCAAGAAGATCCTGCAGTATTACGCTGTCAGCTGTCCGAGCACCACTCTTCTCAACACCGTCAGGGACAAAATGCTCATGTCTAACCCCATCCTAGAGGTCTGATGCTTATGTTATATCATTGTAAAGACAAAAAAAAGCAGGTCATGCTTTAATAAATGAGTCTGTGTCATGTGGTGTTTTTCCTGCAGGCTTTCGGCAACGCCAAAACACTGAAAAATGACAACTCAAGCAGGTTTGGGAAGTATATGGACATTCAGTTTGACAGCCAGGTAAGAATCAAAGGACAGATAAGCAGAAGTGCTTCACAGAGATCAGTTATAATTCATACAGAAAAAAGCCACCTCGATTTTTTACATCCAGATCCATGCATTATTCCCTGAGTATATTATATTTTCCTGAATTAAATGAAAAAATGAGGAATAAGTAAGGGAGAAAAAAAATCCTGGATCCAAGTTTCGTAGAAATCCGTTTTTTTGTAATCCTGCTGAAAAATCATCTAACCAAGAAATGGACACAGGTGAAAACATCACCTCCTCTGTGGAGGTAATCACAGAAGAAAGTTCTGCTAAATACCTGATGAATATTAATGTACGAGAATGAAACTTTAGCTGTCTAGAAGAAGATATTTAATCCAAGGAGATCTTTTTAATCCGTCCACTGGACCATAGGCTGTTTGTTTCTGTAAGTCGTAGAGCTGCTGTCTTTAGGATCATGACGTCCACAGGGCGACGCTGTCGGAGGCCACATCCTGAACTACCTGCTGGAGAAGTCGAGGGTCGTGCATCAGAATCACGGGGAGAGAAACTTCCACATCTTCTACCAGCTCGTGGAGGGAGGAGAGGACAACCTCCTGCAGCAGCTGGGCCTCGAGAGAGACTCCCAGCATTACAACTATCTCACCCAAGTATGCATAACTCAGTGACGCTGTTTCAGTAAAATATTTATGTCTCATTAAGATTAATGAGACAATTTGACAACCTGATGCTGTGTTTGCTGTCTCTGACAGGGAGAGTGTGCCATTGTGTCATCCATTAACGACAGAAATGACTGGAAAACAGTGAAAAATGCTCTGCAAATCATCAACATCGAGGAGATTAACACTAATGTAAGTTGGATGCTGACGCTCTTATTAAAACCACTGACTCTTCCCTACTAGTTTGTCATTGCCTCATAGAATTTTTTGCTCTGTGCAGCACTTGTTTGGGATCGTTGCGAGCGTTCTCCACTTGGGGAACATTCAGTTTGAGTCCAACAGTAAAGGCCAAGCTGTTCTGGCCAACAATGCAGAGCTGTGCTGGGTCTCAACTGTAAGAAAATCGAGGTTAAACACGTCTAGATATCCAGGATTTTTTGCAAAACGTCAAAAAATAAAATTACTCTATCACATTTTTCCCTGAAGCTATTAGGAGTTGATGCTCACAGCCTCCAAGAGGGACTGACATACAGGAAGATCGAAGCCAGATATGATCAGGTACACATGTTAACATGACCTTTAGTTTATTTATGGTTATGTTTTCATGAAGTGCTTGAACTCCAGCTTTCATTTTGTCTCACTGTCAAGGTCCTCAGCCCATTCACAGTGGATCACGCCATCTATGCCAGAGATGCCCTGGCCAAAGCCATCTACGGGCAGACCTTCACCTGGCTGGTCAACAGGATCAACGAGTCCATGGAGAACAAGGTGAGAGAGAAGAGTGGAGGACACATGAAAAATGACGGGCAGTGAGGATGAGCATGTGCTGACTTTATATTTCATCAGGACCCTTCGAGGAAGACTGTAATCGGGCTTTTGGACATTTACGGATTTGAGGTTTTCTATGTAAACAGGTAGGCAGAAATATTTTCCCACTCCATGGTTGATTCTGTGATGATGGTTGTGACGTGTTTGTCCCGACCCGTTTCCTCAGTTTCGAGCAGTTCTGTATAAACTACTGCAACGAGAAGCTGCAGCAGCTTTTCATCCAGCTGACCCTGGCGTCTGAGCAGGAGGAATATGAAGCAGAGGGTATTGAGGTAATCCTGCCACATGTGTTTACATCGACTGGTGTTGAATGGAGCTCCACAATCTGTTTTATCATTTTTTCTCCTCAGTGGGAGCCGGTTCAGTTCTTCAACAACAAGATCATCTGTGACCTGGTGGAGGAGAAACACAGAGGGATCATATCCATACTGGTGTGTGTTTTCTGCAGCTGAACTACACTGGAATATAATACGCTGAAGCAGAAGTTTTATCATGTTTTAATGATAATCCTGCAGGATGAGGAGTGTCTGAGGCCAGGAGATGCCACAGATCTCACCTTCCTGGAGAGACTGGAGGACAAGATGGGAAACCACCCTCACTTTGTCACGTGAGTTAAAACAATGATATTAATTTGCGTATTTTTGGTTATTAAGCATTTGTTTAAATGTACAAACTCCGTCTAAACGTTATTATGTAATTCAAAGCTGCTCCTTAACACTAAATCTCCATCCATCGATGCTCTGCTGGCTGGTGTTGTGTGAGCGAGCCGACACTGAGCCGATAGAGATGGAGGATTAGGGTTTGGTCTGTAAAGCCTCTCACTCCTCATCCCTCTGTCTCTCTCCACCTCTTTGACTGCAGGCACAAACTGGCTGACAAAATGACACGTAAGACTCTGGAGAGGGGAGATTTCCGTCTCTTGCATTATGCCGGGGAGGTCACCTACTGTGTTGTGGGTAAAAGAAGCCACAACGTCAAGTCCTGTTACTCAAACATCTGAACCTTTTTTCTATTTTTTTTATTTGCGGCTGATTAACAGCCTTTTATTTCTTTTGTGTTACATTCTAGGTTTCCTGGACAAAAACAATGACCTGTTGTATAGAAACATAAAAGATGTAAGTCTGGAAATTAACATTTTATATTTCTTCAGGCAAGGATTACGTTTATTATTTTGTTTTTTGACTGTTTTCACAGCAGATATTTTGACTCGTCACAGCAGAAACTGCACATTGAAGGAAAAGTTCACCCAAAAGGAAAATTCAGTCATTATCTACTCACCCTCAAGCCGATTAAGAGTCAGGTGAAGTTTTGCAGCATCTGAAGCAGATGGGAACTTGTAGTTGTAATTCAAGACTCTGGAGGCCCAAAGATCCCAAATTGATTTGAAAAGAGGTTTTTTTACTCACTTAACGCATGGTCGAGCTTGTGCACCCACTTAAGACTGGGGCTTAGCAGCTAAAATGGAGATTTTGGCTTAAAAATGGTTGTTAATAAAATATTTTTGAATTAATTTAGGATCTCAGGACTTCTGGAGACTTGGATTATGCCAGACGAGCTGTGTGGAGCCATTTTATGTTTTTCTTTTATTTGTTTTGTTAAGTTTAAAGAAAAAAGTCCCCATCCACTTCAGTTGTTTAGGACAGCGCTGCAACTCTGTTTCGCTGTGAAGCTCCAGAAATGTTTTGTGGGTACATAATGACTGGATTTTCATTTCTGGATGACCTTTTTGTTGAGCGACGCTTTAGGATGTCTGACCTAACAGCCCACAGCATCTGTATTTGACAACCTCGGAATAAGATTCAACAATCGCCTATCTTTCTCTGGAGTTGCTTTTTTGATGACTCTGTTCACAGTGTTATTAGTTACACCTGTGTTTGACAAGACAAAATGTTTTTTTCTTCTCAAAGCTGATTTGTCAGTCTAAAAACGCCATAGTCAAAGAGTGCTTCTCCACGATGGATGCAGACAGCAGGCGACGACCAGAAACAGTGAGTTCTCACCATGTTTGACCCTCCGTACGTCACTGACAGAGCTGGTGTTATACAGTGTTGTTATGGAATAATGTTTTTTTGAAGTAATGCAGACAAGACAAAAAACTGACAGCTCTTTCTTTAATATAGAAAGTAGCATCGATTATCCCCCAAATTTACTATATTACACATTAAATACAACATAAGTAAAGTCTGTACGATGTAGAGAAGAGGAATCAGTGGTGAGTGGTCTGGATAGAGTGACCACTGAGACAAAGACGAGTCATTCCTCCTCTGTCAGTGGCAGTCTGACTGTGTCATCACTGAGCCATATGTATCGGACAGATGAACTGTTGGGGATTATGACCCTCATGTTGTGTCTGTAGGTGGCGACCCAGTTTAAGAGCAGCCTGCTGAAGCTGACAGAGATCCTCATGGCTAAAGAGGCCTGGTACATACGCTGCCTCAAGTCCAATGAGTCCAAGCAGCCAGGTACTTTTATAGACGGCACATGTAGCTAATTTAGTAAAAGGTTGCAGATGTTTGAATTGGATTCTCCCTCACGTAAACACAGGTCAGTTTGATGAAGCACTGATCAGGCACCAGGTGAAGTACCTGGGCCTGATGGAGCACCTCAGAGTCAGACGAGCCGGCTTTGCGTACAGACGTAAATTTGACGTCTTCTTAAAGAGGTATGAAGGACCACAGAGCCTGAGACCCTGTGCTTGACTTTCAAATTAAAAACCTACATTTGAGGAATTCCTCTGTGGTGCATTTCAAACATTTTGAAGAGGTTGTTTGCTTCATTTTTACAGATATAAACCCCTGTGCCCAGCCACCTGGCCTCACTGGAGAGGAGAGCCTGCTGATGGAGTGGAAGTGCTGGTTCAACATCTGGGCTACTTGCCATATGAGTACAAAATGGGACGGTGAGGACAGCGTTTCCTACAGACAACACAGCAAACATGCTTAAAGCAATGAGTAACCAAGTACATTTTTTTACCTTTTCCCTTTGTTGTAGCACCAAAATATTTATCCGTCATCCGAGGACTCTATACGCCACAGAGGATGCTTATGAGAGATGTAAACATGAGCTGGGTGAGTGCAAATCAGCTGATTATTATTAATGTACGTTGCAAGTTAGACACTGATTTGATTTTATGCTCTGAATTTGCAGCAACGAGGCTCCAGGCCAAATACAAAGGATACAGACAGAAGGGTGAATTCAAAAAACAGAAAGAAGCCGGTAAGTGCTGCGACATATGACACAGACAGGATGCACTGTGCTGGTTTTTTGTGTGAGTAATGGGACATTACACACCCTCTGTTTTATTTTTACATCCTCAGCCACTAAGATTGAAACTTGTTGGAGAGGAGTGCAGGCCAGGAAGGAGAGAGAGAAGAGAGCCTGGGCTGTAAAAGTCATCAAGAAGTAAGATGAAAGTCAAATGTCATTACACAGCTCCTCTCCTACATTACAATGTCACTAATTCAATATTTTATGATTAATTATAGATTCATCAAAGGCTACATGAACAGAGGGCAAGCGAAAAGCTCAGATAACTCGGAGTACCTGGCCTTCGTGAGACAAAACTACTTAAACAGGCTTAAAAACAATCTGCCAAAGACCGTTCTGGACAAAACATCCTGGGTGTCTCCTCCAGCTGTGCTCACAGAGGTACAACGATTTACTCAGCTTCACCGTAAAACAGTTTAAATACAAGCTCACATTCGACTCTGTGTTTTTGTTGACAGACATCAGAGATACTGCGAAAGCTTCACTACCGTCTGATGGTGCGGAAGTATGTGAGAGGGATCACGGCTCAGAGAAAAGCACAGGTAACACACATGTAAATACATTATATAACATACTTGTTTGGGTTTTTTTCTAGCGAGCAACTTAATATTTTTCGTCCCATCAGATTCAACTGAAGCTTGTTACCAGCAACATCTTTAAGGGCAAGAAGGAGAGTTATCCTCAGAGTGTCGCTCAACGTTTCATGGACACCAGAATCAGTACGTATCAGAAACATTCACGCTCTGGAGTTTTTCTTTTTGAATGTGTTCAATCATTTAATATCTTTGTAGGTGACCAAGACATAAACATGAGGGTTCTCCAGATGATTCGTAATGAGCACATTAAGGTAATAAATGTCATTATGCACCCAGAGGAAGTACAGCGTCAAATCAAACACAAAAACTCACTGTGTTTTATTCTGTGTTTCTGCAGTACAGCGTCCCAGTAATTAAATATGACAGGAATGGTTTCAAACCGAGGCCGCGACAGCTTATCCTCACCCAGACGGCCGCCTACGTGATCGAGGAAGCCAAGATCAAACAGAGAGTGCTGTACACGTCCCTCAAAGGTCAGAGCAACATGATAATAATGTACATTACACCGACCACCAGGCGTGTTTTCATATTGGGTTAAAAGTGTCTGTACTTCTCACTGCAGGTATTTCGGTCAGTAACTTGACTGATGGCATCATCGTGCTCCACATCACATGTGAGGACCCTAAACAGAAGGTATGTGGAGAATATTTTAATATTTATAAAGAGAAGCAAAACAAAATGCTGGGATATTTTTTAAAATCAGATTTTCAGATAGAGGTTTCTTAAAAATGCACATACAAAAATATACATAGTAATGTAGGTTCCATTCATCTGACTGTATATTATCTTGTGATTGTTTCAGGGGGACCTCGTGATGCAGTGCGACCACTTGTTTGAGTTTTTGACTAAACTCTGTCTCATTGCTAACAAACAGAATGCAGTCAAAGTGGTTCAGGGCAGGTGAGTCTGTGTATAAGAAAGAATTAAAGAGGTTGGATTTTATATGTGCTTTGATCTTAAACACTTGTGTGGGTTGATATTTGTTTACAGCATTAAGATCGAAATCCAGGCGGGTAAAGAGAGTGCAGTGGACTTTAACACTGGACAGGAACCGATGGTATACAAAGCCAAGAACGGACACCTCATGGTGGTGAGACGAGTGTTATTTTTATGCTTACTGCTCTGCTCTAAAATTAATCTGCACACAAACACATACAACACAAATCAAGTTGTTTGTCTCTGCAGGTTGCCACTCGAGCTCGGACACGGTAACGTGTGTGGGGTTGAGAAGACACACAAGAAGCCCCTGCATATTTCATCAGGAGACCCCTAAGGGGAGATCAACATTTCTACAGGAGACACACCTGACCTGAAATAAGCAGCACTTTAGAAAACATGGATGAGCTTGTTTCATTGTTCAGCAACACAGTTTTTCATCTATAAATACTGGTCGACAATGATTTTAACATGATTCTGTGTTCAGCAAAGACTCACACTGGACTATAAATCAAACATTTAAATCTACAAGGTAAAAAGAATACTCAACTTTACTCAAACAGCTTCAAAGAATGTAATTCTGATTTCAGAAAATGAAGCCATATGTATCATAATTTTCTATGTTCACTGGTGAGAATGAGCGCATTAAAAACAGAACCAAAGAATGTTTGTAGAAATTTATTTGTGATAAAGTATGTATAAATATAAAACATACATATATGTTGACTTCTGTACAACAGACCTACAAGTACTGTGATTGTTAGACATATTTCAACTCAAACCCATCGTGTGCAAACACTACATTCTCTGATGAATGCGGCGATGAAGGATAGGTCTAATTTCTCTCCCTGTTAAAAGCTTGTAGACAGGATTCCCTCCCTGCCAGGGAGATCTCTGGTTACAGTCATTCACTTCAACCTCAGCATCCATCATTCAATCACCCCGGTACATTTAACACCTCAGGTCACATCTCAAGTTCCCTCCACTGAAAATAATGAACATTTAGTGGAGTGAAGGGAAAATGCATAAATGTTAAAACTAAATATGACAGAAGCACTACAGTGAAATGTTGCACCCAACTGTGATATCTTAAGTGTATCAAAAATTATTAAATCTTAAAAAAAGGTTTAATTGCCATTACCTGCAGGCCACAGAGTAACCTTGGTAACATATTCTAAGAGAAAAACATTGCCACCATGTGGCTACATGGTGTACAACATCTAGGTAATCCACTGATGACCTTAGAGTGGACCCGTCAGAACCGTGTTAAGGAGAAGCAAAAATTATGTACATCGATTTTTTAGCTGCTTTCATGATACAATTCTTGTTCTCCTGAATTTAATGTTAGGACCTCAAATCACAAGATTTATACCAACAATACTATATTCTTTTTATTCACACACGCAGGTAAAACTGGTCACCTGCAGTGATAAATGCTATCAAACACGTCTAAGGTATTCTGCACGCTAGCAGAAAAAAGTGATAGAAGTCATCATGACTAACAAACAGAGAACAAAACACTACAGCCTCTCAGACCACACGACAAAGACAACAAGTGGACACAAACAAACACTCAAAAATCACTTCACCACTACACACTGTTGCATGACACTCATCTCATAGTAGTCTCCTGGAGAAAAAAGCTGGTAAAATAAAGAGT
Organism: Pagrus major; assembly: GCF_040436345.1. Taxonomy (NCBI): domain Eukaryota; kingdom Metazoa; phylum Chordata; class Actinopteri; order Spariformes; family Sparidae; genus Pagrus; species Pagrus major. The sequence continues at coordinate 37,743,605 of NC_133219.1, read as the reverse complement.
AAAAGTGAGACAGAGAGGCGTTGGGTGATGTAAGGCACAAGCGTGGTGCAAAGATTGTCCAGGGTCAGAGACACAGGCCGACGGGTCGAGGGAGAAAAGGTCACTGGTGGTGGTGTGTGCGGTCATCAGGTCGCTTGATATGAATCCTACGAACTCGCTCAATTCGTTCTCGCTCCTCATCCTCATCCAGATGATGAGATCGCCCTGCAGCGCCCCCTGTGGCCTCCAGCAGGGCATTGTCGGGACCCCTCCCATCATGGGACTCATACAGGAGGATGTTGAGGGTCTCCTCATAGATTCGAGCTTCGGGGAACTCAACCTGGGAGACAAGTAGAGTGTTACACAAGAGATTAACAAAGATATTTAAACAACATACCGTAGCTCTATGATCACAAAACAGCAAAGAACTCTTCAGAGTGGGGATATTACAAACACAAATCTACCTTTGTCTGCTTCTTCTCTGTAGCATAAACAATGGAGGTGCAGCACACTTCAGCAATCTTGCGTCCTTGGCCATAAAATGACCAACAACAGATCTCATCCCCGATCACATCTTTGATGAAGAGTACCCGACCGTTGAACCGCAATGACAGCTTGTCAAACAGCTCAATATTTTTCAGCATGTTGTCATCAGAATTGCTGGTGGGGAAGAGAGAGTTACAGGACCGGCATTTATCAAAACAACTTGTTCCATCCTTCTTTTATTAAACATGCTATCGCCTCATATCAGTTGAAGAGGACTCACCTGGTATATGAATACTTGTTGTTGCTTCTGTTATACAGCAGTTTGACAGTAGGCTGTGAAGACAAAGAGGTTTGCATTTTAAAAGAAAAACATTAATAAGAAATTTCTCTTGCTATTCAACACTGCACATTCAGCACATTATGTAAAAAAAAAAACATAACCTACCTTATTAGACGTTGCAATAAGCTTCTGCTCTTCCTTAGATGATGTCATCAGAGGCACTTTACAAAGGGGTTCATAAGTTTCTTTGTTCTGGAGAGAAAATAAAGAAAAAATGTTGTTTTTTTTCCATTAAAAAGTTCTGCCTGCTAAACTGCAACATTCAAGAGGATGGACTCCACCTGCTGGAACAGAGTGGCACAGATGGTGAAGGATTAGCAACCCCCACAATACAAATGTGCTTTTCACACTGTACTCCACCCAGAGCTGCAAGCATAGAGCCCCAGGCTGAGAAAGCTCTTTAACAATGCTGCTGGCTCTACTTTAGAACAATTAAGAATAATATGCCATTAAAATTGGGGCTAAAAGGTAGTGGTGTGAATGGGGGCTTAAGTAAACAGAACAGTCATGCATCATTCAAGAATGTAAGCGTCAACTAACATTTCACCTAAGAAAGCTAAAGATAACTCTGGGCTAAGAATATGCAGTGTGAAAAGCCCTACTAAGGATCTTTGTTTTAGTTACTGTCACCAAGAATTGATGACATTAGTTTAAAATGATTTTCCACCATAGTAGTTTTAAAAAAAAAATATTGGTGGGATATTCGGTACAGTGCAGTCCACTGAAATTAAGTTAATATCAAAATCTTAATTTAAACTTGATAATTAAAAACTCAACTTTTGAAAGGTGAAGAATTGTCAGAAATTATTCCAAAGAAACATTACAAAGTAATAGTTCTGTGGCGTTACTTTAACAAATATTCCAACGACATGATGACAGATTAAGTATTGATACATTGCTCTGTCTATAACTGACAGCCCTTTTTGGTAATGGTACCTGCAAGGCAGCTGTACATTCATCAGCTAGGCCTTGGACAAGGTAATACTTGGCCTCAGCGAGCAGTTCCTCAGTCTCCCGTCGGCTGTCTGGGAGCGGCACAGCCCCATCTCTAAGGTAGTTAAGGATTGTTCCAAAATGTTTCCCGCAGCGATCAATCAAGATCCAACCTAAAGATTTAAAACCGTGAAACATAAGTTAGTAAAGGATCCTATCCAGTGCACTGCATATAATTTAAATATGTCCACCAACAGCTCACCTTCACTGTCTGTGAGGACCTCCATCCTGCCACTGAACATGGCTTTGAGCATCGTGTCCTGTTTGGTTAATGTTTGCATTGTAGTGTAGTACAGTGCTCCACCCACATTTAACTTCACATACTTAGAGCTGGGGCTGGAGCCCTTGAAGGATGTAGTCCGGGTTGTAGCTGCCGGCACTGCCGAGCTCACCACACTCTCTCCTGACATATCTTCCTGGAACAGAACATAATGAAATATAAAGTGAAACCTGAGTCAGGGCTGGTATGTAACTGGATTAATGTGATAAATCCAGTAACATTTTAAGGATTAGGTTGGTGTTATTCTCAGTTTTTTCTGACTTCCCTAAATTCATGTGTAAGTCTAAAGCCCATTTGTTGTAACTATATGAGAAATTATTTTTTAACTGGGCTTCTGATATAAAATTTCACTTTTAAAAAGGTGCAAGTGTTGATGGGAGGGGGACAGTATATGTCAGACTGAGTCAGCATGAATCACAGTGTCCATTTTCACAGTGATGGAGACTCAGACAAATAAGCTCTGACAGGCTTTTAGTTACTAAGATGAGTTAATTGCTGTTATTCTGATGAGATTTGTTGACTATAAGAAAAAGTGTAGAATATCACTTTAATCATTTACCCTGCAAAGTTAAAAACATGTGATCGTAATAGCAAAATTTATCATTTGCATTTATTTCACATATCGACCATGACCTCACGTTTTATTACACCTTTAAGCACTGTGAATTATGACCTGGCCTATCAGCTGAAATTAGCTGACTCTGTTTACTTTCACTTTTATTATACCACTTTATTAAAATTACACAAAGACGACCTTTGTGATTAATCTTTTATTTGTTCACTTCTAAATAAGAACTTCCACCACGGTAACATCTCATCTATTTTATTTAATTTTCTCATTTGAATCTGTAATAACAGCTGAGGCGACTGTCTTATTAAAATGATTGGTTTTCTGGAAAAAATGTTTAACTACATGATTACACACTGTGTATAAAGCTATAATAAAAATGTTATTCATGTAGTCATAGACGTCTGTTCAGGATATGACAATTTAAAAAACATAAAATCACTCCATGTCCTGGGGTCTTTCATACTGATGGTACAAATTAAGGAGAAATTCAGTATTATCAAGTTCAGACTGCCATGACAAGGCTGTGAAAAAGCTGGAACAAGGCAGAGACCATTCAGACAGGACTACCGACTTTTGCTATACGGCTGCTATCCTTTCTCAAAACGCTAATCTTAAACGCTATTACATGTACGACAGTCCACACCCGTCTTCTGTTTTATAAAGTAGCTAAACACCAAACCGCATCCATCAATCCAGCGGCTAAAGTCAGGAGTAATTTGATTTTAGCCAGAGCGGCTAATGAGCTAGCTAGCTGGTTAGTTAGCTTTAACTAAAGTTACCTATATGAGTACAAATCTGACACGAGATACACACGCTCTGACATTCATCGTTAAACTTTCTCTACATAACGCAAGGAGCGTGTTTGTACACGAAGTTTGATTAAAAAAATGAGAATATTTACCATAGAAGCCGCAACCGACTTATTAATTGTTGCTTGCTAACGTCAGTCAGCTAACACCCACTTCCTTCCGGTCCAGCACTGCGCAGTTATAAAAAAATGACGTCAACGTCCCAGTGCTCGGTTTAAAGGGACCGCTAACGTTAGCGTTGTTTTTGTTTTACGTTAAACAAGAGTTGGAGAGTGTTCAAGATGCGCTCAAAGGAGAGTTAAGTGACAATGCAGACGCTCACTTTAAGTTTTCACGTTGAATAATATAGTTTTAATTGCGCTAGCTTTAGCCTGCACATTTCCGCTGTCGGAGGTGTAACAGTGAAAACAGTCCCCGCGCCACCCACCCTACACACCGGACGGCGGCGTTATCCGCCATCAGAAATAAAGTTGCTGCTCTAGCGACACGAACGAAAGGTAGTTTCTTACATCTCAGAGCTTTTATCGGCGGATATCCTCCTTTAATGATTTATATATGTAGACAAACCCAACCCGGAATCATTTAATGCGACACAGGGGGGGGGATTAATGGCTGCAGTCAACGTACGGATCTCCTCTCATTGTTTACATTTCGAAACGGTATGTTCCGTGTGTTTTTGAGGTTGTCATCGACACTAGATCAAACCTAACCTCGCAACGATGACAAATATCGCTAAATGAACGCGAAAAGATTCTCACTGAGACCGTATCGAGCCGACAAGCGGCGAACTAGCCCTGTGTGCTAACTATCCCAGCTCCATCTTTACTGTATCGCCCGCTGCTGTACACAGAGATGGCAAGTTAGTCTTCATTTTTTGTTTGGCTTTCCTTCCGCTTGGACTTCAAGGACAACCAGATGACCGAGGAAGTATAGCGCCAGGTGAGCCTGGAGGCCAGACTAAAACCTTCATTTTGAGGACTAGCGCAGGTAAGTGCACTATTATGCTCACTCAAAAACAATGTGATGATGGGGCAGTCACTGGGGATGGTGTTCGTGTCTGCTCTGTAGATATCACCGCGGATGGTCAGTGTGTAGTTTCAAAACACAGCCGGGTGAAATTCTTCTTTTCCAGGCTGCACAATGTTTACTGTTCCTCAAAGCTCCAAGTCCGACTTCCTGGACAAAGCCAGGCAGGCCAGGGAGGAGAGGCGAGGACAGAAGGACAAGGAGAAGGCAGCAACCCACATCCAAGCCCTGATCAGGAGGTTTCTCTGTCGCTGCAGACTCCAGAAGCAAATAAGGTATCCCTCAGATTGTGTTCACTGCAGATTTATTAGCCACTTGTAGTTTAAAGAGCTCTGAGTTCAGTATCTTTGCCTTGAACATCATAAAACAGGTTCATGTTCACGTATTTTCATTCTGTGTCTCACCAGAAAAGAGGTTGATGATTATTTTCAAGCTGCTGAAACTGGGACGTCAAAAAGAAATGCACTGTCGATTTTCAAAATTGCCCGGAAATTGCTGTTTATATACCAGCAAGAGGATAAGATGGTGAGTTCACAAGTAGTAAAAAATCAATTCACTTTCATAATAATACTCATTAGGCTTTTGAAAGACTCAACCGACTGTAATTTTGTTCATCACGCAGCGGTTCGAAAAGCTCTGTCGTGCTATCCTTGCCAGCATGGAGGTTGAAAATGAACCTAAAGTTAGTGTGCATATGTTTATACCTTGAAAACACCAAACATTTTTTATATAAAGTGATTTTTATTTATTTTATCAGTAACTGATCTCATGTTTGTCTCTCAGGTTTGGTATGTGTCCTTAGCTCTCTCCAAAGACCTCACCATTCCCTGGCTCAAACAGATAAAAGATGTGCTGTGGGTCTGCTGTCAGCGACTGAAATGTTTAAAGGTTGGTTTTAATTTGAAGCAGAAGAAAATGCCATGTTGGCATTAATTTATGACTTGAATTGTACACATCACTGTCTGTTTTGTGATTTGCAGCCTGACATACTTCAGGACAATAAACTGGTAACGCTGTACCTCACCATGCTGGTGACATTCACAGACACTTCAACCTGGCGGATAGTCAGAGGGAAGGGTAAGTCTGAAGTCAAGCAGTATGATAAACATATCTTTTGTTATTGTAGGACATGCTCTCTGCAAAAGTCAAAACACAATATTTTCCCCCTCATTATTAAAGGAGAAGCTCTCAGACCTGCTTTGACAAGGATTTGTGAAAACATCATGGGCCATCTCAATCAAAAGGGATTCTATTCAATGCTGCAGGTTCAGTATTACATCCGATACTTTTTTCAATTTTGTCAAGATTCAATGAAGTCCTGTGTCTCGCCTATTTTCTTCTTCAGTGCAAACGTATAACGGAAATGCACATTGTTTGTTATCTTAACTCATTTATTTAGATCTTGCTGACAAATGGCTTGGCTCGCTCTAAACCGTCTCTCTCCAAAGGCACTCTGACTGCTGTCTTCACTTTGTCATTAAGGTGAGGTGGAAGCTGGTAATTCAGATGCCTTTATCTCCAGTTTGCTTTGTCTTCATGTGGTTTTATCTGCAGGCCCATCTTTTAACAAAAATCTAATATATTTCAGGCCAGTCATTGCTGCCCACTTCTCCGACAACCTGCTAAGATCATTCCTCATCCACATCATGTCAGTTCCAGCCGTCGTCTGCCACCTCAATGTCCTCACTCCAGAGGTAAAAAAACCCTCATAGGTCACATGTTGTTGATGCTAATTCCACTATATATGATAATTCTAAACTATCAGAGAGTAGATTTTAATTTGCTTCTCTCTCGACAGTGCATGGCGTCCATCCAGATGCATGACCTCCTGCGGAAGTTCATTCTGTTTCTCAGCCGGGAAGAACAGTGTTTGGACATCTGTGTGTGTCTCGAGGGGAGCCACACACTCTGCTTACTCGGTAAATTATTTTGACTGAATACGGGCTTGTACTTTCATCGATGCGATCTAGTCGCGTTTGGATGAAAGAATCGTCGAGTGTAATGTGGACTGTTAATTTCTCCATTGTGACTTCATCTTTCTCATGTTTGATAGGCAACTTGATTCACTTGGGCTACCTTACTGAGAAAGTCCTTGAGGAGGAGGCCAACCATTTTGTGAAGGACCTGACCGACATGCTGTCCTATTGCCAGAGATATGTATCCCAAAAGAAGTCCAACCTTACCCACTGGCACCCTGTCCTGGGCTGGTTCTCCCAAACTGTCGACTATGGGTCAGTGAAATACTTTGGATTTTTGCTGAAATTCAGCACCTTAATATTCATAAACTGCAAAGATGTGTACCCAAATATTTTTTATTGAGCCGAAGATGAGGCATACTGTATATTGTTTATATTTATTTATATTCTATTATTTATATGAAAAAATTATACAATAATATTCAAGTGAATTCACTATATGAAACAAAGTAAAGAAATAAAAAAGTCAATAAACCAAAAAATGTCAAAGATATAATACATGTGTATATATATACTAAATCAAAGAGACTTGAAATAAATCTAGATCTAAGATAAGGCAGTCTATCTTCCCAGTTAGTCTTTGCTATCTGGCTAAACCTCACTTGTTTCTATTAACTGCATAGACAAGGAGCTCTCAGAGGCTCAAAATCTATAAACAGAGGAAAGGTTTTAGGCTCTTTGCATGCAAAAGTAACTGTTTTACTTTCTTAAATAGCACAAAAATTAAACTGGAACACATAGAAATGTTTTGATGGACTTACTCAGTGCTCCTGCTCTTTCCAGGGGAAGAGCTGTAGCTTGAAATTTGTTGCCTATGACGACTGAATATTAAACAGTTATGCCTTTTAAAGCATGATTATTTGTTTACTTAATGCCAGATGTTTGTACTTGACTTCATGTGCCCTCTGCCTCCTCTGTCTCCCGTTTCGCTGCAGTCTGAATGAGTCAATGCCGCTGGTGACTAAACAGCTCCAGTACCTTTGGGGTGTTTCTGTCATTCGGACACTCTTCAATGACGTCCTCTCTAAAAAGCTGGAGAGTCAGGAGCCCACTCCCCCACCCCCGCAACCCAGCACATCACAAAACAATCTACCAGTTAAAAGTGAGTCATAAACCCAAACCTATCTTAAGGTTTTAAAGTGAGTGCAATCTTTTGATCTTGAAGGTTGTCTGCATCTCTGGCGTTTCTTTGTTTTGACAGACCTGTTCAAGCGAGCATTTCAAAAGTCGGCCTCTGTACGAAACATCCTGAAACCAGTCGGAGGGAAGAGGGTTGACTCAGCTGAGGTTCAGAAGGTGTGCAGCATCTGTGTGCTCTACCAGACTGCTCTGTCTACATTAACGCAAATACGACTCCAGATACTCACTGGTCAGTACCAGAAACTGGCTTTTTTTAATATTACACAAACAGTATTTTGGAAACATCCTGGAGTATCTAACTGTTCATTCTGTTTTTCTCTGCAGGCCTAACTCATCTTGATGATCTTTTGCCAAAACTCTGGGCCTTCATCTGTGAGCTCGGCCCTCAGGGCGGCCTCAAACTCTTCATGGAGTGTCTGAACAATGACACTGAAGAGTCCAAGCAGCTCCTGGCTATGCTCATGCTCTTCTGTGACTGCTCACGGCACCTCATCACGTAATTTCACTTATTCTTACTGTGTTGTGTGTAAGATCCTCGATGTAGCTGCAGCATTATAATACACACTGTTATTGTATTACAGAATTCTGGATGACATTGAAGTTTATGAAGAACAAACATCTTTCAAGATAGAGGAACTCATCACCATCTCTTCATTTCTGAACACATTTGTGTACAAGATGATATGGGACGGCATCTTAGGTGAGTGCATGGCGTCACTGAATCTTGAAAGTTGTGATGATGGCACCTAATTTAAAAATGTATATTTTTATTGAAAAAGCTGATTTGAATGTTGTGTTTAATAGAAAATGCTAAGGGGGAGAAACTGGAGTTGTTCCACAGTGTTCATGGCTGGTTGATGGTGCTTTATGAACGGGACTGCAGACGACGATTCACCCCTGACGACCACTGGCTGCGCAAGTAAATACAAACACTGAATAGGTGTTGATGTAGGGCTGCAGCTAACCATTATTTTCATGAACTGATTAGTTGTTTAGTCTGTAAAAATGTAAAAACAAAACAAAAAGATAGAAGCTAATCACAATTTCCTGGAGCCCAAAGTGACATCATTGAATAGCTTCTTTTGTCCAACGAACAGTCCAGAACCCGAATATTCTTCATTTACTTTCTTTATTGACAAAGAAAAGCAGAAAATTCTTACATTTAAGAAGCTAAAACCAGGAAATGAAAACATTTTTACATGAAACGTGACTTAAATTAATTATCAATTATAAAAATAGTTGGCAATTAATTTTTTCCAATTAACTAATTGATTGATGGACTAATTGTTGATGTTATAAACACGTCAGCCGTCTGTTCCAGGATAGACCGCTTTGTGATTACATTTAAAACCTCTACTTTACATCTTTGTGGTGCATTCAGGGACCTGAAGCCCAGTCTGTTGTTCCAAGAGCTGGAGAAAGGCAAGAAAAGAGCCCAGCTGTTACTGCAGTACATCCCACATGTCATTCCGCACAAAAACGTGAGTACACGGGATCCTTTCATCTAAGGAAGAATGTTGTTTTATTTCAGTTGTGTAATAAACGTCTGTCTCCTTTTAGAGGGTTCTGCTCTTCAGGAACATTGTCACAAAGGAAAAAGAAAGTTTGGGGTTGATAGAGACGAGCTCTGCTTCACCTCATGTCACCCACATCACCATCCGTCGCTCGCGGATGTTAGAGGTATGGAGCCAACAGATAAAGTAGATTTAGTATCATACCTCACTGCCTTACACTTGTATTTTCCTGTCCTAAGGATGGATATGACCAGCTCCGCCGATTACCAGCTAATTCTATCAAAGGTGTCATTCGTGTGAAGTTCGTCAATGATCTGGGAGTGGACGAGGCCGGTATCGATCAGGATGGTGTGTTCAAAGAGTTTCTAGAGGAGATCATTAAGAAAGTGTTCAATCCTGCTCTCAACCTGTTCAAGGTAAGTCAGGCAACTGGAAAGGAATTTTTAAAAACATCACACTCCTGCTGCTGCAATCGATTTGACTGTTTTGTATGATATATTTAATTTCCTCAGACTACAAGTGGAAATGAACGGCTGTATCCTTCGCCTACATCGTACATCCATGAGAACCATTTGCAGCTGTTTGAGTTTGTGGGGAAGATGCTCGGGAAAGCCGTGTATGAGGTATATTTGTGCGTCCTGAGTCTCCTCAGTTGTTGGTCTGTTATCTGAACACCTTCAGTGTGTAACTGTAACTTCTCATACTCAGGGCATTGTCGTGGACGTCCCTTTCGCCTCCTTCTTCCTCAGTCAAGTCTTGGGTCACCATCACAGCACTTTCTACAGCTCCATCGACGAGTTGCCCTCGCTGGACTCTGAGTTTTACAAGAACCTTACTTCCATTAAGGTCAGCTTCAGTTATAATTTAGTTTTTCTCTAATTTGCACATTTGTTTATATTTCACATCTTTCATTTTATTTGTTTTTTCAGCGCTATGATGGAGATGTAGGGGATCTTGGACTGACATTATCCTATGATGAGGATGTGATGGGGCAGGTAAGAAGGGAAAATGTGGACGATATGATAATACAGTGTAGTTAATTACATGAAATTCTTATTATTTATTGTTATTAATTATTATTTATGTTCCCTTATAGCTTGTCTGTCATGAGCTGATTCCTGGGGGGAAAACCATGCCAGTCACCAACGAAAACAAGTACGTTCATAGGGTACTGAATCATTGTAAATGTAAAATGTTCTCCTTTTTCTGATTGTACTCTATAAACCTGCCATTTCCTGCAGGATCAGCTACATCCACCTCATGGCTCACTTCCGGATGCACACGCAGATCAAGGAGCAGACGGCAGCTTTCATTCGGGGCTTCCGCAGCATCATCAACCCAGAGTGGCTGCACATGTTTTCCACGCCTGAGGTGCAGCGTCTCGTCTCGGGAGACAACGCTGAGATTGATCTGGATGACCTCAAGTATGTTATCAACGCTGTCAGGATATCAGACATCTATGCTTTCCTTGAAATCCTCATTCCTAATTAGTTTCCTCTCTCTCACTCAGGAAACACACCGTCTACTATGGAGGTTTTCACAGCAGCCATCGTGTCATCATCTGGCTGTGGGACATCCTGTCAAGTGACTTCACCGCCGACGAGAGGGCTATGTTCCTTAAAGTAAATTGTTTATTTTGTGACGAGTGATTTTTGTATGTTGGCGTGAAATAATCACATTTAACATGTTTCGTATTGCTTCTTATATTGTGTTATCATAATTATTCTATTGTATTATTTTAATCATTCCACATTAACTTTTAAATCATTGACTTTGTTCAAGGTTGACTCTATTTCACCTTATGTAAGCTCACCAGGCTCCAAATTGGTTAAGGAAAGAGAGCACCTCAGTAGTTATCAGTTCTGGACCTCCATCTAAGGCATTGTTGTTAATTCATAACTGTCACAGTTGAATGCTTTTAATGACTCCTGTTCATCATTGTCTCATTTATTGTCTTACAACAGTTTGTTACCAGCTGCTCCAGGCCGCCTCTTCTGGGTTTTGCCTACCTCAAACCACCTTTCTCCATCCGTTGTGTGGAAGTTTCAGACGACCAGGTAAGAATAATAAAGGAGGACATCGATGCTGCTTGCAAGTTACATTTGTGTTGGAGCCTCCATCTGTGTGATATACTTGTAGTAACAGAGCATTTCCTGTGTCTAGGACACTGGAGACACTCTCGGCAGTGTTCTAAGAGGCTTTTTCACTATTCGCAAGAAGGAGCCAGGTGGTCGACTTCCCACTTCATCAACGTGCTTCAATCTGCTCAAGCTGCCTAACTACAGCAAGAAGAGCATCCTGCGCGACAAGCTACGCTACGCTATCAGTATGAACACAGGCTTCGAGCTCTCCTAACTCAGCTGCATCAGGACAATCTTCACAGGAGAGTTGTGTTAAGCAGCCTGAAACAAGCACGAGGCTCGGCATACCTGGACTGGAGCCTTTCACATCAAAGGAGCATCATTAAGGACCTACAGACTCTCCTTTTGTCTCTTTTAAAAACTGGATGAGCTCTGCTCAACTCAAGTCCACTCCCTCACATCGAAGTGGGGGAAGCTGTTTCTGCAGCACAATCCAATTTTTAGCATCTCCCTTTGCCACTCCAAGTGTTCAATATGTCGTGTATTTAACTTGATGAAATACAGATATCCAGTGGCTAGATCTCTGTTTCTCAGGCTTAACAGAATCATTCTCGGATCTAACACTCCCATTTTAAGCGAACTGGAAAGCAATACAGATGCAATGCAAGCCATTAGACACGTGGTCGACTCACTCGAGTGAAGCCAAGCGATGCGTTGTTAATATACTTACAAGCTTGGACTCCATTATCCAAGCAACTTTTAGCCGATATTGGATGAGTCTTAAAAATGTTTTGCTGAACGTAATGCATCTTTTACAAATGGAAGACAAATCAATGTCTTGTGTTCAACCCCCATGAAGGAGTGGCTCACAACGGTGATCCTGTGTTTATTACATTATGTCCCATTTTTCGAGGAAAATCACTTTGACCTTGCTCCATTTCTCCCCAGTAAAAGACACTGCAGTTGACTGAGAGAGATGTGTCGGCCCTCTGGTTTTCCTGATCACACTACATTTGGAAATCTAACCTCCGTTCTGGTGACGCAGCAGAATTTCTTGACACGACAGAAAAAAAAAACTGATCCTGCTGTTGTTAGATGTAGAAAAGATGTCCTTGCTGATTTGTCTTTTGAGTAAGAAAAACTGGAAATGTATTTGTACCTGCCCTGTGCTTGACTTCCACTCCAACAAAAAAAAAGTCAAGTTAATCAGTAATAATACTAGTAAAACTTAAGACTTCACACTACACCTTTGAATAATGCTGAGTGCCTCATCTAATGCCACCCCCCTCTTTGCTCTCACACGTCAATCTGTAACCAATAAACATGTATATCGGAAACAAGCCATAGAAACGGGGGCTATGTACCTGGACTTATTCTCTGCTCCAACTAACAAAAAAACACTCTACTACCACTACAACAACAACAACAACAACCGAGGAGGGTTTTACTCTGATGCCCTCTGATCTCTGGACATTTTAAGCCATGTGGAAAAGATTTAGAGGTTTTAAAAACCTCTCAACATGATGTCATGGACTGGTTCGTCGACCATATGAGACTGCTTGATTTGATGTCCCCTCGGATGGAAACGTTGCACACCTCTCTGCTGTTTTATCGTGACTGTTGGGGAAAAGGGACATGAGGGTGAATGTTACCTTATAAGCCTAAATATTACTTTACACAGGGTTCAATTACATCTTAAAGTTAAGGAAGAGAGACGTCATCGTCATGAACCAGAAAGAGGACTGCGACTTTAGAAAGGTTTAAGGAAAATTATTAAATCTTTACCATCTTCTTTAATATGCAAAAAAAATTTTTCTGTCATGAAGGACTGTGGATACTTTTGTTGATAAGACAATGCCAGGTTTCTAGCTAGTAATATTATGGCCACTAACCTGTGTGAAAACAACAAATAAGTCATTATAATTAAAATGCAACCATTATATATAAATACAGATAAATGACACTGGTTGTGTTGAAGTAACATACAGTCTACTAATGAGATTAAAATATTTAATCAGTCAGGAGGACCTTGCTTCGGTTCTCCTCCTTTTTCAATCTTTTCAAGCAAGAAAATCGTAAAACAGCGAATTGATTCACAAACACACACTACGCTGCAGTGTGTGTTCGTGTGCCGGAGGGATGAAAGATACCTCACAAGCTTGTCTGTCTCGTCTGATGAGGTCACTCATCTGTTTCAAAATGATGTCAAGAGTAGGCTTTAAATGTACCAGTGGGCTGTTGATGCTGACTTTGAATATCCACCCTTTTAGTACAAAAAATAATAAAAATGATACCGGACGTGTTCCCACCCTTCATGTCAAAGTTTCCAATCTCTTTTTGAAGTGTCTGTGAAACTGGCTGCTGTACAGTGTGGAAGGAGAGATTCCTATGTAAGATTTCATCATTATCTGCTCAGCCCCATGCTGGTATTAAAGCCGGATGAGGTTTCATGGTTCACAAAACATTTATGGAGCTTCACAGCAAAACAGAGATTCTCCTAAACAACTGGAGCAGATGGTGACTTGTTTTGAACATTTAAAAAACGTTTTAAAAAACAAACGTGGCTCCATTCATCTCGTCTGGAGTAATCAAAGTCTACAGAAGCCCCGAGATTACAAACTGATTTGAAAAGACGATATCTACACTCTTGATGCGTGGTTGAGGCCGTGCACCCACTGCGGATGGACTGCGTGCTAATGCTTTTAGCTTAGCAGCTACAGTGAAGATTTCAGCTTTAAAAAGGGTGTAAGTAACAGCTTTTATATCAATTTGAGATCTCAGGGCTTCCAGAGATTTTGATTACGCCAGAAATCTTTTGTGAACTATGAAATTTCACCTGACTTTCCATCGGCATGGGGCTGAGTAGATAATGACAGAATTTTTTTAATTTTTTTGGTGAACTTGTCCTTTAAATCACGTCTGTCTGAAGTGGAGCCTTTTTAAAACTTTTGTTTTTTGCTATAAACATCTGGTGGGCCAAACTGAACCTTTTGTTGGGCCAACTGTGGCCCACCAGATGTTTTTAGCAAAAAAAGGACAGTTAAAAAAATATATTTAAATATGTAGGATCCCTAATTATTCATATTTTTTTCATAATGGGAGCACAGAGGGAGTTCAGAGGGACACTTTGCACAAGAATTCAGTCAATTAAGTGAACTTGGGATCCTTGAACCATTTTGCATCTGAACAGTTCAGCATCATAGGTGTTTGCTTTCTGCCTCTGGGCCAACAATACATTTCTTTTTTGGCCCTCCAGGGGGAAAAGGTTTGGGCACCCCTGCTTTAAAGAGGTCATATTCTGCTTTTTGGGTTTTTGCCATTCCTTTATTATGTAAAAGGTCTGCAAACTGAAAAAGCCCAAAGTCCACGCCGAAGGGATTTACTCTCTCCCACAGAAAACTCTGCTCCTGCACTGCCTGAAACGCCTGGTTTGGAGTTGAGCCTTTACGTCTGTAACTTGTGCGCATCACTATGTAACAGGCGTTATGTAAATATATATATATATGTATATATTTATTATAAAATATATACACTCCAGTCAGTCAGCAGAAATACAGTTGCTAATGCAGTTGTGGAGTTATTTTAGATCACACTACCTCGCTTGGCATGATCCTACTCTCACCAAAGACTGAACAGAGGCGAGATGTCTCACTCTGTAGCTGAAACGGAGCGTTCAAGACACAGTGTGAAAAGGGATGCTGCAGCAATGCACCATATGAGGAAAATTATGTGTTTTTGAAAATTAAAGCATGTAAACCTATTCTACTAGGACCCCCAAATAAAAGTATGATAATATTACCTATTTAAATCATCAGTATTCAACAAATCAAAGTGTTTACAGCACAGGAGTGTTTGTGTCTGACTCAGTTCTTAACATTTCATTAATGAGTTTATTACAAACACCTGCTGAGTGTGGCTGACCGCCTGCAGGCAGCTCCGCAGGGACTGAAGTGTATTGTTGCTCTATTGACAGCAAACACGTTAAAAGCATTAACAGCAGCCTGCAGGACTGAGAATGTGTCATTGCACCACATTTTCCTGCGCTGCTGAATAACGTGCATGGAGGATTATGGTGCAAATGCGCACGTCTGACTCATTTTCTCTCCGCCGTGGCCGGTTGACCGCACTGTGACTGTTGATGAGAGGTGAAAGCTGCTGCTGGGAGGATTTCCACCACAAGCTGCAGCTGTCTCAGCTGTTCACCTGCAGGACATGAGCAGCCCGCCGAGCCCGTCTCCAGCCCGATGGTTCAAGGCGCTGCGGAGGTAAGAAAGCAACACCTGTAGGAAAGTTGGTCTGTAATAAAGTTGTTCTTCAACAAGTTTTGTTGGAGATTTCTTCCTCTATGCACCTTGAAGTAGCTGAAGCTGTGCCACAAATCCTTACTTTGCTCCAAGTTATTATGAAATGGGACTTTAGATTCAATTTTTAAGTGATGAGGTAATCAGTACAGTAAAGGAAGCAACCAAAGTCAGTGCAAAGTCATTTTTAAAGTGTTTATGTGTTTAAGTAAGTGAATACAGTGAATGAGACACCTCCAGGGTCCTCTGTTCACCTCTACATGATGCTTGGTACCCAAAAGTACCCAAAAGTGTGTTAAAATATTACTTTAGTAAAAGTGACACCCATACAAGTAGTACTTAACTAAAACTACTTAAAGGTGCTATTTGCAAGAAAAGTTGATTTTTGAGTCTCAAGAAAGTCAAATAATGACGCTCTGGGTTTCCTAAATCGTTAAAAACTGTCGCTTTGGCATGTAGAACAGGTCAGCCCCCATCCCAAAGCGTCTTTCGTTACAAATAGCACCTTTAAGTATCAAAAGCAATTTTCTGGCAATAAATGTACTTAAAGCAACAATGAGGAGCTATGAGATTTTGTTGATTTTGGAGGCCCCTGTGGACAAAAGTAGAAGTGATTCCACCGTCGGAGCGACAAAATATAAATATCCTGCTTCTTTTTTACTTGCTAACGTCATACTCACTGTAACTTTCCCTGTAAAATGTAAACACAGACTCAGTCTGCACGCCGCCCTGTTGGCAGACATTAAGAAAAACTAAATTCTTGCTGATGGTCTCGTTTGCTTGTGCAGGTCATAGAGAGACATCAGTATTAAATTTAGACTGTTTCATATTCAGTTAAAGTCCTTGTAGTAGGTTGAAGTATCAAACGTACAAGTATAAGTAAGTGTTGTGGAGTAAAAAATGCCTCCAAAATGTAAATATACTTAGTGACATTCCATCACTGGTCTTAAGACTATTAGACTCCAGCTTTGTTAGTTTGTGCATCACCTGATTGGCTTGAGTAGTTAGGATTTTCCCCATCGTCCCTGCTGCCAGTGAGGAATTTGCATAGGCTCAGCTGCACACTAACTCCATTCAGTCTGAGAATACTTGAGTGGAATAAACATGAGTGTAAAAGTAAAGGCGTGCAGCGCTTGTCAGAGGAACGGCCGGTTAACATGCAGAAGGTACGTGATGATGATGATGAGCTTTGGTTTTTCTTGGCCTGTGGTGTGAAAGTTAGTGACGTGACTGCTGTTTCAGGACCAGGCTGGGGGAGCCGTGTCTGAAGACGTACCCTCTGGAGTGCGTGGATCTGCTGAAAAGGGCCAGAGTCGCCTTTCAGGCCGGACGCACGCTGAAGGAGGGCTTCAGACTGGCTCAGCTGGAGGCTGCGGTGCGGATGCTGGAGGAGCACGAGTGTGACTTTGTGGATGCTCTCGGAAGGGATCTTCATAAGGTGAGGAGGGCATAGCATAGAAGTAGCATATTTTGATACTTAAGTACATTTAATATCATATACTTTAAGACTTTTACTCAAGTACTGTTCATAACTGTGACTTTCACTTTTACTAAAGTAATAGTTTAACTGGATATCTTTACTTTTACTCAAGTATGACATTTGGGTACTTTCTACAACACTGCCTCTGAGCTGACACAATGGTCCAAATACAAATCTTTATGGTATTTTCTTTAACCAGCCACGCTTTGAGACAGTTGTGTCAGAACTGATTCTGGTCAAGAACGAGGCGCTTCATGCCGTCAACAACCTCAAGAAGTGGATGCAGCCACAGCACGTGGAAAGAAACCTGGTGAGACTTTTGTGTTTTGTAAATCCTCATAAGCATCTTCATAATATTATTAGGATTATTATGAGGACTTAAACAACAGTTTTTGGAGAGAACATTCCGTCTGGCTGCTACAAAGAATTGTATTGTGCCGCCAAAGCAGATTAAAACCTAAGTTGCTGTGCCCTTCTTGTAGGAATGAAGTCTTTTTCTGTGAGTCAACCTGTGCACTGACGTCAACTTTCACTCATGAGAGTTCTGTTTAACTTGATTGGTGCAGTCCACCTCGCTGGACGAGTGTCTGGTGGTCAGTGAGCCGCTGGGGGTGGTGTTGATCGTGGGGACCTGGTGTAGTCCCGTCCAAATGTGTCTGGTGCCGCTGGTAGGGGCCATCGCTGCAGGTGCAGGCACTCAAGAGCATTTCATTTAATCAGTTTAATTCTAATGTTATTTTTCCTCACCCAGGTGTCTAATGATGTTTCATTAATTTGTGTAGGAAACTGCGCAATAATCAGCCCCTCTGAGTGCACCGCTCACACAGCAGAACTTCTCCACCGCCTCATCCCGTTCTACTTGGACAATGTGAGTGATTACATAGCGGGGAGGATGGATTGGGTCGTTTTCAGTAATCAGGTTGCAGCAGTAACTTTTCTTTTTGAAGTCTCATGAAGGCTGACTTCATAGCTCAAATATTGAGTGGTTCAGCTAATGCTCAGTATGTAGGATGGAAAAGATTTTTTTTTTTATTCCACTAAATTAAGCCTAATGACTCATTTGTAAGTCTAATCAAGAGGACTACATTCGGTGCTTTTTACGCTACGTTCAGACTTCAATCAGCAGTTTTAATGTGAGCTGAGACTTTAAAGAGGTTATATCAGGTCAGATCTGGAGTATGGAAATCTTCACCTTGTGTTACCGAAGGCCGCCTCAAAACTTGACTCTCAAAATATGATTTTGCAGGTGTGCTCTGTGTAAATGTAATGATCTGACCAAAAGTTCTTGTTTTCCTCAAGGAATGCTTCCATGTGATTCTTGCAGGCACGAATGACTTGCCAGAAGTTGTGGAACTTAAATTTGACCATGTCTTCTTTGCAGGTAAAGATAAAGTTACTATAAAAGCATTTTGATATTTATTGAATCAGTCATTAAAGACATCTGTCGATCCGTAGGGAACGGAGAGGAGGGGAGCAGAATTGCTCAGGCTGCAGCTCGCACACTCACACCTGTCACCTTGATTTTGGGCGGCAAGAACCCGTGTTACGTGGATCAACAGTGTGACATTGCCACCACCGCACAGCGTGTCGCCTGGGCACGTTTTCACAATGCTGGACAGAGCTTGGCGGCTCCCGGCTACATCCTGTGCCACACGGATGTCAAGGCACGGCTGGTGCAGGCCCTCAAGTGCTGCCTGGTGCAGTTCTACGGTTCTGATCCCAGAGAGTCCCGCAGCTATGGCCGCATGGTCAATCTAGAGCTCTTCAACCGTACCAGAGACATGCTGTGGAGATCTGGAAAGGTGGCTGTGGGTGGACAAGTGATAGAAGCAGAGAAATACATCGGTAAGCGGCCTCTGTGTGGGATCCTCTGAAACAAAGCCAGCTGTGTCTTGTGCATCAGATTTAATGCTGTTCTATTATTATTTTTTTCTCTCTGAAGCCCCAACGATTTTGACAGAGGTAGCAGAGCAAGATCCCATCATGCAACAGGATGTTTTTGGTCCAGTTCTTCCTGTTCTGACAGTAAACAATGTGGATGAGGCCATTGCCTATATTAATAAGCAAGAGAAGCCCCTCTGTGTGTATGCATATTCCAGCAACAGCAAGGTACATGAGGGATCAAAGTAAAGACACTCTGTATTCATAGTACAGGCTGGATGCAGCCGGTGTGTGTTCTGATCATGTGCTGGCCTTTCTGACAGGTCATCTCAAGACTAATGACTGAGACCTCTAGTGGAAGCTTTTGCTCCAATGACAGCGTCGTACAGAGTCTGATGGTGGCTCTGCCCTTCGGTGGAGTTGGTAAGTCGGTGGCATTAGAGTACATAGTAGCCTGAAGAAGTGGAATAATACAAACTACATCAACTGTCTGATCACTTTCTCGTCAGGTGCCAGTGGAATGGGTTCCTACCACGGCTGCCGCAGCTTCGACACCTTCTCTCACAGGAAATCATGCCTGCTGAGAAGCACACGGTTTGAGTGTGTAACCTATCTGCGCTATCCGCCCTATGAGGATCGCAATCTGTCTCTAATGACATGGGCCAGCGCCCTGTCCCAGAAGAGCCAGGGCTGGTGCCAGATCCTGTGACTGTGTGGGAGGGCGATAACAGAGCGGTGCTGGAAGAAAGCCGAGTGGCCCCTCAGTCCTGAACAGATCTGACGTGGAAGTGTATTGTTGGTGTATTAAAAATAGATGAGAACAAAACCGAACTGGGGTACAGCCATATCTGACAGAGAGAAAGAGAGAGAGCGCAGTGTGCGTAGTATTTCATCAATCTGAGTGATGACTGAGGATAAGGTGGCTTAATGTTTCTCTGCTGCAGTACCATAACTGTGAGAGCTGATCAAATATGAACCGTGATCCTGTTCATTGTCTTTTTCTCGCCTAAAATGTTTTCAGTGTACTGATTAGCTGTAATATGATATTGTTTATGAATTGGATGCCATACTCTTTCCTGTTTCAAAACGGACTCCAGGCCAAAACCAAGCAGCACCAGCCTGCAGTACGTCACCCATCAGGAGTGTTTATTGGTCTGTTGCAGCCGTAGTGCATTCAGGTTTTTGTTTTCTACTTTTTGAGAAAATGTGAATAGCATAGTCGTTTTTCTGTTTTCTCTGGTCACGTAGCACCAATTTCAAAAATATTTGTCTTTCTCCTGCAGAGACAACCCAGTTGTATGCAAGGGCCATCTATCCAGTGGTGAAAGACCTTTAAATCACCAGGATGTGCATGTATTGGCTGCATTAAACATTATGTGATGAATAAATAAGAAAACAATGTTGGATCTTTTTCAGTTTTATTGATATTTACAGTTTGAATATCCAAAATGAAATGTATGGATCACCAACAACCCTCCCCGAAAAAACAAATTAGGCCCTTGTCTTATTCCTCGTGAGAATCTGGTCATTCTGGTCTTTTGTAGATTTTCTCCTCGCTGCCTTCTTTCATGGCCGCATATCTTGCCAGGGTGAACAGGTAGTCGCTCAATCTGAAAGAAAATGTTGGGAAGTTTATCAGACGTATAACAAAAGAACCACGTATTCATTTAAAAGCAAAGGACTGACCTGTTCAAAAACTTTGCAACATCTGGATCTGCCTCCCCTGACCGCACAATTGGAGCAACACTTTAACAAGAACAAAGATCCATCAGAACCAACTGTGTCAGAGGAGCAAGAGAAATAATTTAACATATGAACATGCTGCAACTGACCTGCGCTCTGCTCTCCGACACACAGTCCGAGCTAAGTGCAGCGCTGCGCTGCTCTTCCCTCCAGACTGTGACACACAATGCATTAGTGTTAGTGTAGCAGGAACAAGTTGGACTCAGTGTCTGACAGATGCACATGTGAGCTTACAGGTAAAATGAAGCTGGTCAGTGGAGGGAGTTCTGCTGTAAATTTATCAATCCAGATTTCCAGGTCTGCGATCGGCGTGGCAGTAAATTTTGTTCTCTCTAAAAAACAGAACAGACAAAAACCCAAATGATCTTGAAGCACACAAGACACAATATTTTACTGCATCACACTAGCTGGCAAATGCATACTTGTGTGACTTTCTCTCGCAGATGATCGAGGGGTGGCAATATTGGAGCCCACGTCTTGTAAAATGCACTGTATCTACAATGAGAAAAGCAAAAACAATGACAGGAATCTTCTATCAGGCTGGTGCAAAATGTCTGCAATGAATGAAGTTAATAAATGCATCATGAAACTCAAACCTTGTCCAGCTGATCTGTGAATGTGTGTCCTTTGTCGACGCAAAACTCTCTGGCCAAGCTGTAATGTACATTTCAACAAGGTCACTTCAGGTGGAGCAGATAACAGAACAAGCTACAAAGTAAACAGAAGAAATGTTACCCTATAGCTGATGACAGCTCGTCTGTATTTCCCAAGGCTTCAAAAATATGATCTTCCTTCGGCCTCCTTTCTCCTGTAAATGTGCTCGAGAAACCTTCAGGAAGAACAGAGTCAACTTTTGTGAGAACAATTTCATCAGACGGTTAGGAACAACTTGTTTTCCTGCTTGAAGAGTTGAAAACCAACCTTTGTCTCCAGTTTTGGTGTATATTTTGGGGGTCCTGTTGTCTCCTTCAGTGGCATAACTGTTGGTAAAAAGAAAACAAATGGAGGAATAACAAGACAATTAAGGCATGTAAACACTATAATAATGTATTTTGTGTTTTATTGGGCTATTAAAAGTTTAAGCTACAGTTACTGGTCACATTCAAACAAAGAGTTTAGCCACTGTGCTTAAATTACCTTTACTTTACACTGTATCTCTCTGTAGTAGCTACCTAGCTGACACTTACATAAACAGTTACATGGCTAGCTTGAACAACACCCAATCATTTTGTAGTTTGACAAAGAAAGGTGATGTATAACTACCTTCTGACTGAACACAATGTGTTCCTTGTTCGGTGCTCGTTTATGAGCCTGCCTGTCCTTAAAACACAGCGCAGGTGAGCAGGTTTGATAATAAACGATGCCATGTTACAGCTAGAAGCTAGCAGCTAGCTTAAAGGTGAACGATAGTAGTAGTAGTGGTTTTTTGTCCCTCCGTAGTGTCCGTAGTTTGTGGGCGTTTCGTTTTCATCGCACGATTGGTCAACTCAGGGAGAGTGCGGGACGCTGATTGGACAGAAGAATACGTGTTCGAGGAGCTACGACGCTGATTGGACGCTGAGAGCCAATCCTATGTTCGGTCATCGTTCTGTGTTTGTAACGTGATTTTTCCACAGCGTGATGTGGAGAAAGTGCTCAGACTAACTTCTTGTACTTTGAGCAAGAACGCTTAAATGTTAAAGCTCTTATTTTCGTCGAGTCTTGATGAGAAACGCAGAGCTGTGTGGCGGACGTGTTGACTTCCTGTTGCTGCTTCGGAGGATTAACAGTCGCTAAAGGGTGTTTAAGCTAGCTGTCAGTGACTAATTGAAGGTGAAGGCTGAGGAGCTGCCCCCCTGGACACATAGTTGTTGTACTGTTACAGAAATGCAAGTCAGGGACATCTACGTGTCTGCTCCAGGGAAGGCGATCCTCCACGGGGAGCATGCAGTTGTGCACGGAAAGGTAACGTGGAAGGACACAGGTGATACTGTGTTTGAGGTTTAAAATGAAGCTGAGTGCATCAGTCAGTCAGAATGATGACTGATGAAACTAATAATTACCTGGAAAGTAGAAAAACACATCCAACAGACGATAAACTATAGTATGCTTTCCTCTGCTTACTTAAGTTGATGTAAAACACACACACATGTGCACTAAATGGGTTAAAACTTGCAGAAGTCTGCGTATTCACCCTGGTGTCTCTGCTCCATTACAGGTGGCTCTCGCTGTGAGTTTGAACCTGAGAACATATTTAAGCTTGAAAGCCAGCACTGATGGAAAAGTTTGCATCAACCTCCCAAATATTGACACATTCCTGTGTTGGGACCTGTCTGAACTGAAGCAGCTGATTCCTTATTCGTGTGGTAAGAGATGATGAAGCACTGGCCACCATCAGCATCTTCATGCACTGTGATTCCTGCTGTTACACCTGTGTCATGCATCACATGGTCCAGACCACACAGGGACAGTTCAGTGTTCAGACATTTTGCATATCCCTACATAAGTGAATTACTACACTTTTGCAGTATTTGTCATGCACACTATCTTTATATCTTTTTCATACAACTACAGATCCAAGTGTGTGTTGTTGTGATATTATTTTTGCAATGTTGATGGTTGCTCATGTTAACAGGTAAAAGGGAGGAGGCGAAACGTCTGGATGCTGAACTCCTGAGGAGGCTCCGTGAATTTCTGGATATATCCAATGGAAACTTGGATACTTGCAACATGGCCACCTTAGCCTTCCTCTACATCTACCTCTCACTGTTTAGATCAAGGTAAGATAGTTCACTTTTCCTCTGAGCATTTCTTCATTTTATTTCTACAACCAGTTGGCTCAGACAGCTTCAAAAATCATGCATTTCAGATATTTTTGATACAGTTGACAACCAGAGAACAGGCCCAGCTGCAGAGCTGTAGTGCCATTTGTTTCAGACCAGCAGTTTCAGTCAAATAAAGGGCACCAAGCAGTGACAGCTAAGACTGTGAGGTGTAGAAATTTTTGTTGAATACTTGATGTATTAATTCTTCTGTCAAGGATCGTCTCAAGCACCGTGTGCCTCTGGGAGAGAAGGGGGAGGGAGTTCTCACCATGTACTTGTTTGATGGTTAAGTCTCAGTTAAAGGGGAAAAAAAAATTTACAAAATCTTGAAAAACTAGCATTTGGTGTTTCACAGACAGGAAATGAATAGTGTTTCTGTTGGTATTTAATGTCCTATGGAGGAAAGTGTGACATAATGATCTCTCATTTCTATTTATAATTGTATTTTATCTGATAAGAGGTAGTGTTCCCTGATACACTACCTTGAAAAATATCGATATTCAATGCCATGGGGGAAAATTAACACCGACGGCAAGACATTTTAGATTTTTCATTAAAAGATAAATATAACAAAGTTATAACATGACAATGAGATGCAACTGTCTTTGCGAGTAGCAGAGAACAGCAGAAAGTCTGTAGCAAACGTTAACTTTAACTGTGACACATTTTTAGAAACATTTCCCTTTTTCCTCTTTAAAATAGACCTTTAAAAATCTCCCCTGTCGGAAAGAAGAGAGTGGGAAAGTGCAGCTGGTACTGGTGTATCGAAGACACATTCAAAATATAAAGCTGTAAAAATCGTCTGGTGGTGGCACAGCTGTTAAAATTGCTGTAATTATTACATCCTGTGCCTGTTTATGACCTGACCTGCAATAGTAAAACACCTCTGACTGGGAGGAAATCTGCAGCCTGCTATATGCTTTATGTTATTTATAAAGTGCTACATGATGTGCTGGAGTGTATCATGCTGGGGATAATTTGCATGTTACATGTTATGCTTTATCACTGCGCCCGCTGCACATACTCACATTCAGATGGTTTTGTTGAAATAAAATTATACTAAATTGTGCAGCTCTTGTCAACTAAATGCCGTAAATGTAAACAAAACACATAGAATATAATAAAGGTCACAAGTATTTGTCACCATTGTGTTTACTCTTCAAAAAACTAAAACTAAAACTTTAGTCATTCCAGCTCTTTCTGAAATGCTTTAGTTCCAAAAACGTTCTCACTCTTTATGTAGATGTTTCCAGAGATTTGTAGGCCATAAAAAAATCCCCACACCTTGAAATGAAGATAGCAAAGAGAGACGGACAGAGAGGTCGGATGTTAGTTTTAGCGACTCCGGCAGCTGTGAACAGGGAAGATGCTCAGGAACATTAGAGCCGCAGGTTGTCGGGAGGTTTAATCTGCGCTGACACGGTGCTGCCGTGTCGGAGAGAGGTGATGGGTTCTGACAGGATGGCCGCTAATGAGAGTCTGGCACTGGGCCACGCTGCAGCCTTTAACAAGTCTGGATGTGTATTTCCCTCGAGAGAAGAGCCGGACAATTAGTTTAGAGTGTTCTCCTGTCTGCCCAAAAGCAGCTTCCCTGACAGACATTGACAGCAATGTCAGCAAGCTGCTGTTGCTTATAGAAATGTATGGATTACTGTTTATTATCCACTCCTTTAAGCCTCCTCTTCTTATGTATACAGTGTATCTGCACCAGTTAATGTGATAGTAAAAAGCAGATATGATACATCAATTAATACAGGATGTTTTTGTTTTGTTTGTTTTTTTGTAAAAAAATAGTATTCCAGACAATAACGCACATAGATTACTGTAACAGTCATTAGCTATCTGCAGCCATCTCTTGATAACAGCAATGAGAGTCATAAATACAGTATATATGTGTTTATATACAGACAGAGACTCAGTTTTTGTGTTTATTGGTATCTTCTCAGTGAGCTGCCCAGCCTGAAGGTGTCTGTGTGGTCGGAGCTGCCGACTGGAGCAGGACTCGGGTCGAGTGCTGCCTACTCTGTGTGTTTAGCTGCGGCTCTACTCAGTGTGAGTGAAGCCATTCCTTCCCCTCTCAAAGAGTGGGATAACACCGCCAGGTAACGACATCTTAGTCAAGGAAGGTCTCTTTTATGGGCTGTGTATGCAGCTTGTGATGATCACTGTTTGAATTATTAGGCCTGATGACTGATGGTCTGAAAAGCGATCACAGAGGTGATTTTACTCCTCACATATCCCACACTTTATAAACAGTCTTGTCAACAGAGATGAAAGACTTTGAATCGGCATGAAATATAATAAATAATGTCTTTTGTAGTAATAATAAGTGTTGTAGCCAAGTGGCTGTATAATTATATCGCACACACCAACGCAAACAAATGTGAAGAATAGACAAGAAGAAAAAAAATGAATGAAAATAGTGTACCATTTCAATCCCTTAAATGTCTGTAATTTTGAATTTACATATATCAGTCAGTTAAAATAATAATATAAAAGTTTTTTGGAGCTCGTTTGAAGTTCATGAATGCTCTTTTACTAAGATCTGTATGACCCATTGATACAGATGAGAGCAGGAAGTCCTCTACTAAGTAACGTCTCTCTTTGTTGTGTTGATCGTATTTTGTTCCTGCCAATGTCACATTTCAGATACATTCATGTCTTTGTTTCCATCCTGGGTTCCTGGTAGTGACAGGGGGAACCAAAGGCACAAATTAAGATGTATAGCCAGTTGGATGTTGTTGTACCGTACCATGCAACAATGATTGCTTGATGACAAACAACATCTGGATGTTCATTTACTGAACATACATCTGTATTTCCCCTCCATGTATTAATGTTATGTTATGAAGATGTAGTCAGAGGTAAGGTGTGAGAGGATCTGTTAGGCTACAGAGGTCCCCTTTAATTAATGAATATTTACAGGTGGTGTCAGGAGGACCTGGAGCTGATCAACAGCTGGGCTTTCCAAGGGGAGATGATCATCCACGGTAATCCTTCAGGAGTGGACAACGCTGTAGGAACATGGGGTGAGGCCTGAAATAATCTGGCATATGGTGTTATACCTCCCTTTGTCTCGGTGAGACACAGAGCACTTTAATGCTCTCCACCATCGTTCTTATTATCATTTGATGATTATCTATTTAATGATTTAGATTCCCCCGTATGTAGGTGGCATGCTGAGATTCTTGGCCGGGAAGATAATACCACTGAGCAGGTACTGACGCTGATTACAATTTTTTAATCTAACACACACTTAATAAAATGGATTTTTTTTTCTCACATAAAACCTTTTCTGGGTGAAATGAGTGCATCAGCAGAGCACCAAAAATAATCCGTCTGTATGAACTCTCTGATCTGTCTGCTTTATTTCCAGGGTGCCGCTTTTAAGGATCCTCCTCACTAACACCAAAGTACCACGTAGCACCAAGGTACTTGTTGCCAGGGTGAAGGACAAGATTAACAAGGTACTAAATGGTTTCTTCCTCCCCCGTGTGTTACTTGCCGACACTGTAATTAATATAATAGGCGGTGCTTTTACATGGCAGATACTCCAGAGCCTGCCGTTGAGTGCCTTCATAAAATATTAAAATTAAACTCTTAGCCAGCACCCCTGTGTGCTGTTGCCTTGGTGACACCAGCAGGTGTGCAGATTTCTGCCTCACACATAGATAGGGCCGGGACGATGTTGTGGCAGTGTTGTGATCAGGCTGGAGCACAACTAAAGTCAAACCTGCCACTTTTAAGTCTGTATACAGCTGACTCATCATAAAACTGCTAGCAGTTTTTTTTTTTAACAATTGCAGGAATGACTTTTTGGTAGAAATGTTGAGTAGAGTGATTTTTTTTTGCTGTTCTGTCCTGTAGTTTCCCTCTATCATGACCCCAGTACTGGACTCGGTTGACGCCATTTCCTGCACATGTGAGAAAGTCCTCTCAGAGATGACCAGCGAGCCCATCACAGGAGAACACTACAATATTCTTGAGGTACAAAATATGAATAGATTGTGTAAAGCATCTTGCATTGTAAACGTCTTATTGAGACTTTACTGAGGTAAAATTTAATTTGAATACAAAAGTCCTTTTTTTAATATAAAATGCATTTTCTCTGCCAATAGCAACAGGTACTAACTACTGTGTCATATCATTGATAGGAGCTCATTGACATTAACCAGCACCATCTGAACGTGATGGGTGTGGGACATCCTGCCCTGGACACACTGTGCCGGGTCACATTGGCCAAAGGGCTCCACAGCAAGCTAACCGGCGCCGGGGGCGGAGGCTGTGGCATCACTCTTCTACGACCAGGTACAAAAGTGCCTGTAGAGACTTACATTTTAAGTATAATTACTGATGCGTTATGGACATTAACCGCACCTCACTTATATAGAAGACATTCAAGGCAGTGACCTAATTCAACACAGGTGTGCAGCAGACCACACCCAAATGGGTATAAACGCTTAGCCAGAAACAGACAGCCAGGCTTCTTAACCCTGAATACAATCACAAGAAAGATTGAACAGGTAAAACTATCATTGTGGCCTGCTGGGACCACGACACTTAGTGATTGCTGCCACGCTGCAATGTGCACTGGACCTTAACTAGATAGATTAAGACTTTTTGCAGCTTCCATATCCTATAACCCCTTAAACATACAGCCTCCTGTTACCATTCCTGAAAATGTATGTAAAATGATCCTAGAAGGCCTTTCCCAGTCTAACCAAAAGTAAATTCAAAGCTGTTATTGAACTATTTGGAGTGCAGGCATGGTTAAGGGCCTTTTTGAAAGATAAAAGTCTGAAGTCTTTTTCTCAGACAGTGAGAAGCTCTGTAAGTACTTCACACTGAAGTACTGATTATTTTTCTTACCCGAATCTTTCAATGCAAAATTAAGCCTGCAGATGACCTATAACTGCCCCTATTAGCAGAAAAACACAATGGGTCCACATCACACAGTCTTACATGGTCTGAGTACATACTTCAATTTAATAACAGTATTACTGAAAATGAACACTTCAACACATTTTTTTCTGAGGAAATATCCAGGCGCCTGGCAAAATAAATGCCCTCATGTGACCCCCGCCTGAGAGTGAATAAAGGTCCTAATAACCCCCTTTCAGACACACGGCCTCTGGTAATGACAGCATAACAAAGACACTGTACTCGTTTGTGCCCAACAAGCAGCCATTTTTGCTTTAAGATGCCAAAGACCCTTTAAACCTGTTACCATGTAGAGACGACTGTTCTGTTAGCTAGTTGGGACATAAAGAGGGAATAGAAGAAAGATCCAGAGCAAACACAGACGGTGTGACTGTCTCAAGGTAGATGATAACAGACCTCAAACTTCTATCATAAAGCTATTAGCATACAGCTAGTAATTATCCAATAACAATATACCCACAGACAGTTTTTAAGATAACATTGAACTGCTCATCTTTTGTTGACTTTATGTCAAAATCAAATAACAAGTGTGAACAGAACTGGAGGGAACCAGGCAAAGGTGTTTTACAAAAAGACAAACAAAACGAACAGTGTGTTTTCTGACTTTGGTCACAGCCCTGCAAAAATTAGACACATCATTTATAAGGTATCTTTAGTAACTTAAGATGTGGACATAAATGTAATGCAAATGTCATATATTTAGAATTTGGGATCTTTAAGCATCCATTAACCGGTAAAAAGGTTTTTCTTGTCCAGTTTATTAATTGAAACCCTACAGATGTCTATAAGTTGACCGGCCCTGCGGAAAGGAAAACTGAAAGAGATATTGTGAAATATCTTTCCCAGACGGAGCTGATTTGGACTGGCAGGCTCAACACAGTGGTCTCCACAGGCCTTAATGATAGTTTTACTTTTTTAACATCATGTTTGATTTTTGATGCATAATTCAGCATTTGTGTTCTTTTTATTTCTGCTCTCTGTACTTGGTTTATAAGCCTGAGTCTGTCCTTGTTCTATAATGAATTCAATTTAATGCTGGAAGTTTGATGAACCAAACTGTCAGGACTCCTGCTGACAACAAATGTCGTGTTTTCTCACTCTTCCTCTCTGAAGTGTTGAGATGGCTTTGCTGTGCGGGTACTTCTGTGCAATTTGGATACAAGGAAACTTTGTGTGATCCTCGCTTTGACAAAGCAAACAAGCTAAGAACCTGTGAGTTCAGTCTTTGTTTATGCCTGCAGCAGAAGGAATTTTAATAAGTTCAAATTCCTCTAAATAGACCTCTAAATGCTTTATTTGTTTTCTTAGCAAATGACTCCATCTGGGTGAACTGCAGTTCTGGTATCTTTCTCACATGTTTGCAGAGATCGCACAGACTCCAGAGTGACTTGTGATGAGCTGTTTGTGTGGCTCCTTTTCTTTTTTAACTGTAGCCCACCCTGACATGACGTTATTATGACCTGTTTATCTTGTAGAGACCGACTCCTCCGTTGTCCAGACTACAGCGCAGGAGTTGAAAGACTGCGGCTTTGACTGCTGGGAAACGAGTATCGGTGGGCCGGGCGTCCAGCAGCACTCTCCTCTCTCTGTGAAGGAGGAAGTTCTGGAGATTTTAACCCGTTATTGAGAAACCACGTGTGACTCTGGCTGATCAAGAAGATGGACGCGCTGCTCGTCTCTTTTGTTGTTTCAGTGCTCTTCTAATGGACCGAGGAAACTCTCACAACGAGTGGAGCTGGATGGAGCTTCCTGAAGTGTTAATTATAGATTTTACTGACTGACTAATCGTTTTGAAAACCAACAAGACAAATGTTGAACGAATGACTGGGAAAATGAAGAGGAATTTATTTTTTTTGTCAATCATACTCAAGGCACAACTACATGTATTGAGCGGTTTGTCCACTAGATGGCATCAGAGTCTCATGAATGTTTTTTTATAAACAGGATTTATAGTACGAGGCTCTGATAAATTGATTAATGTGCAAGTGAAGCACCGGCAGAATTAATTTATAGTTTCATCCAAATTTTTTAAAGCAGGAGGGCCAACCTGTCTTAATGGATTAAATGATTGTTTAATCATCATTAATTGCTCACCGCTGGCATTGTATAATGCAGTATTGTTGGATAGCTGCTAGAATGAAGGTGGTAATTTGTAGAATTCATCTTACAGAAATAATAATGTTTGATAAATGTTGTTCCTTAACAAAACTCAAGGGCCATTATTCAGATTTCTTCTTTAGTCTTCACAGTTCTTCAAATAGGTTTATGAATGCGGCTGTGCGTTCATTTCTCTGACTCATGAACACTGTTGGTGAGAATATGTTTGATAAGGCTGAGGCCAGGAAGTTATAACGTCATAAATTGACCCTGAGGACTGTTTGCATAAAATAAACTTAAAGGTGCACGCCGTAGTTTCGGGGAAGGGATTTTAATAAAGACATTGACTCATTTTTTTTAATGTGTAAACAAACTAAATAAACAAACTCTCTTTGTTTTCATGACTGAACAAACCGAATAAACAAACTGACCTTAAAGGACAACACAACTTCATACTGTTTTACTGTGTTTATATGTGGCGGACCCTGCCACCTTTCTAGCTTCAGACAGTGTTTTCCTCTGAGAACAGCTTGTTTATTCAGAGGAGGAACAAATAAATATATCTTGAGTTTTTTATTATTATCTCATCAATATTATTTGAATTTCTTCTCCAAAACTACATGTGTGCCCCTTTAACTCTCATAATTATTCTTGTATGTTGCTAACAGTTTTTTGTTGTGCGTTTACTTTTAACATAAAAGTTAAATGCAAAAATGAAGCTGAAACCAGAGAATTTACTGTGATTTATTCATAGAATAATATAAAACATCTGTCACGGTTTGGTTGAAATTTTATGTCAGAATAATGTAACGCAGCCACGAGCTGTTTGTTTCCTCTGTTAGGGACTAACTGGCTGCGTTGTTTTGCTAATAGAGGACGGGGAGAGGGGGACAGCAGGAGCGTGTGGCCTCTCTGGAGCCTCTGGATTAGCGCCACTATAATGTGAATCAACAACAAGCAGCGTCCTTCTGTGAGTCACACATTTGTGCTGACACATATGCACACACACACACACACACAAACGTGCGCACACACACACACACACGCCAGCTTTCCCAAATTCAGCTCCACCTAATTGCTCATCCTCCTCGGCGTTACAAAATATTCTGCACATGCCGCAGATACAGAAGACGGATCTGTTTAGAATATCCCTGATTTGGGGAAAAGGTCATTGCGGGATTCAGTTGAGTCTGAATATCCATTTCATTTTCTATTTTTTAAATGTCATGAAGATTGAGTAGTACGAATCTGGCAGTGTACGTGAATAAACAACATTTGTCACCCTCCCTCCTTTTCCGCCTGGCCCCCTCTGTCCTCTTGAATTGTGTCATCTTTATGTCAGGGCAGCCCCCCGTCAGTGTGCCGCACAGTTGCCCCTAACCCCTGCTGGAATTTAATTACCACTGCGCTTTTCAATTGAAATGGCATTGACGAGGGGGGACAAGAGGGAGACAACAGAGCCTGTTTCATTTGAAGCCCCTCTCTTTCTTTTCTGTCTCATTCTCTCTCACTTCTTTTACCCCTGCAAGGCACAGATGGTATTTTTTTTTTTTTTTTTTTTTTTTTTATCAATGTCAGCGCCTGCTTCTTTCTGCTCTGATGAATAGAATCTAAAGAGGCCCAGAGATTATTTCAGATAACAGAGGGAGTGAAGAAAAAGGGGGTCAAGGATAGAGGGAGAATGTCAGAATCTGAGAGATATGGTGAAAACAGTGTGCTGGTGGTGCGGAAGGAGACGTACAAATCATTTAACATTTAACGTTTTAGGGAGTTTTGTCTGGATGGATCAATGCGGGAGAATCAAGGACGTATAATTCATTCTGTCCAAGCAGGAGGAGTGAAATGTTAAATGTGAATTTGCTGAGTGGTCATGCTCACTGTGGCACATTCCCTCTGGTCTTTCAGTCGACTGGTGAAATGCTTGTCAGGAGCCATTAAGTTTGAATACAGAATTAGACGTGACTGACAAGATATCATGCTGCTGTTGGCCACTGGTTTTACTAAAAGGGTTTTCAGTAAAGGCACTTCCTACAGCGAGAATTTTCATTTGCATATAAATGCCTCAGGATCAGAATATGTTGTGGGGTTGTTATTTTGGAAAATTACACGTGTGTGTATTATGATTTATGTCATGATATTTCTGTCAGAGGGGGAAATGCAGTTGTCCGCAGCGGGGAGGTTTCGAGCCACCGTCCTCTCCCGGCGTTAACGCCAGCGCACTGACAGAAGAAGCATCAGCATCATGAGCTCCCCTCAGTCATGATGGGATGTATGATCCTCCGGGGGGTGTTTGCCCTTTTGGTAAGTGGGGGCTGATGGACGGTGTTGATAGCAGGGGTACAATTAAGACAGCGGGGTATCAGGGTGCTGTCAAAGAACTTTGAGGATTTAGCTTTAGGGATGAACATTGTTTAAATCCCAACTAATATGCTGTTGGAGTGCAGCTTTCACCATGTTGGACCTTGATCCTGTTTGTCTAGTGATGACACAGCGGGACCCCTCATCTATAGTCACATATGTTGAGCAATTGTGAAGAATGATTTTGTTTTCCAGCGATTCACAATATGGATTTTTTTTTTAAGCTGTTATAGATAACTGATAATTACCTGCTTCTCGTGGCCACTATTGATAAGATAACCGATAATTTCACATCTTTGTAATTTAGAATTAGTTCCCAACCTGTAATTTATGCACACCTTAGGGTAAGAAAGGCTTAGCAACGATTAATGATTTAATATTCCAAAGCTCTAATATGATTTTTTTTCTGTGCGGCTAAACTCATAGACTTTTGCCCTCCCTGCAGACCAGGTATTACAAACTGCGATGGTGTTGTTGTCGTCTGAAACGGTAAAAAAACGTCCACACTGGTGGCGATATTTTGCTCTCTTGTCTCTACTCTGTGTGGCTCTACCCAGGTGCAGCGGTTTGATGTGAAGAGTGTGACAACAGCATGCTGCCCTTCTTCTCTTCCTCCACCTTCTTCTTTATGTGCGTTCATGTGTCGGCATAATCGGAAAAAACGACTCGGAAAGTCTGAGAAAATTATGGCACATGTTGAGTTGTTGCCAAGTTGATATCATATGATGCTGAAACATGCCAGACGAAAGTAAACATTGGGTTGATGGTAAGAAACTTACTGTTTATCAAAGTCATGTATTACATATCAACTTTTGTCTCACCTGTAATCTGTAATATGGTACTTTAAGTTGTAACTGTTGCTGTCCAGGTAGAGTGACCTATATTAGTTTGAAACTCATTCCCAGTTCCACCTCGACACACATGAACTTACTGAAGTCAGAAGAACGAGTTCCCAACTCCGGAAGTGGGGCCTTCCAAGGAGCACATGAATGCAACATATTAGTTTAGCATATTAGCATGCTAATGGTTGCTAGTTTGCACTAAACACAAAGGACTGAGTATGATGGGAATGATAGTTTTGCAGGTGTTTCATTATAAATCAAGTGTTTGCCAAGTTTTGACCTGATGCTGCTGGAGGAAAACACGAATGTCTGTGCAAAATTTTCAGACAATCCTTCCAGTAGTCGAATAAAAACAAAAACTGCGAACCTCATGGTCAGAGGATCACCAAAGTAATTCAGACCCATCCTCAGGATTTCCCCAGAACTTCACATCTACCTAATAGTTGGGATAGTCCAGCTTGGACCAAAATGGGAGGACCGACCATCCAACAGACTGACTAGCACGGCTACAAAAAGCAAACACTGGAGGAAGGACTCAAAAATCAAGCCTGATTTCTGTGGCAGGATTTTTTTCTGCTTCTCCTGGTCAGTTAATCTTCTGGTGACCCATAAGAGTTTTTCTCTGCGGGGCTCCCGACCTCCTCTTAACTCTCACCGTTAGACAAAATATTGCAGATGAGGTTCCCACCTGCAGGATGTGTTTGGTCTACAACCGGGCTTCACTCATGTTTATGAAACGAGCCCGCAGTGTATAGACCTGCCTGAGCTGTATTATTGTAAACATCTGAAACACATGACACAGTGCCTCCCAGTCCACGTCCCATTTTCCATCATGGAATTGTATCATGTCGTCGTATTGATCCAGTAATTGATTCTGTGAAGTGGAGGGCACCTGCAACATACTCTGTCATTCCTCAGTGCCAGGAGCGCTCTTGTTTAATTGCAGGCTAAGGCACTGGTTTTTCTTGTTGCCTTTGAAAAGCCTCATTGATTTTTATACTACCCTTCATCCGCGCTGTTCTCCGTTTTAAGAGCAAATCCCCTGTGTCGAAGTTGCCCAAAATGTAAAAGTATGAAAGCTGTCAGCGTTTTCAAAAGGCTTCCAGGTGCAATCCAGACACATTAACACTGAAGTTAAAATAGGCAGGCGACTGTGTTTTTAAAAAAATGTTTAAACAGAAGAAGGATGAAGAAAGGCTGAGCTTTATTCTGCCAGTCTCTGTCTCATATGGAGCCAGTTGAATGTGAGGATGTGTTGAAAACACCCTGAAGGTCAAAGTTCATCACTTAAAGGGGAAATTCCACCAATTTTATACATTAAAGTGTGTTTACAGGTCTTGTGTAGTACTGCGTATGTGAAAAATAGTAGTATAAACTCAGAGGAAGCTGCATGTAATGGGATAAATTGCCTCCAGTGATGTCACTTAGTAGCTAAGTTGCATTGTGGGTAATGTAGGCTTCAGATTTCGAAAAAGGAAGAAGAATGTGAGGAATAAAACATCATTCATCATTTGTTTTTAAACTGTCCATAATGTCCACCGGTCAAGAGTGCAATGCTCGACCGGTGGACTGCTTTTCAATACTGCCGCCTACATTACCCACAGTGCAACGTATCCACAGCTGTTAAATTGGTGGAGTTGCCCTTTAAGATCTGCCTGTTTGGATTGTTTTTGTTAAAATGAACGGATCTTGGGAGAAAATATTCAGTCTTTGGGAATAAATCAGCAGCCGAGCTGTATTTCTGGTATCACAGAGCAGCTATGTTCAATCAATTGGATTTTTTTCTATTTGTTTACATGTATGGCTCTTGTACAAGAAATATATTATACTTTGATGATGTATTGCATTTATTAATCTGAAGCCACTAATCCAAACAGGGATTGTGATTTTTTTTGTCAGGCTTTAAACTGCAGTTTAGAAACTGGCACAGAAATATATTCAGTGCATTAGTGTCTATATAGAACAAAAATACCCTAAATGAAATTTGATTTGCATTAATTTGAGAAGCAGCTTATCTAACATTCATACTTTGAACTTGCTTTGAATTAGAAATAGGTTCTCATCATTTCCCTGGGATTGCAGCCAATTTATTGGATTCTGTTTTTTTTCTCTCTCTCTCTCTCAGAGGCTCTGGGAGGAGGATGATCTCAAACTGTTATCACATGACACCGGGTGATTGATGGACCATTAAAATGTCAGCCAGATGTACTTAAAACCACAGCTTTTAGGTTGATAAATCATGGCACAAATGGATACATAAAGCTGTTAGAAACAAATATTCCCATGCAGAGCTATCTGCAGTCAGATTATAATGGATGGTCTTTCTGCTCGTCTGTCTGTCTCTCTGTATGTCTCTGTCTTCACATTTAGCCCCT
This sequence comes from Pagrus major, assembly GCF_040436345.1. Lineage (NCBI taxonomy): Eukaryota > Metazoa > Chordata > Actinopteri > Spariformes > Sparidae > Pagrus > Pagrus major. Next base: position 37,707,588 of record NC_133219.1, on the reverse strand, counting down.
CTCCCAGTGTATCTCTCGACCACTGCAGTCATGTAATTACAATGGGACAGGTAGGAGTGTTCATATTTCATCTGCTGCATTCAGGATAACATCTAATAATCCGAAAGCGTTGCAAAATTGGTATCTCGTTGCTCATGCATTATGAATGAGTCACTGATTGCTTTTTTGCATAGATTAGCAATCATTTCACAGAAATCTTTCATATAAAAATGTGCCAGGAGGGTTCTATCTCTTTTTCTGAAGAGTTGAGGTGACACATCCCGCCGCTTTTTAAGATAAGACGGATCAGGTGATACCACTTCTCCCCCTTCTGCCCCTTCTCTTGCTCTGTGACTTATTCTCCATGCATATCATCACGGGGGGGAGGGGGATAAGTGTAATTTTCAGCCCACTTTGCAACTGATTGCTCACTTAGTGAATATATTCAGCATCTGCAGTGTTATTGTGTTTGGAGCCAAGTGGCTAAGTACCGCTGAGATTCTTTGGCATGAAAGTAAACATTTGCAGACTCCAGAAGTGCATCGAGGGAAGCAAATCTTCTTCTGAGCTCTGAGATTGTGCGCCCTACATATGGATTCCAGTGACCTCTGGTTGTCCTGACGTGCAGCTTCAGATGGGCGTAACACATAAACGGGCTTGTAAGGTCTAGTGGTTAGGAAAATAGACTGGTGACCAGATCGCAGTGTAAATTCCCAGGTGAGGTTCACATACCACTTTGGTTTCCTGTCAGGCAAATCACCTGTTTCACAGTCACAGATGGCGACATCATTCAGTGACATATCAAGTCAACTCTCACAGAGCGCTTGAAGAGAGTTTCTTCAATCATTGGAAAAGTTGTTTGTATGAAATTCTTGTTCTCTGGCCCCTTGAACAATACTCATACAATATATATACAAAGAAAACCACAAGGAATGAGGAAGAGAAAATAGTGCAGAAGTTATAAATAGTTTAAATATAGTACAGAATAGTGGTAGACTGGTGTAACTGTAATATATGTAAATGTAGCCTATTCTTAAAGGTGCAATATGTAAGAATTTTGCAGAGATATCTATTAGCTAGCTAGCACCGGCCCAAGAGGTGATAGTGAGTTACTGTAGCCTCCAGTTTGCCCTCAGTCAAACAACAACAAGGGGGTTTTCTTGCCAGGTTTGGCTCCCGGCACCCTGGGCTGACGTAACCCCAGCACAGGCCCCTGTGAGTGGACATGACCTGATGCCTGACCCCCCATCACTCCTCTCCTACGTCACGTCTCTCCTGTCCCTGCCCGAACCCACCATTTCTTTGTCGTCCCCTGAATCAAAATCAGACCGGCTTCGGTCCTGGCGATGAATTCAGTGCTGCTCCCTGCTAACATGCTAACGCACTCCTCTTCCCGACACTCCCCTGGTATTCTGAACTCCCAGTCCTGGCAGAGTCAGCTAAAGGAACTGCTATCTGCACGGCTTACTCAAACAAGCCCACAGGAACAGCATCAGGCTTTAAAGCCAATTTGTGTCGCTCCACATGATGCACTGGAGAAAGAAGCAGTTTTAAAAGAGTGTCACAACTCGTAAATTACATATTTCACTATCATAATTTTAGCCATTCGGTCTAATAACATTTGGAAAGCCTAGACGAAACGCATGATTAAACCAGAAGTTAGCCGTCTCGGTCGCCTAAAGTCTCTAGTGTTCACACTCTACGGGCCCCATAACGCGGAAGATCTGGGTAATTTTATACCCATGGAGTTGAGCTTTTTTGGCTTGATGCGCCACTGAGCAGCTTTCATAGGGATGAGCATGGTGCTGTCTGTGACACTGTGTCCAGATTTCCCTTGTTTTACCCATGGGCTCACTGAGCTAACTACCTGAAAGCAGTTACAGTAGCTTACCAATTACTCTGGTGACATGCTGACCCTTATTTGTTTGGAGTATGAATTCAACAGCTCGCTAATTCCTTCATGTGGGGCCTTTTAATGAGAACTGGATGTAGACAGGCAGTAACAGGTGAGCAGAGCAACATGTAGCTGTAAATGAAACAATCATTCTCAAACAAAAGACTTCTGGCACATAAAAGCTTTATTATCACTTTTAATTTAAGCTTTTGTTTGATGCTTATACACTCTTACACTTATACACAGACTTGATTTTCAGCTCTGCCTCGTTACTGATTGAATAACAAAGGAAAAGTGTCACCAGCCTGAGAGTGCGCGATGTGTGAATGCCTGCGCTGTGTCTCCCGTCGTAACCCCTGGCCTTTGCCCCCTCCCCCAGATGGGCAGTCTCTCAGCCAAGGCCCTGTGGAGGTTGGTGCCCTCTGCCTGACAGCCTGTCACTGTGCTATGGTGGTGATTTTTTTTTTCTGCAGGAGATGGTGTCTGATTGGGAGCAGTGTGTGAATAGCCCTGTCACACTCGATAAGCCAGCAAGACGACCTGTGACGGGGACATATGGCATGTTTGACAGGGAGAGAGGGTGCGAATCGCACTGAATGATAAAATGGTGTTTTTCCCCCTTCGGCAATGTCATGCTTTCAGGCAAGCGTGTGGACCATCGCTCACTCAAGCGGCTGACTCCGGCCTCCTTGTGACATCTCCTTCAAGGTCCTGGGCTTTTCTGCCTCGCGCCTGGCCAATTCTAACACTGCAAGTCTGTGCTGCCACAGCTGCTCCGTTAACTTGTCGATGTGGGGAAACATAATTGGATATCAGTTTAGTTTAGCGATGCAGACTGGGAAATTCATCTTAAGAGCCTGTTCGTCAGAGCTCCTCTTAAAGCTCTCCAGCACCGCAGCCCCTTCATCCTGTCTCTTTTCCAGCCTGTCACACGCCTCACACTGTTGATTAATACACACACAGTCTCATCAGACGACTCTAATTGATGGGTTCAGCCTCCTCGGGACCCTGATTTATTTAAAGGGCCATGAACGCTGAAGAAAAGAGAAGAGAGGGAAAAGGAGGAAGGAGACAAACAGGCTTGGATTTAAGTGTGTCGGGGAAATTATTGAGTTGAACTGCACGCCTCTCATCCTTACTGTCAGCTGGGTCTTGACTTCTGGTGTTGCAGCCTCAACTCCTATCCTGTCAAGTGTCACATTGTCTGTGTTTGTGGCCGTGACAGACAGCCCAGGTGTCACACTCAGGCTTCAGTGCACCATCAGGCACCCCTGCTCCGGTCCCCAGTGGCTCACAGTCAGAGAGACAGCACAGTCCAATAACCCCTCTCAAACCCAGCATGTCTCGCTCCCCGGGGACTCCCCTGTGGAGTTTACTCTCTGTCCATTGGGCCAGAACTTAGAAACTCTGCCAACAGTCACATGATCCTGCTTTCACTCTGAATGCTAATTATAACACTCCAACTGCTACAGTGCTACTTCTGCCATTATTATGACAAATATGTCCTTAAATTCAGTGGTCGGTCAGTGTTGACGAGGGGGATTTGAGAAAGGTTAGCAGACATTATTGCTTTTAAACAGTCACTTCTATCACTGGTCGTCACACCTAAACCTCGTTGTAGCTGCCAGTAGTTCCTGAAACAGTTTCACCATAGAGACATTGAGGCCCTTCGCAGGGCCCGACCTGGAGCTTGGGGACACTTGTGCTAATCTAGCTAACTGTATATAAGTTATTAACTATCTGCACTTCTACCAGCTGCATAATTAAACGCTGCTTTTAATACTTTAGGTACATTTATGCTGATGATACTTTTTGAATTTTGAATGCAGTACTATTTAGTATTTTTGAACATAGTGATGCTACTTTTAAAGGTCCAGTGTTTTGCAGATTGCAACAAACAAAATAACCCTTGTGTCACCCTCAACCTATGGCAGCTGCTTAAAACTCAAAGATGCCCTCTAGAGTCACAACAACAACAACAACAACATAATGGACTCCAGAGGAGGACCTGAGGTAATGAAAAAACAACAATTCTTAGTTTCAGGTGATATACTGAATATAATATGTCAGTTCTGCTCATAGATCCTCCACAATCCCCCGAAATTCTGTATACAGGACCTTAAAGTAAAGGATCTTCTGGAGCTTCACAGCAAAACAGCCTTGTAGCGTTCTCCTAAACAACTTATGTAGATTGGGACTTGTTTTAAAATGTTAATAAAAACAACAGAATAAAACATGGCTCCATACAGCTTGTCCGTTATAATCCAAGTCTCCGGAAGCCCCGAGATCCCAAATTGGTTATTTGCATCCTTCTTTAAGCTGAACTATTCGCTGTAGCTGTCAGGCTAAAAGTGTTAGCGGGCACCCCGTCTGAAGCGAGTGCTGGAGCTCTACGGTGAGTCGAAGGTGTAAATAACATCATTTTCAAATCAATTTGGGATCTCGGGGCTTCTGGAAACGTGGATTACGCTGGACAAGCTATAAGGAACCATGTAATGTTTTTTACCATATAGAAATCCCCCAGCTAAATCAGTTGTTTAGGAAAATGCTGTGAAGAACTTGTGGACTACAGAACTTCTCCTGACTTTCCACTGGTGACTGAATTTTTCATTTCTGTGTGAATGTTTTCTTTAATAATGTGGAAATAGCGTTAACTGTATTTCCAAGCCTTACAGAGTAATTGAATTGGAAAGAAAACAAACATTGCTGTTGTTGGATTTGGATTTGTAGCTTGAAAACAGTAATGATCAGTTATTAGTGCTGCTGTTATAATTTTCCTCCAAAGTTAAATGAGTCTGGCCTCCTGTTTGTGTTTACATTCATTGAGAGGGTGTTGTATAATTCAGTCACAGTTTGGCCTTCACTTCTTGCATATCCATAAATTGTTTTGACATTTTTCCATTTCTCAGCGCTGCTGTCCATGCCCGTGTGAGTACTTTGTGACAGCTGCTGGTCCACTGGACACAGTTTGAAGCTGAGCCGAGATAGGCCAGGACCTTCACTCATTGACCCCCACATCAGATTTTTTTGTTCTGGATTCTATCAATAAGGCTTGAGTGGCATGCTATCCCCTCGTACAGCTGCTCTGTTGAATGCTAAAGCGGACTCGGCCTTCCAGCGAGAGATGACATCAGTGTTGTGACCGTCCTGCTTTAGTGCCATCAGGGGACGAGATGGGGTCTTTATCATCACGCACGTTAGTGATGCGCCCTCTCTCTCTGCGATGATTGTTTGTTTATCAGCTGTTTGGGTCCTTGGTTGTCAGAGAAACCTTAGTCAAGTAGCCATTTTAAAGATTTCGTTCCCTTTTATTTCCTACATTTTTTTTTACAAGATTATAGGGATAGCTGGCACTACAACAATATTCATAAATATGCATAGAGGTTTGTTAAACACTAGAAACACAAAAGTGGCCATTTTGCATGATTGCATTCACTCACAGGAGGATGATACTGTGGAAGAAGCAATTTTAAAGAATCGGGAAATAAATCAGCTTCTTTGATTAGCAAACAAAATCTGTGACTGTTTTGAACGGAGGGATATTTTAAGGACGGGGAACAAATAAAGGAAAACAAGACGTTTTTTGATGCAGGAAACACAACTGAGGGAGGATGTTGATCAGCGTGGAGGATCGCTGTTAATATAGTGTGCTCTGATTATAGTGTACAGATTATACACAATCATGTATATCATTTTGATTGTTATCATATTAAAAATCTACACGTTAAACATCTTATTGAATATCACATTAATTACCCCATAGTCATGTCTCCAAATGTTTTCGAATGGACTACATTTACATGTCACATTTAATTTTTCTCCCAGTTTATCTCACTGCTATGTGTTTCGTAGTTAAATGTATTCATTTTTAAGGAAGTGATAATGAATTCGCATCAGTCTCACAGCTCAAGAGATGATTACTGATTTCTGTTTTAAGCAGAAAATGATTCAACACTTGCTGAACGCATTTTAAAGTATCCTGTCCTTACCAATCATGTATTACATCCATATCAGGGAACCCAGAGATTTTCTTTTCTCTGCCTGGACCTCTTTTCATGTGCTTGTGATTTTTTCCATTAGATGTGTAGCAGGAAGAGAGGAAAAAAAGATCCCAACCACTGAGGATGAACACCAAAGTATTTAGTCCTCATCTGTAGTCATGAGGGCATCAGCGCTGATGAGCATGGTCAGGGTCACAGCACTTAACTCTCTAAAGGAGGACCAGTGCTTGTAATCACATAATATGTATGATCTCTCATTCAAGTGGAGCTGACATTCGGCAAATGCAAATGCTTTCATGGACTGTGCAGCTGTGAGAGTTTCACCCTCTGCATGCTTGGTATGATGTATGGTACCATTATGTAAAGCATGCCACATGTAGGCTGTAATGCTCAGGTTGGAAGAATGATTGACATAATATTGACTATTATTTTTAGCACAGCGTGCAGACTATCATTGCAGTAGATGTTCAATTTGCCTGCATTCTGCAGTGGATAAATTGAACCCGAGGGGATCATGCGGTAGCTGCAGCCCCTCTCTGTGCTGTCTCTCCCACTCTGTAATTAAGAACAACATTTTGTGTTAGATTATAGGGGGACCCATCGTGCCATTGAACTGGTCTGCCTGATTAATAAAAGGCAGCTAATTTCAGTAGAGGAAGGCAGCGCTCCAAAATGGCTCCTAATTACACATTAGGAGTGTGAAAGGCTCCTGCCGCTCCGGCCTCAATCCTCCACCCAACCCGCAACCCCTCCCCAGCCGGGGTGCATGTGCTGGCCCACCAGCACATTAACGCCGCTCCCAGGAGTGGCTAATTCCAGCCAACCCGTCGGCACAATCAGTGGCAGATGTCAGGAATCGAAGATGATGAATTATGAATATCCCGGAGATGTGGATAGGATACCAGCGTTAGGGGAAAAAAGATTCCTCTTTTTTTTCCCTGTGCCATTTTGGGCAGCCAAATAAGCAGACAGATTCAGGAGGAGTGTGCAGTGGTTTGGAGTGATTGATTTCTATTCGTCATTATAAATGGGGTCCGACTGAAATTGGATGTTTTAGTGAAGTCGTCAAGGACTTTATGAGTTGGAGGGGCTGTCTGGCAGTGTAGGGACTGTGCCTGACTGTGATAGCAGTAATGACTTCCTCTTCTCCCTCCCCTGGGTGGTCAACTCAAGGGCTCAGGCAGCTGGGAATGATGTCCCGGAGAGGGCAACACGAGCCTCTCAGTGCACAGCATTTGCATGGCTACATGATTACAGCTGAAATGGAGGAGGTGTGGTGAGGGTCGGGCAGGGGGTGGAAGGTGGTGACAGAAACAGCTGCAGAGGAGAGGACAGGAAATGGAGAGCTGTTGTTTTCCTTGCAATTGAGCCACATCCATCCAGAGAGGCATGATGGGAATGCTTTGATGAGACAGAACTGATACTTCTGCACCGGCGTATAATAAAACTCTGCTTGATGTAATTACATTTACATACCTTGTAGCCCTTTTTTCCTTATTAGGATTCAGTTTTAATAAAGATTGAGTCGAACTGAGATTAATTTTAATAGATTTTTATCCAGCTGAAGATAAATTGTTCTACTTTTAAGCTGCAGGCAGGTGCAGGTGCTTAAACTATGCCTGACCTTTAAACATAACCTTTCCATATGAATGCAGGAGAAGCAGTGGGCACTATCGGCTGCATCCTGGGACCTTAAGACATGCTGATGGAATCGGATTCCTTGTCAAAACAGATGTCAAACTGATGCTGTGGCCTATTACTGACTGACCAGCCGACTGATGAGCTGGCTGCCGATATGTGAGCGTACACCTGGACATCTGCGGGGGGTCACAACCACGGTGAAGTTCGGGCCCGGGGCAGGCTGCCAGGCCAGACTTCACCTTGCCACTTCCAATGAGCCCACAGCACATTTCCTCCGCCTTCCTGCCATTCATCACCACACCATGACAGGCAAATTCATCTGAGCAGGAAAGAGGAGCTAATCCTCTATATATCTGAGACAGTGATAGACTTGCTGCTCCACAGGACCAATGAAATTAGGCTAAAACTGCTGTGGGGGTTCACAGGAAATTGGCCTTGCCAATCATTCGCAGCAACCAAGTGTTGTACCACAAGCCTCAAATTTAATGTCAATCTCGCCTGCATCTGTTCATTTACACTGCCCTATTTTCATAATGCAAATGTGTCCATCTCTGACTTTGATTGCCCTCTCGCTGAAAAGTTGCCGGCTGCTCTGACGTGACGTAGAGAGTAATGCAAAAAAACTGTTTTGAATCCATAATTTCGGAACATCAGAGGTAAACAGCAGCCCTGTGTCCATAGTAGAGGATCAAGTATATATTATTTTAGATCTCTCCAGCTCTCTATGTGCCTGTATTGATGTAATTTCAACCCATTTTCCTGATGAGTGCCTCAGTTCTGACGCCCACACAGCTTCTCATAATCGCAGCGGTCAGCATATAAGTGGGCTCTCCACCAGCAACTCAGCAATATTGAAAAGTGAAAATCTATTCATCAACATGTTTTTCCGTTAACTACATCTGAATGCAGAGTGGAAGTCCCAATGGGCTTGAGTCATTACTTTCAGTAAAATAACTCCATTAAATAAGAGCGAACACAAAGCCATCCCCCCCACACAGCCTCTACTTTTCCCTCGAGCCGCAGTCCCTCCTGCTGTCTCCCACAGCTCTGGGTTCAGAAACACTAATACTGTCTGCCAGTTCAGTTCTACATAGATTTGTGAGGAGACCAGGGGTGATCATTTCTTCCCCTCTTCCCCCCTCCCCTCAGGTGACACTCTGAAATATATTTTGTGTGCCCTTTCACTTCAGACGAGCTCAATGTGGAGGAAGCCCAGAGGAGACTAATGAGAGAGCGCGGGGGTATGGCTCCGTCTGCCTCCATGCCTCATTTTTCTTGATTTCAGCCGCTCCAGTGTCGGCATGGGCTCCTGCTGGTCAGGTGATGGCGGTGCCAGCTGGTGCATCCAGCTCGGACGGACAGCGATTCATTTCCCCCAGCTGGTGATTTATGGCACGGCAAAGCAGAGAGAAGCTGGTGTGCGTGGCACCAGGCCGCCTGAGTTAGTGCACTGTCCGGCCCCGTCATGCTTTACCACACAGCGGGCTGGACTGCCTAATTTACGCTGGCAGACAGTCACATATATCACACCCCGTCTGGCCAATGAAGATTGGTGGTGTTTGAAAGGGTCTGTATACACAGTCGATTTTACCCACGTGTTACTCCCCGGCCAGCATTGCACCAACGAGTATTGTTTTTCTTTTCCTCTCCTTCTTTGTCTATTTGATCTTTCATGCTTCATTTCTGCACCTCTTTTCGTTCTCTCCCATCTCTATCTTTCTCTGTCGCCCCTTCTCTCAGCGTGTGGACGTAATGTGAAGTGACTGTGTTGGAGGGAGGCCCTCTCTCACTGGACCGGCTCCTGAGGACTGTGCCCTTCTGTTCAGGGAAACTGGGGGAGGTCACAGTAGGTAGCTCCCTCGAGCCATGGCGTATTAATGCCTGGGCTGACCTCGGTGATAAGAAGGAAGCTTCGGGCGCATGTTTGATTCATGAGTCCATCCTCAGTGGGCCCTGGGGGGCTTTTTCCACTGCTGTCCTTTTACTGGCAGGGTGGAGGGTTGCTGCAGGGGAGATCAGTCCTGTCTGTCACAGAGAGGTTGGGGTGTGATAAAGGCGCAGGGGCTGGGAGTGGGCCAGAGCACACAGATCGGCCCCTGTGTCGGGCGCAAGCGATGACTTAATGGTGGGTGGTGATGCGACAGCCCAGTGTTGAGGGATATTAGAACGGATATCAGCGATGGGGCCAGACATCATGAGCACCCCACCTGCCCGGAGGAGGGCTTTATTCAGGAGCGGGATGAGAAAGTGAGTTGAAGGGCACTTGGCAGCTCCACTTCTTCCAGTTTTTTCTTTTTTTGTCCACATTTTACATTTTCTACCATTTCAAAATATTGGACGTGTCTGAGGGCTGGCAAAAAAAGGAGTTAGATGGCTCAGATGGGGTGGAAGATGGGGTTTTTGGGAGTAAGCCGACACAGTTTCGGTTCCAGCACATATCTCCAAATTACATCCTCTGGAGTTTGGTTAGGGATTACTCCTGTCTAATCCTGACAAATGCTGCAGAGTGAGACACATCTCTGACAACAGAGCAACTACGCAGCCTGCGATGACCATGGTTATCGGTTTAAATAAGTGCAGGGTACAGGACGTGCTCACGTGCAATCACATAAAAAAAAAAAAGCTGCATGTTCTGTGATCTTCATTAACAAAAATGCCCAATAGCAGAATCATAAAAGTTGAATTTTTTCCAATTTTAGGGGATTTTATGCTCACTAAATGGTCAGTGAAACATTTAGGTTGAGCAGAATGAGTATTCTGGTCATGGCTGCATGCCTTCATAAGAAATGGTTTTCTAAAAGCCCAGATCTGGGTAATTACAGTGCACACACAGAGAGAGAGGGAGGCACATCCTTGAACAACAGTATCTTGCCAGACACTTCAGAGCTCCTAATGCCAGCTGTTTGAATGTGGCTATGTAATACATAATCCTGATTTGTGTTCCTTTCAGTCACCAAAAGATCTGTACATGCCTCAAAGAAACTTGTCAAGGCTTTTTCAAGCGCACGTTGCCTTCTCACAATCAAGTCGATGCTTGTCAACGGCACTGCTATCAAAATAGTCACAGTGGGGAGGGGCAATCCACTTTTCACATATCCCATTGCTGTCACCTCCTTCTGCCCGTCACTAATCTTTAAAAGCTATTTGCAGTTTTAATATAGATCTCAAATCCCGTTTCCCTTTCTCTCCTCCACTTGCGCGCACACACACACACACACACACACACGCACACACACACTCATTGTTCTTCTTTTGTGGTTTGCTGGAGAGCTGGGTTTGGTGGGTAGAGCGAGCCTTCTCATTCCTCCATGCGTTCCCATGGTCGTGCTTTTGTTTTAGCTAAGCTTGTGCCCCCAGATTAAAGTGAAAATAATCCGTCTTCCATTGTTGTTTTTGTTCTGAAAACCTGCTGAAAAGCGATCTGTTGATTTTTCTCTCATCTTTTACAGATTAAGTCTGAATCGAGCGATGAAAAGGAGAATTTGCTGGTAATGTCTGTTTATGTTTGTACATGTGAAGGCAGAGGTAACGTTTTGTTCGAAATGTTTTTTCTTTGTTTTGTTTTTTTCGTCTGAACGAGGTCGAGAGAAGGAACTCTACAACCTTTTTCCAAATTTTACGATGTGTAATGCACATTTGCGGCGAAATGTACTTTATGTTTAATTCATCCAATCTCTGATTCATATCCACTTGAGTTATTGTCTGGCCCTGCAGCCAAGCTACCCATTTGTGTCAGATGGCAGACTAATGGTGATATTAATGAAGTCATTGCTTTAGTCAGAAAATCAATAGTCACTCGAAACAGTCAATGCAAGCGACTAGGCATTGAATGGTGACCTAGTTCCCATGTAATGACAGCTCCTAACCCATTCTGTATTGTTTGATGCTCACAACATCTGCTACCATACCGCCATACCATCATATTTATGCAACAAAACAGAGTAGAGTACAATGCACAGCAGCGCAGAGTAGACTAGGGCAAAATTGGGGCAGCTGTAATGTCTTTGTTTGCATGTGGCAATCAGCACTGCCAAGCAAAAATGAATGTGCTGATGCCTCACTCGACTAGTAATACCAATATTATTCCACATCAATAGCCGTGAACAAACAGCTCCAAGAAACATCAACCCTGTCCTCTCTTGGCCACAGAAGGCAGGGGGCAAGTGGGGCCAGGAGGTTAACCCAGGTTTGGCATTAAACAGGCTGCCTGTTATTGTTGGGTTTTCTGAGTCTGTAAAAGGCCCAGCAGCGTTAGAGTTGGAGTGGGGCCACGCAAAGGTCAGCAGGCGTCGGTGGTCATCTGAGCAATGAGGAGAAGGTGAGGGGGGCCCCGTGTACCAGCTCCGGTTCCTGCTTACAGAAGCAGCCCTGCACTGACATCAGTCAAAACTCATGACTGTGTTATTACTGTGTTCTGTTGTGTGCTCGGAGATGAATAGGCTCTGCATTCAGGCTAACAAAGAGCCTTGGCATGCATACAGGAGCAGGAAGTGGGAATTCTAATACTGCTTTATCATGGGCAGTAAAAGAAGACAATACGAGCTGTCCCCTCTGAACTGGTTTAGTGAATGCTCAACTCCCTATCTTCTGCAGAGAGACACTCCCTGCAAGTCATTTCACATGAGAGGACATTTCTTTTATTTATTATTTTTTACTAAAACGGCTTACATTGGCACGAGTGCAGGCTTGTTTCAGCACTGCTAGCTCCAGTGGGAATCTGTCACCATAACTGTTGCAGTATCAAGTCTGTAATCCCCCGGAGTTACCATACAACGGTCACACGTTTCTAAACAACACAATTATCTCCTACTTTGTTTATGATTTGTTGCCGTACATGGTTATAAATGTCAAGTTTGATTTAATTAGTTTGTTCTTTTTTCCACGTGCGTCGTTTTCATGAAAGCGGTAGAAAATTATATTTAGCCCGGTCTGTCACTAACCTCCAAAACCCTTCTTACACACCAACAGTGTTTCCTCATTTGGTGCTTTGATAGCGACGCTGCTGATGCTCTGAAACGTCAGTCTAAAATCTCCCGTAGGTGTTCAGCTGAGTTCAGACCTGGTGACTGCAGAGGTGAGCATGATTCACATTACTTCAGAGTTGTCAAATCATTCAATGAACCCTTGAACCATGTGTGGAAGCATCTACATTCTTCATGTCATTCAAGTCATTCATCTAAAAATATTTATGAGTATCTCAAGTCATGATTATCCTGATAACAATAACATATTGTGATAAAATCTTTTATCGTCCCATCCCTAACTGCATCTATTACAGTTTATGTATTTAGCAGACAATTCAAATCTTTAAGTATAACGAATTTAGTTTTACCTTGGTCAATTTAATCGGAAATTAAAGTGATAATCAGGCCAAAATGTATGTTTTAAGTATAAACACAAACCCCCTTTAGGCCTGAAAGGTCAGTTTTAACAGATTAAACCTATAGAACAATGGCCATGCTGATAATGAGGGCTAACAAATTAACATAAGCACTAACTACTTAGCTGTAACACCCAGTTGATGGAGGTTGAATGGATATTGACATTAAACATCCTAGATTTGTACTTTAGCTCTGTACAGTTAGCTCTCACACTCCACCGACCTGTTTTTAATGAGAAAACAAAGACATGTCGCGGCTTAAAATGCCTCTCTGTGACCTTTTTATGCCACGATGCCGCCTCAAAGTGCCAAAGTTTATAAATATGATATTCATGCTGGTCATATTGGGTGAAATACAGTAAAAACATTGATGCTCAAAACCAAAAACTGTACTGTAACAACGCTGAGGTTAAAATGCGAAGGAGCTTAATAATAATAATAATGATTGTTTGTGCACAAAGGGCCATAATCTGTGTCTGTGGGGCGAACTGAGGAACAGCAACGTGAGTCTCCTCTGTGGGCTGCACAGCAGATGCAACTAAAAATGCTGTTACCAGAGACAGCCTGGTCCTCGGGCTAAGCTCAAATACCCAAATGCCAACCCCCCAATCCCCCCCCCTCTCTCCCCCGTCCCCACCCCCTCAACCCCCCTTCAGCAAAACTTCCACATTTTAATCCAATAGTGTGCATAGAGCTCAGGGAAATGATATTTAGGAGACAATGAGTGCCCTGCAGAGAAAAAAAGGGAGGGGGGATTAGAGTGTGTCTCTGAAGTGGCTTTGACTCCCCTACTGATGGAGAGTAATTAAAGCAGCCTACTGTGTTGTCGATGTAGCTAAAGGGGGATAATAATGAAACATCACAGCTCATAGAGCTCCAGCCTGCAGCACCTTACTTTGGCCCGAAGCCCTGATTAAGGAGCACTATGTAGGTTGTTCCTAGACTCAATACTTAAAACTCAAAACACACGCTAACATGCCGCTGCTTTCAAATGTTAAGGTCTTGTTCAGTTAGAAAGTTAAAAACTTGGTTAATTACCTCAAAGCCAATGAAGAAATGTACTTTTTTTCTTTATCAGACACATCAGGCAAAGGGACAGACTGTCGGGCAGCTCCAATTTTAACTCATTTAAGAGGGCAGTAGTAAATATGAAGGTTAACTATCACAGTTATCCGAGGTCATTATTTTCTCACACACAAAATAAGTAAAAGTCTCTGACTCATCCTCGATGCCTGACTCTTCTTATCTTCCTTTGAGATAATCTGGCGAGCCCCAAATGCCACTGCTTGCATCTGGAAACGTGTCAGTGGGCTCAACCAAAGTTTATCTTTGATACAGCGTGGAATAAATGGATGACTGACTTACCCACATTGTCAAGACTCTGAGCTGTGGTGACAACCGAACACCTGCGCTCTCCTGTCTCCTCTCTGAGGGTTACTGAGGGTCACATAAGCCTCTTGGCCCTCCCAAACGCTTACAGGGTCAGTCCATGAAAACTGTTCAGGTTGGATCAGGACCTTGGAAATTTAAAACAGAGAATTGTATAAATCACTGCGTGACGCATATGTTAGATCTGAAATAAAACTTATTTTGCAAGGCCAGGTGCACATTTGGCCACATAAAGCCCCTGATAAAAGGTGGAAAGATTCAAAGGACTGTGGCTGAAATTCTTTCTCTGGTCAAAGCTGACATTACACTGAAAACTTTAAAACAAATTTCATAAAAATCATTGTTTTCCCCGTATTTTATGCACATAGGCATTAATCCCAGGGGTCACGGGGGGGACACGACACCTCCATCCTACATGGTGACGATTATAAATGTGATTAAACAGATTTATAACCGTCACCAGTCTTTATTTGTGCTGCGTTAAATGACAGGTACGAGCTAGCGGGTAACTGTGAGTTAGCAACATCAACCAGCGTTCATAAGCTGCTTGAATCCGAGAGAGAGGATGGCCGTGCAGCTTCTAGTGTGACAGTTTGCCAGCAGAGTTACAGCACTACTGTCAGTGTCCCCCTCAGGGATTTCTCTTCCTCCAAGGTTGACATCAGATTTTTGCCAGTGGTTTTGCAAGAAGAGAAAATTACCTAAAAACTCAACGGCATTTGAATTCATCTTCTTTACGAACCTTTAAATGATGTAGTTTCCTCTGAGCAATGTCACAGTACAGTATTCTGATGCAAAAAAATACATTGGTGTGACAGGAAACTTATGGACACACATTAATCATGCTGTTGTTTTTTATTTTTATTTCATTAAAACATTAAGAGGGAAACATTTATGCTCCTAGAACCAAAAAAGTCAGAGATTTATACAAATATTTATCACAACACAGTGAGAAATAGTGAGAAATGATGGGCATGAGAAAATGACCCTAAACAATTAAAAATATTTTATCTTATTTTGCTTTAATAAGAATAAGTACACATGAAGTATGCCTTCAGCCATTGAAAACAATATTGATAGTTTCATACTGTGTGATTTTTATTTAGTTGGGGAACTCTACAGCCATCAGACGCATTTAGGATGAACATTTAGTTAATCTGGGCGTCATCGTGCGGTCGTCATTTTGATCTTAAATCAAATGAATGGTTCTTTTGCATGTAAAGTTTGAGTAAACAGACATTAAGGCAAGCAATAATGATGATAACAAGATTAAGTTTGATCATTTCCTGGATAATCTGTGACACCAAAGCAAGAAAATGCACAAAACAACTGAATTAGTCAGACTGGTGTAACGATGTGTCCTTTTCTTATAAATAGATGACTACCACGTGGGGTATTCAGAGACCGATGGGAATCATACGTGATCGCTGTTATTCAACTGAAGTCAGCAACATTTCATTTCATTCGAATCGAGCACAATATTATGATGCCAAGTTTGGAATCCGCACAAAATGTATTCAGTACTTTTATTCAAATGTATTCAGCCTTAGTAGTGTCTTTTTTGCATTTTGGCTGGTCACAGAGAAGAAATCCCTACGTTCCATATTCATCAGGATGCTGATCACATCTCTGCTTTTGAATCTTTTTCCCCCCCAAAAAAGTAAATAAATAAACCACAAAACAACACATTTTTCTCTTTTACCTATAGTACTGGATGTATAGAAAGAAATGTATAGTGTAAAAAAAAATAATTTGTTTTGAGATTAAAGCAGAGATCCATAATGACAGGGTTGTCCTGAATGAGCGTGGCTAATTTTGGACATTGTTTTCCATTTTTTCTGTAGTGTGTAATTAATTCACATTACACGTTTATCATTCATGACGCTGAAGGTAAAGGGTTAAAAAGAAACATCTGAGGCGGAGACCTGTTTCCCATTGCCCCTATTATTGTTCCCTGAATCTGTTTAAGAAGATGATACCTCCACTTTATTGCACATATATTGTCGTTCCCTCGGGGCGTCTAAGTTGATGCTACAGATTCTGTCGGTTGAGGCAGACTTTTTCTCTAACAGTGCAGTTTGGGTAAGTGACTGGAAGAAGTGAGACAATGGCAGGTTTCACACAGTCTATTTTCAGTCAAGATCAACAGTTGCTTTCTCATCATGAGTGGTTTGGTTTAGAGAGCGTTCAGAGCATATTAAAGCAGAGATCGCAGCTAAGGGGAGAAAACAGCTGGGAGAGAGCTCACTGTGCCAAGACACATGTGGATAATGGATCATTTTCATTCCAACTCCCAATGCGTTTGCGCAAGTTAGGGGGTATAGAGCAGGGGTGGAGGAGTCGGCAGATGTTAAATTAAGCATGGAGTGAATACATAATGAGCTATTAAGGCAGGAAAACATGTCCTAAATACGGTGGTATTTTGCACACAGATCCCAAACGGTCAAAGGACTCGACGTCAAAGCCTCGACCCCCTGCAGTGGTCCCGGCAGGAGAGAGGATATGAGGAGGATGGATTTCGAGCAGGGCAATTCAAATGCTTTCTGAATTTTGAGTTTTAGCATTTAGGTCAAACTTTACCTCGGGTCTTGCAACCATCTGCTCCTGGGATGCAGGCCAAGGCCACAGGGCAGGCTTCTGGTAGCAAAGGAGGAGGCCCGGCACCATCTCAGGCTCTATAAAGAGGCTCTATAGAGCTCAGCATATCTGTGTGATGTGCCCTCTCCCTACCCTGTGTTTCAGGTGTTTTCCCTTTTTAGCTGCATCCTCCAGGGAACCAGCTTTAAAATGGATGATTGCCTGCGACCGTCGCATTAAAAGCATTAATCCCACTCTTATCAAGCAGGGAATGATGAATTAGGAGCGTCAGCTCTGGGCTCACCTTTGTTGTCATTTGAACAGAATCAAAGCTTTAAATCACAGGGCTGCACCTGGTAATAGGAGGGGGGATGGCGTTCTAATACTGTGTGTGACAGAGCCGCACTGCTTCCAGCTGATTTAATAAGTCCAGAAGGAGGGGGTGGCGCCGGGCTAAATGAAAATTTGAGCAAGGTTTTTAAAATATATGATTGCAGGATGAAATGGCAGTTGCCCTCGTTTCTCTGTGGTTGCTGTTCATTTTCCTTGCCGCGTGATACAAGCCAGCTGAGTTTAAACCCATCATTCAGTCATTGTCAGGCCGGTTCTGATAAGGTTTTGTTACAATGCAGCACCGTGTGTGCTCAGAGTATGATTCTTGCTTTTTTCTTTTTCCTTTGTCGTCTTTGAAAGATCAAATTGACTTGATGTTTTTGACAGGTTTCCACCGGGGAAGACTTTGTTTTAATCCAGGTGGATTTGTTTAGAGGTAGAGGATGTGTCAGTACACGAGAAGAGAACATGCTCTACCAGGATGAGGACATTTCAGTCCCGGTGGTACTGAGCTGCTGCAACATTAATTGCAATGCATGACAATAACAGGTCATACTGCTCTACTGATCTGATACTAAACATCCATGTGGTGTTAATTTTACGGCGTTTAATGTCGGGATGGAAGGGCTTTTTTTTTTATTTGTACATGTTTGGATATTTTAATGAAATTAAAGTCTTTATGAGCAACATTTCAGCAGCTAACCTCGCTTGTTTATGGAGTGCTGCCATGCATTTATGATAAAACAAAAATTAAAAAAACATGCACGGAATTAAGAAACTGCTTTAATGAGAAAAGACAATGTGGCTCTATTATTAAAATCATTTCACCAACGTTCATTTCTGTAAATTCCCACATCAAAGCAGCTCATTACATTTTGTTAATTAAACCTAGAATAATTGAACCTTACTTCAAAATGCAGGAATACGAGAGCAGATTTCTGTTGTTCACTGAAACGTGGATTGGACTTCAGTAGCCTAGTTTTTCTGCAACATCTGAGGCAGCTAAAGGTGATTATCCACTTTCTAAATTATATTATTATTCCCCTGTCACCATGTCCTGTACTCTTCCTGTTTTACCTCTTTTCTCTGGCTTTGTCATTTCTTTCTTCCGAACTCCCACAAGGTCTGCAAAGCACTCAGAGAGCTGAATCTATACCCTTCAAGAAGCATGGAGACCACTCTGCTTTGAGTCCCTAAATGCTGCAGAGAAATATGTGAAAAGACAGTCATGTTGCAGTGAATATTAATGGCTCTTTGAGTGCTTGCTCCCTGGTAAACAGAAGGATTGAGTTGACATGTAGCCAAAGACATAATTTAAATCTGGGGAGGTCACAGGAAACATTAGCAAATTATCTACCCAATGCCTTCCAAGATCTCCCGGCAGATAATGGAAAAGCCAATCTATTTGGCTGATCGGTATCTTATCGGCATAGGCTGAGAAAAGCTCACAGTAATTTCACTTGATATGATAGAAGATTTCCCTTCACTTTGAGATTAGGTTTGCCTCAGGGGTCTGTGCTATAATTGTAAGCTTCTAACAAGGTGAAACATTGGTGGAATTCACAACTATATTTCTCATGAAACATACGAAGAGAGAGGGCAGCAAATGTGTGAGACGTGCACGTGGGAGTAAATATGCATGTCCTGTAGTTAATGCTGAAGCAGGCCAATTTGTTTCATTTAATGCAATGT
Source organism: Pagrus major (assembly GCF_040436345.1). Classification (NCBI taxonomy): domain Eukaryota; kingdom Metazoa; phylum Chordata; class Actinopteri; order Spariformes; family Sparidae; genus Pagrus; species Pagrus major. Next base: position 37,688,702 of record NC_133219.1, on the reverse strand, counting down.
ACCATTTCATTTTCAAGACTGGAACTCCCTGTCTAGGGTTGTAATTATGTCTTTCTTGCCATTTATTTTTGTCATTTGAGTCTGAAGGGCGTCACGTAAGGACTCAAATAGAAAAAGGATTTTTTAAACGGTCTTCAACATACAGTATTGTGATTTTAACCAGTGTGATGGAGGAATCGCAATGAGGTCAGAGTGGAAAATTACAGCGGGAACAAAAATTCATAACTGCAAGTAAAAGGGCACAGCCTAGGCAGAGATGACAAAATGCTCACCAAAAAAATGCACAACATTGTTGAGCGCACAAGTACCAGTCAGCTGCAGCATCAAGCCGATCAACCAATATCAGCCCAGCGATGACAATATTCAGCATCACCGCCCTAACACATGACCAAAAAGAAACTGAAGGAAGAGCGTTTGCAATGTCAGCTCAACATAACAAACCATAACGTTCGATAGTTCCTGCAAAAATGACGGTTGCATTATGACACGAAGGAAGTGCGTCTGCCATTGCACGACCAAGGGACATTGTTTTCCCCGGTAACAGTGGAAGAACTAGAATAACTGTGGAAACTCTACACTGCAAAAGAAATAGACCCCCGCTGATAGAGGAGGCAAAGAAAGCGAAGAAGGAGAATGACAGAAGTTGAGGTAAAACAGGGTGAACGGACCGGCATCCACTCGATGGAGAGCGTCGGTGTTGTGTCACAGTCTGTTCCCTCGCTGATATGTGTCTCCCCTGACCACTGTTAGCTGAGACTTCTTTCTACTAGATCAGTAAGTAACAAAACCTGCCTAATTATTAATGCAACCATTTTTTCCTGCCTATCATAGCAATTAGATCGGGGTTTCAAGGTCAAATTTTGCTTTGGACAGTAGCCAAGCCATTAGCAATAGCCATGTTGCTGTATATTTAAATGCAGGGAATGCCATTAGTTATGAAAATATTTAGTTTTTTGGACAGATTAAAATTTTGACCTGATGATGGAGCTAGATGAAAAAGTCAGGGGGTCACCTAAGTCATATGGATTCATCATCTGGGGACTGTAAGTGTCTGTACAAAATCTGATGGCAGTCCATCTAATAGTTGTTCAGATATATTAGTCTGGACCGAAGTGGTTGACGGACCGACTACTAACAGACTGACATTGCCATCCATAGAGCCGCTAGCGTTGCTGAAAATCTAAAATCCAAAACAGATGGAAGGATGAATGGATGGATGAGAGAAGAGATGAAGCATTAATTTAATTATAATGTTTTTCTAAGTCCGGCCAAAATATCATACCAGTCTGTCTAAATCATGTTTTACTACAATTTCGGGGTCATGATAAATGCGCATGCTGTAGGTAAAGCCGTCATCTGTGACCTTAAAGACGTGGAAATAAACCATCGGCAAACTTGAAGCCATCAGTTGCACATCTGCAAACTATAGATCCATCCTCCTCCAGAGGAAGAGCTTATGAGAGGGAGACAGAGAAGCAGAGACAGACAGAGGGGAATCTCACCTTAATCTTCTGTCTATCCAGTCAGATTCCATCAGACTGGTTTCTGCCCCATATTGCTCTGCCCTCTAAGGTTTTGTTTTAGTTAAGCCCAGCTGAGCTACCTTCAGAAACGGTGGTCCATCTTGACGGGAATGAGCTCTGACAGCTGTGGCTATAAAGTGGAAACAGATCCAAGGCCTCCCCGTATGGCCTCTGGAATTCCAGTGCTCTCCAGAGCCAAATCAGCTGTCCTTTACACCTATCGATCCGAGACCATTGATTCCTCTGCCGATTTAATTTGCTTTCCGGGCTCTGATTAGTAATGATTTACAGAGCCCTTTGTTCTCCATGCAAAAACCCTTAAAACAGTTCCTTTTGATGAATTATCTATTTTTTCCCTGCGCCCTTTCATGTATGAACCTTAAAAATTCATAGGTTATGACCCCACCCACCAGAGAGGAGCACGCTCTGCCCTCTGGTGATCAGTGGGAATCGGAGGAGCTTGTTTTCACCTCACCACAGTAAATCTTGTAGCAGAGGTCATCAACTCAAGAGACACTCTCACGAAAAGACGGGCTGACAGGCTTCTGCTGTTGGCCCACTTAACCATCGACAACTGCGCTGCTTTACAAGTGCTTGTTAGAGACTTATTTATAGATATCTATACCAACTATTTCTATTAATGCTTATATATTAAGCATTTCTTGATAAAAGCAATCGGTATTCAGATTGCTAGAAGATGATCCTGCTTTTTTCTTTTTACTGTATGATCAACAATGGCACTGGATTTGAATGAAAGGTGGTGTCAAGGAGTTGCTACAGCTTCAGTAGTTGTGATGTGATAGACCTTGAAGTCACGGGAATTATTTGATTTTTGACTCTTCAAGCTGGTAAGTTATTCTAGGAGCACTTTTTGTTACATTTGTTGAAAGTCTCTGAACGTCCTGACAGCAATCAATGAATCAAATGCTCTGACAAATAAAGGGAGGATAAAAATCTATTATCCGTGGCTGTTACAAGCCTCATATAGGTCAGAACAGCCAATCTTTTCAATTCGTATGAAAAGATTTGACAAGCTACCTGTCTGTATACCTACAAACCTACCTGCCTGCCTGCGAACACTCTGCATGTGCACTCGTTGCGTATGACCAGAGTCTTCCACAAGGCTGGGCAGCTGTGTTGCTAAAGCTATTAGCAGCCTGCTGTTCAGCAGCTTGATAACTCAGTTACACAAAGCACACAGCAGCGGCTAATGTTAGCACAAAGCAAACACCCACAGGAGCATCAGTCACGCTGGGTCCATCTTTGGACGGCTATTTTGTTTGTGTTTACATGATTGTGGCATTTAACCAAGTTGTTTATTGGTGTATTTATTAGACTAAAAAGCTAAGACAGCTTGTTGAATGCGGCAAACTGGCCGCTAACACATCTCCCAGCTGGGAGAGCTACAGGGCGGTCTGTCGGTGTAGTCCAAAGGGAGGCCTGGAGGGAGGAGGTGGTATTTTTTTTTGGTTTGATACTTTCAAAATGTGCTTGCTCTTGCTGGTTTCTACAGATGTACCAACCCCAGCTTTGTGGTTCTTAAATTAAGCATTTCTTTTTATCCATACAAGATAAAAGATCCCTAAGAAAACCTGCAGACACAGGTCAATATGAGCATCCCATTAGAGTGTTTAACAACACCTGATGAATACAAGTCTAGTATTCACACACCTTTAGCTCCACCAACTCCTGTGAAAACAAAAAACTTCAATGAGAGCCACTCGAGTCAACTTTGATTAGTACTGAACCAAAACAACAAGCTAAAAGAAGCTAAAAACTGTTGAGTTGTGTGTTGATCCTCAGGGGCAGCGCCAGCACCCCTTGGGCTCACGTTTTGCTCTAACTCATTTTTGTTATTTAAACAGATGAAACAATAATAGAGAAATTAAAAAATAAAAGGGAAAATTAATATATGTATGAATATAAACATATATGTATAAAATAATATGTTTCCAGTTAGTTTTTCTTTTTTTAAAAAGGAGAAGGGTGAAAGTTAGTAGCACCTTATGTTCCACACATACTGGAAACACACCTGCACATGAGTCAGCTGATATTTATGTGGTACGATATGTAGGTAACCACTATATATATATATTTACACATACTGTAAATTTCTGAGAGATGCAAGTCCTGAGAGTATCAAGAGTAAACATACAAAAATAGCCGACATTACAGAGCTGGATCCTGCATGCCATGCTCTCGACTCGGTGTAACCTCCTCCCACCATGCGGTGCAGAAAGAGCTCTGGGGTCACAGCTGCAGCATGCGGGGGATGTCAGGGCAGGCCGGGTGGAAACCTGGGCCTGAGAGGAGAGGTTTTGTTGAAGAGAAAGATTCAGAGACTCTCTCCTGCTGTCAGGATGGAGGGCAGGAAGTGAAATTCGTACCATAGCTTCACAGCTGGAGTCCTCCCCCCCGCCGTCCCCCGCCGTGACCTAGTGACTCTGTGGTGTTTACAACCCGGTGATAAAACATGAGAACAAGTTGCATGAGCAAAAATATTGACATGAAAGCCAAAAGTTTTGCACTCTTAAAAGAGACTGTTACTATAACCATGGCAGCATAATGGCTGACAATTCACAAACCTCTTACAATAATGATTTTATAACCAGGATTTTTTCAGATTGCATTACAAAATATATTAATAGGCTGCTTTATAAAGGGGTCGCATCTTCTAAGAGATCCAGGTAACGAAATATAGTGAAATGAGAGATGATATCAGTCATATGTCTGCAGGATGATGGATCTGGAGTCAGGATGTAGCTTGACGACTGGAAATGGGAGGAAAAAAATCCAACACGTCCAACTAAGAGTTAAAAATATCACTTTTTAAATGACTTTTTGTAAATGAGGTTTGCTGTTTTCCCCTGGTTCCAGTCATTGTCAAACTAAACATCATTGTTATATAAAGTACCCATATGTCATCCTTGAGTATTCGCTATCATGTTAAAATATTACTAAAGTAACTCAGATGAAAAGTACTCGAGTAAAAGTGTAAAGTAACAGAAAGTGGAATTGCTCCAGTAAAGTAGTACCCAAAGTTAAGTATAGTTCTCGAGTAAATATACTTAGTTACTTTCCATCATTGCTAATAATTTTGGAAAATACATTTATTTGGTTTCTTGCTGAGAACATTTACACCACTGTCATGTCTGCATGTTATACATAGCTTAGCTTAGCATAAAGGCAAAATGCAGCGGAAAAAAAAGGCTCTGTCCAAAGGTATAACAAATCTGCCTACCCGTGGAAACCTTGCATCTGTTATTTCATTCTTACAAAAACCATTTCATATGTATTATTATCTCTAATTAGCTCTAATGACGTGGCTTTTCTGCTACGTGGCTTCCTTGAGCATTTCAGAAGCAGAGCGTCACGCTGATATTGTTGCTCAGATTGTGCCTACTTCACAATTTTTCCTTGATTTCTTTTTTACCCCCAACATGGGCGAGTAGGCTGCATACTTAAATGGTTTATTTTCGTCTTTTTATTATTGTTACTTCCTATTAATGTCATTACTCATCGTCTAGCATGGCCGCAGTCAGCTCCCGTGTCGTGCCCTGTGGATTCTGGGGGTAACTCAATACAGTCTGATTATATCAGGTTGAGAATCAATATTTAATAATGAATTATTCTAGGGGAAGTATTAACAATGACTTATAAACCTTAGCTGGTTTAATAAAAAATAAATAAATAATACTTTTCATATATATTGTAATGAAATCACCAGCACAGTTTATAAATCAGAGCTGGCAGTGTTTTAACTGCCAGTATGTAAGAGTCACATTTCCATATGGAGCGCAACCCCTGATGAGAAATAAAGGAAAGGCACGTAACCTCTGGTGTGTAAATGTGAATGTTTGCCCCGAGTCATTTGCCTGCCAACAGACACGAAGACTCGGGGGGGAAATGAGGTGTGACACACGGGCCCACACACGCCAGGTTGTGGCAGTTGTTGCTTTGATGATCCTGCGAGCTTATGGGTCTCCAGGTGAAACGCAACTCCGCGTCCCAGACGTTGACTGTAAATATCCTACTGTTGTCTACACCGCACAAGTAAGGGTTTGACTTTCCCCTCGCACCCTTTTCATGTTATTTCGCCTTATGTGTTATTCACAGTCTTCCCTGAGAACTTTCCTGATTTGTTGCATTACAAAGCAACAGCTCAGTAGATTATTATCCTTTGTTTGGTGCGATCTGGACTGTCTGTGTGGAACAATGGGAGGAGATCGTCTCTGATTATTTGGAAGACGCTGATAATAAATATTTGAGCTTCGTCTGCACTAGCCCGGGATACTGCAAGCTCTGTTGGGCAACCGGCTTCACGATAACCCCACACCTGGCCTGATGATGAGATATAAACAAAAGGAGCCTTGATCAGCTCAAGATACCCCGTCATAAAATAATCTCAAGCACAACATTCGAACAGTTGGGCAAAACAAACTTCTCAGAGATGAAAGCAGCCTGTGTTCAGGCATAGCCACAAATCAAAGACCACCTATGCCTCTTGGTATGTAAGATCATGTGAGGTGGCGTTGATAATAAAACCAATTTGTTTTCAATCAGAGAAAACATATTGTGCCAAGATTCCTCTGTGTTTTTCAGAAACAGGCCTTGATTATTGTTCTGCCCTCGCCTTCAAAGTACGCTTCAACACTGCCTCACTCGCAGGTGTCAAAAGTACAAGGCCTCCGAATACACATTGTCACATTCTCCCTTTCTGTCAAATGATTTCTTTCTGTCTTTGCACTTTGTTTTCCATCAAAAAAAAGAGAAACATCAAGCAGCAGCCTGCGTGTTGTTTTCAGGCTTTTTCTGTTTGTGTATACGTGAGTGTGTGAGCGCGTGCGTTTGCCTGCGCACAGTGGGTGCGCCCTCAAACACGTAGTAAGTCGATGATGGCTTGTGACGGCTTGATTGATTTCTGTCAGAAATAAGGCAAGCCGAGGCTGTACCGAGACAGCAGGTGGAGATTTCTGTTAATGGCAGAGCGGCCCAGCCAGACTCCACCGGGACACCTGGAGTGAGTAGAGTGCTGTTAAGGTCAGGGAACAAGTGGGTGTGTGTGTGTGTGTTTGGCATGCTGAACACACACAAACAAACAGAATTAATAGAGCATAGCATGATGCTCTACACAGGATTTGCTTCTTTATTCGCATTGATTGAATAAAAGATAATTGACCGTTCATTCGAAACCCTCCTCTCAACACAATCTAGGAACCGTAATAGTCACGGCAGGTGTGTCAAGCTTTTGATTTCATCACTTATTTAAGCAGCGTGCATGCGGCTATAAAAAGAGAGATTACGGAGTGAAGAGTTTGGAGAATCTTTCCAAAACTGAGCAGAAGTGTGAGGGATGGATCACATTAAAGAGCTGCAAATGTTAGCACGTCCGGCTAACTATCTTACAGTTTACCGTGGTAACAGGGCCGCTATTTTTAAGGGATTATCATTAGCTAACTACATTCTGCAGGCTTGAAGGTTAAATTAAAAAAAGCCCCCTTCAAGCATACTGCTGTGTAATATTTCCTCTGTATGCAGCAGCCGGTCCAATGTGTTAGCGGCTCTGCCCTGGTTTTAATTGGATTTGTGGATGTTTACACTCCAGCAGCTCCAGCCAAACAGGTTATCCAAGACTGTTATGATCTTTAAAAACATTGGTTAGTCCTCATCCCTTAAAGCCTTTTCTCCTGCGACATCAAAATTGAAACATATTGTTTGAAAATACAGACAATAAAGATTAAATCTCACCTCGTCTGTCTTGCCAGTCGCGGTAGGCAAAGCACAACCCAATCACCAGAATAAATGTTAGCAGGAAATGTTCCTGCAAACCAGTTGAAACCTTACACTTCTTTATGTTGCAACTATACGATTATCTGGTTCAATTTTCAATTTTATCTTGTGGTAATGCTGCGCTAATGTTCTGGTTAGGTTTAGGCACAGAAACTACCTGGTTAGGCTGAGGGAAAGATCATGTTTTGGATTAAAATATCTGTTTTGGTCACCACAAGCACAACTAGAGACTGCCAACATTTTATCCTGGAGACTGGACTGGTGAAGCCTCGAGGTTCCCATAGCCCGTTATACTGAAAACCAAATAGTCTGAAAAATGTCCCATTGGATCAAAAGCCCATTTTTCTGACAGCCCGTTATTCTGAAAAGAATTGCCCTTTTTCTCTCAAAGTTTCATTTTCCAATAGGCAAATTTTTTTTACAGTTTTTTAACATTTCCATCAGTGTTATATTGCCTATTTCTAATGACACGGGTGACGGGAGTGTACACGAACTGAGGTTAAACTCTTGATTTTACTGCAACACTAAAATTATGTCTGCAACAGTAAATTCAATTCATTAAAGATTATAAAGTCTATTCATGACAAAACCTCTGTCAATTCAGCACCATGGAAAAAGCCAGTCGAGTGTGTATTTTTGGTTTAACAGGCTGTCAGACAAATGGGCTTTCATCTTACTATTGGGATTTCAGAATAAGCAGGAACAGGTCCTATGTTTGTTGAAATAACTGTGTGATCTTTATCCTTATCATACTTGCCGTATAATATTAGGACTAACTATCTTAACTCTGAAAAACAATGTTTCAATGTTTCGTCTAACTCTTGAAGCTAACGTTAGCGTTATTAGTTAGCTAGCTCCAGCTGATGAAAGCCAGCGACAGTTGTCTGCAACCGTCAGCAGCAAAAGATGAGAAGCCTCATTTCATCTGAAATCAGTGTAAAATCTGCCGCCGTCATCATCGTGCGAACAGAGCAGAAAGGTTAACATGCATAGCAACAGTAACGAAGGGGGGCGGGGCTTACCGAAAGGTCAGTTCTCCCTCTGATGATCCCTATATGTCCTGTCTGGGTGCTGCTTCCTGCCTCCGCCCACACTTCTCTCATCTTTTTTCCTTTTTCCTTTTTCCTCTCCTTTTGCTGTGGCGGTTGTGGTCGGGTGTCCTCTCGCCTCTCCTCCCCAGAGGGCCGTCTCCCGTACTCAGTTCCCCCTTATCTGCCACATCAAAGGATCTCATTACAAGCTGTGACACCAGCCCCACCCTGAGCCAACCTGTTCCTACCATCACATTTAAATAGCGTCACATTGTATTCATAATGGGTAATGTCATGCACTGCGGTCTCTGATGTCTCGATGATCCCCCCTTTCCTTTCCTTTCCTTTCCTTTCCTTTCCTTTCCTTTCCTTTCCTTTCCCTTTCTACTTCTCTCTTCCCGTTTCAACCCCACATGCCCGACAGACGCCCCTCTATAAAATTCTCTTTTATTTATAGCTTGTTTGCTTTTTATAAGGCAGCTGTGTAGACCAAAGTCGCTCGTCTTGTTTGATGTGCACATCTCTCATCTGTGATTACGAAGTGAATCTTAAAAAAAAAGGACAGGCTGTTAAATGAAACGACTGGAGTGGAGCCTCCTTAGTGAAGATAATTCTGCACGCATTTTATTCGCCTTCTCTCCATCGACAGCACATAATTTGTGTCTCAGATCCTTTCCGAAAAGACCCCCCGGCACTCTTTCCAGCACACAGACAGGGCCTGATTTTACAATCCTACCCGGAAACTTCAGTCTCCCAGACCCTACCTGTTAGCTGAGGAGTCCCAGAGCTGCAGACACGGCCATAATTAACAGGAGTGGGGTCCCACTCTTGTCGCTCGCCGCCCTCATTTACCCACTTAATTTATTTACTAAACAGAGCGTTGGCTCAGCTCCGCTCATGTTCCGGGTAACGCTCTCAACACCGGCAGGGCTGTTAAAGAACAGAGCAGGGCTTTTTTCCTTGAGTGTCGTAAATAATCTCCGTGGCAGACTTTACTGGGGCCACTGAGCGCAGCCAGAGACGAATCTGATTGTAATAGCGGATGGGGAGCTTTTCGTGAGCTGCATTCATCATGACCAATGTGAAGACAATACTGTCCGGCAGGAATAATGGATCTTTAACTTTGTCTCCTCTTTGTGCTCAGTGTAGTTTGACATATATCACTCATTCCCCCACCTACAGGCAGCCAATTAAACCAGCATACGGTCTAACCTAGCTGCTCTCACTCGACTGACCCGGCTCCAGTACTCAGGTGTGTGCATGTACCCTTGTTGTGTAGCAGCGTACTGGTGGGGGAGAGGGCGCATGCAGAGTTTAGGTAGAGAAAGCACAACTGCAAGGACAACTTCTCCATCTCCTCCAGACATTTATCTGACACTTGAGAGTAATAGATGAAGGTTGCAGCATTTTTGGAAGGGGATGCTAGAGTTTTATTTCACAGGATGTTTTGTTTTTCCCGTGGAGGATTTATTTTGGCAGGGCTGTTACTCAGAAGCGCTGCTCTTTCCTCCCTACTCTCTTCCTCTCTATCTATCTCTGTCCTCTCTTCATCTCCATCCTTTATTTCTCTCTGAGGCGCTGTCTCTTCCTTACAGCCTCCCCTCCGTTTGATAAACTTTTGAGATTTTGTATAACAAAGCACACAAGAAACAGCAGCCACGAGAAGAGGAAAAAAAAAAAAAAAAGGACAATCACACTGTCAAGGTGCTTTGAAGAGCAGAGCACTGCAGCAGCAGATTAATGTCCTCATAAAGCGAGGGAGCTGATTTTGATGGAGGACTTTATAGATTTTGTAGGTGGACCACCTCCTTTGGGTGATATTTCTTTTCTCTTTTGTTCTACATACTTGAGGTAAAAGAGAAAAAAAGGGTGGGGAAATGAGGGAGTGGGAGCAAGCACAGAGGTTGATGGTGACAGTGACAATAACCAGATCAGCTACACAGTCAGTCATGTATATGAAAATCTCCGCCTTGTGGGAGAGTGGCGTTGTGTTTCAGTGATTATTACCTCTCAGGAACAAAGATAGTAAGTATTGCCTGTAGGCTTGTCCTGCTGACACACGCACACACACACACATACACACACACACACACACGCACACACACACACACACACACACACACACACACACACACACACACTCTGTCTCTCACACACACATAGTCAGAGTTTGCAAACAGCTGAAAACTGACACTGATGCTGCACCATTTAGAGGCAATTGTCCAAAAGTGATTGGCCCCTTACAAACAATGAATCACTAGTTACTATGGAAATGGAGTCAAAAAAAGGAAACGGCGTCGGCTATTGACGTGGGCAGGTAATGAAATGATAACGACCCGCAGATGGAACGGTTGTCAAGGAGTCATTGACCTTGATTCCTCCCAGAGTTCCTCTCTGTTCCGTCTGCTCGGGGTTGATAAGAGCAAACAAGAAAATGTGCAGCATCAAAAAAAAGAAAGATCTGGGATCACTTTTGTCTCGCTAAACATTTAAAAATGCAACACGGATGTGAAATATTTCAGATTTTTTTACCCACCCGGCGCAATGTGTATCTGTGTTTGATGATAGCAAACAAAAAGTGAGGGTGTATCCTCGACTGGTGAGTAAAGACTACTGGAGTGATAACTCAGATGGTGTTTGCTTTTTATAAAATCAAAAGCAAACAGCAGCCCTTCCTGAACATTAACTATATGTGATTGCATATTTGTCTGGAGGGCAAATGGAGAGTCTGTGGAATACAAAAGCTTTATGCTATATATCTTCCCCTTTTTTGTGGAGACCTTTTGATGAAATTCAATTTGATGGCCCAAACTGCAGTAAAAAGAGAGGCTTGATGGAGGAGAGCTGAGCCTGAGCCACGCAAGCCAGGGGTAAGGAGACCTCCCTCCGGGCCCGGCAGCCCAATCCAGTTTATTGATTTTCTGTCCTCTCCTTCAACATCTGGAATGCACCATACCCAATAGATTATGACAAACGTGCTCGCCAGAGACCAACGATCCTCTAATTGAACTTGATGGAGTACAGTTGGGGATCAAAGGTTGGGAAAATTCAGTGACATAGCAGGTTTCTCTACTCCCACCAAAGACACTTCTTCAAAGTCTATAAAACAGACTCGAGGTCTCGGGGAAAAAAAGGCGTGTCCTCCGTCCAACCGTCTCTGCTCTCTTGTCTTCTCCATGGCCGTGGACAGCCAGACTTTCACCGCATCGCTGAGCACAATGGAGTCAGTGCTTTACAATAACAACCTCCTGCCAAAAGCACAAAAAAACAAGGCAGGAGAAAAGCTCAGTGCTCTATTTTGATGAAAGTAACAAGCACAGCTTGTTGTAAATAGGCTTTCTGAAGCCTGAGGCAGCTTTTCTCCCCAGGGGACGTGCTTTCTGCATCTCTCCCAGGGTTGCTGTCGCCAAAAGGTTCTCTCTGTGAGGGAAAAAGGAGGCACAAACAAGAAGTTGCTTCAGCTCTTCTGGCAAGAGGAAATCATCCTTCAGTAGGGCACACTAGCTGGGATTTACCATCCATTCAGATTAGGAATAAGATGTTGGGGTTACAATACACAATTGTGTATGGACCTTTTGCTAGCTGCATTGTTAGGATTACAGTCCAGGTGCACGCCGAGACACATTGTTAGCTGAGTGTGTCGAGGTGTTGAGCTGCTGAGGAAAGAGGTAGCGCCCTGTCTGCCTGTGAGCTCTTCCTCCTGATCCCTGATAACTCGGATGTGTGCTTATTCAAATGGGTTTTGCTCCGGGCACCCTCTTGCAAATCAGGTACCATCCGCACTGGCATTGTCACACAAATTAGAAACGGATGTTTTGGGCAGAGCAGAGGTGCAGAGTCTGTGGACATAGTTAGCCCTGGTTTCTTTGACGTGTTAGTGCCTCTCTCCACACCTCCACAGGAAGCTCAGGTCTTTTCTCACCTCTTTCTCCTTTAAGAGGGAAAAAGGGATGTAAAAGATGATTGTCTCCAACCTGCCACCCACATTTGAGAGTCGTTTTTTTCTTTTAATAAATCTCCTCAAACCTCTCTCTTCAGTTACCTTTCTCCCCAATGCCTATAAGCCCCTCTGATCCTTTCCAATAATAATGGCATTGCCAGCCAATCTCTCTGAAAATGGGTTCAGCGCATACCTAATCCCATTTAATTACTTAGACACACAGGGCTCAGGACACACTCCTCAGGCAGCGCCCCCCTCCCTCTGTAAGCATGCCCTGTTTGCACCCCATCCACCTCTTCTCATGAATTATGGATCCCTGGCTGCAAGGCGAGGGGTGATCATTCCGCCTGCTCTGTCATAAGGCTCAGGGAGAGCCTTAGCTCAGTGTAAATATGGTGCCTGTCTGGGGTTGAGGTGCCCTATTGTGCATGGTATTAAAAGCTCACCACTCTCCCTCTCAGTCCCTCCATCGCTGCAGTGCTCGCAGCAGGGGGCAGGGGTAATCGCACAGGCCTTCCAGCACTTCGCTCAACTGCAGCCGGGCTCACGCTGACCGGCATTATGGCTGACAGTCATCATACCTGAGAGGTGGGGAGAAATGAAAAGGAGATGGAAGCTGAAAACTGGAGAAATGGGCTGAATCAGCCCGGCTTTGCTGTTGATTTGTCAGCACAAACGGTGGTTTACACAGTGAGAAAACATCAACACTTTCTGTGTGATCGAATGTCAAAGTCCGTCCGACCCTGTGCTCCGGATGATGTAATGGTGATATGACTCGAACAGACAGTCCCTGAATGATAAGGGATTTTGAATGCCTTGCTTTTTTTTTTTTAACAGGGATATCTGTATGCTATCTGAACACTCTGAGTTGCTGCTGTTGCCACAACCTTAGCAGCTGACTGGAGTGGAAGAGCACACTGGATAAATCATTTTGTCCACTCTTCATGTGCTCAGCTGACAGGATCAGACCTCTCCTTTACAGCTGCTATCACATGCCTCAACTGCACGTACTTCTGGGGATGATATACCATTCTCTCGTGTCACTACCTGGTTCGGACACGTGATGACATGTTTATTGAAAAAACGTCTACGAGAGCCTTCATCAGGGTCGTATACAACCACCAAAACAGCTAAATAAAGCACACGACGGCCACCTAAGGACTCCATAATTGGCAATGTCACAGTTCTCCCCTTGCCCTAGGAAAAGAAAAGAAAGATGATGTCTGTGTCAGCTCTGAGATGGTTCGATGCTGTCTGTCAGGGCCCTGAGCACATTTCCCTGAGCTTGATACAGACAGGGCTTGTCTCGCTGCCCTCAGCAGCAGACAGTCGTCTCATCTTTATCTCTCCAGATTTCTACCTAATCTGTTTCTCTCCCCTTGGCCTCTCTTCATGAATCTGTCATAAATCATTTTTGGATTCTGGCCCCGTTTGCACAGACGGTTTCATAAAGGGAAAGGAATGGGCATCAGATATCCAGACTAAATAGCGATCAAATTACACGGGATATGAAATGCTGTAGTTTGGAATCCATTATACTACTCAATAAGAGTCTTCTCACTGTAATATGTCAGCTCTGGCCCTGAAGGGACAAAAGCACAGATGGTACTGTATATGTGCAATATGCATATGACTGAACAGTCTAATAACTATGGTTGACAGCTGAGTGAACAACATACAAGCTCAGTGCACACAACTTGTTAAAAATAAAAGCCTGCCTCTATAAGCGTCTTACCATATGTACATTCACATTTGCCAGACTGATGCTAATTTTTTTTAATATCACACAAAGAAGCTCAAAAACACAATGAAACCTTGGAAATGAGTTCGCAGTTTGCTTTCAAGCCGCCCACACCAGGTGCTCTTATCTGTAAATGAGGGTTCATGTTATGCTTAGCCTTTTCCACTGGTTGCATTGATTCTGCAGGTTAATTACAATGTTTTTTTGTTGCTTTTTTTTTTTTTTTTCTCATTTCAAGGTTTACATGAAAACAACTAATTACGTTCAATAACAAAACTAAAGTGATGATCGCACTTAATGGACCGGACCTATCTTCTTTCCATCTGTTTAAAACACTGCCGTTTTTTTTTTTTTTTCATTTTTTTTTTTTTCTAAAGGGCTCTTCATTTTCACAAGCATCATTGAAAAATCCCGTCGCCACGGCAACGGCAGACTCATTACATTTAATCCACTAATTGCTAACTAGCTCCACAATTGGCTGTAATTGCTTCGGGGACACAGTTAACCCCGCGGTTGGTATGCAGAGCAAGGCTACTTTCTGCCGGCGTCGGGACAAAGGCCAAGAAATGAAAGATGGTGCGGTGGAAACCCCGCCTACAAAAAAAATCCAACAACCACCACCCCACCACTGCACAGGACATAAAAAAATAAGAAAAAAGTCTGTGCACTCTCCGTCCTCATCATCCAAGCATTCTTAAATCTCCTAGCGCAATATTAATTAATGGGGATGGTTGCCATGGTGATTGATCACCATATTCTCTGTCAGCAGTACTTAGTCAAATGGGCCCTAATGTTTGTTTGTTAATGGAGCAGTAAACAATACTGCTGGAAGTCTTTTATTACCTCCTCAGCAGCTCTGCGAGCACCTGGGCCATTCAGCCGCACACTGTACACCCAACATCAAATGAAAGAGAGGAAATCTACTCGCTCTGATAAATTGCAATTCTTTCGGCGCCCATGGTCGGCGAGATTGGGCAACAGAGACGGTAAGAGACCCTACATGACGGTATTGTAATATATTGAAGCCATTACAGGCTGCAAAAATCGCTGCTACATGTAATGACTCGGAAAAAAAAAAAAGCGAGCTACATTATAAAGGACATCCGAGTGCACTCAGCGTGCAGACGTCTGTCAGGACAAAACAAAGGCTCCTTTTATAAGATCGGTAATCTTTGTATTTATGTAGGTGGTGTCTTTGATGGTATCAGTGTTGTCCTTAAAACGAGGCACATAAAATGAGTGTGTGATGATGAAAACATATAGGGTGTCCAGTGCGAAGACTGCTTTTAGGGGTTGGTGTGCGTGTTCACATGTTGGTGTTGGAGTATGTTTTAGTGTGTGTGTATGAGTCAGGGCACTGAACAAACCCAAACCCCTTTGAAGAGTGAAAGGCTCAAAGGATGGAGAGGCAATCCGAGAACTTCACAGGCGCAGAGGGGAAATTGCCTTGAACCTTGAGGTGTATGAAAGTGCAATTTGTGTCCCATCTGTTCTGCTTCCCTTCCATTAGGAGGAAGGGTGCTCTAAGGCCACCAAGGAGAAAATGCCCCTGTGAGGGTCTCTGGGTACACAGAGGCTCTGGTAGATTTAATTTGCCAGACCAGTCATTCCCCTTCTCCCTCTCTGTACTATTAGAGCTTTGAATGTTATTACCTCGCTCCTCTTTGTCATTTTTTCCCCTCTAAAATGAAAGAACAATGTGTTTTGGTTTGGGAAAAATTTAAAAACGTACCTGACAGAAGTCGGATTCATGTCTATGTGTGAGCCAATAAGCGATTTGGGCTGTAATATTTCCACACCATATTGACCTTTTTTTTTATTCTTCCCCCGGACGAGATGAGAACACAGGAGAAGAGAGAATGAAAATGAGAGCGAGACGACCCTGCAGCTCTGTTGAGAGAAGAGTCTCTCCACCTTCACTGAATCCTGTCTCTGTCACACCACTCTGCAAAGTGGATGGATTGGCTTCCTTAACTTTTTGCCCTTTCTTCTGAGGGATTTGCATGACAGAAGCCGGGAGAGAAGTTTGTTGCCTGGGCAACTGATTGCCTCCATTTGCAGTTGGAGCAGAGGTGTTACTAGAGCAGTTGGAAACCATGGCACCACGGATTAGATTAGACGCATACTGTACATGTTTGTCAGGACTGAGGTAGTAGAGTGAATTACAGGCATCGAAAAGAGCCATTATCAACAATTCACACAAAAGGCTTTTCCATCAGATCGGGCTCCGGCTCAGGAGTTTAATGTTTTATTCAAGATTTGACGGGAATTATTTTTCGCAATGAAACTGCTGCTTTAAAACACAACCAATAAACTCCAGTCAGCCCGTCTCCTCCTTCTCTTTACAAGGTGTTGTGAAGACGTTCAAGCATTGTAAAGCTAAAACAAGCCCTGAGCATATATAACACAGTGGTGGCTGTTGGCTGTCCCGCTGTGCTCATCAAATAGGCCCTATTTAATTATATGTTTACGGATACAGTATTTAAGATTTTATTTTAAATTTTGTGAAGTTGGGCTTTAATCTAGATCTTTCCAACACTGTTCAAACCCAGAGAAATCCACAAATTTACTCAATGTAATAGTGAGTTTAATTTGTTGGCCCGTCGCTCTAACTTTCTCTCTTCTTCCCCTGTCCTCTCTGTAAAGTTATGTTCATAAAGAAAAGTTAAAATTTCTCAGTTTAAGTTGGCAGACACTATTACAGTTCATAAACTCCCAGCAATGGAGGTCACCTCCACAGATCGCTGCTACAGTTGACAAACGGTAGGGAAGATAAATACACTCTTTAATCACTGAGTTAAAAAGTCATCTCTCCTCCTGTTGGTAAATGGCTCCGGATCAGACCGAACAGAACCTGGTGTGACTCCACGTGTTTGTTCCTCCAGAAGGCTCCATGGAAAGGATCCACAATGACTCTGAGTGATTACAGGCCTGTAGCCTCGGCCTCACTTAGTTATGAAGTCAAAAGTTGATTAAAAAGGACTGGACGGCGCCGTGTTGCACCACCATGATGTTTCTACAGTAGCCCAGAACAGACAAACCCAACACTGGCTCGAGAGAGGGCCTTTCCTGCATGCTCTGAAGGGAAGGCTGAGGCGAGGGCTATTCATTTTGTTGCAATCTGCAATCTCACCACTAGATGCCACTAAGTCCTACAGCGCCTTTAACACCACTCGGCCTCGTCTGACTCCGCCAGACTTTTTCTCCTCCCAGCTGAGGTGATTATTTCTTATTTCAGCATTTTAATTTGACTTAATCCTCCACCTTATTTAGTGTTTGCCTCACAAACCACCTCAATCTGCTCACCTTGCTTTTCCCTTCTGTTCTCTTTTCCACCTTGCACACACTCGTCCTGCCACGCCCTGTGTCTCTCTGCTCTGTTTTGGATTTTTCACCCCTGATTTCATTTTATCAACAGCAGGTAAAATTTGGGTCATATGTTACAGATTACTTTATTGGCATAACTTTATATGGCCCCTGAGTAAAATGTGTAGTTGATGTTTTTCCTGAGCAACTATAGGGTGACCAAGGTGGGACTTGGAATTAGTCCAACATGTATATCTGAGAGGAAAACAAGACGTGTTCACACTACCGTATGTTGTACCGTATGTTGTTTTGCTCCTCAAGTCCACAGCAAATTCCTCGTATGTGTAAACTTACTTCTGATTCTGAAGACAGGTTTTGCCGCATTTATGTTTATCATAAATTGTGAAAGCCAGCCTTTACATACAGTCAAACATCTTTTATTATTTATAGACGTGTCCGTTGCCTTCGTTATATTTATTCTGCTTCGTTTATTTTGTGGTTTCAATGTTCTGTTTAAAGAAATGTAAAATGTTCTGTGCATCATCTACTTTTTTTTTTTCTACTTTCTTTGCAGTCAGCAGGTGTGGTCCCTTCAGAGGAACCCGTTTAAAAGAAGTAAGGTCACGGGTGCAGACACCTCACCCCTTCCCTCACTAATATAGTGAGTCCCAGCGGCACCTTTCACTGAATCGCTCGTCTCGACAAATTGATTTCCATGTGTGAAACAGAGAGTCGTCCCCGGAGACAACAGCTCCTGAAACCCTCTTCGCACGTATATGCTTGCTAATTTAGAGGAAAAGGACAGAAAATGAATGTGAAATCGAAATGGGGTAGCATTGCGAGAGAGATATTAAAAGTCGAATGGGCGGGGGGGTGCGTGTGGTTGGGCGATTAGAACCACAGTTTATATAGAGGAGAGTGCACAAAGTCCCTATTGCCAACTGTGAAACAAATGGCATCTAAATTGAATAATTCAGTCTGGGGGAGAAAGACGTGGGATTTGCACACAAAGACTGAGTGACAGATAGAGTGAGAGGAGAGGCAGCCAACCTTTAACAGAGCCGGAGAGAAAAGACAGTAAATGGCAAGTTAGATTAATAGATTGGCAAGGTCTCACAGAAGATGGGATAATAATTCACCAAGCAAGAGAAAAGGCAGCTTCTTTTTGAGGTCAGAGTTGAGTGAAGAGGAATTATGAAGATGGAAATATGAATATTGAATAATGCAGTCGAGATCCTTCCATGAAACAAAAAAGGGATTAAGAGTGGTAGGAAGAGTCAAAGGTTAGAAGCAGTTATGGAGGAAAAAGATAGAAATGAGTCAGGTGGGTGGAGAAGAAAGAAAAATATGTGAGGGGAACTGAAGCGTAGTGGAGACAGAACAGCTGGAGGAAGACGAGTGTGTGGTGCAGGACAGAGGTCAAGGTGTTATTATAATCCACATCCAGCATTCGCCGTCTAGCTGGAGTGCCTCACCTCTGTCTGGGCACTCTTTAACCAGCGGCTGACGTGCAGACATGAAAGTGGCAAACGGACATGTAAATGAACACCTGGATTTCTGAGGGAGGTTTTTTTTCATATCCGGTTTTCTTAGAGAGTAATTCTGCCTGAGCAAATACAAATCAATCCAAAAGTCATTTCTGTCATGGCGAAATGGGAAATGGACTATTTAATTTTTACAAAGCAACCTCTAGCTCCAGCTAATTGCATGCAGCTTATTTCGGCTGGTTTCTCTTCCCATGTGAGGTGACTGCCTGTTTCTATTCTGCTCCGGCTCTCGTTTTTTTTTTTAAACATTTTTTCTCTGTTCTCATTTATTCTTTGTGCTTCGAGTTAAGATGTCCTGCTGGGATTGTTAAACAGCTTTCAACACACACTTTTAACCTGCCCTCTCAGTCATGGTCACGTCCAAACACTTTATTTTTCTACCATATTTTTGTTCATGTCTGTGTTATTTTCCTGCTTTATTTTTCACTGACAGTATGAGCTTTTGTGTCTGTAAAAGCAGCTGCTTAACACAGTTTCACTGCAACTTTAAAGCTATAATCAGAATTTTTATTTTACCAAAGAATCATGTGACTACTCATATGTGAAAGAGGTTAATTGTAACGATGAACCAACAGGTGATTATCACAGGACTCTGCACTTCCTGTCAGCTGTACGGGACTTTTTTTTTATCATCAGAGACCCAGAACAATTCATGTGCTGCCTGACCGTGTTTATTTTGTTTTTCCGACACTATTCCAGCAATCAGCATCGAGTGCCACGCATAATTTGATTCAGGAGAGCCTTAAGTGTCAGTCTGGCTCATTTAAAGTCTCAATTTTGCATTTGCTTAGTCTGAGAATAGATGATTCATCGAAAATTGTGTGGTTTCTTTCACTGTGAACTTTTTTTAAATTTAAAAATATGTACTTGGCTGCAACCATTGCCTATTTACCCAGAGGAAGAAACTGTGTGGAGCTTCTTGACGAATCATACGGCAGAACTTGATGTCGTAATCATGTTCACACTCTGCTGGCTTTTTGAAGCACATTGATAGGTTGATAGGTCAAATTTTATTACATATTATAAAACAATAGCTTTTTTTAGCGGCTGTATTGTTCTGGTTTCGCTCTCACAGCTCTCATAGCACCATGTAAGTGCTTTAAAAACCCCACTGCATGCTTCCTGCCCAGCATCAACTGGCAGACAAAGTTAGCAACTAGCTGGCAAACAAATTCGAGCATTTAGCTGCTAAAGTGACGTTTCACTCAGGAGGATCTGACCACAACTGAGCTACAAGAGAGTTAATGGTGGCCAGAAGCAAGTAGCTCTCTAGCAGGTTTGCCATTTGACCTTAACACTTAATATGTCAGCGTTATGTTAACGGTTTCTCGAGGAGATTGGCTATGTCAGTTTATTTATTATAGTCTTTCATAATGTCTCTGGGCCGGATAAGTCATAAAATTAAACCGATTTTCATGAACGACTGCTGAGGATGAACTGAGGAGTCGCACAGGAAAGAAGCTGCTCTGTAGTCTGGTGGTTCAACCTGGTCAATACAGTTTTTCCAGTCAGAAACTATCAGGACAAAAGAAAAATCAAAGTCAAAAACATATGTGAAGGCTCAAAACAACAAGCCAGGTAAACTTAACATCATGTTTTTTGCCTCCTGTAGTTAAAACTTATCAGTTTATAGCATCAACGTCTTTGTAATAATTTTGGCTTCACTATTCAGTCGCATCAAGGACGATTTGTATGGAGTTAAGTAATTGGACCAAGAATCCAATGAGACAGTTTCAGTGTGGTGATTGCTTCCAGGAGACAGCGGTGCTTGAGTGTTGTGGAGAGGTTGTCTCTAATGTGATTAGCTGTCTGTTTCAAATTAAACACAAGCCAATAATGAAACTAGGGACAAAGTATCTCATTGTCCTTAGCAATCCCTACAGATATCCTCACTTCTCTGTTTCTTTCTTTGCTTTGACAGCTTTTGTTCCGCCTTTCATTTCCAGCCCTTGTCCTTTCAAGAGACAGACAGTAGAGAAGAGGTGAACATGTGTGTGTGTGTGTGTGTGTGTGTGTGATTGTGTATGTATGTGTGTGTGTTTTGGGGGTGCAGGGTAGGTGAAAAGGAGGGAGCACTCAAATCCCAGTGGCTCTGGGGAGCTGTCAGAACTGATAGTGCTCTATCACTTGCGAACGGAGGTGCAAAATTGGGCAGAGCTGAGCACTGCGCAAAGCAGAGGATGATGGTCCCTCTGTCCACTGGAGCTTGACTGACTGAGATGGAGAGACATGGAAAGTGTTCAACCAGCTGCCTCACAACTTGAAATGAACAAGGCTGAGCAATTCAAAAATGCAACACGAGGAATTCAGAATACAGTAACTGGCAACAACAAGGACGACGAAAACCCACCGGATGTTCAAATGTTTGATCCATAAATGTAAAAGCCTGACTTTAGATTAGGCTGTTGTTTTTCTTCTTTTCATTACTTGTACCATTAAAGCAATACTTCAACATTTTGTGAGGCGCTTACTCGTTTTCTTACTGAGAGTTAGATGAGATCGATCAATACCACTCTCACGTCTGTAGGGTATATATATATGCAGCAGGAGATGGTTAGCTTAGCATTAAGAGTGGAAGCAGCTCAAAAGATCCACCTACCTGCACTCAGGGTGCACTCACACTTGGCCCAGTTGCTCCGTACTGTGCCGAAGCACGATTGCTCCCAGCTGGCCAGCACTCACGTTGCTCCGGCCGCAACCGGGCCTGAGCACGGTCCCCTCTTGAACATGACTTTACTGACTTTTTTGTGGCTTATTTTATGTGGTTTTGCTCACAGACGACCCTCTCACATTCCTGGATTTCTTGATTCTGCAAGGCGGCATAATACGCATGATTATACTTCATGTCCACGTTGCACACCGTGCTTGTGCTCGTGCATGAGCATGGGTTTCTGTGGGGATTTAACAAACAAAATACAATATGTTAATTAGCGTGCATTGGAGTTGCTGGCAGGCAGATTTTGTCCTCTTTTGAACAGACCCAGGCGAGCTGCTTCCCCGTCTCCAGTTTTTTTTAATGCTATGCTAAGCTAGCTGTCTCCCTGCTCCAGTTTCATATTCAGCAGACAGACATGAGAGCGGTGTGAATCTTCTCATCTTACTCGTGGCAAGAAAGCGTATCAGTGTAATTCCAGCAATGTGAAACAATTCCTTTAAACCGTTTTGAAAATGGTAATTCAGTAATTAAGAGCTTTGTTGTGAATGCATCGGCATCAACAAACTGTACAGAGCGTACTGCAGTATCTACTGACTTCATAGTCTAGGCTACTGTTTGTGCAGTTATAAAATCCAAGAAAGTGCGAACTCGCAATCTTAGAGCGTGAACATCAAACTCTACACTTTCATCATCTCATTTTACAAGCAAAAGGAGCGGCCGTCTTAAATTGGTCGGTTGGCCCACCAATCAGGTCACTCTACAGGCTGACATCTCTCAGAATACCATGAATTAGGGATGCAAATTGTCGGCAATTTCTTTTATTGATAGTTGGCTGTCCCAACAATTGAGTATTGGTATAATCATTAATAATATACTAAATATGCTGGATTGTTTCCAGTAGAAAACTGTTTCAGCCGGCTTGATGTGTGTTCGATGCCAGAGCTCCCGTCTGTCGCTGTTCAACAGCTGGCCCGACAAACTCAACCCACACTTAGGCTACTGAACTGCTAAAATGTAATAATGTCAGTCTGAATGCCTTTGTGTAATTTGGGAATTACAAATTACTCTCTCATACCAGTATTTTGTATTTCTGGTTAATCATTAACGTCCCTGCTATGAATCACATCTGGACCAATGAGGTGACGTTGGCGTTACATCAAACGGAGGAGAAAAACATCTGTAGTCAGTCTGTAGTGTGACCTGACTGGTGGGTCAAACAACATATTTAAGATGGTTTCTCCTTTTGTTTTGTAAAATATCCTTTTAACATTGTTATTAGATATTACAGGTGAAGGTGAATGATTTTGTCGATCCTTGGTCTTCTCCTCCACAGGTGTGCAAACGTTTTGCTCTGTGGATATGTGGACCTTAAAATACTTTCTCGAAATGACGATGAGGAGCTTGTGATTTGGTTAAAAGCCCTGAAAAAAAGCTATTCGGTGGACTTCAAAGTCAAGAATCACCTTCCAAAAGTGCAATATATGGACTCATAACAGCCGCGAACTCACATGTCAGCAGATTCGTCTTCATGACGGCTAAGAAGACTTTTTGGTGCAGTTGAAAACTTGGACTGGACCTTGAGTTGGATTTTGTTTTTCCATTCACAACTTGTTTTTATTTTTTCCAGCTGTGAGCAGCTCCTCTAGATTTGTTTTCATTACACTGTGGGATGAAAGCGTCCTTCAACACCACAAAAATCAAGTTATTCAATATTTTTTTGGGTGCACTTAATTCTGTCACTGCTCCAGAATAAACACGCTACATACTTGAAACCTACTTAGAATAATGTCGTATGAAATGAGGACATAGTGAAGGACTTGTTTTAAACTTGAAGTCACGTTTTCATATGATTTTGGCATCAATTTTTATTTCATTATCTAATTTGCCACACAGATGTCCTGTATGTCAACTGTATGGGTGGATATCTGTGACTTTTAAATGTTCAACGTGTGATTTAGCTGCTTCCTCGAGTCATTAAATTTAAATCTCAACAAACAAAGTGTATTCAGCGGCCCCTCACCTGTCACAGACACCAGTGCTGAGCTGACTCCGGCTTTGTATGGAGAGAGGCGAGATAACAATATGTGGAGCTCTCAAACAACAGTGAGGATGGCTGTGCTCTTGGCGGACCTGCCTGTACCAGCTGCCGTTAGAAGGAAAAGCAACACATTGTGAGTGGCTTCCTTGACAGACAGCAGCATCGATTACGTTGCTACTTTAAAGGGTCCGTTCGTCCAAAAATAAAAAATTCAGTCGTTATCTACTAATCCACACGCTGATGGGAAGTCGGTCAGGCAAAACAGCGTTGCAGCAGCAACAACTGATTAAAAGACGTACAACAAAAAACATAAATTGATTTGAAAAAATGTTATAATGACACTTTACAAGCTGAATTCTTCACTGTAGCTGCTAAATGTGTTAGTGCGCACCGCCTCTGAAGTAATGTAGGTGCACAAGCTACGCAAGGGTCAAAATAACGTCTTTTCAAATCAGTTTGGGATCTTGGGGTCTGTGTGGAGCCATTTTATGTTTGGGGGGGGGTTGTTTTGTTACGTTTAAGTGAGAGAATGCTCCAGAAATGTTTTGTGGATGACAAAACTTCATCTGACA
This sequence comes from Pagrus major, assembly GCF_040436345.1. NCBI lineage: Eukaryota > Metazoa > Chordata > Actinopteri > Spariformes > Sparidae > Pagrus > Pagrus major. Next base: position 37,664,558 of record NC_133219.1, on the reverse strand, counting down.
AACAAGTATTTGCACAATGGTGTTGAGAAACTCTAGACAAAGGTGTTAAAAGTGATTTATTTTCTTACAGCATAGGTGTCGCCTCCCGTGCGTCTTCAGTTTTTACGAGGAGAAAGTGCTGCCGTGAAGTTGAACAGGCTCAGGTGTGACGGAGGTGACTGACCCGGCCCACTCAAGCACATTTATGCTCCTGTTTAATGGAGAAATGTAAAGACCTGACGATGTGAGATAAACCACATGACTGTCTGCATGTTTCGCTAGAAATCGATTTTATCTGATTTCAGTTTGTGCTTTTCACGCTCTTGTGGCCGAGTGCATCGCAAAAAAAACAGTCACCAGCCAAAAGCGCACTCGTCCCAAACATTAAGGGGGCACCACCACATAACCTCAACTCATCCTGTCTGCAAACTGTTTCCTGTGTGTATCTGCAGGCTCCGGGTTGTGTATCATGAAGACATCGCTGACTGGTCACACAGGAAACCAGATGGTTTTGAGGGATGAACCAAAACACTGTTGAAGAAAACAGCCTTCCAAGACATAAACATGTGACAATCCCTGTGTCATGTCAAGTCAGCTTCAACTGCTGCCTTGAGTACAAAACAAGGTTACAAAGCACTTCACAGAGAATCACTCTCAACCGAGAGAGAGACGCTGTCCTTCTTGAATAGAAACAGACTTTTTGTTAAGTCAAACTACCTTTAACACAAAACTGATGAAAAATAAACAGAGCAAACTTTGAGGAAATTGATTGAAATATCACTCTTTGCCCGAGCGAGGCCATTGGAAAAGAATGTGTCTTATTGGTATTTCTGACCTACCAACCAAACACGTTTCTGAGGGTTGCTCCACAAGCAAAAGGGCTGCAATAGCAAACACATAGTTCTCCTGTAGTTTCAGTGCGGACGTGATATTGCCAACAGCCAGAGAGGAGACAGAGGGATGTTGTAAAAATACCAAAGTTCGGGAGTAACACTTCTTCGTCTGGGTCTGTGTGGGTGCTCTGGCCTCTGATCTCTGTCCTGGCTTCCCCTCGTCTCAACAACATTTGGCTGTCAGTACAAAGTCTCCGGGGAGACATCTATTTGCCAATTGCTGAGACTTAAAATATTGCAAAAGATGCTTGTCTTGTCAAGCACTTGCAACAGCGGGAATTGATATATGCTTACTCATACAGTATTATTGGAGCCAGCAGCCTTTGACTTCACAGTGCGTCAACTGAAGTTGGCCTCCTGCGGTGCTTATAAGTGCTGAAATAGGGGTCAGCAGTGTTCTATTCATTTAGGATGTTGATACTGTCAACAGGACGGAGAAGTCTTGTGTCTAACTGGTGTCTTGATGGTTTTAGCTGCAGGCCTTCTGCTCTTTCGCTCAGCTCTCTGCTTTCATGTGAATCTCTTCTCGCTCCTGTCAAAGACATTTAACGCAACACTATGGAGACTCAACCCCGCAGAGTGGTGGTGTCATCCTCGCAACATTATCCCTGCTTATCAAGCCTTCCGTCTACCGCCTTCATCTGTTTGATACTTTCGTGCCCTCTCTCCCTCTTTCCCTCTCCAGTCTGCTCTTCCTCCCCTGCCACCTCCGGCTGCCCCCGATCTCATCCTCCACCTCTGTGTCCTCTAACCACTTGACACCTTTTCAGATTCATCCCCATCAGTTGGCAGACAGCGTGCATTTCAACCCGCGGGGCACAATGCAGCGATCCACGCGAATCAATGGCAGATAAATCAATGCTATCTCTTTTTTCCATGCCTCTGCTGCCATCGATTTTTTTTTCTGTTACTTTGCTGTTTGTGGAGACTTGAACTTTGCTCAATTAAACTGAGTTCACTTTCAGGAACAAATTGTAGCAGTGTAAGGCTTTCAGCTCGGGAGACAGACACTAATGTTAGCTCTGGACAGGGCGTACAAGAGCTTTATTTATGAGATGCCCCATTCGAACAGAAGCTGCGGTGGTTTTTACTGAAGCTGAACCTGGATTTATTGGTATTGTGAACCCCTCTTTCAGATGAGGCACGCTGAAGGCTCGCCTTGATAGTGAGGTCTTTCATTTTGAACTGCAGCTAATACCTAAAACAGAGACAAAGCAAATACCCTTTGATCATGTTTACCAAGAATGAAGGAGCCCCAATTAGCATGTGAATAACCCTTGCTTTGGTGTTTCAGTAAAGCGCTCATAGGTTGCTTTTGGCAGGGAGATATTTAATGTGATTTCATATCCAATCTCGAGGCTTTAGATCCTGTCATTGGGAGTGATTTCTGGGAAATGCACAGACTCAGACATATCATTTTGAAAACTGCATTTAATATAGCCCACAGAAAATTATCCACTGTGATATTTCGCTAGTCTCCCCCATAAATAATTCATTGTTTTTATGTGCCCTCATGCTGCCTTGGGGATTGGAACAGCTGAGTGTTTTCACAACGTATTTGTGTCCAATCTTCTGCGTATTGGGCGCACTCTAATCAAACCACAGTAAACATGCCTTGAATGTTTGTTGAGTCATCTGCTTATCAGCTAATCAAATGGCTTATTTGCCTGCCTGCCTGCCTGCCTGCCTGCCTCACCGGAGCACAACACAGCTCTGGTTGAATATTTTTCAATTAATTGTTCATCTGTTTGATTGACTGTGCAGCCACACGGGCGTAGGTGATATGATTGAACTCCACAGGCTTTAATGTATGCACTATAGGTCCGCCGCAGCAGTGAGGGGGAGATGTGATTGCGGTGAATACATTTAAGGGATTGTCAGGCGCTGTGGAAACTTCACCTTCGGCAGGCACCGACCGCTCCACTGTTCTATTTTGATATCATGTAGCTGTAAGACCACATAAAAGACCCCATGTGAACACACGCTATGCACCTATTTTTTTTTCCTGTGAAAGAACTAGCATGAAAGTGCAAGTCATAGAGAGAATTTCAAAGGCAGAAGCCAGGACAGCGACATGGAGCTGCCAGGGATTGGTGAGCAATCAGATAGGGCAGAATTGATGACCTGGCTCAGGATGGATTTCTTGGAGCGGGCTGCCAGACCGAGGTAATACTTTCAGGCTCTTATCAGCACTGGCATAAGCTGAGTGCTGCATCACCCACTTCCCAGCGTCAGCTTATTATGAGAGTCCATGATGTGTGATTGCTTGTACTGCCTTTGTGTGTCCCGAGGTCTGCGTGCACCGGACACAGTTGGCAAGAAGAAGAAGAAGAATACTTAAGTATTGTGTGTGTGTCACAGTAAACCCTCCACTTCCCGTCTGTTGTAATGACGTATTGGAAGGTTTACTGTGACTCATGTGGGCTGGAGGTGTCATTGAAAGTATTCTGCAAAGTTAAGTAGACAGTCACATATGTGTCGGGCTTTACAAAGATTGTCTCATTGGAATATATTTAGGTAGTTTAACATTTTTAAGGTAGAAGGATTTAAAGTGAGTGAGCCGATGTGTTCTTACAAGAGATGATGCATGACATGGTCCATGTTCAGGGACATTTTAAGTGCATGTGATGCATCCTACAGTGTAGATCAATTAAAGGATAAGTTCAGCAAAAAAAGGAAAGTTCAGTCATTATCTTTTCGTCCCCAATCTGATGGAAAAGTCAGGTGACGTTTTTCATATTTCTGGAACTTCGCAGCAAAACAGTCTTTCAGCGTTCCCTTTAAGAAGTGACGTAGGTGGGGACTTGTTTTAAAACGTTAAAAGAATAACTGGAAAAAAACATGAAATGACCCTCTATGAGTCTCTAGAAGCCCTGAGATCCCAAATTAATTTGAAAAGAAAGTGCAGTCGAGCTCATGCACCCACTTCAGACAGTGACATATGCGCTAACGCTTTAGCTTTGCAGCTACAGTGAAGATTTAAGCTTAAAAAATGGCGTGAATATTGTCTTTTCATATCAGTTTGGGATCTCTGGGCTTCTGTAGACTTGGATTACACCGATGAGCTCTATGAAGCCGTTTCATGTTTTTACAGTTTTTTTTTTAATGTTTTAAAACAAGTCCCCATCTACTTTAGTTGTTTAAGAGAACGCTGTGAAGCTCCCGAAGTGTTTCGTTGACTCTGAGTCTTCACCTGACAGTCCATCGGCCTGACGGGACTGAGCAGGTAATGACAAGTGAATTTTCATTTTCTGGTGTAAATGTTCCTTTAATAAATCTGCGTTCATAGAGGACAATAAACTTTTTGTCTCTGGGTGAAACTTCTGTTATTATAATCTATCTGTGTGCAGTATATTTGTCCTATAGGAGTTTCAAACCAATTAAGTTAAATAGCATTTTACAGTCAACAATTCATAAGCAGTAGATTGATTCTGCATGCTAATCACAGTTAATTGTGTTCTGGTTGCATAATAACACGTTATGCCTCCCTGTGGAGCAGCCGCTGAGCACCATTCCCCTCAGCTTGAGGTGAATTTATTTTTTTATTTTTTTTTGCTCAAGGGCACGTCTGCAGAGCAGATTGCCTGCAGGTTTGAGCCCGGTGTTCCCATTAACGGAGGGGCGCCTTCAACCTTTAACTGGCTGCTGATAAGAATCAAAGAGTGATTAAAGATCTCAATCTGCATTCCGCCACCGCAATTTATATCACACGGTTTTTTTTTTTCTTTTCTTATTCCGCGAATAAACAACGTGGTTTCAGACGCTTGGACGCCGAGCATCTCTATGGTAACAGTCCTCAATTACCGATGATTGGCCAACCCGTGGGAATGTTTCTATTCCCTCAGTGCAGTGATTGGTCGGTGGGCGGTCTGTGCAGCCTGACAGTCTGCAGCGTTCCGGGTTATTGTCAGTCTCGGCAGCTCGGCACAAGGGCAGGACCGCATCCCGGAGCCGCCTGAAGCTGCGAGCTCTTTATTCACACGTAACCATTTCTGATTTGGTTAATACACCAAAGAGAGCAGCGCGGAGCATCGCTATCGAGGTTACTTCACAGCCTCAGCTGGAAATCTGAGTCTGAATCGGGAGGCAAGACATCCGAGAGAGAGGCTGCCGACACCGCGGAGAAAGTGACGGACGGAGCAGAGCCGATCACCGGGATATTACATCGCATCAGTTTAGGATATTTCAGGCAGCTGCTTCGGCCCAGCCTTGATTTCTTTCAGGGTATCTTCACACAATATTGCCTAGATAATATTACAAACATCTGCATGATTTAATTTACCTAAGGTCGTCCGTAGTGAGCAGGCGGACCACTTTAAACCCATGCGTAACAGCGGTGGATTTTGGAATACTGCGTAGCAGTTCAACCATCCAGTCCTTCGACTCACAGGTCTGTTATTTGGAGCTATATACAAGCGAGAAGAAGAGCAACCAGGACCTTTTTTTACCGTGTTCCGGAGGCTAAACGTTGAAAACCCGAGGCGCGCTTGGTGCGCAATCCTTCCGAGGACGCTCCTAAAATTGCCGACCTGCGCTTTTGCCCTCGACAAAAATTGGCAGCCGAGTCGAGAAAAAAGGCAAAGCTTATTAACTTTGCATGCTAGGGGCTATAGTGTGGAATCTAATTCGCAGGGTTACCGGTGTATTTGCATACCATCGGAAGAAGAGGATAAACTTAATCAACATTTGACATCGACAAAGCGGCGGCTGGATTTTGGAGAACAGAATGAATCCTTTTTAATTTGGAGCACAGAAGTATGAAGCAGATTGCTCAGTGAATGCTACAATCTGCATGGAGTTCTAGTCTGCACTACGGAGCAATTTATGGTAAATATCTTTTATTCTAAATGTTCTGTTTCCTGATGCAGAATGGTTTTGGGTCGTTCTTGGTAACCATTCACGTAGATCCTGTCAGAGCCTCGCTGAATCCTCCTCGGAGGGTAAAATAGAGGGAACAGCTGAAAATGACGAATGTTTTAAATGTTTCCTTTCTCCCAGGATGCTTCTCTCAGATTTAAAACCCTTTTGTTTCCTTTGCGTGACCCACAATAATAAAAAAAAAAAGGAAGTGTTGTAAAAATCGACTTGTTAGAGAGCCGCTCCCGGATGGCTTTAGGAACTGCTTTGATGTGTCATATTGGTCTTTTCAAGTATGGGTAGCAATTAAGTGTATTGTCGAGGGTATTGCACCGCAGGCACCGCAGGCAGAAATAGTGTGGCACTAGAGGAGTTGCGGCTCAGAGCAAAAGGTGCGAATTTTTCATCTGCACGCCCCCGTGCGTCACTGCGTGTGGGGAGGGCGACTACAGTGTCTGCTGCAATTAGTGATTTTTCACCCTGGAGTGATAATGACATACAATCTCTTTTTATTGCGCGCCTGCATATTGTGACAGGCTTTTATCAAGGAACTCATAAAATTCATGGAAATGTGCGTAACACTGTAAAACTTTTCACTTTGTGCTCGGCGACATGGATGATGCTCTGTGCTGCATTGAGGTCTGGAGGCAATTTGTCATTGTCCTGTGAATTCTTCAGCAAATTTGTCCTCAGCAGCCGGGGCCTCGAATACAAATATACAAAGGGTGATCGGTGATGAGCTCCTCCAGTTTTTATTTGGATGTGAATGCTGGCCGATGGAGTTCAGGCTGCTGCCACTCCTGTGAACTTTGAGCTCGTGGGTCGCAGAGGTCGCCTTTGCAATATTTAACTCCATCGCTCACACTGCACATAAATGAGCCTGCACATTATGCTGACTGCGCGGAGAGGAAAAAAAGCTGCACACAGTATGTTTTATCATTAGACCATACAAGCATCCTCAAAATTTGTCTTCCTCACCGGCTCCAGTCATTCTCTCTCCAGCAGCCCTGCAGACAGGCAGCTCGCTGAATGTAATATGGGCCCCTACAGCAGGGCAGGCGCCCCCACAGTCAGGGCACCTGCCATAGAGCCTTCCTGGCTGTATTGAATAAAACATCCAGTGATGTATGAGGCAGGGGCTGCACCCGAGGGGGCAGAACTGCCTCATTTACTTCCTCCACTCTGCGCCTGTGACCTGCTGAGCAAATTGTGCTCATATTAGCTCTGCGGCTGCTCCTCACCTAAACAAATAGTCTTCCCAGCATAATGCTTGCCTTAACTCAACATGATGGTTGGACAAGGCAGGGGAGAAGGAAATGGCAGAAAAGCTTTAATATCTGGGTCACTGAATTACCTTTCAGAGTTTGTAGCTCTTGTTTTTGCCTCTTTATTTTTCTGGCTTGCTGTTAGATCTTTTTTGTTTTTTCCTGCAACATAGGACCTTCAAGTGTCCTGCTGCAAGACTCACATTTCATCTTCCTCTGGCTTTCACCAGGTTTCCTGTTTCTCTCCACTACCAGCTGTCTAACAAAGACCAAAAACCACAGATAATCTTGAAAAATGTGAACGCTTTGTAGGTTGGAAACTTGTTGTGACACCGACACTGAAAAAGCTAAATCACTGACGTTTAATCTGATCTGCTGTGCCGGGGAAAGTTGGAAGGTGGAGAACTTATTTTGGCTTCTAACTAAAAGACGCTTGGCTTTTTTTTTTTATCAATTTGCAACTCCAATTGCATATCAGCTCGGTTGATTGATAGCGTTTGGGTTCCTTACTGTATTCTTTGCTTATTAAAGTGCCTGCCTGAAGTGAATAAGTGAGCTCCACTCATGAATATCGTTAAAGTCGCTGAAGTTTAATTTCCTGCACTGTGTATTAATCTTTTTTAATCCCTGCATGGTTTGATTGTCTCAACACCTACCCAGAGGCAGCGAAACTCATTTTGGCACTTAAGATGACTAAAATAGTAGATACAGATGTGTGTGTGTGTGCATGTGTGAGACAGACACACACATAGAGAGAGAGAGAGGATGTGTGTGTGCTTCTAAAGATCTACCCGCCCCTGAAGTGTTGAAGATAAGCATGTCCATTCTTGTGTGGACTACTAATGGATGTGTTTCTTTCTGAAATAACATTTTTAAAACAAATTTCAGTCCAATTATAGAGAAACATACTGCAGATGTAAATAATCATGAAAAACATTTCCTCTGCTGTCAAAGAAAAGGAAAAGACAACAGTTCCCAGATTAGCCGAGATCCTAGAAAAAGCACGAAGCCTCCTTTCTTGGAAATATCATCGGACGTGAACGTTTTCTCTCAGAGCCATGTCAACAGCAGCTCGTTAGGCACCCGATCAAAGTGTTTCATTTCAGGTAAAGTCTGCAGCGCTCTTTTGTTTTAACACCTTTTCATGTGCAGGCAAACAGAAGAGACATGCCCTTTCTTGTACTTAACAATATTACATGATTTTATACAAACCCTGTTGTCCTGGCAGCAACACAGACCTGTCTCGCACATCAGGATGTGGAGACGGAAAAGAAGCAACATAAAACACACAACGCATCCTCCCACAAATGATTGTGGAGAAACAAACACACCCCTTCAGGCCAGTCGGTGTGAATAAATAGTAGTTTGATGGCGTTTGATGGGATTTAACATTAAATTTACAGGCAGGATCAGCAGGGACGGTTCTGTTTGTGTTTTTGGCAAACTGCACATGAGATGTTTGCATGATTGACCCTCAGTCTTATTAGACTTACAAAATCAGATGAGCAGCTCTCAGTGTCTCCGCGGTCTCTTGATGTTTCCACTGTCCAGTGTCGAGGTCAAACACAGACTCTTGCTGCTATTGCAGAGTTGAAAATGCAGATACTGATATAGTTGCCAATTTTGCAATGATCCTTCAAATGTGGTTATCAAACAAAGATATGTAACGGAGGCAGCATATATTTCAGTTTAACAATAAACTTTATTGTCTAAGATGCCGTCAGTAGGCTGACAGCAAGCTTCACTGGGAATTTATTAATTATGGACTGCCCAGGCATCTTTTTCTGCTTTGCAATCTCTAAAATCACAGTTTTCACATTATATACGCCGATACTGATACATATCTGATTTCAGCTGACGGTATCAGCCAACCGGTATATTGGTTCGGCTCTAGTTTAGGGTGACTGTTGGCAAAGGGCTCATTCTCAAGTCAGCTACATATGATCCATGTGTAAACCAGCCTCCCTGGTGTCGCTGACCTTGTCCCGGTGAGTTGGATCATGCCAATTTACATCTAATTTCATGGATACTTGCTTAATAGTGCGATGACCCATAAGACTCCATGTTTACGGTGCAATATATAAAATTCATATCACACAAACGAATATATAAAATCTCCACTAAATTGTCCACAGCTTCACGTGCGGTGTGTCATCTGAAGCGGACCGCAGGCATGTCGTTACAAACATGCTCCCCTGCAGTGTTTCTGATGAGTGCTACATGTTAGCGAGCCTGTCGCTCCGCAGATGATTTCCCTCGTCCGTGGTAACAAGCTTTACCTGACCACTTGCTCCCGCTCATGTGATCTTACCTGCTGGTGGTTGGTCGACATCAGGAGCTCTTCATCGGGGGGTTATCTGCAGCCACTTACCACATGACGGACAGCGATGATCCTCCGATCTCCTCCCTCTCTCTCCCCTCTCACCTCCTGTCAGACTGAATGGAAGTCACGTCTCTCTCCGGGCCCCGAGGTTAATGTATAGCCTTTTAATTTGGAAAGGTTAGGGGTGGCTGGTCTGTTTTTGAACAGGAACTATGCAGTTTATATGTGGTTAATGAGTACACACTGCTATAGATGGACGGTGCAGTTTATAGTCTGCTCCATCAACCAGCCAGAGAAGTGAGGGGAGGCATGCGTCCAGAGAGTTCTTGGGGGAAGAAAGAGAATAAAGCAAATCTGACAAGCTCTCCAACAGCGAATTTGCTCTCCTTAAAAACAATGCCGCTCTTGCCTTCCTCATGGTCACATTGATTTGTTCTGGGTGACAGTGCAGGCTGCTGTGAAATCACTCCAGTGCCATTGATCTCAAGGAGAGGAGGAGGAGGAGAGGGAATGAGAGCCTGGCGACAGTGAGCAACATGGGAAAAATCCTCAGTGTGCCCTCCTCAACCTTAACCAGTAATAAAATGAAGGCCTTGGTTACTATCAGATCAGCCCCTGCTGTACTTCTCCAGCCACTGTATCGCAGTCTAGCCGGCGCTTTGATTTGTTTTGGAGGCCCGTACATGCTGTTTGATTTGCTATTGTGCCTCGCCATGTTTCACATTATCAGCTGAACTCTTTATTGCCACTGTTTTCCATGCCAGAAGCAAGGCTGTGGTTTTTTTTTTAGTTTTTTTTTTTTATCTCATGCAGGCCTCTGATTAATCTCTCCCTCTATGCTGGTGTACTTTAATCTTGAATGGGAGATATCTGATTCTCCTCGGCTATTGAGGAAGATCAAACTTTAATGGAACAAGGAACCGCACATCATCCTAATCTCCATCTCCCCGCATTTTGGTTGACTGCTTTCCCTCGGGGTTTGTAGCTTTCTGCAGAAGCAGGAAATACATCAGACTGATAAGGTGTTTTCTCTCCATGCTTTGGTAATTTATTCCCTGTTGACAATGGCCACCACTTTACATCTCTGCTGTTTGATTACCTGGTCGAAGGAGCAGCCGGTAAAAAGCGGGGAGAATTGATTGACACGTACAAATAGCTGTTCTGTATGATCAGAATGTGTGAAACTTTTTTTTCCCCCAGAAGCTTTAATTGGGGTTTCTTCACAGTTCAATCATTCAACAGGAAAACGTGCTTCTCCTGTCTCTATTTATTGACATGTGAGAGATGTGACCTACGTCATCTGTCTATAATAGCCTGAGGAAGGATACGTCAGCCGTATGGATGTATGAAGGTTCAATGCATTTGATTACGCTACAGTCAATCCAGGAATTAGCTATTGACCGTTATTGTCTCCATTCAGTTCCTCCGTATCAGTGAGTAACAGTGCACATTATGCTGACCAGCATCCGGACCGGTTTCCGGCTAGACGCATATTGTTGCAAATGGATAACACTTACGGGGTGTCCCACCTCCCGCAGACGGTTTGTGTCTGTGACAAAAAGAGGCTATTACCCAATTCTAAGGCAGTTGCTGTAAGGTAATGAAATTTCCACCGACTGTAGAAAACAATGCTGTCTGGTCCGCATTGTAATTGCCGAAACCCACCTCGCCATTTTCCCCGAGTTCAGCGTGAATGCAACACGATTTAATAAAACTCTGGAGATTTTTATCATTTATTGCCAGGCATTGGCAGCCCGCATCGGGGGAAGAGTAAGCTGAAGCCTCGCGCAGATAAAACTCATTCAATTTACTCGTTGAATTTTAACCAAGCCGCGGACCATTTACAAGAGAGCCGTGCATGAGACCCACGGGGAGACGTTTATGCGTTTGCGTAGGGCTGATGCAGGTCGGCTATATTGCTAATATAAAGCCACCATTTCCTTAATCTGAAAGGAGGAGTAGGCTGGAATTTCCGTCATTTTCTCCACTGTTATTATTTGTGTCGAGGAAGGGTTGAAAATCTGCGGGATATTAGGCCCTCAGGCCAAAGAGCCTCTGTGTGCCTGCCTCCACACACATACAAAAACATAGGAATTGACATGAGGACATGTATGGACACACACACTCACACACACACACACACACACACACACACTCACACACACACACACACACACACACACACACACACACACACACACACACACTCCTAGCCCTGTTTTATTACCTCCTGCCTGCTGCTGGAATTGCTTTCCTCCCTCGAGTGAGCCAGGCAAAGCCGGCTTTATTGTGTTAACCTATTTGTGTGTCAAGAGCGATTGCAGCGTTCTTTATCTCTGTTTGTATTCGGACGGGGAGACGGCAGAGAGAGAGAGAGAGAGAGAGAGAGAGAGAGGGAGAGAGTGGCGGAGGATAAGGATGGAGGAGGGTGGAGGGGTGGAGGGGTGGAGGGGTGGAGGGTGGGGGGGGGGTTTGCACAGGAGCCAGGCAAGCCACCGGAGTTAGACGGATGGCCGGTCACCTCGCTCCACTCTGGAGGATAATGACTGGTTGCTTAGCAATAACCCACCCCCCACCTACTTCCAGACTTGCATCCAGAGTAATCACTTTTTTCCTCTAAAAGATTTCGTATATAATTATAAGCACAGAGCCGGGCCTTTGAAATCTGCCTAATGGGTCTTTTCATTTATTTAGCAGAGTGGGTTGAGGGTGCGAGCAGCAATTGGAGATATTGGTCCGTGTGTGTGGTTGTGTGTGTGTGTGGTTGTGTGTGTGTGTGTGTGTATGTGCGCGCTTATCAACTCCTGATTGCAGTAGCTACTGCAGGTTGCAGGATTGTTGCAGCGTGTTTGTCAGCATGTGTTTATATCTGCTCCGTGCTTGAGCAGTTGGTGGAGTTTGACCGGGGATTACGACTTTACGGGTCAAAGCTATATTTCCTGCTAGATAGCTGCTGCTGTACGACCTTTGACCTCCGTTTAATGCCGCAGAGGCTAACGTTTGCATTCAAATAGATGCATCGGCACGAGCACACACATCCACATATTCCCGTTTTTTGATGGGCGACCGGAGGCTACGAGTGCTTCTTCTTGTGAGCTCTTAGTTTTATTAACATTTTTATTGAGTTGAACAAATTGCTGACCTTTTGTGGCATAATGAATAGCCCGGCCTGCTTAGGAAAAATGAGAGTTTTGGCAGATGTGACTGGCGTCAATCCAAGCTGTTTAACACATGATTTGCAGTGTGTTTATTCAGCAGGTGACAGCGTTTAATACTGCTGAGTGTTTTCCAACATTTCAATACTCTTTTTTTCAAGTCTTACTCCTCAGTCAGGACGTTAATCTGTACGCTGTCGTTTTTTCCTTGTACTGTTTTCCAGGCAGGTCTCTATAATTTGAGGTAACTGTGTTTTTAAGAGGCAGGATAAAGGTATAATATCTGAACACGACCCCAATTTAAACTGCCTTTCATCACCAGCAGACACTAATGTTGGCACGAAGTCCAGAGTCGTTTTAATGCTCAGCCAATTATCCTCTCTGCTTTTTGAAAATAGATTTTTTTTCCCTTCCCCGCTTTTTATAAAGAAAATTAAAAATTCCCTCTGAAGTTCATATTAAACTTTTACTTGTTTGTGGCGATAAAAAACAAGTGGCTCAAACAGACCTCGTGGATCAAATGAAATGTTTTGACTCGTGCCAGTTGGTGTTTCATTAGACTGTTCATTTATGGAAAGACAAATTACAATTTACAAAAAAATCTTTTTTTTTTTTGTTATTGGAGCTTCTTCAAATAATGTCAGCCGTGTCTGATAGTTACCCATCTGTGCTTTCTCTCCATATCCTGCTCAGTGCCGTCTTTTCCTTATCCAGGCTCATGCACCATTGCTAAAACTGACAGCTATGCACGTCCTGGGAACTTACAGATAAACTAAACATACAGCACGAACCCCCCACCCCCCATCTCCGTGGCATGCTTCTGTGGCTGCGTCTATAGGAACAGCTGTCCAGCTGTCACCGCAGCCCGCCGTTCTCCAAGGCAACATCTGCAGAGACTGAGCGCACAGGGGCAGCCTGCCGTTCTCTGCTCGTCCCCGAAGACCAGGGAAGTGTGTCAGGCCTTTTGGCTGCACATTACCGCTGACCGCATCAACCGTATCACTGGGTTTTGATTGAACGTTATCTGCTCCTGTGCCACTTAAATGGGTTCCACGAGGCGTCACACTGTTATATATTTATTTTTTTGTTACCAAGTTACAGCGATCTGTCTGGAGCAGAAAACAAAACATGTGGCTGTACAGGCCCCCCCCCCCCACCACCACCCCTAAAAAAAGAAAGAACACACACCACATTATCGCATCCATTAATAGTCATCTGCCTCTGCATGGATATGTGTGTGTGTGTAAACAAAATCCCAGCGAGCAAGGTGCAATGGCCTGGAACTGACGAGAACCCACTGGGAGAGTCTCTCCTTGATGTAGCCTCCCTCCCTCCCTCCCTCCCCTCGCTCCCCTCGCTCCCCCTCCCCACCATCTTTTCCTCCTGGCAGCGGAGTGACGGTGAGGTGGGCGGCGGGGGGGGCACAGAGCCATGTGAGTGGGGAGCTGAACAGAGCCGCGGTCCCCTCTGTCAGCCACAAACTAGGATCAGGGAGATCGCATGGGACTCTCTCCTAGGATGAGCAAAGGGAGGAAGGGAGAAAGCAGCTGTTCAGTGTTTTTCTCTTACTTCTTCTTCTTCACCAGCTCACTTGTGTGTGTGTTTTTTTTTACCCTCTCTGTCGTCTTCTCTGAGGCTGTCATTAGCTTCTGTCATACTCTTTTTTTCCTTCGGTGGGCTTGTCTTTAAAAGAGGAAATGCTGTGAGTGCTGCTGTAGACGTGGACGAGATGAAATTTCGAGTATCTACTTGTTGTTCTAAGGGAACTTTTAGAGGACTTGATTTCTTCATCAGTCCTCTTGGTAACCGAGGGGCCTCTCAGGCATACTGTGCCTCTCCCCACAGACAGCTGCAGACTCAAACAGGCTCTGGGCGAAGTTTGATGGATCCTGTTTACTGGAGCTGAGAGAATGCCTGGGTATCTCAAATTAAGTGTCACTTAAAGCTTGTCTTTTAGTCAGCTTTCCATTTTGTTCCCCCATCTCTAGTGACAGCACTGTGCTGCCAATTGTAACAGGGATTGAGAGGAAGACATTTGGTGATTACACATTCTGTCATGATTGAGGGCTGAAGCCAGCAACTCGAGGCAAAACCAAATTCCATATGGCTGCAGTGAAATCTCTCCACCCATACTGAGTTACACTCAAACAGCCCCTGTCCTGATGACAGTGAAATCGCCTGCTCATGACTTATCGTTTTATCATTCAAATTCGCCCCATTGATGCTCGCTGCCGTGATTGACAGCCGGGCTTGAAAGCCACAGCTATCTCAATTGAGCTGCGGCAGCCAGTTGGTAACCGTGACAATGGTCTCTCCTCTTTGCCTTGTTTTCACACTTTTTCTGCTGTCACAGAAACCTCACTGATTGCCGCTCTGCCAAGACAGCATCCTATTAATCTTTTAAATAAGGGCAGCGGCCCAGCAGTATTGTTTGCAGAAAACCGAGAGGACCTTGTGAGACCACACTGAAAGGGAAAAAAGGGGGCAACTGGGGCTGAATCTGTCTCATTGTGGCAGGAAAGCCGAGCCTCCCTAAAAACCAACAATATTAGAAATCTAATAGCTGCTGTGGAGATAGATGTTGCCGGGGTCTGAATATAGCCGGCGCTCTCTGGCCCCACATGATAACTCTACAGGCTCTCTTCGCTCTCAGCGCCGCTCTCCAGGTGCATTCTGTGCTTTCATCTGCATCGTGGCACTCTGAATAAAAGCCTCTGTGTTTATGGCCATTTTCTTTTTCTATGCACTTATTGATCCCTTTCAACATGGTTGGAATAGGCTTATTTATTTTTTTCAATTCGGTCCTCAAAACACATAAGAGTTGTGTATACTGAAAAGGCAAATGACTGACGCATAGATGTATTGTGCTGTGACCTAGGGAAGGAAGAATAGCAGCTCAACCTTTTGCCCCACTGTACTTATGTGAGAATTTGTTTGAGGAAATGAAATGAGGGTGTCCTTGCACAAACATATGCGTCTCACAACTCAGAAAACTCCATCTCGCCCCTACTTTCAAAAGGCTTTCTGCGCTCTGATTTCATGGACTCGGCTTTTGTGTTTAATTAGGTGTGATTTGTGACTATTTCCCAAGTGGTAGGAAGTCTTTTTTGAGTCTCTGTTCTTTCTTGTCAAGTGGTTGTTAATGGAGAATTGCTGCAATGCTCCTGACACCCTCTGCTTTGTAATGAGTGGCTTCCTATTCAGAATGGCCCCATAAACCGAACCTTTTTAAGTACGAGGAACATGTGGCGGCAGTATTTGGCGTCTCTGTAGGTGGGGATGTTTATACCTTTATAAAGATCCTGAAGTTATGGGATCATTATATACCTTCCTCGTGTCTTTGTCTCGTCTCTGGCCATGGAAAACCCAGTGAGGCAGGGCAACCCAGATGACTAATTGACTCCCGGGTCAGAGCCACATGATAGCAAGACTGCTGGTCAATGGAAATTGATATACTTTCCCCTACAGGGTGCTATGACTGCTTTGTGATCAGCTGTATGATCACGCAACCGTGCATGCACACACGCATGAGCGTTTTGGTCTCACAGTCGCTCCTTCACTTTGAAAACACGGCAAATCAATCCATTAATAATGACTTCAGAACAACATAACACCGCTATTTATACAGGCTTTAGTCAGGCACCTACGCTACCTGTGATCTCACATCGTGCCGCTGCTATTTAAAAAAATAAGGCATCAGTAAAGTAAAAAGCATTTTGCTCTTTAATTGTGTGCTTTAATAACTAGAATGAGCTGTGGCCTGTGGTTGTGTAATATTTAACATCAGTTTCAAGTGTATCCACTTCAGTGTTTTACGAAAAAATGTCCTCAGGGCACTGCAACTGTTCTGCAGTGGTAAAGGTTTCCTCTGCTCTCTGTATAGCCTCGCTGAAGTGCTTTCTATCAACAATGAACTTCTCTGTGCTTTAAGTGCAGCTTTTGGTGCACGAAGATGAGTGAGCCTCGGTAACAGTTGGTCCTTGAAATGTGCGTTAAACCGCGAGTCTGTGCTTCCCCCTCGACATGCGAAATGTGTGCACGCAGGGATGACTTTTTGTTCTTGTTTGCAGGTTAAACACAAACACTGCTGTCCCAGATTCACACACACAAGCCCCCCTCCACCTGAGTCTCATCCCGAAGCCTGAGCGCTCTCACAGGCAGCCACGAGCCTCCACCCCTCCGCCTCGCCATCCAAAAGAGATTCTCTCAGTTCCTCCGGTTTCAAAGCGCTCACATAGCTCGACTGTGTCAAAGCACGCCCCTCCTCCCTGACCCCACCTCCTGGAGACGGCACTCTTGACCTGCTGCCCCATTGTTTCCAGCGGGGATGGATGAGGAGCCGCCTCTGCCGGCGCAATCCTTCACTCAATAGCCGCTCCATCTGTTGACTGCGTGACTCTGGGTTACAAGCAGGGATTTTGCTCCGTCTGTGCGGGGTGTGAAAGGAGCTATCTCAGGGGGCTTCCTGAATAGGGGTTTTAAAACTTGCAGTAGCAGGGTGTTGTGATGCCCCTCACACCCCACCCCTCCGCCCCGTCATCAGCCCAGCACAGCCGGCTGGGTGTGTGCAGGATGAGAGGCCTTCATTGTCCCTGTTCACAGGCCCCTAGGCAACAGGGTCACCTTGTCCCCAAACAAATGCTGCCCTCAGTGGGATTGTTGGCACTGCATGTCTGTGTTTCTGTGTGTGTGTGTGTGTGTGTGTGTGTGTGTGTGTATGTATGTGTGCGTGTGTGAAGGGGGAGTGGGTATTTGAGTATAAGAATGCATCATCAGGAAGAGGGCAGAGGCCTTGGCTGTGAGGACATTTATCTAACATCTCTGCCTTTCACATCAAGGCCTATTCAGTGCAGCCCGTCTGCGTCAGGCTTTCAAAGAACATCACCGATAGAGAAACACTCTGGGCTGCTTTACAGGTCAAACTGCTCTCACTGAGCATTTAGACCAACAAAGCTGCTGATGTCATGTGCTATTCCTCTCGTATATTCAGCTTGGAAAGGGAAAAAACATCATCTGCTAGCCCGTTCCGTGGTTTATTTCTCTTTAACAGAGAGTATTTGGGAACAAAAACAGAAATAAATCTGCGGCGGTTCTGACTGCTGGTTCACCTTCAGTAATTAATGTTGAAATTGCAGTCTGCCAGTCGTTTGTGCTGAGGTCCTCTCTCTATCTGCGTGGGCATTGTTATTTGGAAATTTCTCTTAAGTGAAAATAAGCGGGATCCTGGCCTCTTGGATCCTTTTTCTCTCCCATCCAGTCAAAGTTAAAACCTGTGTTTGGGCTGGTTTTGTCTTTTATTGCAATACAGATCGAAATAGTTGAACATATTTATTATGTCTAAGCTTTTATATGTTTTTTTCTGTCTCTCTCTCATGGCTTAATTTGCCTTTGACAGAGTAAAGAAGTCAACTGCTGTTCTTCTTTTATTTCTATCTAATGGGGTGGTCCTCCTGGTTTGTCTCTTCTTGCCAGGAGCTTAAAGTCCTAAAGAGGCACACTCAAGCGCCCTCGTCTGCCTTGTTTCCTGTTCTGTTCCTTTATCACACAGTCGCAGCTTCACCACTGGGAACTGAACCCCTCAGCTGTCACAGGATGTCCCCAACACACCTTTACCTCAGTTAAGATGATTAAAGAAGCAGGATCCACTCTCTCCTCATGTCTTTTCTTGCGCGAGTGTTTCACCTCCACTTCTCTCCTCGGGGCTGAGAAAAGACAAAGTGAGCAACAGTATCAGACGAAGAAGCAGGCGGCTGGTTCAAGCGTGGAGCCCCCTCACCAGACGAGACAGAGTTGGCGGAGGAGGGGGTTGTTGAGTGGAATGAGTGGAGGTAGAAAACTGCAGTGACAGCAGAATGAATAAATTGAAAAACTCTCTCATTGTAAATTGTCTATCGCTCGTGACAAACGATCTGATAGGCGAGCGGCCCGGGTTTCCGACGCATCCGTCCCAATAGAGCTGTGAATAACTGGTCTATCTCCACACTGCTTAGCACTGGCCCCGCACTTAATAATTCATACAGTGTGAAATATTTTCCCCGGTACAGATATGCCAAAGAGCTGCCGCCAGCAGGCGGGGGCGGCGAGGGGGGTGTCCCTGCGGTGCTAATTTGGGGGATGGTGACGTGCATAGATTTCTAAGGGGGATCTAGTTTAGAGGAGATGCCTCAGACACATTTGCTCTCCTGTATTCACTGTCTGTTATTGGAAAGAGCTGAGCTGGAAATGCAGAGCGAGAGTGAAAAAGAGTGCAGCTGACATTTACTCATGGCCGATCGGCCTGGAACGGAGAACAGAGAAGGGAAATGCGTTTCCACTGAAGCTGACCGAAAAGAGTTATCAGTGACTGCGGAGACTAAGCGAGGCTGTAAACCTGCTAAGTAGTTTTTGCTGTTTGCCCCGGTGAGTGTCCCGGTCGCAGTTGACATCAGTGGCAGCAGGTGTCTGTGGACACCTGGTTTATGTCTCCTGTTTCCATCAGGTGACTCCTCCTGCCTCAGGCTGCTGCGAGAGCTCAGCAGCCAAAAGCAGCTCTCATGGTCCCTGACCTTATTGTCCCCTTCATTCACAGTGCTGAACTCACACCGCCCTATTCTCCACGGCTATGAACCCAGAGCTATAATGGCCTTGTTGCATGAGCGTGCACAGGCGTGTGCAGATGTGTGCTCGCCTGCGATAGTGGCGTGCCATGTGTGTCGTTTTTTTTGTGCAGCGGTGCTGTGTGGTTTTGTCCGGCTCGTTCCGCCGCGCAGTCCTGTACAAACTGGGTTTTTATGGTTCGCATTCAGGCCCTGATACCAATTATGCAAACTATTAAAAATTTAAGGAGGACAGTCTTTTATAATTTAATCCTAAAGTAATAGATTCTATTAAAAATGCATGAGAGGAGCTTTATAGATGGAGCTGGAATTAGTGTCTATCAAAGAGTCCAGTCAAGGATGCAGAGGGAATGGGCGGCAGGAGTGGTGGTATTGCCTCATTATTCAAATAGGATATGATTACCATAGAGCAGGAGTCCCTCAGAGCTGAGGCAGAGCTTCTGGCCACTGTGATCACAAACAGGAGGAGTCTCTCCGGGCTCCTCGGAGGGAACCCTCTTTTCTGGTGAAATGAAACTGATTTCAGATTTCCTGTTTTAAACTTTCACAAATGGGATTCGAAGCGGCGTGTGATTTGTTGTGGTTTGAAGCGTTCTGTCGCCGAAAAAATGCTCTTTGTCTTTCTCGGGTGTCTCCTCCCTGGTGTTTCACTCGAGATTGTTTAGTCTTGTCCTCGCTGAAAGCATGTAGAAGGTGTTCAAGCATGAAAACAGGAAGCCTGCAGTGTTGTAACTTAATGGCTCATGCAGCAAGCGAGCAGCAGACCTTTTACTGGCCTCTGTAATCCTGGGTTTACCCCACAGAGCTTCCTGGACAGGTGGAGAGCAGAGTGAAGACTTTCCACCGTAAATGCGCTGTTTTTTTAACAAAGCAGCCATATTTGTTCTGTTTTTACTTTTAAACCTTTCAGTCATTTTGTACTCTGCTTTATCCCGCTCTGGCAGGGGAGCGAGCTAAACTGTTTTTATGCACCGCAGGTTTTATGGAGTACAGATAGCACTTGAATTTCACTCTGTTGTCATTGTGACTTGCTTCAATAATTACAGGTAGAGAACTGCAGTGATTCAGATACGGAAACCTTTTGAAAAAGGCTCCGTGTTTATTAATGGGCCGCGAGAAGTGGATTGAAAAAGCCAATAAAAATTGGAACCCTCATGAAGCTTATATGGATTGAAGTTCTGCCTCCGAGGTAAATTCCTTTGCCTTTTTGATGTAATGGCTGCCTGTTTATGGAATAAATCCAATGGGCTTAATCGATCATCTCCGTGGAAAGGTCAAGAGGAGAGGCTCTGGTGTTTGAAGTGCTTATCCCGTGGAGGAGAGCCAGAAATGTGACACCTCCTTATGAGTGGGCGGGCGGCGCGGCAGATTAGTGACGGACAGGGTGGCCCAGGGGGATGATTTAGGGAGATTCAGCTCTAAATACTCTGTGTATATCAGCGAACGAGAGAGAGAGAGAGCGAGAGAGAAGAGAGAGAAGAGAGAGAAAATTATAAGCTGCCTCTCCCCCCAATCCCCATTTTCAACAGAAAAGCATATTAGTAGATTAAAAAGGAAAATTTCTAAAAAAGCAGAGAAAAAAGAAAATAAAGGGGGTCACAGCTGCTAGTGGAAGGTGAACAAAAGTTTATTGGTTTTAACCTCCTGTCCGCGCTCTCTGTTTAATGTTGCTTGAAGTTTACCGGGGCGGTTTCATCCCCTCTGCAGTCTAATCTAATCTGGAGTGGGTGGCTGTGGGCAGCATCTGTGCTCGGAGTTGAAATAGGGCTTTCTCTCAGCCTAATCCTCTATCCAGGGATCACTCAGTAGGGTGAAGACAATTACCAGCCTGCTTTCTCATGCTAATGGAATCTCTAACTAGATCTTACAGAAAAGAGGAAAAAATAGATGGAGGAAGAAGAGAAGCAGGGACAATGGCGCAGAAAGATGACCCAACTCAAATGGGTTTTTAGATTACCGTTTAATTATTGATAGAGACCCAGTTGTAAGGCCTAAGGTCAGGATTTGGAAAGCATTTTCTGAGAAAGGAGATAGATTATCGAGTTATTTTGGTGTGTGTGTGTGTGTGTGTGTGTGTGTGTGCGCGCGCGTCGGAGGTGTCAGGAAGTTGCTGACAGGACTGATGTCACCACCATATCAGCAGCTGTGTGCTAGGTAGTCTGCCTTTCACCTTTTTATCACCTGCCTCCAGCAAGGTGTCTGGAGTGGTTTTAAATTGCATTAATATGCAGGAATTTATAGATTGCCTCCCTTGGCATTTCTGCAGGGAGGGGAAGAGAGTATTACAGTCTCCATCTGCACTAATTACTGGGTCTTGGCAGTGTTACCTGTCTCTTGTGAAGGACAAACCAAGGCACCAAGCAGTAACACACAGAGCAGAAGGAGCTCAACTGCTGGGGAGTCTTCAGGAAAGAGGGATGTCTCCGGGGCGTTTTTACTCTCATATGTTTGATGTGTTGGGAGGCTTGACTACCATAAAAAAAAATCTTTGCCTGCAACATCAATAAACTAAATGACTTGGTCCAGCTTCCTTCATCTGGAGCTCGGAGAGAAAAGCGAACAGCTCTGCCACCTGATTTCAGCGGCAGTCGAACGTTGTGGTTAAATGTATCAGCACTCATCTTCTGTTAATCCCGGTGGAAACTTAAATTGACTGTCTCTCAGTGTGGCAGGAGATTTAAAGTCATGGCAGCTCGAGAGTAAATCTTAACAGGTGCACACCAACCTGGCTCTCCTTGAAGTGTAGTTCTGAGACCTGAGACGGCGAGCAAGACTTTGGTCTACCGAATAAATCACAGGAGCAACGAGATGTATCAAAAATCCTTGAGAGGGAGGAGATAATCAGTCTGCGCGTATGTGCCGTTATCTCCGCGATGACCTCGCTTCTCGATTCTCTCCGTGGCTGGTCAGACTCGCTGATAACGGGAGCCCTTATCGGGTCGCTTTTGTCATGGAAAGCATCTACCATTTTAAATCATTACAACCTGCCCACTTTTTCACTTTCCCCAATCATTGAGCAGTGACACCAAGACCTTGCCGGTGAAAACAAGAGATCGATGCTTTAACTCTTTATACCTCAGGTGGCTCACTTGCCGCCAAGGCTTCCAGGTTTTCTGCATCAAATCTGCATGCGGTAATTCCTCAGCTCGCTGTGGGTTTCTCAGGTTTCTGTGTTTGTCTGTCAGCCTGTCAGGAAAAGACTTCTTGGATTGCTGCTGCACGAACATCTTGCTGGTGTTTGTGCCATCTGTGCCTTTAGCCAGCAGGTGATTATCAACTGCAGCCTCACCTCCCACTCCGTCCAATTGGATTCTCCCGGCTGGCATGGTCAGGGCCAGATTTCAGAGGGAGCTGGATGACAACAGCTGGATGGCACACACATTATGGAGTATAAAGGAAAAGGCTGCCGAGTCTCAGTGACGGAAACTGCAGCGAGGAGGAAATATGTGGAGAAAATTGCCTGCTTCCTCTCCCAACTAGCTTAGCTGTGAGCACTTGTGTCATCCTCTCTTTTATAGTCCGTAATATCCAGCTGAGCAAAAGTGGCTTTGTCACACTTCAGATATATCAAATGAGATCAATGTCAACATTTTAACGGCGCACCGTTTGATTGCCTTGTGGGCTTCACAACACACTAATGTTATGCATGACTGACTATCGGATCTACGACACCCTCCAGTGAAAGACAGAGCGGAGTTGTCCTTTAGACCATGGGAATTGGGGTCACCTTAGGCCCTGCAGAGAACGATGTTTGGAGTCGGGCTTTCGGCGAGCGAGAGAAGAAATCACATTGTTTGAATTTAATTATATTCCATTGATTTATTGAACACCCATTAATAAGCATACATTTCGAGGCAGGGCCATTTTGCGCGAAGGTTTTCTCCCCCTCTCTCCGTCTCGCTCGTCTCTCTCGCCTGCTCACTCCATTTCATCATAAATTGACATAAGCCTTTCTTTGAAGTTCAGGAGCCAAGCTGAGGAATGACAGCACAACAAACAATGAACAAAACACAAAAAGACAATGAACACTGTTTGAATATTCAAGTGAGGATGGGTAGAGAGAAGGAAAAAAAAAAAAAAAAGCAACCCTTGTTTTATTGTTGTTGTGTTAAGCCGTGAATGGACCTGTCTGGGACAATAAAGGATTGTGTCACATTGGGATAAGAAATTTTGCAATATCAACAATGCTTTACAAAATGTGTGTAATAAGGTTTACTGAGAAAATATAAATCCTAGCGTGGAAAAACCAAGAAAGCACAGCTCATTTTTCACATTTGGCTCCAGTAACAGAGGACGGTTTGTGATTTATGTTTGAAAGTCGTGACTGGTGAGGTCGCAACTGCAGCAATAATCATGATAATAGCCTGTTTTTAGAGGGAAATTTAATTTTTAATGCAGTCAGACTTGTATTCAATTAACCGCAGTCCTCTGGTGTATCTGTGATCAACACTCTTTAGTAGAAACTGCACAGCTACCCTCCACATCTGCTCGGTATGTCACAACATGCACAGGGTTTCTGTGTGAAAGTGGTATTAGATGACAACTGATGCCACCGCCTTACAAAACAATACAAGAAAGGCTGAGGCAATAAGAGGAGAAGAGGATGTGTTTCCCCTGTGGTTTGTCTGACAATCTTAAGCCACGCTCTCATTGCTCAAACTCCCTCGCTGGCACCGGCAGGAGCGTCGAGGCTCAGTCGTGTTGTAAGAGCACCTTGGTTGCGCTGTGCTGGAAACAAAACAGATTTTTACTGGTGGGGGGACTCTCCCAGCGTGGGACTGCAGGCATGTGTTGGGTTTGAGGATGGTAATTAGCGCACAGGATACACAACTTTTTTTTAAATTCAATTAAAAACACAAGGCTACAAGTCAGTTATGACTGTTTGTTGTGGTTGTGTTTTACATCTCGTTGCTTTTTCGCTCGGTTTCAATTTTCATACACTCAAGAAAATGTTGTTTAAAACTACAAGTGACAAATTACTTTGGTGCATTTAGTATCTTGCCAAAGTGCTATTTTATTTTTTACTGTACTGTGTCGTTGAGGTTTAAGCTCAACGAGAGTAAAGTTGGCTTCAGTTGAACATAATTTTTTATGCTCGTTTGAGCTTCTTTCATGGTGAAGACATCTCTGCCCTCATCGACTCTATTGAAATCTTCTGTACCGGTTTCTTCAGTCTGGCTCCTCCTTGCCTTCGAGACATTTTCCACTTCTGACAAGTTTGTAGTGTGACACATAAACAACAGTTAACTTTGCTTTTTGCTTTTTTACTGGATCTAAAGAAAGAACAACACCTTGTTAGGGTTAAGATATCCTTTATTTTGGACTTATAAACAGTTAACTGCTTCATGCAGCTGCCGGATTTGAAGCAGGAACAATTTTTAAGGATGATAAATCCTTTTGTTAGGCCGCAGTCCATAAAAGTATTTAGAAATATCTTGTTTATTATGCTATCATTAACACTTATATAGTCTTGTTAATGTTAATAAGCATCTTATAAAGGCCTTATTAGCTATTAACTAACAGTTATTAGAAGGACCTTAATGTAAAGTGTCGTCCCTTTGAATCAACTCAAGAAAGAGCAGCACACAACATATCAAATTCTCATTTAGCTACATGTTAAACCTGCATTTTCTTGCTCCGTCACATGAGTTATATTTGCTCAGGGCACTTGTTAGTAACCGATGTCAAGGTCAAGCTAATAAGGGCTTAGCCTACTGTACGCCCCTGTACGCTTCTCACCTTATAGTGTAGGTGTAAAAAAAAAAAAAGCAGTATGCAGCGACTTACATAACTGATCCTTTGGTAAACCCAACCAAAAGCTGCACATGTAATACTTGAGAGAATTACAGTCTCTGGTTGTTTCCGAGGATTGCAGTGGAAGATGCATTGTTTTCCTCAGTAGCTCTGGCAGCAGTGGTAGTGAAGGAACATATTGTTTCAAATATGTGGAGATATTCTTTTATTTCTAACTCTCCAGGACAAAGTATGTTTGAATCCATGGCAACAAGAGTCTGACCTGGACAATCCACCAGAACCACCTGTAGACCAATCACAGTGTTTGTTTACAGTACCTTCCAGGTAGAAAACCCCTGCATCGTGCATTTGCTGTCTTTTCTCATGATGTTATTTCAATGTGTATAAATCTAATTCATCTAAAATGCATGTTTGATGCCTTCATATAATATTAATAACACTTGGTAACGTTGGGAGAACTTATTCACCTGTTGGGTCGCAGACTAAAGATTTTCCTGCAAACACCAGCAGCTTCTTAGTTTCTCAGAGATGTCATTGTTGTGTAGATATCAAAAGATGTTAGCTAATTAATATAATGCATGAAATAAGCACATCATCAAAAGTTAGACAGGGCGGACAAACATTTTTGTTTGTGCAATATGTAAGAAAAGAAACCACAATTGTTACATTACGTCAAAGTATGTAGGCCACTGTGTTGAAGAGATATCTACTGAAGTTAGCATGCTAACCAGCTAGCCCCGGGCCTGAAAACCTCCTTTGCTCCCAGTGGTCCAAAGCTCCTGAGCTTGCAGGGTAATCACTAACACCTCTCACCTCTTTTAAAACAAGGCTGAAGCCCTTTCTGTTCGCCGCAGCCTTTCACTGAAGCAATTTCAAGGCTTTGAACTGTACCGTGACTTTTATTCTTTAGGCTTGTCTCTTTTTAAACCTGTTCTACTTTAGCTTACTTTCCTATTTCTTAACTTGTTTTTAATGTTTTGTTTCTTCATGTATTCCTATTTTTTTTTAATGCAATTTTTAATGTCTTTCAATGTAATTTTATGCCCCTGTAAAGCACTTTGAGTTGCCTTGTGTCTGAATTGTGCTATCCAAATATAAACTTGCCTTGCCTTACACTCCCCTGGTAGTCCAGCTAGCTGCACAGCTAACTGTGCTAACAAGCTAACGGCAGTTAAAGTCATGGATGTATAATAAGAACAGCTAGCAGCAGTAAGCAGCTACTCTGGTAATATGCTGCCCTTATTTGTTGGGAGGAATTCAAGGTGGACAATTCTTACATACCGCACCTTTAACCATATATCATTACACGTCACAGTTACGGCTGTAAATAACAACAGAAGTACAAGTTTTTCCAGTTTCACGTATCTCCAGAATGCAAATCAACCAGCAGTCTTCTACCCAGAAGTGACTGTTGTTATCCATCATGAGACTTGCTGCTCAGGTAACGGCTAAAATATGAGTCACATTCTCAAATTTTTATTGGACCCTTGGCGGTCCTCATCCCAATAACACATCCAGCCAGCCTGAACTGTCTCTGTATGAATCTTAATCTGCATTTCATTCATCTTCATTTCCTTTAGCTCTCTGCATTCTCTACATTTTAAAATGTGGTTGCCACATGGTCATAATAGCTCCCTGCCTTCTGAGCCAGTTTATTTAGCATTAATGAAACTTAGCCCAGCAAAAAGATGCAGCAGTTGGCTGTGAAGTCAATTAGTCCTCATTGCTATTACAGGGTTGACATTAGTCTAGGCAGGCGTGTTTTGATTAGAGATGACAGACGACTCTCTGCTATTGGATTGCCAGACATTCCTCACCCTTCATCCCATGGGTGAAGCTATTGAAGCTGACTGGAATATGGAAAGCTAACAGCTGAGTGTGTTTTGCCAAGATGCCCTTCATCTGCAGAGAAACCTCTTATAAATACGACTGCTCGGCTGTATAAGTTCCAATAACGGTGACATGCTGCATCGTATATATAAGAATCAGCTGCCAATATGTTATTCCAACACTGTATATCATGGCAATAATGCCTAAACTGTAGGCTTTTACACACAATGGCCTTTTGTTGTGCAGGTTATTTATTGCGCTGGTGTGAGGTTGTGCAGAGCTGGTGGGTGAGTGCATCCAGGGGCTTGTATTGTTAGGGAATCAGTGGCTCTTGTTTGTGGAGCTGGGAGGGTTTGTTAACAATGCCTTTTTTATGTCCCAGAGTGCGTGCCTGTCGGCAAACGTCCCCTCTGAATTTTTGTTTGTGTGTTGTTTTGCTGTTGGTGTGTTTGTGGATCGGGGTCGGCGAAACATAACCCTCTCATTGTGTGCCATGTCCGAGCAGACCAGCTTTATCTCAGGTCCGTGTGAGAATTAGTGTGTGTGTGTGTGTTGTGTGTGTGTGTGTGTGTGTGTGTTTTGAATATACAGTATGAGCGCAAATTATTTAGTGCGGGTGTGTGGAAAGTGGCGAGCTGAAGGGGGTTTACTGCCAGCCCCTGCTAATGGAGCCTTTCACTCTCCCTCCATTCATGTGACGGTATGGTGACGGAGAAGGGGGAGCCGGGGATTAAGGGGGTAGAAGCAGTGCCTTGTTAAAGAAAAAGAAAGGGTTTGAGTGTGTCGATTGGATTAACTTGTTTGGGCTTATTAAGAGGGGAGACACAGCAGCTTGTTAAAAGCACTGCATGGGGCGTCCCACAGTGAGACGGCAGGGTCACCATTCAATTAGGTTGAAGCCCCACCTCTGCTCATTGTGGCGGCTGTCTGCCAGGCTCCCAGACCACGGCTGGTCCTACAGCGGGAGGGGGGAGTTTCACCAGGGACACTTTAACTGGGGAAGACCTCTATAGAAGCTGGATGATTGGTTTATTGTAAAAATCACTCAGGGAGAATCTTAGCGAGGGTTTGGGATTGCTTTTGCTTCAACTGCTGCGACAATACTTGAGTTTTAACATGGATAGTAGTGTGTTTGTAACATCTCTTTTGCAAGAACAAGAACCCAGATTACAACATTTGTAATGTCTGTTTTGAAATTCTTGCATCTGTGCATGGCAAGTTTGGTATGATCCTTGACTTGCAAGGAAAATCAGACAGTACAGCGATTGTTAGTTGGTTTGTCAGCAGGATTACACAAAAGCTACCGAGCAGGTTTCCATGAAACCTGGATGGAGGACGGGTCTCAGGCCAGAATAAACACCACAAACATTTGGTGTGGTTCCAGATAAACGGACGGATCCAGGAATTTGTTCTCACTTTCTTTGACATCGCAGGATGAAATGGCGTTGTGAACAGCACAGCGTTAATTACAGCTAGCAGCACGGCAGATGAAGAGCTTGTGCCAGAAGAGAACGAGTGTATCGTTGATGCATTATTGTGTTTTTATTCTGCAAAAGGAGAAACTCGTGGGCTGTTTCTGGTCTACAAGGCATTTTAAAAATTAAGATTGTGGATCATGATCGCAGTCAAATAAATTGTGATATCAGGTTTTTGTCCAGATCGCTCTTATTCCAGATGAAGAAGGCAAACATTAGTCACAGGTCGTAACGGGAGATGGACTCTGGGTGTTTGTGTTTAAAGTTAGACCTGCTACATGCCCGTTCGTCTGACCAGCCTCCATAGCTTTCAGCCTCGCTGCATAGTGGGCAGGCTACTTCCTGCATTAGCACTGAATGTTGGCACTGGTCTTAATGTTGAGGTGCCAAGATGTCTAATATAAAAACCTGACTCTTGGGATATTGAGCTGTTTCTTTCATTTGACAACAGCCATGCAAGAACGTATAGTCAAATATAAAGAGAACAATGCCACGAATCCTCCCAGTTTTTCATACTCAGACGCACACGTATTGAGGTTTGAGACACAGCCTCGGTATCAGCTGCCTTTTTTCTTTCCTTCACCTGAAACGTGTCGCTCAAAACACACACATACACTGCGTTTATTCACCCATGACCACCCTGTTACACCCCGCACTTGGCTGGATGCTTATCTGGGCACACAGCTTTGGGCGCGGGGAGCCATCTCCTCTGATCTCCTCTGCAGTTTAAGAACCTTTTAACTTAGAAATAGCCCTCTGCCGAGCCCACCGCCTCCTGATTCCGGCTTATTCCCTCATCTCATGGGACTGATCTTCCGCCCCCATTGCAAACCCTGCAGCAGCGTTAGCAGGACGGGAAAGAGCCGATAGACATCCTGGCTTTTGAGATATCCCCGCACTGGTGTAATAGGAGACCTGTGAGTGGATTTGATGAGTGAGTGAAGTGAAGGTGGTTTTTCGAACGGCATTGAGGGGGTTGTGTTGGGGGTGTGTTGCTCACACACATCCTCCTGCGCCTTCACAGGGATATACCTGAGCATGACAGGCTGTTTTAGGGCAGCTGGATAATGGGTCACAGGGTTTTGGTTTGGAGATAATTTCCTGCCCCTGATAGACATCTGCTAAGTAGTACAATAACCTAATAGGAGGAGATGAGGCGAAAGGGGGACATGACAAACAAGCCAAAGACTTGCTCCTTCTGCTTCGCTCTTAAAGGCAATAATAGGAGAAAATTGGTTCTTGAAATTGAATTGAAAAAAAGTGGGTCTCTTTCAGCGAAGTATAATGCCTCTGAATACATTTGGTGAGCAGCAAATGGAGAAAAATGGAGGGTAGTTACACGATTGTCTTTCATTTCAGAGAGGGGAAAAACTGTGGAGGTATCCCCCCGTTAAGGCTGGCTTTTAGTCTCAATCTACACCGCGTCCCCTTTTCCTCTCTCTCTCTCAACCACTATCTTTTGAACAAATGGGCTGTGAGGATGGACTCGTTGTGAAATTAGTATACTCACAGAGAGGACACAGAGAAAGGATTATGTGAATAGCCAGTAATGAGCTCAAAGTGCCAGTGTGTTTGGACCGGGCTCGCCTGTGTGTGAGAGGAAATGGCACTGCGAGCGACCTTTTTTTTGCTCAAGCACCTGGCGAGAAATAGAGTCGCCCCTCTCTTCCATCTGCAGTGTGTGTGTTTGTGTGTGTGTGTGTGTGTGTGTGTGTCTGTGTGTGTGTGTCTGTGTGTGTGTGTGTGTGTGTGTGTGTGAGAGAGAGAGAGAGAGAGTGCACTGAATTAAGAAGGAATTCAGCGTCTAAAGATTTAATTTACTTACATTTATTATAGAGAAGCCTTTTTTTTGTGAACACCATTTTCACACTGTCAGGTCTGTGCTAAAAGTGTTGTTTTGTGCTGCTTCTGACAGGGTTTAAAAATACACAAGAGTGTTAAGTGTGTTATACAAGCCTGGAGGGTCTGAGGTCAAATTTAATGTCTTGTGAAAAATGTTTTATTTAAAAAAAATGCCTTTTGTGAGTGAAAGACTGAATCCTTGGCGGGGATAATGCATTTTTTCTGTAACACCTGCTTGTAATCTTTAAGTATTCACTTCAGGAAAGTCATTCAGCCTTAATTATAGGCAGTAAATTGTGTTGTGTTTGTCTGTCGTGCTTCCTGCCTCCATTTTTCTCCAACCCGTAGCTACTTTAAGCAGGTTTTTACTTTATCTGTGAAGAGAAGGAAAAAAAACGATGTATTTGCGACAAACTCTGACAGTAAACACGGATCGACTGCTCAAAGCTCTGTTTTAAAAAGCTGTATGTGTGTACAGAGGACTGTGAGAGTTTATAGAAATGCACCTATTAATTAAAATCCAGTCAGTTCTTTTAAATGTAGATTATATTCAACATGGCAGTATCTACATTTCAAGTTTATGCATTTAGCGGATGAGTGTATTTTATTCTTTTTCTCGGAGGGTTTGTAGCTTCAGGTCGGATGATTTATGGTCCGAAAATCAAAATAATGATACAGTCAGAAGTAAATATATGATGTTATCTTACGTTTTCCATCTTGATCATATATTTCAGGATCGTTCTTCCATTATTAAAGGTTGGTGTGACTGACTGCTTCTATCAGTGCTTTAATATTTTCATGTTTTTTCGCCGCTGATCTCTATTTTTTGTCTTTTATTCCTTCAAATGAGCAACAACAGGAGCTGCAGCTTTTATGGACTACCATTAATTTATCTGGTAATCATTATAATTGCGCTCTTTCATATTAAAATGATAATCTATACAACTCCGTAATGGACTGATGGCAGGTGGCTAAATGTTCATTTAGTGATTCACTGAGAAAATAAATAACAGAGGACAAGCCTGTGACAGGCGCATGAGGAATCATTTTTCAATAATCTGCCACGCATCATGGCAGGAGACGCTGGCGCTGACAGCATAGATGAAATATTTGCCGCTGTTCTTTGTTTTAATATGGGAGGAGACCGGCTCAGATGGAAACGATAGTGTTTCATGTCGATGCATTTTCTGGGCAGGAGAGCCGAAACACATTCGAAGCTAAAAATTAAGGCCACGAGACTCAGAAACAGTAAGAGCACGTTTTATCTTTCTGCAAAAAACCAAAGAGGTATCCGCTGAGTGAACTACAGAGGAGTGAATCTCGATGCTTATCATATAAAAGGCACTTTCTGGACCTAAATGGTTTTCTTTAGCTGTTCTCATCCTGCACATAATCCAAGTAGAAGACTTTGTAATCAGTCATCATTGTGCTGTGTGACACCGGTATGTTGCTGATGAATGATCCCCTCCATGCTACTCGATTGTTGAGGTTCTCACTGAGGGGAGCTGTGGGTTTCCTTTTTTTTGTATTTATTTATTTATTTGACTGTGTCCTGTGTTTCCACTGGGGCTGTGATGGGCTTTTTGAGAGGAAACTAGCAGCAACTGCCTCCCTGTTCCTGACTGAAGGTGGCTGTGGGGAAAAAGGGGGAGTGCAGAGCTGGAGATTTATAGCCTAGAGGGAGATTGATTAGTGCCGTCACTAGCCCTGATGTACGGTTGGCAGTCTCTCCCTCCCAACCCATCGCATTCGCTCACACACACACCCGTGCAGCTATATGGTTCAACACACAACTACACATACATCCAGACACTGCTGAGTCCCCCAGGCCTCTCCTGACAGTCCCCCAGAGCTGTTGCATGTTAAGTTGTAGCAGACAGACTGCTGTTTTCTCAGCATTACCATTTTTTTTTTGCTGTCCATAGATAACGCCATCAATCACCACATACACACTGCCCCCGGAAGGAATGTGCCTGAGTGTTGCTACTTTCTGTGTGAGCCCGTGTGTTTGTTTTGAGGACGGTTTCATAGACAGGAGATGCGGTTGAATGGCTGTGTGGATATGCTGTTTGAAGCTGCAGAGTGACTGGCCTGGACTGTGCTCTGAACCCGTGTCAACCGTGCTGCCCCAGTGCAGGTGTGTGTTTATCATTCAGCACACAGAGCGGAGAGGCAGGCAGCTGTAGGCATGCGTTCCCAATTAAATCCTGGGTGAGAAACCGAGCCCATCTAGCCCAGAGCCAGCTCCTGCCGGCTTACCGGACGCAGCCATGGAGCTTTGACCTCGAATCATGCCTGCCGAACTCACTCAATGTCCTTTTCTTTCTCTTTTCCTTGCTCTTTTTCTGCTCCAGGTTGGCCGCAGAACTCCCCCGGCTGTAGTAGTGTGCCCACCTCGCCATGCTGGCCTGTCTGCAGAGGAGGCAAAACCCTCCACCCCAGCACCCGGTGTGTGCCAGCAAGACCCTGGAGCCCCCGCAAGCCCTTGGACGGAAATGTGAGTTAACAAAGTGACCGGGAGAGATGGAGGTCAAGAGTTCAGCTCGGCCCAGAGCTAAGGAATGAGAGAGGCTTGTGTTTGTCATTTGTGTTTAATTTATCAGTCACAGTGAATGATGGAAACAGGTAGTTAACCCTGACTGTGAATAAGCGGAGGAAAATAGACTTTCCGGTTTGTGTTGTTTGTCGCCGCGTTCCCTCGCTACTCTGAGGAATTCTAAACAGTTTCATTCGCTCTGCACTTAGACCTTGGATTGCCGTGTTGTTTGGCTACTCATTGTGAGGGGGGCTGTTTAGCTGTGCTGATTGTGCAGTCGTGGCAACAGGGCCGAACAGACAGTGTTTAACGTGCCTCACTGGCCCTGGGTGACCCTGAGGGTCTGTAAACATTTACAGTGTCTGGCCCTGGCTGTGCCGGCCGCCTGTAAAGCATGACAGCTGCTCTGTTTGCTCTCCGAGCACCACCCTCTGTCCACTCACAAAATGGTGTAAAGGGACAGAGATGAGCCAGGGCTGAAAACTGTTACAGAGCTGGCAAAACTAGTTCCAACCAGTTTGGGATTAGAGAGAGCCGCGGCAGTCGGGCATCTGGAAGGTGAATTTCTCCCTAATTTTGTCGAAGCTTTCGGATAAGTCTTTTACAGTGCGAGTCTGTTTTCTGATGATGGGAAGAAAAAGGTCCTTCCTCCTTATTGAACACTGCGAGAGTCTTTAGTGGCCTTTGTTTACATGGCAGGCCTACAAGCTTCCTCAAGCCGATTAAAAGGAGGGGGATGGAGAGCAGGGGAGCACTAACCTACCGGTTTTTACCTCAGCTTAGAGGGGCTTAGTGGGAAATGCAGGTTCTGTGCTTTTCATCAGTGAGACATTGTATCAGGCCTGTAACCAGTCCAGTGAAAGGCTTTAAAGAGCCTCGGTTCTGGGTGAGGAAACGAGGCACTGCCTGTGTTCTCTCTTAGCTCTTTACTGGCCAATTAGCTACTTCTCAGCTCAACATCACACTCCAGTCACCTCCTACAGAGGAGAGGAGAGTCACGAACAACAAGGTGCCCGGGTGCTACCTCTGTCCTCAGTGCCGGACTTGTTTTTGCTGGTCTGTATGAGATGTTTCATACGGAGCTGTATAAGTGTGTGTGAAACAAGGAAGGGAACAAGACAGAGCTCCGGTTGCATTTGGATGGGGGGCAGCTCTTAAGCTGAGTGGGGTTCAACTGGGCTCGCTAATGAGGTTTCAGGGAGAGGTGAAGTGAACGGGAGGACAAAGAGAAACTGCGCAAAATAGAATTAGAGAAGGTAAAGATGGAGAGGAAGGGGGGAGAAATGGAGGGAGTCCTCAACAGTCGTCTTAATCGATTCTCTCCTTCCAATTTCGCAGGATTAGCCCACTTCCTCTCAGGGTCCTTCATTGAGGAGAAGCCTGTGGGAGTCAGTGCTCGAATCAATAGAGAAAAGAACAGTCTCCAGTCTTCCCTTTGCCCTCCCTCTCACTGACCCTCTCCCTCTTTCGTCTCCCCCTCTCTCCCCCTCGCTTTCTCCACCTGTTAAATCCTTTGATTGAAAGACTACCACAGCGACTGACTTGAGGTTCATAATGAGGATGTTTGAACATAATAGCCTCCTTTCTGTCCTTGGAGGGGGGTGGAGGGAGGGGAGCAAGTGTTGGATTTCCACCACTGTGCAGCTCTTGGCCTCAATAAGGCATTTGTTCGCTCAAGGCCCAGAAGGGGTGCAGAAAGGCAGACAGTGGGTCTGGCTGCAGAAGTGGGCACACTCAGGTCACCATGCTGAGCAGGTCCCCATGATTGATTGTTCGTGGCCCAGTTTGTGCCAACATGGAAAGGGGGCTGTGGGTAAGGTGACCTGGGCTCTCAACAGGAGGCTGAATACGAGAATACACCCCTCAAAGAGACAGAGTGAGTGAGAGCGCAGGAGGGGGATTACCTGGCAGTGAGGCAGAGGTGAGCTGTGTCATTTGCATCTGCTGTCCTTTACACAAAAGTATGTGTGTGTGTGGACCGGAGTGGCAGAGCAGTTGGGATGAGAGGGCGAGGAGGGTTTTAGAAAAAAGCCCCTGCATGCAGATGCCGAGTGGCTGCACAGTTCATTGATGCGACTCCCATTAAAAATCCCTCATACCCTCAATAAAAAAGGACTTAACTGGCTCTACCATCAGCTGGAAGCGTTCAGATCGGCTCGCCAGACAATCAATTTCCCCCAAGCGCACAGAGCTTAGCGGGAGAAACGGGAGGCGGAGAGCGGGATGTTTCCATTATCACAGCCCGCTCTGTGTCTGGACTCGTGGGGGGGGGGGGTGGGAGGGTGAGGTACTGTAGAGCGGGGAGAGAAAGGAGGGAGCGGCAGAGGGAGGTGGGGAAAGACAGACAAGTGGAGAGGAGAGAGAGAGAGAGGCAGAGAGGGAGACAGAGAAGCTGGCTTTTCAAAAAGCCATTGACCGCCTGCCCTTAAAAATATCATATTGGATTAGCCTCACAGAGGCGGCCTTTTGATATTTTTTTCTTTGGCCGTAGAATTAAAAGGAGTGCAGAGCATTACTTGAATTATAAATCATAGGCACTTGCTTTCACTGCGCCCAAATTCCACGCATATGTGGCTGCACTCTCGAGCGCCAGCCCCTGTCATTTTTAATTAAATCCCCCCTTATGGGTGACATTTGTAGCTTGCCCCCTCCTTCGTCCTCCCCTTCCACGTCTCTCTACCACTGCCCTAGATGGAGACATGAAAGGCAGAGACGGCGGCGGAGCCAGGGCCTCTCATCGTGTTTTGCCCCAGAGAGAGGGCACCCATCCAGACAGATGAGAGAGAAAAGACCCTGCAAGGGGAGAGGGGTGAATGGATGCCACTGACCCTGGCCACCGTCAGCCAGCGGCGACCTCCCTCGCTACCCATCCCTCTCCTTGATCGTTGTCCTCCGCTTTGAGTCTGACGGTCCAGGGAGCAGGGGTGAGCGTCGAAGCAGCCCTGCTCCTGGAGAGGAGAGGGAGGTGTGCCAGGCCAGTGATGAGTAACACCGAGATGACTGGACAGGAGGCCCAGCAGCCCCCACCACTACCCTGCCTCCTTCCTGGCCCAGACAGCAATTACTCTGCCACATGTCAGCTAAAGAATAACCAGTCCAGAACCCCTCAATTGACGGGTTAATGGGAATAATTCTGCCTGGCTATTTTCCAAAATAATATCTTTTCAGATTTCAGCAGGTTTTCATTTGTTTATTCATTACTTGCATTTGTGTCAGGCATGACATTTCATGCCATTGTCACACT
Organism: Pagrus major; assembly: GCF_040436345.1. Taxonomy (NCBI): domain Eukaryota; kingdom Metazoa; phylum Chordata; class Actinopteri; order Spariformes; family Sparidae; genus Pagrus; species Pagrus major. The sequence continues at coordinate 37,628,809 of NC_133219.1, read as the reverse complement.
GGGTGTGCACATTTGTGCTCTGTGTTCAGACCAGTTGATGGTTCTGCCCTCATTAACCACACAGGTTACTGCCACTCCCATATTTGTCCTGTGATTGGGTCAGGCTTTGGGCTAAACCCGGGTGTTCCCTCCTGTGTCTAACCCCAGCAGGGCCTGGCTGCATTCCCTACGCACGCACACACACAAGGATCTAGCATACTTTTGGTTGCATTGTAATTACGTATGTAACCCTAATTAGGACAGAAACTATTTCACACCATTATGAATGCAGCTGTGGTGAAATGAATTTTGGAAAACCAGTTTTGTCTCCTGTTAAATGTCTCCAATCAACTGGTGTGAAGACTCGACTCTGTGACTTGTAGCAGAGATTTTCTCACATGTACAAACACACACAGACCTCTTGCACACCTGCAGCTGTAACCCTCTCTGACACCACCCAGGAGGCCCGAGGTGCCAATCAGAGAGGCGTAGATGAAAAGTTCCCAGAAGGCCTGATATCCCAGGTTCATGCTGTGTCAGGTCAGGTTCGGCACTCTTCCAGCTTGAACGACAGAGACAACCTTGCCATGTCACACACAGCCTCAGGACATGACATGGAGGTTCACCTGGGGATTGTAGTTTTTCCTAATAGCCCTGTGCCTCTGCAGGCAGAGCTGCCAGAGCCATTAGTTTGCCTTGCTTTTAGCAGCTTCTCCTCCTAAGCCACGCTTCCAAGGGAGCGGGGATATGCTCAGGTGACGACCTCCAGCCACCTCTCTTCCGCTGTTGTCTGAGGCGGCGCGGGACATAACAGGGGAATTAGCCGGCCATATCAAATTGCAGCGCGGAAGAAAAAAAACGTCCAAGCTTTTTCAGTTGAATATTTAAAAGTGGTCATGAGGCAGCAGCAGAAATAACAACCTTTTCCCCTGACTGCCTCTGTACCCTGGAGGTGGAGGGGTGGGCGTGAAGTGGAGCTGTGGGGGGAAAGGGAATGGAGACGGAGCGAGGGAGAGAGAATCTGCATGCACTTGACCTTTTCCCACTGATTGAACTACCTCGTTTCTAACTCCCATTTGGAATTCCTCAGAGTGCCCACAGAGACTGTCATTATCCCACAATGTGCAGCAGGGAAGCAGGGGTCAGGAGGTATTTTTCATAGTGAAAGGTGATTGACAGCTATCCAGGGTCTGCCTCCTCCTGGGCGCCTGTTTATGCAATCTCATTTTTGGGATCTCTGTTTTTTTTGCATAGCCACATGAAATGTGTCATTCACACTTTTATCACGGTGCTATATTGCAAAAAAAATTCAGAGCGTTAAGATGAGCGTTTCGCTTTAAATCAGAGGGGCAGCCATGTGATATTGGGCCGTACTAGTCTTACCTCATGCTTACTACAGGCTCTCCTCTGTCATGTTGGCGTCTCAGCGCTGGCACACGGAGGATCATTTCCGGCTGGTGGCGTCCCACCGAGCCATGCCTTCCCTCTGCCCTCTGCCTTCTGCTGTGAACACGGGGGGCGAAGCAATCTTACTGCCTTGGGAGGTGAGCTTGAGGAAAGAGGGGCTCTGCTGTAGTTTTGGTCACAGCGGGACTTGGGTTGAAAAACAGGTTCCCGGTTCCAAAGCCTCCAAGCTGGCATTTGGGCGTCCCAGGTGCAAGGCATCGACGCCCTCTGTCTTCGCCTGCCAGAGAGCGGGGGTGGGTTGGGGGATTGTGGGCGAGGGTACAGAGAGTGTCCGCAGTCCCTTGCTGTCCCGCAGGAAATGACATGCAGCCTGTGCCATCTCTGAGCCGAGCCCACCGCAGGCTGACCATGAGAGGCGTTCGGGAGGTGTTGCACGTTGCTGGCATGCTCTGAGTGGTCTCTCCATTACAGAACTCAAAAGAAAAATGTAGTTTCGGTCCAAAATTTGGAGTTATTAGGTGTGCAAGTCAGAAAATAAAGTCCCTATTTAAGTAGATTGCCTGCCTTTAATTACTCTGTTTCTTTCCAGTCACTTTAACCTAAATCACCAAGAAATTACAGCACGTTGAAAAGTATGAGTACAGATTTTATGATATCTTAATGTCTGCGAAATAAATGTTGTATTTTGTAAGTATAAAATGTCTTTCAGCAGACATTCGGCAAGATTTAACAGTTTTTTTACATTACATTCATCTAGCTTTTCTGTATCTGTTAATTATAACTAATTTGGTAAATCGGCGCTCACTTTTTAACCTCTGGCCACGATTGAAATTCACAGAAGGTAAATATTGATCGTTGTATTGTTGCTCGTCGTCTCCTGTAAAGATTGCAGTTACGCCGGGAACATACAGATTAAAACTACGGAGTCGACAGGGACGGACTTCGCTGTTTTTTGGTCCAAACCAGTCATGAACTTGCACCAAATTTTTAATAGCATCCCCGGCTGTGGTTTTTCAGTCTACTCTAATACTGGAGAGGCTTTGGCTGAGGAAGCATGGGAGTGCAAACTGACCACAGCACAATGTTGAAATCATCGCTCCTGTGGGACATTTTACTACAGTTCCTGCGGTTTGCTCGTCGGGCTCATTTCTCATGAAGGCCGTTCTTCACATGAATTGGTTGCATCATCATTTTAGGTTTTGAAAAGTGATGAATCACAGTTGCTTGGTTATTGGTTCAGGGTTAGGGTGTGTCGTGTGCTGACCCCTGGTTGCCAGTTCTAACTCTGGACATCTAGCGCTTTGATCACATTTCCAACAACCACTTTTCACTGACTCTGACCTTGGGTGGGAAATCTATAAAATCAGGACTGTATTTGTATTCTGCTTTTATTCATTTTCTTTGCCGTTGCTAAGAAGTGAAAATGTCATTGACCTTCCACGTGAAATGAAAGCAAAAGTATTATTTAACGACTTAATTAACAGATACAAGCTGTAATCCAGATAGATGTTTCTCAGTGGGAGAATCTGGAGAGAAACTTATAGAATAACTGTACAGTCTTTATGTTTCCGACACGCCAACGAATGGATAAAAATCAAAGTGTATTAATTAAGAAACATTAAAGATTTCAGCTTTAAGCAATACTTAAAATAAAGTACATTGCTTCGGTTAGATCGCAGCCTCCACAACTCCCCTGACATCAAAATGTTTTTCATCTTCCTGAAAACTTTTCCTTTTCTCTCCTCTCCTCTCCTCTCCTCTCCTCTCCTCTCCTCTCCTCTCCTCTCCTCTCCTCTCCTCTCCTCTCCTCTCCTCTCCTCTTTCCTTTTTCCTCTCCTCTCCTTTCCTCTCCTCTCCTCTCCTCTCCTCTCCTCTCCTCTCCTCTCCTCTCCTCTCCTCTCTCCTCTCCTCTCCTCTCCTCTCTCCTCTCCTCTCCTCTCTCCTCTCTCCTCTCCTCTCCTCTCCTCTCTCTCCTCCCCTCTCCTCTCATTGGCATGTGTACTGCAGCCGAGTGCCTTGTTGTCTGTGCAGTGTTAAATATTAATTGGGAATCAGTGGAGGACTTGTCTCCTAAATGATAGAACAGAAGGGCCCAGGCTTGCCTCAGGCAGCCTGCAGGCGCCTTTCTTCTTCCATTTACCTGCAGGCCTGCGCACCAGCACTTCCTCCAGTCTGACAGGCCTGCCCAGGCGCCTCCAGCCTCCCCTCATCTCTCCCACTCGCTCCTTTTCTTCCTCCTCCTCTGCTCTCTGCACTGGTTCCTTTTCTTATCTCTCTGTGTGCTCTTACAATCTCTACCTCTGGGGCCCTTTACTCCAAACCTGTGTGTGTGTTTGTGTTGTTGCCGTGTCCATTTGAGTTTGTGCATGACTGTGAACGCCGCTTGCTCTCGGCTGTACATGCAGCCCTTTGAGAAAATAGTGTCACAGCGTGGCATATTCTCTCAAAGACAGGACAGGGAGCGCACAACATAAATCTTTCAGGTCAGGATTTTTCGCTTGTTGTATTTCTTTCTTGGCTTTGTGTCCTGCGTCGCTCTCTGCCTCATCACCGAATGGTTTAATCTCTGCTTCTTCTTCCTGATGTTTTCCCATAACCGACCTCCCAGTTTGTCTGTTTTTCTTCTGCGAGCCTCTCTTTGTTCGCCTCTATCGGCCGTGTCATCTGGAGAGGTGTGCTGAGACAAAACAACTGGCAGCAGCTGCTTTTTGTTGGACTGGCTGGCTCTAACTTGTGGATGACCCTTTCTGGACTGAGTTAATTAAGCTGCGGAGATTTGTTTTGGAAATCAGAGCTGTCTAACCCGTCGTTTTATCTGCTTGCTCTGGAGCACAGCCTTCCACAAGGTTCAGTGGGGTATATTGTGAAGTGGCAGGGCTGGATGTAAAATGGAAAACCCTGGAGAAGGAGGAGAGGGCAGCAGAGAGGCAGGGATGTAACTGGAGGAGAGCTGGGGGTGGGGTTGACTTTGATGCCATAGGAATGAGTTCACAGGCTCATGAGCACAGGCCTAATCGCACATGACAATATCGGCTGGTGTGCCAGTCGCAACGCATAACCACCCCGCTGCTTGTGCTGACTCGGGGTATTTGCTGATAAAGCTCTGCTTTCTAGACCATGCTGTATGCACAATGAGGGTGGCCCAGGCAGGCCCAAGGGCTGGCTCATCACAGGCAGCCCACAAACCGGGGGGCTAGGTCCCCCCATCTATACAGAACTGTGCACTTCGCTAAGCCCTTTGGCCAGACTTGATTATTAAACAGAGAGCGGTTTTGTGATGAATATAGTTATTTTTTCCATTTATAATCTATTATGTTGCCCATCCAGGCCCCATAAATTATTGCAAATGGAAAAGAGCCTGGTGGTGAAACGCCTGAAATGAGGTCGTGGCTGCGTTCACAGTGTGAAATATTCAGGGTTGATATTTTTCTATTGAAATGCCATCTCGTTTCTTTTTTTCTTTTTTTTTTTTCTTTTTGGCTGTCATGGGAACAAACATGGAGCTCGTTCTTTTTTTGTTTGGCCGTTGTGTTTATGGAGCGCAGTCTGTAGGGTGAGTTAAACATGTTGCCCCAGTTTCTGTGTTTGTTTGGTGCACGGGTGTCCCACAAAAGGCCTGACATGGCTGCTGCTGGCCTGCATTCCTTTGTGGCTCAAAGAGGGCACAGACTATCCTGCTGCTGGTGTTGTTTTTCCTGGACAGTCAGCTGGATCATCAGTAATTAACACGTGCAGATATCTCCTCCATCGTGTGTTACATTCTCTTTCATGCACGCTCTGATTTCTTGCAATAGAATAAAAGGCAAGGACGATCAGATGTCTGCCTGAATATCTTTACCTTTAGTGCTGATAACAGTGTTTTTAATTCCAGAGAGAGGCAGTAGGTCTGCTGTCGTGATGCCTGTGGTGTTAATGGGGCAGGAATGCAGGACAAGTGCTTTCCCACGCTGTTAGTTTTCTTCTGTCGGGCGCGTTTGAGACGAGGCTCTGGGCCGGCTAGGCTCTGCTAATGCAGCCAGAGTGCAGACAAATGGAAAGTGACACTTGTGTGTGTAGAATGGTATTTGTGGTGACGCTTTGACTACAGATAATAAAGTGTTCGCCCTGAGGTGATTTCGCCCGGCAAGCACCCCAGATGAAACTCACTTACTCAGAGAGAGAGACGGAGGAGACAGAGGGGGGGAGGTGAAGAGACAGAGAGAGAGAGAGGGGGAGAAGAGATGAAGAGGAGGGATGAAGAGACTGAGAGGGGTACGATGAGATAGTGAGGGAGGATGAAGAGAGAGATGAAGCAAAAAAGACGAGGCAAAGACAGTGAGGAGAGGAGGTAGAACAGAGAAAGCGGCGAAAAGAGCAAGAGACGAGATGTAGAGGGAAACTCAACCGTTTGTAATTTCTCAGTGTTCAGATGTCGCAGAGATTTTGTCCTTTTGACTCCAGCTAATTATAACTGTGTCATGTTTTATCACAAACTTCTTGGTATTAAAAAATTAGAAAAGATTTATGCATCTTAGTTAGATTTCTGGATTTATAATTAATCTTTATCAATGTTTGGGCTGCTAAATAAAAAGGATGTCAGGTTCAACCGAAGGCTAAACAATCAACTGTTGTTAGCGGGATCTGCGAGTGTGTGTTTCCGTGTGTGTATGTCTGTGTGTGTCTGTCTGGCAGGCAGGCCATGTGTACAGAGGAGTCCTTCAGGATCAATCAATTCTCAGTAATTTCCCCCACAGCCCATAAAAAGCCAGGTCTGTCTGGAAGGAGCATGAGGTTGCCACATCAAACCAGCTAATTAATTTTCATGGCTGATCCAGTAACATCTGGCTTTAGAGATAAATTCTAACGAGGAAATGTAAACATGACAGTGACCTGGTGCTAAAATATTTCAATTTTCTTGTGAGAAAACCTTGATAATGGAAACCTAATTGGCTCTTTCTGATTTGAAACGCTGTCCACTGTGGGGTTATATACACACATATGTGTGACAGTTGTAATATTAATAGACAAACATGTTGCGCTGAAAGTGAAAGCGGATCTCAGTCTTCCTCTTATCTCCGTCTCCGTGTACTCTATCAAACGCGCACGTGCACCGCCTCACTGCAGGCTACCTAAATGACCTCATGCTGCAGTCTGTGTGAGGAGGAAGCCCAAATTAGGCTCTCAATTTGGTATTTCTTCCATCTGCTTGTGCAGGAAATAGATAGATTAAATCTTAGATGAGATTGGGTTTAATGAAATGAAAGATTAGATTTGGGAGTTTTGTCCAAGTTTTTTTAAATCTCTTTTAATGATTAAATCCATTTTTGACATGGTGCCACGTCTGCGTGCCTGTGAAGGATCAGTGTGCAGATTGCTTTAACATTCTCATTATCCTCTTTGCTATTTGCGAAACATGTTGGCAGGTTAAAAGCCCAATATGTGATTGCAGTATGGCAGCCCCCGTTGGAAAAATGTTGTCCAACTACTGATTTTATTTCCACTGTGATTCATTCGATTTGATTATTTTTTCTCGTTATAAAGTGTCTGACATTTGAGTCACAAGTAACGCTGCGTGACTTAAATATAAGGTTTGTTTACTTCTTACTTATTGTTTGATTTAAAGAAGTTTTCAAAAAATTACAATCAATAGGTTAGCCTCCTCAAAAATTAAACGTGAAGGATTTAGAGAAGACGGAGTTTGGTGAAGAAGACATTTTCTTTCCCCGCCGTCTTTCGATATGCATTTGTTTGATGATTATGATGACACAGGCAGCCGCGAATTCAGACGGCTCTATCCTCTGAGAAATCATTGCAGTTTGATTTTTATCTTTGCAATTATAGATAGCAAAGGCCTGACAAATAATTGCCTTGATTTTTTTTTCTCTCTCTCTGTGTTGTTGCACAGAAAATCAACCTTGAGATGAACAGAGGGAGATGAGTGTTCCTAAAAATGGCTTTTCTGATATCAAGCAAGCAGCAGGGTTCCCTTTTCCCCTAACGTGCACTTGAATTGATTAGTACTCTGGCTGAGGGCATATTCAACATGTCTGCCCCCCTGCAAGGCTGCTGTATCCTGTTGATCACTGGCTCATACATGTGCCTCCTCTGCTCCCTCTCTCCTCAGGAAGCTCCTGTGGGGCACTGAGGCTTTGATTGACTGGCGGCCGAGTCCACAGGACGCCCCTATTATTATCATCTCTACCTCTGCAGCGGGGCGGGGGGCTATGTCCAGGGGGTCTGGCCGACAGCCCCTGCTTTGTGTGCCCAATAGTCAATTAGAGGCAGCGCACTGCCGGAGACGAGTGGGATGTGGGGTTAATTGCAGAGGACCAAACAGCTGGCTCTATCAGGGCCCATTGTGTTTGCAGCAGTTGTCACGGCAATTGAGGCCTGGCTGTAATCGCTGACTAATCAGCCCTGTGCCAGATGACACCTCCATTAGCACAAGGCAGGTATTGTTCAGGACGCGAAGCTGCCTCTGGCTCCCCCCTTCGCCTGCCCAACCTTTTTGCAGCAGCCTAACGGAGGTGGGGAGAGGATGTCATAGACCCTGATCCTATCTGTGACGAGCTTAACAATAGCTGCAGGTCAAGGGTTCCTCCGTGTGAACAATGCAGCTGAATGTGCCCTTTCTGGGCTGCAACACATCTGACGGGTCAAACTTTTGTCCAAGCTGAGGAATTCTGATATGAAGGACTGTTTTTAGCCATGAATTATTAATTTGAATAACTTCATTACAATGAGGGGCAAAGTTTTCATTAGTGCAGGAATGTTGCACAAGATTGTGGAAAAAAAGGGGCTTCCTGCTGGCTCACTGGCAGACCTGGGACGTAACGGAGAACAAATACTTTGTTACGGTGCTTGTAACTGTAACTAGTTTTATTGCATTTGAGGGGAATAATCGATTATTTTTGACAGTTTAAGTTTAACAGTCTTTGAATTATGTTACTATGACGTGAGGTCCAGTTGCACAGAAATGGCAGGTAGAAAAGTCCTTCCGAGGGATATTTTTATACTTTGAGTACATTTCCAAACCTGTACTTTCTCACTTTCACTTGAAGTTGAATCAGTACTTCTACCTTCTTCTAAAGAATGTGTGTACTCATTGCTCAAAAACGCTCAGAATAATTGAAGCACCCTCAATTTGAATCCTTTGTTGCATGCACTTCCCCCTAAAAACAAAAGAGTCTGGGAACAAAGGTCCAGCACACATACTGTAGCTGCATGCAGGTTGAAAGGACACATGATCGGTGCAGCAAGCTAATGTCCTCTCTTGGCTAACTGTCCCTCTCAGGGGAAATGGCTCCCAGCGATGGAGGTTGATGCTGGACTGAATCTGACCCCATGTTTTCTTTCATCTTTCTGGTTAATCTGCTCCTGTTGTTTGCCCTAACCTCATCACAGACGGCTGTGTTTGTTTGGCCGAAGTTAATGTGTACTATGCGCTCGTTGTTCTGCAGAAACTTAATTGCAGTTCGGCCTAACGGTCCTCTGCCTTCATTTAAACAAGCACTTTCTTTCCCCCCGCTGCTCAGCAGTGTACGTGGTCAGAGGGGATCAAAGCGTGCGGTAAGTGGGGATACAGGCTCGCAGGAGTGAGTGAGAAAATGCCAAGGGCTTTTTGATGTGTCGGAGCGTTTTCTCCACTAATAAGAAGAAACTTCTCCAACCTGCTCATAATTTTAGAACGCTTGGAACGCTAATAAATGGGAGCAAGGGCATTCGAGGCAGTTCTCTCCAATTTTTTTTCCTCTGCTTATTCATTTAAACCTCTAATTAAAATGCAAAGCATTCTCATGGTCCTCTGGATTTGCTACTGCACTCCTCGCACAGCCTCTGACTCCCTATCTCCTCTCCTTTTTTCTCCACTTCCCCTGCTACCCTCCACCCCCTCCTCCTTCCACCTCACCTAACTCCCTGCTCTCATACTCTCTCCGACTGCCTTTGCTTCTTGTGATCAACACAATTTGACCTCTCACTTGGAAGAAGTGCACAGAATTTAATGGATTTTTTACAGTCTAATCTAAGCAGTTCCCTCTTTATTGCTGTTTTGTACCCAGTGGACCTCATCTTTACCAGACATCCCCCCGCCACCACCACCACCCGCACCACCACCACCTCCTCCACCCTCGCACCAAGAAAATTAGTTCATCAGAATTCAAAATGTACTGCTGGCTAATTAAAGGAGTGTTAATTGAGTGTTCAGAATTGGGTACCCCCTTCAACAAACGCACACAGATACACACTCTCACACACATGCACACACAGAGACACACACATGCCTGCATACACAGAAGCACACATGCAATCACAGTGACAGCACGGGGTACACCAAGGACGTTGCGCTTGGGGAGTTTCATGCCAATCAAAAATGGAGAGAAAGGAGAGTGCCCATCCTCCAAGTGAAATGGGATTTCTAGATCATATCATGGCCTAGTGCAGCTCAGTCCGGCTCTGCGCTGCCATGTTATCCTATCCAAGCCTTGCTATCTCTGTCTGACCACTGGAGAGTGTAACACCGCACAGATAGCCTCTCTCACTGCGTGCATCGTGCTAATGAGGGGTGGCATTTAGAGATGTGCTGCTCTGACACATGGGCATTGTGTGCCAGGCACTGGGTGATTAAGGACGAAGGTCAGCCATTAATTGCCTCCCTGCCATCTCCCCTCCCTGGCGCGTGATCTCTCAGAACTAATGCATGTGTTTGCCTGAGCTTTTATCTCATCTCCAACGCAGTTCAATCATATGCCTGGTTTGTTTACATTCCTTTCATGTGAAAGTTTTTTTTTTTCTTACTTATTGTAAAAGCAGCACCAGCCCAGGTTCCCCTGTTCATTTACTATAAGCTGTTTCATGTGCATGTGAGTGCACATAGCCTCCTGCTCTCGGGAAGGGAAAAAGCATATTCTTCCATCCCCAGGGGAAATAATTAATCCTTACAAGGCTGTCGCATGTCGAAATGAAGCGAGTGTGAAGCATTTAGCCCAGGAGGCATTGCAGGCTGTCGCCCGCACAGGCACCTGTTGTTGTCCCTGCCCTACATTTCATGAGAGAGCGCTGAGCAGAGGATAACAACATGCTCCACTGATGGCAAATGAGACACACAACCGCACATGCAGGTTTGTGTGTGTGTGTGTGTGTGTGTATGTTTTTGGCTTTTTTTTTTAATGTTGTTTTCATGCATTGTGTTTGCATGCACGACCACGCTGGAGAGTGTGCACAGGTGCAGGAAACCCCCTACCTTATGAGGAGGTGAGGGCTCACACAAAGGAGACAGAGTTGGCTGCTTCAGAGCTGTTTATCAGCCAGCACCATCTGTATGCTGCTGCTCATACTGTAGCTATGATCTACTGCAGCCTAAACCAATAAGTCACAGAGCGCCAGCCTAAAAAGAGACTCTCTCCTTTAACCTCCATGTCCTCACTTATAGACTTACTGCTCTGGAGGAGAGAGATGTTGAGACCATCAAACACACAGTGTGTATATCGGTGTGTGTGTGTACGAGAGTTAAATTACACCTCGGTCTGTGGCCATGCTAACTGTAATCAACTTTGCTATAAAATTTATACCATGGAACTTTTTAAAGAGGAAGCTGGAATCAGAAGCATCCAGATGCTCATTTGCCTCCTCCTCCTCTTCTTCCTTTATGCCTGTGGGTTCTAATAACCGGAAGCCTTTGTGGAGCTGAGATGGGTTTTGTAGGCCTGAAAGGCCTCTAATCCCTGTGGCCTGTGAAGTGTGAAACCCTTTGATGCCAGGTTGGTGTGCCAAAGGCTCTGCCTATTGACAAACAAGGGCCAAGCTGGGAAAAGACGGAGGGAGAGGGCTTTCTCGTCTCTTAGAAGAAATGCAGGCTCAGGCATGGAAAATATGGACTCAGTCAGAGAGAAGGAATAGAATTAGCCACCCTTTAATGAATTTCCTGGCTGTTTTTATAGTTTTTTTTTCTCATGTGGCAGTAATTAGGTGGATTGATGGGCATATTGCAGCTGGGGGCTTGTAGGGGCAGCAGGGTACAGGCCCTTGATATGCCTGAAAGCCAAGTATCTTTCCTCATTTAGACCATGTGATGATCAAAGACAGGGTTTTTTTTTTTTGCCCTCATGTAAAGAAGATCAGAAAAAAATGCTGCCATTCCATTTGCATGTGGATCAGCAATGTGCTTTGAAATGAGCATGTTTTTCTCTTCTGAGCAAATGAAATAAGTCTTCTGTCAGTTTTCCTCTGCAAGTCAAAACATCAAAGCAAATGGCACTGCTGTCACCAGGGAAGCAGAGCTCTGCCTCAGTAAGGTTGGTTAGATCTAAGATAGGCTGGCCTGGCACACTCAGCCCGGCCCATTAGGATGGCACCAGGTTCCCTCTCTCTCTGATTAAAAGGAAGTCATTAAAGCCAAGATATATATTTTTTTTTTTTACAAATTCTAATTTTAAGTGTAGAGTTTCTGATTCAGAGAGCATGTTGTCTGCAGCAAAATGTGACTTGGGATATTCTGCTGTTAAATTCCCAATTTATTTCTTTTATGATATGGATCTTGTAGATTTTAATCATTTTCACAGTTGGAGACCCATAGGGCTGCTGAAATGAACTCCCCATGCTATCTGTAATGGGAGCAAAGAAATGAGAATTGTGACTACTTGGCTGTGGAGTCTCTTTTAAAATGATTTTGCAATCGCAAAGGAAATGGAGTGAGTCCTAGTCACAGCCTGCACCATGCAGACTTCTTGGGTCGCCAGGACATTTGCTGACGGCACAGTTAGGGCAGTTAATTTTTGTGCGTTTTGTTAGCTTTTGCATAAAAATGTCATTTTTGAAGGGGTTGCAGTCATTTGTGGCAGCTGATATATTGCTTGTAAATTGAGTTCTTTTCCCAACCCCCCCACCCTTTTTGTTACACTGAGCTAAGTAGCCATGAAATTGCCTGAATAATGTCGTTTAAATCCAATCTCACCGCGGCCCCTCACCTCCATGCCCAGCCCCCAAACAATGACACATGGTGGGGTTTTTAGAAATTGCCATTTTCCTGTTTGCCACCTCGATTCACAATGGCCAAGCCTTGGCTCATTGAGCGGAGGGCCATTGCTAGTCTCACTCGCCACGTTCACCGCTGAATTGAATTTTGGAATTGGATTGGTTTCATGTGGCGAACATATATGGCAGGCATTTACATCGATATTAATAGGAACGTCTTTGTACCTGCCTTTTGTCTGTTCTGCCATGTTTTATCCTGTAGATGTTAAATAAAAATATGTAATAAGAGACAACACTGCATGAATTCAGAAGGCGTCTTTTTGCTCCTCTGTGTTCATCATTGAAACATTTCTTAGCCTAACAAGGACAAACCATTGGCATGTCTTATGTTTGAATTATTTGATCACAACAATAATGCCTTTCTGTCTTTTTAAATGCTTTCAGCATGTGTTCATCAGCAAACAATTTTTTCAGTTTTATCCTTGGCCAAGTTTGCAGAAAGCAAAGCAGCTCTCCAGCATTCTTGACTCGGCTCTTAAGTTAACCTTAACCAGGCTAGTTATTCCCTGTGGATGTTTAATTGTTTTGTTTTTTTGTGAGGGCCTCTTCATGTACGCCTGGATAGAATAAATGTGGAATTTCTGTGGCCAAGAGTGAGACCTAGTAAGTGATACCACTTATAAATCTCAAATGTGCCAGTGCAATTAAACAAGCCTTTTATCCCCTCCCCTCCATCCCTCCTTGCCTAGTATCCAAGGCTAACCCAATTCAATGCTAAAGAGAGTCCGAATTAATTTCACAATGGACTGATTTAACAGCGCCTAAGGTACCAGGCTTTGACAGAATGAGTTTTTAAAAAGATCCATTTGTCTAGGGATGAACTTCCACAGGAGGGTGTGAAAATGAGATGGAAAGAAAGCCTCAAATGGAGGAGGGAGGGATGGAGCATAAATGAATGTCAGCCCTGATTTACAATTTGTAGACTCTGTTTGGGTTCTTCTGCTGCTCGCACCTGGTTTTATTCACCAGCTCCTACAGAATACTGACATTTCTCAGTCTGCTTTGGATGTAGTCACTGTGATGCTGCCAGGTTTCACTGTTGCCACAGAGTAGTGGTTATTGCAATTGATTGATTGTTCTGACTTTGTGGCTGCCATTGCTGTCGGCTCCTTCGATATTTCTGGTAATTACACTCCTGGTCTGCTGTTCTGTTCTTCAACACATGCAGCCATCTGTGTTTTTTTGTTTTTTTTCCATCTCAATGATTCATTTCACTCATACTTTTCTCTCTCTGTTTGTCTTGCAGGTGAGCTGGTGGTGCCCACGCATTCCCCACGATACCCCACCGCGGCAGAACTTGATGCCTTTGCTCAGAAGACGGCCAACAATCCTCTGTCCATCAAGATCTTCCCCACCAACATCAGGGTTCCCCAGCACAAGCACCTTAACCGGACTGTGAATGGATATGACACCACAGGGCAACGCTACAGTCCCTACCCACATCTCCACACAGGGGGCTACCATGGCCTGCTTGCCATCGTCAAGGCCTCCTCCTCATCGTCGTCGTCATCAACATCCACCTTCATTCCATCCAAAGGTGTTCTCAAGAACTCTGAAGGCAGACGGACTAAGCTCTCTCCAGCCCACATAGCTGTTGCCCCATACCCACCCCCTAGTAGTAGCACTTTAGCCAGTGGCCACAGCCAAATGGTATACCACACTGGGCCCTCAAAGCCTCCTGAAGGCCCCGGACTCTCGGTTCCCCCAAATGTCACTGTAGCTGGCTCAGTGATTCCTGTAACAGGGGGCCGAGGCCTGGCCCTGCCTGCACAGTCCAACCTCCCCTCCATCCAGAGCATCATCTACCAGATCAACCAGCATTGCCAGGCCCAGGCTCTGCAGCAGGTGTGCCAAGGAGCTGCCACGGCACCCTCAAATTCCAGTCCCTCCAAACAGGGCACAACTGTCATGGGGCTTTCTTCTAGCTCCTCAGGTGGAGGCTACGTGGTTGGAATGGGTCCCCAGGCTAACATGGTGTACACAGGACCCGGGCTGCCGACTCAGAATGCAGAGGCGATGAAGAACGGCTTGTACGCAGATGGTATGGACTACATCCTTTGGCAGAAGCAGCAACAACAACATCAACAACAGCAACAGCAGCAACAGCAACAGCTCCGCATGTACAGTGGAGGTAGCGGAGGAGGGGGCGCCGTCAGCAAGTCCCCCGAAACATGTGTTCCAGGGGGCGGGATTATGGCGGCCCCAGTGTCCTCCTCTTCCTCCAGACCTTACCACCTGACAGTGAGCGCCAACGGAGGAAACGGGCTGGACAAAGTCAGCTCGTCCCCGTTGAACTGTGTGGGTATGCATGGGAATTTCTCAGTGGGTCAATACTTTGCCCCACCGTGGAACAGTGTGCTGGTGACACCTGACAGTGACTGCTACAACCCCCAGGAGCTTTTGGGCTCCTCCACAGGAGGGCCAGCCACGGGGCACAGAGAGATGGGCTACCCCCATCACCATCACCTCTACCACCACCACCATCATCATCACCCTGCTATAGACAGCGGGGGAGGTTTGTGCTGCAGCCTGCCCAGCAAGAGCATGTGCAACACGTCCGTGCTGAGCAGCAGCTTGCAGTCTCTGGAGTACCTGATCAACGACATCCACCCGCCCTGCATCAAGGAGCAGATGCTTGGCAAAGGCTACGAGACTGTGTCTGTGCCACGTCTGTTAGACCACCAGCATGCACACATCCGCCTCCCTGTTTACAGATAGAGGAGGAAGAAGAGGAGAATCAAGAGTTGTTAAATTTGTGACGAAAATCAAAGTTAAAGAAACACAAATGTTTTTTTCTGGGTACAAATTGTTGAGAGTGGCACTGCTTTAACTAGTGTGGGAGCTTAGAGAGGAGCAGTTGTTGTGCTGTGTGACCCCTAGGTTTGGTGGCTTCGAGGCAGGCTGTGGGAATCCCAAATATGAAAGGTGGTAGTGACTGCCAGTGGGAGCGAAAAAGGGATTTCAAGATTCTCCAGATGTTACATTGTGTGGTTTGCCAATAGGAATTTTTGGATTGATTTATTTGTTTTTCTTCTGTTTTTTTTTTTTCGTTGTTGTTTTACTTGCCTGAACATTTTTGATGAGAATCATAGGTTTTGACATCAAGTGCATATGCCACTCGTACCCCCCCTCCCCCCCCCTCCTTCCAAATACTAAGGATGAAGCTACTGTGTAGGTTGTCACTGAAATGGTCTTAAAAAAAAGGGCCGAAGTTTTAGGGCTGCTCTCAAAATCCAAAACTCTGTAAACACACACATAGACAAACACATACAAGAAGTACTGGTACGTAAAGGAGACTAAAATAATAGGCAGTACTCGGGTGGATATGTACGAGGATCATAAGGTTGAATTAAAAGGATAGTACAATATTAGTTATTATTGCTGTTATAATTGATACATAAATTGCACTGCTTGAATCTTGTTAACTTTGAAGTTTGGAATTGGGTAGTTTGGATATGATATATTTAAGAAACTTGAAAAACTTGAACCTATTTTTTGTTGTTTTATATATTTGTAGGTATATTATATGCATCGGCTGCTATGGGGAAAAGTGTCTCGAATGCTTTTTTTTTTCACTTTTTGTTTTCATGATTTTAAATAATTCCTCCTCAAGCTGATGTGCAGTCTCTTATGTCCTGGTGTAAAGGCATAGTCGCTGCTTTGGTTCTGTAAGAACCCGGTCGGAGAGCTCTTTTTTCCTAACCAACACTGGAATCTACAATAAATCTTGAAATACTTATTTAAAAAGAAAATGTCGCAAAAAAAAAAAAAAAATTACAAGAAAAAGAAATGTTACAATGAAGAATGTGATTGGGAGGTTATCTACGTAACCTTACGTGTATGTTTATGCGTGTATGTGGCTGAGTGCATGCGCGTGTGTGCTTTTTATTTAGTTTGTGTTCTTCAAAATCCTCAGACTTTTTTTTTTTTTTTTCAATTGTGTCATTACAAGATTTTCTAACACCAAGACTGAAAAAAACAGCTGATTCACCAGTCCCATGAACATCATATCTGAGTAAATGTACAGGGGATAATTTTTTTGCAATTGGAGGCTCTAGATATTCTCTGGAGCGCGAGTAGAGATCAAGTTTTCTCACATGATTCCTGTACTTAACATGCTACATCCCCGGACTTCTGTCACATGTTATCATAAGGACAGAAAAGAGGTGGGAACAAATGGAAGTCCTATTTTGGGGGTGCTGTTCATCCCTAATACTGCAAACAAAACAAAATGAAAACAATCATGCCCTGTCCTCTGGCATCAGATGAAATGAGACGAGGCTCACTGCTTTCCCCTTGTCCATTTCAGCCCCCTGGTTGGGACACATTTAGCCCGGGCCAGTCTTAACTTGATGATTCAGAGCAGTGAAATATTTATCATGACTGTGAGATTCCCTTGAATGTACTGCACTTAAATTACTGCAATGTTTTATTGCCTTGTGGGACTTAAGTGAAAGAGAAAAATTGGATCAGTGCAGCAGTCCTCTGGTCTTAAATTAGCATTTCTTTTGTCCGTCAAATTTCAATGGTAAATTGAATTTAGTAACGGGAGAGAGAGAGAGACGGAGCTTTGTTGTGGGGAAATACTGGCATCAGTCTAGATTTATGAAGTGCAATTATTATGACTGTATTAACATTTTTTCTCTGAGCTTACACCAAAAAAATGTAAACTACAGTTGTCAATACATTCCAATGTACCACATCCCTAATCCCTATCCTTTTTTTTGTTTTGAGGTGTAAAATAAATTTCTTTAAGAATATATTCAGAAGCCACATCTTGGCTTTGAAGTCTGTCATTATTCTTTAACGTATGTCCTCTAGAAGTCAGTGGGAAATTGGGCCCCTTTTTTTCTGCAGCTCTGTGAGATCCACAGTGGGGCGTGATGTGTGATCCTGTAGCAGAAAAAAAAACCTCTGCCATTGAGAAAGGTGGTATATTTAATTGATGATCTTTTTTTAAATGTTCACACCTTGGCCATCCAGAGATAAAGGATAGTCAGCAGGATTTACCCGTGAATACTGAGGATGAGATGAAAAGCAGGAAATAATGTTTCTTTGATCATTTTGCACTCCATAAATAGACCTGTTTTTTCCCTTAAGATAACCCTCGCTTAATCTCGAGTATGAGCCTTAAATTGCGAGCTAATGGTGTTTGTAGACACGCTACTGTGTTTGAAGGCTGACAAAGATTTCAGTCGAAAAGAATACCGAGCCCCTTGGCTTAAATTTGCACAGTAAGCCTCCTTAACATTCCAGTGAAAATTTTTCATGTTGTTTTCAACAGCTTAATACCCCAGCCACAGTGTGATTCCAGCATATTTTCTGTCTTGTAGAAATATTTTGACAGATTTACAGATACATCCCGTCCCTAAATCCCCTCCGTTTGGCTTTTGCATCCAAGCATTAAACCCTGTCACATGATGTTGAAGTGAAGAGGAGACACTTGAGGCAGCAGAGTTTCTGGTGTCTGGCCTTTCCCACCAGTGGAGGTCTGAGGCACCCGGCCTCTCTGCTAATGGGAATATTGGGTGACGCCTGGCTGCTGGACACTGCCAGTGGAGAGTATTCATTCGCTCAAAGGGTTGAAATCAAACCCTTTTCAAATAGCGAGGGATTTCCTATTAGGGTACTGAGAGGAATGTGGCCATTTTGAGCCAAGTTCAACTGGATCAAACAGGGAAACAGTGACACAAAATAAAGCTTTTTTTTGTTATTTAGCACAGATGTTAAGGTCAAATCCATTCCAATTGAACTGTATTGAATATGAGGTGGTTTTTAGTTACTTTTACCATCTTTGCTTTGTAGCTACATTTCTACTGTACAGGCTCCAAACTGTCTGTCCCTCCTGCTCCTTTACACACATTAATGAGCTCCTATTGATGGGATGCATCTTAGCCGTGCAACTCTGGTCCATTCCACTATTCCCGATTTGGACAATGGACGCTTAGGCCATATTAGGATAATAGAATTAAATTTTAAATAGATTTGTGCCTGAGCTGATCCATGCGCGGCTCACTCAGCTGCAGAGGCAGAGTGGCATATGGCATGTCATTATCTAAGCCCACCCTCCCCCTGTCCGGGGCCAACAGGGTTCAGCAGTGCTTAAACAAACTGAAGGTTAGGACTGGCTGGCTGGCGTTGAAGGGGAGGACAGCAGGGTTTTGCGAGGGTGGGGAGGGGAGGGGAGGGGAGGGGATGGGGGGTCGCTAAATCACAGCGTCCACAGCGTCTCAGAGGGCCTCAGCGCCGCACCATGGCGCCTGGGCTCAGAGGCCTGCTTTAAAAGCTGGGCTGTGTTTGATCGAGGGGATTTGTTTTCTGTTGGATTATACATGGTTGCTCCCTGCCTGGCTGAGGGGCCCCGTGCAATGTGACAGATCTCAGCAAAAGACAGAAAGAGGGAGAGAGAGATACAGGGAGGGATTTGGGGTCAGAGAAGCCTCGAAGCATCAGTAATCAGGATAATTGCCATGTTCCTGGTGCTGGTTTCAGCCTCCCCTCTTTGGCTCTGCAGCCTCATATTCAGATTCAAGCTCTGAGGAAATCACATTCCTTACTCAAAGACTTATTGTGCCTCATTTTACTCAATTCTACTAAGTGAAAGCTTCATTTGTAGTTAGGTTTTCAACGAATGGAAAAATATTTCTAGCTATGTTGCCGAGGAAATGACAAATTATACCATCCAAACACCGTCTAAATGACGACGTATAGATCTATAACATATCTCTACGGCTACAGACTATCGACTGTTAACACGTTTTCAAGGGCAATGAGACATTCACGAGGTTGGCCCGAGGGCAGCGTCGAGGGGGAATTGACTTATGCTGGCTGTAAAAATCCCTAAGTAAATCCCAATAAGTCCATGAAGACCTTTACCCAGTGCAAAGGTCTAGTCGCATATTATGCACCTTAAATACTGCTGAGAAGGAAGGGGAGCGGACGGCCCCGCTCTAAGCAGGGTCAGCTATTTCACTCTCACAACAGAGGGGATGGGAGGGATTGAGAAAATAAAGGCAGCTGCTCGCTCTGTAGAGTCTTGGCGCTGCTTCTCTAACATACAGATGACAGAGGGAGGTGGTTTGAGGGTGGGGGGGCTGACGTCCCTTCCTTCACCGCTTTGGTCAACCTCAGTCGTGTCCCCTGGCTGCCCTTGGGCCCCTGGGGCTCTCATCTCAGAGTCCTTCCCAGCATCCCTCCTTAACGTCTGCAGAAGATAAAGTCATGAGGCCAGTCCTCTCCATTTGGCTCCTACCTAGCAAGAAGATACTTTAATCAATAATACAGATGGTCCTGAGGAGGCTTGTATAGTAAACCCCACCAGCCTTATAACTGTATTGCACAATGTCATTAAAGATTTGTTGTGTTAGAGCACATCGCCACCGCTTTAGTTGCTCCTGAATCCAACTGGATGGGTCACATGTGAGCCACCATACAATTTAAATATTGTTTTGAGCTTTTATTAAATGCAACACAAGATAAAAATAAAAAAAATCAGCACAGATCATAAAATAAGTCAGGATCTTTTTTTTCCAAAGGCACAGCCACAGAGCCCTTTTTTCTAAAAGGCAATGCAGCCGGTAGTAATTCCAGGAGCTTACAGCTTTTTATTTCGACTATGTATGTTCAGCTGAAAAAGCTTATGGCCTCCAAATATTCATCTAGTTTACGTGGTGGGTATATGTGTGTATCCAATCTAAACACAAAAGTCTGGGGATTTTGCTTTTTTTCTTCCTGTTTCCTTTTTTTATTGTTTGTGTGGCTCTCAGAATGTTCCTGTGGACAAACAGGGCTGTTTTTTTCCCCCCGAATGATCTCAAATGCACCAACGCTGCCAAAGTCTGAGGGTGCCGCAACCTTGAGAAAATCATATATATGGAAATGGGAAATCTATAAAGCATCTCTCTTATTGTTCTCCCTGCAGTGTTGTATTTATGTTTAAGAATTGATTTTGTCTCCTCAGGATGAAAAAATGTAAAGAATACCTTGCTTTTCTTTTTGAAAATGATAATATATGAGTCTTAGATTTCGAAATAAGAAGTCTGAATATTAAAAAAAGCTGTAAAATCCTTTAGTCGTGGGGTTTTCAACTTTTGAATGTGCCTACAGCCAAGCATCCCAGTGATTGCTTACCTTCTACCCCCTCTCCAGTTCTGCAATCTCCCCCTAATCTCCCCACAACCATCATCTTCAATTTGCTGAAACTGCCACTGTCCCCCTTCCATCCCAACAACCACAGTAGATATTTTGTCTGTTCCCTGCTTTTTGTCAATCTCAGGACTGAAATTTCTTTATTTCAATGTAGATGGTTGGTTTTCATTTGACCTCTCCTCTCTTATGTATTATTGTTTGACATAAGTAAATAAAGCAGATGACTTCTACGCCTGTCGTGTTGCTGTAATCGTCCACAGTTTTTCTGTCTTCCTCTCTCGCTGTAAAAAAATCCTCTTAAATAATTTTGACTCTGGACGAGGCCTAACTGTTACCAAGGTAAGCATATTAGTCTTCGGATTCACTTTGCACATCACCGCCATATGCCAGCTCCTTACAATCCTGTTGTTCACTTGACCTTTGTCACCTTTGCAGGAGTGTGTGTGGCATCGCTCAGGCTTCCCAGTTTATGAGGGTTTGAGTGTCCTTTGTGCTACTGCAGGAAATCAACCTCACCTTGGGTAATCAAACAATCAAGAAAGAAAAGATAAAGGTGACAGTCCCCTTTTTATACTGTGGGAATGATTGACATTTTCCTGGATAAGGACTTGGACAAACGGCTCTTAAGCAGAGGCAAAGGCAAGCTAAGTCTCTTTACATGCAATTTAGTAAAGTGGCAAAGACAAGGTGTCCTCCTCTGAGGCCTGGATGTTCAAGCCAGCTAGCAAAGGAACATCAGCTGCCTCAAGTAATCATTTCTCTGTTACAAATCAAAGCCCAGCCGCTGATCTTTGAATCTTTCTGCAGCCCAAAAACCAAAAAAGAAAAGATGAACTAGTGCTTTAGTTTTGCATTATCATTAATAGTCTTGATGGTTTTATTAGCAGGAGTTTGCCGGTACGACATAGTCTCACTACATGTCCACCTCCTGGAGATAAGGAACGCAACATGCACGCAAATCTAGAATGTTTAACAACACAGATACCTTCAAGAACTCAATATTGACGCCTTTTCCTCCGTTCTCTCCTCACTCCCAACCCCTCCACCCACCTAAAACATCAGATAAGCCGCAGACTGATGAGCCAGCCGCCTCCACCAGAGCGTGTGGTACTGGGAGACTGCACACTGATTTCATACACGCTCGCTCAGACAGAAAAAGAGCTCTGTGGAGCAGAAATGCTTCTCTTATTAGCAAAACTCATTCACCTGCACGCCACATTGAGTCCATGGCAATTTCACAATAAATCATGAGAGATGCCTATAGAGGCCGGGCAGCATGCTGACGCTCTGCCGCGGCCGTGCCCTCGCCTGTCAGTTTAGACACTCTGAATCATTTCGGGTTCAGCAGCCTCGTTTCATCTTAGATGAACTGAAAGGTCATCTCACACGCCACCTAACCAATATATGTCTGGCTCCCTCATCTCCCCGTGCTTCCACTGATTGCTCGTTCCATTTAGAAATACCACACCTTGGTGGAAAATATTTCACTGGGGATTATGGGAGGTATTTTCAAGGAATATATTTCCATGCAGAAAATGAGCACAGGCTTAAAAGTGTGAGAAACCTACTTGTCTTTTTTAGTCTTAATCTGACTTTATCTCTTAGCCTAGAGAGTAATGAATCATCCCCCTCTTTTGCAATATTAGTTGTTGAAATGATTAGTGAGAGTGTGACCTGTGAGTGGGGAGGTTTTCTGCCGGACCTCAGGCAGACAATGAATGTTGCTCTTGAAGCCATTAGACAGTCTGGAGTGTTGTTTAGTGAATAAAGAATGAGTTGGCCCGAGTCCAGCCCAGTATCCGCTTGAGACTCATCAGCCTAAACACCTTAAAGCCTAACTGGATGGACAATAGCTGTACAATTTGTGCTGCCAATATCTAAGCTGGTTAGTTTACTTAAGACCTTTGGCTGAGGCTGTCAACTTTCCCTTATGTGTAGTTTCTAAATGAGAGCCGTTACCACACGATCCTGCTCGGCTGTCACTTGGTTTGTTAAGACACATTTGTGGCAGCGAGCGCACACACATGCTGCAAGCGAGTGAGCCATTTTGTTAACAGCTCACACTTCCTGTGCAAGTGTGCGGTTCCAGAGTTGCTGACAGTGACACTTGCAGGACCGAGCCCTGCCCTACTTAACAGGCTGCAGGGAGGAGGGCAGGCCAAGTTGTCAGCAGCGCTAGGTGCTCACTGCTTAGATAAACCTGGAGGATTAGTGGCCCAGTTAAAGTTGGGGCAAAGAGGATTAGCCTCTTCTCTGAGGTGGTGAGAGATTCCCTGTGTCCTTCAGCGCTGCCGGCCTCAGAGAGGGGAGAGAGGAGGGGGAGGACAGGGGAGGTGAGGGGTGAGGACCAAAGTTACCATGAGCGAGAATCACCACTGTAACATTTTGAAGAGGAATAAGAAAGGGTGAAGTGTAATGATGAAGGGTGAAAGGAAATGAAGCAGTTCATAAATTGTTGCCAGCTTGTGGTTTCATTATGAAGGCAAAAGCCAGTAATTACTGGCCGGGGTGCTACTGCGAGGTCACAGAGACCTGAGATCCACAGGAAAAAATACTTCATAAGTGGACTGAAATCTACAAACTATAACCTATTATGGTAATAACAGTTAGCACTGACAATGCATTATTTACAACTATAATTACAAAGAATATTAGTGCCCTGCAGTAATTGCATGACTAGTCACGGCTAACACTTGTGTGCCTCAGCTGGGATCTCCACATGCAGATGAATTTAGAGCTCTGCAGCCATCAGCAGGCCACAGGAGGAACTGCAAATGATGATAACCAGAACACAACATCTTTTTTGGGGAAAAAGGTTTAATGTGGAGTGTAATGAATGCATATTTTGTTAAAAAAATAAAATAAATTAAAGGTTTGTCCATCCATACTATATCATATATTTCTTGTTAAAACACAAATGAAAAGTACAAATCCAGATAATTTTTTTTTTAAAATCTACTATTTTTGTTGTTTTCCCATTTTATTGCTTTTATAAATGGAATCATGGTAAAAATATATTCAAAAAAAATATACAAAACATAATATTTACAAACATCTTTAATGTCAAAGTGAAAACAGATTTCTATAAAGTAATGTAATTAAAAATATATAATGTAAAATAAGCGACTGCATAAGTGTCCCCTTTATAGTGACTGACCTAATCCAACAGTGGTCCAGTCAATTGGTGTTAATAGTCTCACAATAGGTGAAATGGAGATCACCTGAGTGCAGTGAATGTGTCTCAAGTGATTACAGTATGGAGCAGGGGTAGAGCCAGAGTCTTCTTATCAGAAGGTCGTTGGTTCAATTCCCATGGTCTGCATGTTGATGTGCTGGTTGACAGCCACCACCATCAGTGAATGTATGAGTCACTTTGGACAAAAGTGTCTGCTAAATGTAAATGTAGTATAAAGACACCTGTGTCACTGGTTTATTAGTATTCCTGGCTATAGTTACACCATGAAGACAAAAGAACACTCCAAGCAACTCTGTGAAAAGGTTATTGAAAAGTATAAGTCAGGGGATGGATACAAAAACATTTCCGAGTCACTGGAGTTCAGTGAAATCCATCATTAAGATTATTGCTTATTACTAGTCTTAAATATACGGACAAAGTCGGAACTGAGATACTGTAATTCTGCTGCTATTTCCCATGAATGAATCATTTAATTCATGTATTTCTGTTTACATTTTATTAGTTTATTAAAACCAGGATTATTCCCTCTCATTAGTTAATAGAGTGTTGTACAGTTCGATGTCTGAGGATAAAATAATTCAGTTGGCTGAACGAGACACAACAGTTCCCATTGGATTCCGGTGGAATTTGTATTTTTGGTGAATATTTTAGTGAAAAGGGATAATGTTTCATGAGACTGGCTTAACCCTCTAGGCGCCAGAGTTTATTTAGGAAAATATTCCGTTTGGATTGTAAGATTTCAAAAGGCTGTAGCTTGGAAGTGGTGAGAGATAAATTCATAGTGTAAATGAGAAAAATATTCATAATGACCTAAAGTTTGTGATGGGAGTAAATTTAATCATCTAATTTGCATATTGTGACGTCACCAGGTGACTGAAAGTAACTTTCAGTAAAACTGATTTTTGAACATATTTACACAGAAAAAAAATATTTATATTGTCATCTCATCCTCAAAATAAAGGAAAAGGAGTTTGATTGGAGTAAATTTACTAATCTAATTTGTATGTCACCAGGTAAAATTCAGTAAAACGGAATTCTGAACATATTTACACAGTATTTTTTTTTTTTCATCCTCATCCTCAGAGTAAATGAACAGGAATCTGATAGGAGTAAATGTCCTAATCTAACTTGTAAAAAGAAAAGAAAACTCTCGCCGTGATCAGCGTGTGCTGCTTGTGTGACAGTGTGCGCAGCTGCAGCATCGTCAGTCACTCGTCTCTGACGAGCGATCGTCATCAGAGGGCAAATCGTCCCCTTCTGAATCACGATCAGCAAAGATCTGTGCAAGCACCTCATCCACACTGTAAAGTCTTTTGGGCATTTTGTTTTTTATTACAAAAATCGCTATCTGTCTCTCGATCTGTCCAGCACACTTCCGCCACCGCTCCGCGGCTCTCTCCTCTCCCACTCTGCCCGCTTAGCCGCTGCCGCTCCGACAGCCGGTGTCGGGTTTCAAACTTTTTTTTCTCAGGTATTTTGCATAGAAACACACCCCCAAATGACGTCAGGATTGAAGCTGAATCTATTGGCTATCTAGTGGTAGCAAGCAGTAATAGCACAAGGCAGTAGATTTAAAGATATGGGCTGTTTTAATGAGCAATGTTGCCTGTCGCAATAATGCGACTTTGGCGCCTAGAGGGTTAAGGCTGGGGTTAGGGTTGGGGTTCAAATTCCACCGGAATCCATGGGAACTGCTGTGCCTCGTTCAGCCAGTAGAGGACCACATTCGTGGCGAATTTCGAGTCAATCGTTCAAAAGACGACCGTAACCCTAACCCTAGCCACATAACCCTAACCCTAACCCTAACCCCAGCCTTAAGCCAGTCTCATGAAACATTGTCCCTTTTCACTAAAATATTCACCAAAAATACAAATTCCACCGGAATCCAACGGGAACTGCTGTGTCTCGTTCAGCCAGTATAGGACCACATTTGGGAGCGATATCGAGTCAATCGGTCCAAAGACCTGGAAGCTATTGAAAAAATGGGCGGAGGTTTTCATGAAAAATGGCCACTTTTTTCTTTTAAATATTCACCAAAAATACAAATTCCACCGGAATCCAATGGGAACTGCTGTGCCTCGTTCAGCCAGTAGAGGACCGCATTTGTGGCGAATTTTGAGTCAATCGGTCAAAAGACGACCGTAACCCTAACCCTAGCTCCATAACCCTAACCCTAACCCTAACCCTAATGCCAGCCTTAAGGCAGTCTCATGAAACATTGTCTCTTTTCACTAAAATATTCACCAAAAATACAAATTTCACCGGAATCCGATGGGGACTGCTGTGTCTCGTTCAGCCAGTATAGGAGCACATTTGGGAGCGATTTCGAGTCAATCGGTCCAAAGACCTGGAAGCTATTGAAAAAATGGGCCACTTTTTTCTTTAAAATATTCACCAAAAATACAAATTTCACCGGAATCCGATGGGGACTGCTGTGTCTCATTTAGCGAGTAGAGGACCACATTCGTGACGAATTTCGAGTCAATCGGTCAAAAGACGACCGTAACCCTAACCCTAGCTCCATAACCCTAACCCTAACCCTAACCCTAATGCCAGCCTTAAGGCAGTCTCATGAAACATTGTCTCTTTTCACTAAAATATTCACCAAAAATACAAATTTCACCGGAATCCGATGGGGACTGCTGTGTCTCGTTCAGCCAGTATAGGAGCACATTTGGGAGCGATTTCGAGTCAATCGGTCAAAAGACGACCGTAACCCTAACCCTAGCTCCATAACCCTAACCCTAACCCTAACCCTAATGCCAGCCTTAAGGCAGTCTCATGAAACATTGTCTCTTTTCACTAAAATATTCACCAAAAATACAAATTTCACCGGAATCCGATGGGGAATGCTGTGTCTCGTTCAGCCAGTATAGGAGCACATTTGGGAGCGATTTCGAGTCAATCGGTCAAAAGACGACCGTAACCCTAACCCTAGCTCCATAACCCTAACCCTAACCCTAACCCTAATGCCAGCCTTAAGGCAGTCTCATGAAACATTGTCTCTTTTCACTAAAATATTCACCAAAAATACAAATTTCACCGGAATCCGATGGGGACTGCTGTGTCTCATTCAGCGAGTAGAGGACCACATTCGTGACGAATTTCGAGTCAATCGGTCAAAAGACGACCGTAACCCTAACCCCAGCTCCATAACCCTAACCCTAACCCTAACCCTAACCCTAACTCCAGCCTTAAGCCAGTCTCATGAAACATTGTCCCTTTTCACTAAAATATTCACCAAAAATACAAATTCCACCGGAATCCGATGGGGACTGCTGTGTCTCGTTCAGCCAGTATAGGAGCACATTTGGGAGCGATTTCGAGTCAATCGGTCCAAAGACCTGGAAGCTATTGAAAAAATGGGCAGAGGTTTTCATGAAAAATGGCCACTTTTTTCTTTAAAATATTCACCAAAAATACAAATTCCACCGGAATCCAATAAAAACTGCTGTTTCTTCTTTCGGCCAGTACCGGCGACATTTGTGGTCAATTTCGAGTCAATCGGTCAAGCGGAACCCTAACCCTAACCCTAACCCTAACCCTAGCCCCATAACCCTAACCCTAACCCTAACCCTAACTCCAGCCTTAAGCCAGTCTCATGAAACATTGTCCCTTTTCACTAAAATATTCACCAAAAATACAAATTCCACCGGAATCCGATGGGGACTGCTGTGTCTCGTTCAGCCAGTATAGGAGCACATTTGGGAGCGATTTCGAGTCAATCGGTCCAAAGACCTGGAAGCTATTGAAAAAATGGGCCGAGGTTTTCATGAAAAATGGCCACTTTTTTCTTTAAAATATTCACCAAAAATACAAATTCCACCGGAATCCAATAAAAACTGCTGTTTCTTCTTTCCGCCAGTACCGGCGACATTTGTGGTCAATTTCGAGTCAATCGGTCGAGCGGAACCCTAACCCTAACCCTAACCCTAACCCTAGCCCCATAACCCTAACCCTAACCCTAACCCTAACCCTAACTCCAGCCTTAAGCCAGTCTCATGAAACATTGTCCCCTTTCACTAAAATATTCACCAAAAATACAAATTCCACC
The DNA here is from genome assembly GCF_040436345.1 of Pagrus major. NCBI lineage: Eukaryota > Metazoa > Chordata > Actinopteri > Spariformes > Sparidae > Pagrus > Pagrus major. The sequence goes on along the minus strand of NC_133219.1, from coordinate 37,601,015 downwards.
GGAATCCGATGGGGACTGCTGTGTCTCGTTCAGCCAGTATAGGAGCACATTTGGGAGCGATTTCGAGTCAATCGGTCCAAAGACCTGGAAGCTATTGAAAAAATGGGCCACTTTTTTCTTTAAAATATTCACCAAAAATACAAATTTTACCGGAATCCGATGGGGACTGCTGTGTCTCGTTCAGCCAGTATAGGAGCACATTTGGGAGCGATTTCGAGTCAATCGGTCCAAAGACCTGGAAGCTATTGAAAAAATGGGCCACTTTTTTCTTTAAAATATTCACCAAAAATACAAATTTCCCCGGAATCCGATGGGGACTGCTGTGTCTCATTCAGCGAGTAGAGGACCACATTCGTGACGAATTTCGAGTCAATCGGTCAAAAGACGACCGTAACCCTAACCCTAGCTCCATAACCCTAACCCTAACCCTAACCCTAACTCCAGCCTTAAGCCAGTCTCATGAAACATTGTCCCTTTTCACTAAAATATTCACCAAAAATACAAATTCCACCGGAATCCGATGGGGACTGCTGTGTCTCGTTCAGCCAGTATAGGAGCACATTTGGGAGCGATTTCGAGTCAATCGGTCCAAAGACCTGGAAGCTATTGAAAAAATGGGCCGAGGTTTTCATGAAAAATGGCCACTTTTTTCTTTAAAATATTCACCAAAAATACAAATTCCACCGGAATCCAATAAAAACTGCTGTTTCTTCTTTCCGCCAGTACCGGCGACATTTGTGGTCAATTTCGAGTCAATCAGTCAAGCGGAACCCTAACCCTAACCCTAACCCTAACCCTAGCCCCATAACCCTAACCCTAACCCTAACTCCAGCCTTAAGCCAGTCTCATGAAACATTGTCCCTTTTCACTAAAATATTCACCAAAAATACAAATTCCACCGGAATCCGATGGGGACTGCTGTGTCTCGTTCAGCCAGTATAGGAGCACATTTGGGAGCGATTTCGAGTCAATCGGTCCAAAGACCTGGAAGCTATTGAAAAAATGGGCCACTTTTTTCTTTAAAATATTCACCAAAAATACAAATTTCACCGGAATCCGATGGGGACTGCTGTGTCTCATTCAGCGAGTAGAGGACCACATTCGTGACGAATTTCGAGTCAATCGGTCAAAAGACGACCGTAACCCTAACCCTAGCTCCATAACCCTAACCCTAACCCTAACCCTAACCCTAACCCTAACTCCAGCCTTAAGCCAGTCTCATGAAACATTGTCCCTTTTCACTAAAATATTCACCAAAAATACAAATTCCACCGGAATCCGATGGGGACTGCTGTGTCTCGTTCAGCCAGTATAGGAGCACATTTGGGAGCGATTTCGAGTCAATCGGTCCAAAGACCTGGAAGCTATTGAAAAAAAGGGCAGAGGTTTTCATGAAAAATGGCCACTTTTTTCTTTAAAATATTCACCAAAAATACAAATTCCACCGGAATCCAATAAAAACTGCTGTTTCTTCTTTCCGCCAGTACCGGCGACATTTGTGGTCAATTTCGAGTCAATCGGTCAAGCGGAACCCTAACCCTAACCCTAACCCTAACCCTAGCCCCATAACCCTAACCCTAACCCTAACCCTAACCCTAACCCTAACTCCAGCCTTAAGCCAGTCTCATGAAACATTGTCCCTTTTCACTAAAATATTCACCAAAAATTCAAATTTCACCGGAATCCGATGGGGACTGCTGTGTCTCGTTCAGCCAGTATAGGAGCACATTTGGGAGCGATTTCGAGTCAATCGGTCCAAAGACCTGGAAGCTATTGAAAAAATGGGCCACTTTTTTCTTTAAAATATTCACCAAAAATACAAATTTCACCGGAATCCGATGGGGACTGCTGTGTCTCATTCAGCGAGTAGAGGACCACATTCGTGACGAATTTCGAGTCAATCGGTCAAAAGACGACCGTAACCCTAACCCTAGCTCCATAACCCTAACCCTAACCCTAACCCTAACCCTAACTCCAGCCTTAAGCCAGTCTCATGAAACATTGTCCCTTTTCACTAAAATATTCACCAAAAATACAAATTCCACCGGAATCCGATGGGGACTGCTGTGTCTCGTTCAGCCAGTATAGGAGCACATTTGGGAGCGATTTCGAGTCAATCGGTCCAAAGACCTGGAAGCTATTGAAAAAATGGGCCACTTTTTTCTTTAAAATATTCACCAAAAATACAAATTTCACCGGAATCCGATGGGGACTGCTGTGTCTCATTCAGCGAGTAGAGGACCACATTCGTGACGAATTTCGAGTCAATCGGTCAAAAGACGACCGTAACCCTAACCCTAGCTCCATAACCCTAACCCTAACCCTAACCCTAACCCTAACTCCAGCCTTAAGCCAGTCTCATGAAACATTGTCCCTTTTCACTAAAATATTCACCAAAAATACAAATTCCACCGGAATCCGATGGGGACTGCTGTGTCTCGTTCAGCCAGTATAGGAGCACATTTGGGAGCGATTTCGAGTCAATCGGTCCAAAGACCTGGAAGCTATTGAAAAAATGGGCCACTTTTTTCTTTAAAATATTCACCAAAAATACAAATTTCACCGGAATCCGATGGGGACTGCTGTGTCTCATTCAGCGCGTAGAGGACCACATTCGTGACGAATTTCGAGTCAATCGGTCCAAAGACCTGGAAGCTATTGAAAAAATGGGCCACTTTTTTCTTTAAAATATTCACCAAAAATACAAATTTCACCGGAATCCGATGGGGACTGCTGTGTCTCATTCAGCGAGTAGAGGACCACATTCGTGACGAATTTCGAGTCAATCGGTCAAAAGACGACCGTAACCCTAACCCTAGCTCCATAACCCTAACCCTAACCCTAACCCTAACCCTAACTCCAGCCTTAAGCCAGTCTCATGAAACATTGTCCCTTTTCACTAAAATATTCACCAAAAATACAAATTCCACCGGAATCCGATGGGGACTGCTGTGTCTCGTTCAGCCAGTATAGGAGCACATTTGGGAGCGATTTCGAGTCAATCGGTCCAAAGACCTGGAAGCTATTGAAAAAATGGGCCACTTTTTTCTTTAAAATATTCACCAAAAATACAAATTTCACCGGAATCCGATGGGGACTGCTGTGTCTCATTCAGCGAGTAGAGGACCACATTCGTGACGAATTTCGAGTCAATCGGTCAAAAGACGACCGTAACCCTAACCCTAGCTCCATAACCCTAACCCTAACCCTAACCCTAACCCTAACTCCAGCCTTAAGCCAGTCTCATGAAACATTGTCCCTTTTCACTAAAATATTCACCAAAAATACAAATTCAACCGGAATCCGATGGGGACTGCTGTGTCTCGTTCAGCCAGTATAGGAGCACATTTGGGAGCGATTTCGAGTCAATCGGTCCAAAGACCTGGAAGCTATTGAAAAAATGGGCCACTTTTTTCTTTAAAATATTCACCAAAAATACAAATTTCACCGGAATCCGATGGGGACTGCTGTGTCTCGTTCAGCCAGTATAGGAGCACATTTGGGAGCGATTTCGAGTCAATCGGTCCAAAGACCTGGAAGCTATTGAAAAAATGGGCCACTTTTTTCTTTAAAATATTCACCAAAAATACAAATTTCACCGGAATCCGATGGGGACTGCTGTGTCTCATTCAGCGAGTAGAGGACCACATTCGTGACGAATTTCGAGTCAATCGGTCAAAAGACGACCGTAACCCTAACCCTAGCTCCATAACCCTAACCCTAACCCTAACCCTAACCCTAACTCCAGCCTTAAGCCAGTCTCATGAAACATTGTCCCTTTTCACTAAAATATTCACCAAAAATACAAATTCCACCGGAATCCGATGGGGACTGCTGTGTCTCGTTCAGCCAGTATAGGAGCACATTTGGGAGCGATTTCGAGTCAATCGGTCCAAAGACCTGGAAGCTATTGAAAAAATGGGCCACTTTTTTCTTTAAAATATTCACCAAAAATACAAATTTCACCGGAATCCGATGGGGACTGCTGTGTCTCATTCAGCGCGTAGAGGACCACATTCGTGACGAATTTCGAGTCAATCGGTCCAAAGACCTGGAAGCTATTGAAAAAATGGGCCACTTTTTTCTTTAAAATATTCACCAAAAATACAAATTTCACCGGAATCCGATGGGGACTGCTGTGTCTCATTCAGCGAGTAGAGGACCACATTCGTGACGAATTTCGAGTCAATCGGTCAAAAGACGACCGTAACCCTAACCCTAGCTCCATAACCCTAACCCTAACCCTAACCCTAACCCTAACTCCAGCCTTAAGCCAGTCTCATGAAACATTGTCCCTTTTCACTAAAATATTCACCAAAAATACAAATTCCACCGGAATCCGATGGGGACTGCTGTGTCTCGTTCAGCCAGTATAGGAGCACATTTGGGAGCGATTTCGAGTCAATCGGTCCAAAGACCTGGAAGCTATTGAAAAAATGGGCCACTTTTTTCTTTAAAATATTCACCAAAAATACAAATTTCACCGGAATCCGATGGGGACTGCTGTGTCTCATTCAGCGAGTAGAGGACCACATTCGTGACGAATTTCGAGTCAATCGGTCAAAAGACGACCGTAACCCTAACCCTAGCTCCATAACCCTAACCCTAACCCTAACCCTAACCCTAACTCCAGCCTTAAGCCAGTCTCATGAAACATTGTCCCTTTTCACTAAAATATTCACCAAAAATACAAATTCAACCGGAATCCGATGGGGACTGCTGTGTCTCGTTCAGCCAGTATAGGAGCACATTTGGGAGCGATTTCGAGTCAATCGGTCCAAAGACCTGGAAGCTATTGAAAAAATGGGCCACTTTTTTCTTTAAAATATTCACCAAAAATACAAATTTCACCGGAATCCGATGGGGACTGCTGTGTCTCGTTCAGCCAGTATAGGAGCACATTTGGGAGCGATTTCGAGTCAATCGGTCCAAAGACCTGGAAGCTATTGAAAAAATGGGCCACTTTTTTCTTTAAAATATTCACCAAAAATACAAATTTCACCGGAATCCGATGGGGACTGCTGTGTCTCATTCAGCGAGTAGAGGACCACATTCGTGACGAATTTCGAGTCAATCGGTCAAAAGACGACCGTAACCCTAACCCTAGCTCCATAACCCTAACCCTAACCCTAACCCTAACCCTAACTCCAGCCTTAAGCCAGTCTCATGAAACATTGTCCCTTTTCACTAAAATATTCACCAAAAATACAAATTCCACCGGAATCCGATGGGGACTGCTGTGTCTCGTTCAGCCAGTATAGGAGCACATTTGGGAGCGATTTCGAGTCAATCGGTCCAAAGACCTGGAAGCTATTGAAAAAATGGGCCACTTTTTTCTTTAAAATATTCACCAAAAATACAAATTTCACCGGAATCCGATGGGGACTGCTGTGTCTCATTCAGCGAGTAGAGGACCACATTCGTGACGAATTTCGAGTCAATCGGTCAAAAGACGACCGTAACCCTAACCCTAGCTCCATAACCCTAACCCTAACCCTAACCCTAACCCTAACTCCAGCCTTAAGCCAGTCTCATGAAACATTGTCCCTTTTCACTAAAATATTCACCAAAAATACAAATTCAACCGGAATCCGATGGGGACTGCTGTGTCTCGTTCAGCCAGTATAGGAGCACATTTGGGAGCGATTTCGAGTCAATCGGTCCAAAGACCTGGAAGCTATTGAAAAAATGGGCCACTTTTTTCTTTAAAATATTCACCAAAAATACAAATTTCACCGGAATCCGATGGGGACTGCTGTGTCTCGTTCAGCCAGTATAGGAGCACATTTGGGAGCGATTTCGAGTCAATCGGTCCAAAGACCTGGAAGCTATTGAAAAAATGGGCCACTTTTTTCTTTAAAATATTCACCAAAAATACAAATTTCACCGGAATCCGATGGGGACTGCTGTGTCTCATTCAGCGCGTAGAGGACCACATTCGTGACGAATTTCGAGTCAATCGGTCAAAAGACGACCGTAACCCTAACCCTAGCTCCATAACCCTAACCCTAACCCTAACCCTAACCCTAACTCCAGCCTTAAGCCAGTCTCATGAAACATTGTCCCTTTTCACTAAAATATTCACCAAAAATACAAATTCCACCGGAATCCGATGGGGACTGCTGTGTCTCATTCAGCCAGTATAGGAGCACATTTGGGAGCGATTTCGAGTCAATCGGTCCAAAGACCTGGAAGCTATTGAAAAAATGGGCCACTTTTTTCTTTAAAATATTCACCAAAAATACAAATTTCACCGGAATCCGATGGGGACTGCTGTGTCTCATTCAGCGAGTAGAGGACCACATTCGTGACGAATTTCGAGTCAATCGGTCAAAAGACGACCGTAACCCTAACCCTAGCTCCATAACCCTAACCCTAACCCTAACCCTAACCCTAACTCCAGCCTTAAGCCAGTCTCATGAAACATTGTCCCTTTTCACTAAAATATTCACCAAAAATACAAATTCCACCGGAATCCGATGGGGACTGCTGTGTCTCGTTCAGCCAGTATAGGAGCACATTTGGGAGCGATTTCGAGTCAATCGGTCCAAAGACCTGGAAGCTATTGAAAAAATGGGCCACTTTTTTCTTTAAAATATTCACCAAAAATACAAATTTCACCGGAATCCGATGGGGACTGCTGTGTCTCGTTCAGCCAGTATAGGAGCACATTTGGGAGTGATTTCGAGTCAATCGGTCCAAAGACCTGGAAGCTATTGAAAAAATGGGCCACTTTTTTCTTTAAAATATTCACCAAAAATACAAATTTCACCGGAATCCGATGGGGACTGCTGTGTCTCATTCAGCGCGTAGAGGACCACATTCGTGACGAATTTCGAGTCAATCGGTCAAAAGACGACCGTAACCCTAACCCTAGCTCCATAACCCTAACCCTAACCCTAACCCTAACCCTAACTCCAGCCTTAAGCCAGTCTCATGAAACATTGTCCCTTTTCACTAAAATATTCACCAAAAATACAAATTCCACCGGAATCCGATGGGGACTGCTGTGTCTCATTCAGCCAGTATAGGAGCACATTTGGGAGCGATTTCGAGTCAATCGGTCCAAAGACCTGGAAGCTATTGAAAAAATGGGCTGAGGTTTTCATGAAAAATGGCCACTTTTTTCTTTAAAATATTCACCAAAAATACAAATTCCACCGGAATCCAATAAAAACTGCTGTTTCTTCTTTCCGCCAGTACCGGCGACATTTGTGGTCAATTTCGAGTCAATCGGTCAAGCGGAACCCTAACCCTAACCCTAACCCTAGCCCCATAACCCTAACCCTAACCCTAACCCTAACCCTAACCCTAACTCCAGCCTTAAGCCAGTCTCATGAAACATTGTCCCTTTTCACTAAAATATTCAGCAAAAAAACAAATTCCACCGGAATCCGATGGGGACTGCTGTGTCTCGTTCAGCCAGTATAGGAGCACATTTGGGAGCGATTTCGAGTCAATCGGTCCAAAGACCTGGAAGCTATTGAAAAAATGGGCCACTTTTTTCTTTAAAATATTCACCAAAAATACAAATTTCACCGGAATCCGATGGGGACTGCTGTGTCTCGTTCAGCCAGTATAGGAGCACATTTGGGAGTGATTTCGAGTCAATCGGTCCAAAGACCTGGAAGCTATTGAAAAAATGGGCCACTTTTTTCTTTAAAATATTCACCAAAAATACAAATTTCACCGGAATCCGATGGGGACTGCTGTGTCTCATTCAGCGCGTAGAGGACCACATTCGTGACGAATTTCGAGTCAATCGGTCAAAAGACGACCGTAACCCTAACCCTAGCTCCATAACCCTAACCCTAACCCTAACCCTAACCCTAACTCCAGCCTTAAGCCAGTCTCATGAAACATTGTCCCTTTTCACTAAAATATTCAGCAAAAAAACAAATTCCACCGGAATCCGATGGGGACTGCTGTGTCTCGTTCAGCCAGTATAGGAGCACATTTGGGAGCGATTTCGAGTCAATCGGTCCAAAGACCTGGAAGCTATTGAAAAAATGGGCCACTTTTTTCTTGAAAATATTCACCAAAAATACAAATTTCACCGGAATCCGATGGGGACTGCTGTGTCTCGTTCAGCCAGTATAGGAGCACATTTGGGAGCGATTTCGAGTCAATCGGTCAAAAGACGACCGTAACCCTAACCCTAGCTCCATAACCCTAACCCTAACCCTAACCCTAACCCTAACTCCAGCCTTAAGCCAGTCTCATGAAACATTGTCCCTTTTCACTAAAATATTCACCAAAAATACAAATTCCACCGGAATCCGATGGGGACTGCTGTGTCTCGTTCAGCCAGTATAGGAGCACATTTGGGAGCGATTTCGAGTCAATCGGTCCAAAGACCTGGAAGCTATTGAAAAAATGGGCCACTTTTTTCTTTAAAATATTCACCAAAAATACAAATTTCACCGGAATCCGATGGGGACTGCTGTGTCTCGTTCAGCCAGTATAGGAGCACATTTGGGAGCGATTTCGAGTCAATCGGTCCAAAGGCCTGGAAGCTATTGAAAAAATGGGCCACTTTTTTCTTTAAAATATTCACCAAAAATACAAATTTCACCGGAATCCGATGGGGACTGCTGTGTCTCATTCAGCGCGTAGAGGACCACATTCGTGACGAATTTCGAGTCAATCGGTCAAAAGACGACCGTAACCCTAACCCTAGCTCCATAACCCTAACCCTAACCCTAACCCTAACTCCAGCCTTAAGCCAGTCTCATGAAACATTGTCCCTTTTCACTAAAATATTCACCAAAAATACAAATTCCACCGGAATCCGATGGGGACTGCTGTGTCTCATTCAGCCAGTATAGGAGCACATTTGGGAGCGATTTCGAGTCAATCGGTCCAAAGACCTGGAAGCTATTGAAAAAATGGGCCACTTTTTTCTTTAAAATATTCACCAAAAATACAAATTTCACCGGAATCCGATGGGGACTGCTGTGTCTCATTCAGCGAGTAGAGGACCACATTCGTGACGAATTTCGAGTCAATCGGTCAAAAGACGACCGTAACCCTAACCCTAGCTCCATAACCCTAACCCTAACCCTAACCCTAACCCTAACTCCAGCCTTAAGCCAGTCTCATGAAACATTGTCCCTTTTCACTAAAATATTCACCAAAAATACAAATTCCACCGGAATCCGATGGGGACTGCTGTGTCTCGTTCAGCCAATATAGGAGCACATTTGGGAGCGATTTCGAGTCAATCGGTCCAAAGACCTGGAAGCTATTGAAAAAATGGGCTGAGGTTTTCATGAAAAATGGCCACTTTTTTCTTTAAAATATTCACCAAAAATACAAATTCCACCGGAATCCAATAAAAACTGCTGTTTCTTCTTTCCGCCAGTACCGGCGACATTTGTGGTCAATTTCGAGTCAATCGGTCAAGCGGAACCCTAACCCTAACCCTAACCCTAACCCTAGCCCCATAACCCTAACCCTAACCCTAACCCTAACCCTAACCCTAACTCCAGCCTTAAGCCAGTCTCATGAAACATTGTCCCTTTTCACTAAAATATTCAGCAAAAAAACAAATTCCACCGGAATCCGATGGGGACTGCTGTGTCTCGTTCAGCCAGTATAGGAGCACATTTGGGAGCGATTTCGAGTCAATCGGTCCAAAGACCTGGAAGCTATTGAAAAAATGGGCCACTTTTTTCTTTAAAATATTCACCAAAAATACAAATTTCACCGGAATCCGATGGGGACTGCTGTGTCTCATTCAGCGCGTAGAGGACCACATTCGTGACGAATTTCGAGTCAATCGGTCAAAAGACGACCGTAACCCTAACCCTAGCTCCATAACCCTAACCCTAACCCTAACCCTAACCCTAACTCCAGCCTTAAGCCAGTCTCATGAAACATTGTCCCTTTTCACTAAAATATTCAGCAAAAAAACAAATTCCACCGGAATCCGATGGGGACTGCTGTGTCTCGTTCAGCCAGTATAGGAGCACATTTGGGAGCGATTTCGAGTCAATCGGTCCAAAGACCTGGAAGCTATTGAAAAAATGGGCCACTTTTTTCTTGAAAATATTCACCAAAAATACAAATTTCACCGGAATCCGATGGGGACTGCTGTGTCTCGTTCAGCCAGTATAGGAGCACATTTGGGAGCGATTTCGAGTCAATCGGTCAAAAGACGACCGTAACCCTAACCCTAGCTCCATAACCCTAACCCTAACCCTAACCCTAACCCTAACTCCAGCCTTAAGCCAGTCTCATGAAACATTGTCCCTTTTCACTAAAATATTCACCAAAAATACAAATTCCACCGGAATCCGATGGGGACTGCTGTGTCTCGTTCAGCCAGTATAGGAGCACATTTGGGAGCGATTTCGAGTCAATCGGTCCAAAGACCTGGAAGCTATTGAAAAAATGGGCCACTTTTTTCTTTAAAATATTCACCAAAAATACAAATTTCACCGGAATCCGATGGGGACTGCTGTGTCTCGTTCAGCCAGTATAGGAGCACATTTGGGAGCGATTTCGAGTCAATCGGTCCAAAGGCCTGGAAGCTATTGAAAAAATGGGCCACTTTTTTCTTTAAAATATTCACCAAAAATACAAATTTCACCGGAATCCGATGGGGACTGCTGTGTCTCATTCAGCGCGTAGAGGACCACATTCGTGACGAATTTCGAGTCAATCGGTCAAAAGACGACCGTAACCCTAACCCTAGCTCCATAACCCTAACCCTAACCCTAACCCTAACTCCAGCCTTAAGCCAGTCTCATGAAACATTGTCCCTTTTCACTAAAATATTCACCAAAAATACAAATTCCACCGGAATCCGATGGGGACTGCTGTGTCTCATTCAGCCAGTATAGGAGCACATTTGGGAGCGATTTCGAGTCAATCGGTCCAAAGACCTGGAAGCTATTGAAAAAATGGGCCACTTTTTTCTTTAAAATATTCACCAAAAATACAAATTTCACCGGAATCCGATGGGGACTGCTGTGTCTCATTCAGCGAGTAGAGGACCACATTCGTGACGAATTTCGAGTCAATCGGTCAAAAGACGACCGTAACCCTAACCCTAGCTCCATAACCCTAACCCTAACCCTAACCCTAACCCTAACTCCAGCCTTAAGCCAGTCTCATGAAACATTGTCCCTTTTCACTAAAATATTCACCAAAAATACAAATTCCACCGGAATCCGATGGGGACTGCTGTGTCTCGTTCAGCCAATATAGGAGCACATTTGGGAGCGATTTCGAGTCAATCGGTCCAAAGACCTGGAAGCTATTGAAAAAATGGGCTGAGGTTTTCATGAAAAATGGCCACTTTTTTCTTTAAAATATTCACCAAAAATACAAATTCCACCGGAATCCAATAAAAACTGCTGTTTCTTCTTTCCGCCAGTACCGGCGACATTTGTGGTCAATTTCGAGTCAATCGGTCAAGCGGAACCCTAACCCTAACCCTAACCCTAACCCTAGCCCCATAACCCTAACCCTAACCCTAACCCTAACCCTAACCCTAACTCCAGCCTTAAGCCAGTCTCATGAAACATTGTCCCTTTTCACTAAAATATTCAGCAAAAAAACAAATTCCACCGGAATCCGATGGGGACTGCTGTGTCTCGTTCAGCCAGTATAGGAGCACATTTGGGAGCGATTTCGAGTCAATCGGTCCAAAGACCTGGAAGCTATTGAAAAAATGGGCCACTTTTTTCTTTAAAATATTCACCAAAAATACAAATTTCACCGGAATCCGATGGGGACTGCTGTGTCTCGTTCAGCCAGTATAGGAGCACATTTGGGAGCGATTTCGAGTCAATCGGTCAAAAGACGACCGTAACCCTAACCCTAGCTCCATAACCCTAACCCTAACCCTAACCCTAACCCTAACTCCAGCCTTAAGCCAGTCTCATGAAACATTGTCCCTTTTCACTAAAATATTCACCAAAAATACAAATTCCACCGGAATCCGATGGGGACTGCTGTGTCTCGTTCAGCCAGTATAGGAGCACATTTGGGAGCGATTTCGAGTCAATCGGTCCAAAGACCTGGAAGCTATTGAAAAAATGGGCAGAGGTTTTCATGAAAAATGGCCACTTTTTCTTTAAAATATTCACCAAAAATACAAATTCCACCGGAATCCAATAAAAACTGCTGTTTCTTCTTTCGGCCAGTACCGGCGACATTTGTGGTCAATTTCGAGTCAATCGGTCAAGCGGAACCCTAACCCTAACCCTAACCCTAACCCTAGCCCCATAACCCTAACCCTAACCCTAACCCTAACCCTAACTCCAGCCTTAAGCCAGTCTCATGAAACATTGTCCCTTTTCACTAAAATATTCACCAAAAATACAAATTCCACCGGAATCCGATGGGGACTGCTGTGTCTCATTCAGCGCGTAGAGGACCACATTCGTGACGAATTTCGAGTCAATCGGTCAAAAGACGACCGTAACCCTAACCCTAGCTCCATAACCCTAACCCTAACCCTAACCCTAACCCTAACTCCAGCCTTAAGCCAGTCTCATGAAACATTGTCCCTTTTCACTAAAATATTCACCAAAAATACAAATTCCACCGGAATCCGATGGGGACTGCTGTGTCTCATTCAGCCAGTATAGGAGCACATTTGGGAGCGATTTCGAGTCAATCGGTCCAAAGACCTGGAAGCTATTGAAAAAATGGGCCACTTTTTTCTTTAAAATATTCACCAAAAATACAAATTTCACCGGAATCCGATGGGGACTGCTGTGTCTCATTCAGCGAGTAGAGGACCACATTCGTGACGAATTTCGAGTCAATCGGTCAAAAGACGACCGTAACCCTAACCCTAGCTCCATAACCCTAACCCTAACCCTAACCCTAACCCTAACTCCAGCCTTAAGCCAGTCTCATGAAACATTGTCCCTTTTCACTAAAATATTCAGCAAAAAAACAAATTCCACTGGACTGTTGTGTCTCGTTCAGCCAATATAGGAGCACATTTGGGAGCGATTTCGAGTCAATCGGTCCAAAGACCTGGAAGCTATTGAAAAAATGGGCTGAGGTTTTCATGAAAAATGGCCACTTTTTTCTTTAAAATATTCACCAAAAATACAAATTCCACCGGAATCCAATAAAAACTGCTGTTTCTTCTTTCCGCCAGTACCGGCGACATTTGTGGTCAATTTCGAGTCAATCGGTCAAGCGGAACCCTAACCCTAACCCTAACCCTAGCCCCATAACCCTAACCCTAACCCTAACCCTAACCCTAACCCTAACTCCAGCCTTAAGCCAGTCTCATGAAACATTGTCCCTTTTCACTAAAATATTCAGCAAAAAAACAAATTCCACCGGAATCCGATGGGGACTGCTGTGTCTCGTTCAGCCAGTATAGGAGCACATTTGGGAGCGATTTCGAGTCAATCGGTCCAAAGACCTGGAAGCTATTGAAAAAATGGGCCACTTTTTTCTTTAAAATATTCACCAAAAATACAAATTTCACCGGAATCCGATGGGGACTGCTGTGTCTCGTTCAGCCAGTATAGGAGCACATTTGGGAGTGATTTCGAGTCAATCGGTCCAAAGACCTGGAAGCTATTGAAAAAATGGGCCACTTTTTTCTTTAAAATATTCACCAAAAATACAAATTTCACCGGAATCCGATGGGGACTGCTGTGTCTCATTCAGCGCGTAGAGGACCACATTCGTGACGAATTTCGAGTCAATCGGTCAAAAGACGACCGTAACCCTAACCCTAGCTCCATAACCCTAACCCTAACCCTAACCCTAACCCTAACTCCAGCCTTAAGCCAGTCTCATGAAACATTGTCCCTTTTCACTAAAATATTCAGCAAAAAAACAAATTCCACCGGAATCCGATGGGGACTGCTGTGTCTCGTTCAGCCAGTATAGGAGCACATTTGGGAGCGATTTCGAGTCAATCGGTCCAAAGACCTGGAAGCTATTGAAAAAATGGGCCACTTTTTTCTTGAAAATATTCACCAAAAATACAAATTTCACCGGAATCCGATGGGGACTGCTGTGTCTCGTTCAGCCAGTATAGGAGCACATTTGGGAGCGATTTCGAGTCAATCGGTCAAAAGACGACCGTAACCCTAACCCTAGCTCCATAACCCTAACCCTAACCCTAACCCTAACCCTAACTCCAGCCTTAAGCCAGTCTCATGAAACATTGTCCCTTTTCACTAAAATATTCACCAAAAATACAAATTCCACCGGAATCCGATGGGGACTGCTGTGTCTCGTTCAGCCAGTATAGGAGCACATTTGGGAGCGATTTCGAGTCAATCGGTCCAAAGACCTGGAAGCTATTGAAAAAATGGGCCACTTTTTTCTTTAAAATATTCACCAAAAATACAAATTTCACCGGAATCCGATGGGGACTGCTGTGTCTCGTTCAGCCAGTATAGGAGCACATTTGGGAGCGATTTCGAGTCAATCGGTCCAAAGGCCTGGAAGCTATTGAAAAAATGGGCCACTTTTTTCTTTAAAATATTCACCAAAAATACAAATTTCACCGGAATCCGATGGGGACTGCTGTGTCTCATTCAGCGCGTAGAGGACCACATTCGTGACGAATTTCGAGTCAATCGGTCAAAAGACGACCGTAACCCTAACCCTAGCTCCATAACCCTAACCCTAACCCTAACCCTAACTCCAGCCTTAAGCCAGTCTCATGAAACATTGTCCCTTTTCACTAAAATATTCACCAAAAATACAAATTCCACCGGAATCCGATGGGGACTGCTGTGTCTCATTCAGCGCGTAGAGGACCACATTCGTGACGAATTTCGAGTCAATCGGTCAAAAGACGACCGTAACCCTAACCCTAGCTCCATAACCCTAACCCTAACCCTAACCCTAACCCTAACTCCAGCCTTAAGCCAGTCTCATGAAACATTGTCCCTTTTCACTAAAATATTCACCAAAAATACAAATTCCACCGGAATCCGATGGGGACTGCTGTGTCTCATTCAGCCAGTATAGGAGCACATTTGGGAGCGATTTCGAGTCAATCGGTCCAAAGACCTGGAAGCTATTGAAAAAATGGGCCACTTTTTTCTTTAAAATATTCACCAAAAATACAAATTTCACCGGAATCCGATGGGGACTGCTGTGTCTCATTCAGCGAGTAGAGGACCACATTCGTGACGAATTTCGAGTCAATCGGTCAAAAGACGACCGTAACCCTAACCCTAGCTCCATAACCCTAACCCTAACCCTAACCCTAACCCTAACTCCAGCCTTAAGCCAGTCTCATGAAACATTGTCCCTTTTCACTAAAATATTCAGCAAAAAAACAAATTCCACTGGACTGTTGTGTCTCGTTCAGCCAATATAGGAGCACATTTGGGAGCGATTTCGAGTCAATCGGTCCAAAGACCTGGAAGCTATTGAAAAAATGGGCAGAGGTTTTCATGAAAAATGGCCACTTTTTTCTTTAAAATATTCACCAAAAATACAAATTCCACCGGAATCCAATAAAAACTGCTGTTTCTTCTTTCGGCCAGTACCGGCGACATTTGTGGTCAATTTCGAGTCAATCGGTCAAGCGGAACCCTAACCCTAACCCTAACCCTAACCCTAGCCCCATAACCCTAACCCTAACCCTAACCCTAACCCTAACTCCAGCCTTAAGCCAGTCTCATGAAACATTGTCCCTTTTCACTAAAATATTCACCAAAAATACAAATTCCACCGGAATCCGATGGGGACTGCTGTGTCTCATTCAGCGCGTAGAGGACCACATTCGTGACGAATTTCGAGTCAATCGGTCAAAAGACGACCGTAACCCTAACCCTAGCTCCATAACCCTAACCCTAACCCTAACCCTAACCCTAACTCCAGCCTTAAGCCAGTCTCATGAAACATTGTCCCTTTTCACTAAAATATTCACCAAAAATACAAATTCCACCGGAATCCGATGGGGACTGCTGTGTCTCATTCAGCCAGTATAGGAGCACATTTGGGAGCGATTTCGAGTCAATCGGTCCAAAGACCTGGAAGCTATTGAAAAAATGGGCCACTTTTTTCTTTAAAATATTCACCAAAAATACAAATTTCACCGGAATCCGATGGGGACTGCTGTGTCTCATTCAGCGAGTAGAGGACCACATTCGTGACGAATTTCGAGTCAATCGGTCAAAAGACGACCGTAACCCTAACCCTAGCTCCATAACCCTAACCCTAACCCTAACCCTAACCCTAACTCCAGCCTTAAGCCAGTCTCATGAAACATTGTCCCTTTTCACTAAAATATTCAGCAAAAAAACAAATTCCACTGGACTGTTGTGTCTCGTTCAGCCAATATAGGAGCACATTTGGGAGCGATTTCGAGTCAATCGGTCCAAAGACCTGGAAGCTATTGAAAAAATGGGCTGAGGTTTTCATGAAAAATGGCCACTTTTTTCTTTAAAATATTCACCAAAAATACAAATTCCACCGGAATCCAATAAAAACTGCTGTTTCTTCTTTCCGCCAGTACCGGCGACATTTGTGGTCAATTTCGAGTCAATCGGTCAAGCGGAACCCTAACCCTAACCCTAACCCTAGCCCCATAACCCTAACCCTAACCCTAACCCTAACCCTAACCCTAACTCCAGCCTTAAGCCAGTCTCATGAAACATTGTCCCTTTTCACTAAAATATTCAGCAAAAAAACAAATTCCACCGGAATCCGATGGGGACTGCTGTGTCTCGTTCAGCCAGTATAGGAGCACATTTGGGAGCGATTTCGAGTCAATCGGTCCAAAGACCTGGAAGCTATTGAAAAAATGGGCCACTTTTTTCTTTAAAATATTCACCAAAAATACAAATTTCACCGGAATCCGATGGGGACTGCTGTGTCTCGTTCAGCCAGTATAGGAGCACATTTGGGAGCGATTTCGAGTCAATCGGTCCAAAGGCCTGGAAGCTATTGAAAAAATGGGCCACTTTTTTCTTTAAAATATTCACCAAAAATACAAATTTCACCGGAATCCGATGGGGACTGCTGTGTCTCATTCAGCGCGTAGAGGACCACATTCGTGACGAATTTCGAGTCAATCGGTCAAAAGACGACCGTAACCCTAACCCTAGCTCCATAACCCTAACCCTAACCCTAACCCTAACTCCAGCCTTAAGCCAGTCTCATGAAACATTGTCCCTTTTCACTAAAATATTCACCAAAAATACAAATTCCACCGGAATCCGATGGGGACTGCTGTGTCTCATTCAGCCAGTATAGGAGCACATTTGGGAGCGATTTCGAGTCAATCGGTCCAAAGACCTGGAAGCTATTGAAAAAATGGGCCACTTTTTTCTTTAAAATATTCACCAAAAATACAAATTTCACCGGAATCCGATGGGGACTGCTGTGTCTCATTCAGCGAGTAGAGGACCACATTCGTGACGAATTTCGAGTCAATCGGTCAAAAGACGACCGTAACCCTAACCCTAGCTCCATAACCCTAACCCTAACCCTAACCCTAACCCTAACTCCAGCCTTAAGCCAGTCTCATGAAACATTGTCCCTTTTCACTAAAATATTCACCAAAAATACAAATTCCACCGGAATCCGATGGGGACTGCTGTGTCTCGTTCAGCCAATATAGGAGCACATTTGGGAGCGATTTCGAGTCAATCGGTCCAAAGACCTGGAAGCTATTGAAAAAATGGGCTGAGGTTTTCATGAAAAATGGCCACTTTTTTCTTTAAAATATTCACCAAAAATACAAATTCCACCGGAATCCAATAAAAACTGCTGTTTCTTCTTTCCGCCAGTACCGGCGACATTTGTGGTCAATTTCGAGTCAATCGGTCAAGCGGAACCCTAACCCTAACCCTAACCCTAACCCTAGCCCCATAACCCTAACCCTAACCCTAACCCTAACCCTAACCCTAACTCCAGCCTTAAGCCAGTCTCATGAAACATTGTCCCTTTTCACTAAAATATTCAGCAAAAAAACAAATTCCACCGGAATCCGATGGGGACTGCTGTGTCTCGTTCAGCCAGTATAGGAGCACATTTGGGAGCGATTTCGAGTCAATCGGTCAAAAGACGACCGTAACCCTAACCCTAGCTCCATAACCCTAACCCTAACCCTAACCCTAACCCTAACTCCAGCCTTAAGCCAGTCTCATGAAACATTGTCCCTTTTCACTAAAATATTCACCAAAAATACAAATTCCACCGGAATCCGATGGGGACTGCTGTGTCTCGTTCAGCCAGTATAGGAGCACATTTGGGAGCGATTTCGAGTCAATCGGTCCAAAGACCTGGAAGCTATTGAAAAAATGGGCAGAGGTTTTCATGAAAAATGGCCACTTTTTTCTTTAAAATATTCACCAAAAATACAAATTCCACCGGAATCCAATAAAAACTGCTGTTTCTTCTTTCGGCCAGTACCGGCGACATTTGTGGTCAATTTCGAGTCAATCGGTCAAGCGGAACCCTAACCCTAACCCTAACCCTAACCCTAGCCCCATAACCCTAACCCTAACCCTAACCCTAACCCTAACTCCAGCCTTAAGCCAGTCTCATGAAACATTGTCCCTTTTCACTAAAATATTCACCAAAAATACAAATTCCACCGGAATCCGATGGGGACTGCTGTGTCTCATTCAGCGCGTAGAGGACCACATTCGTGACGAATTTCGAGTCAATCGGTCAAAAGACGACCGTAACCCTAACCCTAGCTCCATAACCCTAACCCTAACCCTAACCCTAACCCTAACTCCAGCCTTAAGCCAGTCTCATGAAACATTGTCCCTTTTCACTAAAATATTCACCAAAAATACAAATTCCACCGGAATCCGATGGGGACTGCTGTGTCTCATTCAGCCAGTATAGGAGCACATTTGGGAGCGATTTCGAGTCAATCGGTCCAAAGACCTGGAAGCTATTGAAAAAATGGGCCACTTTTTTCTTTAAAATATTCACCAAAAATACAAATTTCACCGGAATCCGATGGGGACTGCTGTGTCTCATTCAGCGAGTAGAGGACCACATTCGTGACGAATTTCGAGTCAATCGGTCAAAAGACGACCGTAACCCTAACCCTAGCTCCATAACCCTAACCCTAACCCTAACCCTAACCCTAACTCCAGCCTTAAGCCAGTCTCATGAAACATTGTCCCTTTTCACTAAAATATTCAGCAAAAAAACAAATTCCACTGGACTGTTGTGTCTCGTTCAGCCAATATAGGAGCACATTTGGGAGCGATTTCGAGTCAATCGGTCCAAAGACCTGGAAGCTATTGAAAAAATGGGCTGAGGTTTTCATGAAAAATGGCCACTTTTTTCTTTAAAATATTCACCAAAAATACAAATTCCACCGGAATCCAATAAAAACTGCTGTTTCTTCTTTCCGCCAGTACCGGCGACATTTGTGGTCAATTTCGAGTCAATCGGTCAAGCGGAACCCTAACCCTAACCCTAACCCTAGCCCCATAACCCTAACCCTAACCCTAACCCTAACCCTAACCCTAACTCCAGCCTTAAGCCAGTCTCATGAAACATTGTCCCTTTTCACTAAAATATTCAGCAAAAAAACAAATTCCACCGGAATCCGATGGGGACTGCTGTGTCTCGTTCAGCCAGTATAGGAGCACATTTGGGAGCGATTTCGAGTCAATCGGTCCAAAGACCTGGAAGCTATTGAAAAAATGGGCCACTTTTTTCTTTAAAATATTCACCAAAAATACAAATTTCACCGGAATCCGATGGGGACTGCTGTGTCTCGTTCAGCCAGTATAGGAGCACATTTGGGAGTGATTTCGAGTCAATCGGTCCAAAGACCTGGAAGCTATTGAAAAAATGGGCCACTTTTTTCTTTAAAATATTCACCAAAAATACAAATTTCACCGGAATCCGATGGGGACTGCTGTGTCTCATTCAGCGCGTAGAGGACCACATTCGTGACGAATTTCGAGTCAATCGGTCAAAAGACGACCGTAACCCTAACCCTAGCTCCATAACCCTAACCCTAACCCTAACCCTAACCCTAACTCCAGCCTTAAGCCAGTCTCATGAAACATTGTCCCTTTTCACTAAAATATTCAGCAAAAAAACAAATTCCACCGGAATCCGATGGGGACTGCTGTGTCTCGTTCAGCCAGTATAGGAGCACATTTGGGAGCGATTTCGAGTCAATCGGTCCAAAGACCTGGAAGCTATTGAAAAAATGGGCCACTTTTTTCTTGAAAATATTCACCAAAAATACAAATTTCACCGGAATCCGATGGGGACTGCTGTGTCTCGTTCAGCCAGTATAGGAGCACATTTGGGAGCGATTTCGAGTCAATCGGTCAAAAGACGACCGTAACCCTAACCCTAGCTCCATAACCCTAACCCTAACCCTAACCCTAACCCTAACTCCAGCCTTAAGCCAGTCTCATGAAACATTGTCCCTTTTCACTAAAATATTCACCAAAAATACAAATTCCACCGGAATCCGATGGGGACTGCTGTGTCTCGTTCAGCCAGTATAGGAGCACATTTGGGAGCGATTTCGAGTCAATCGGTCCAAAGACCTGGAAGCTATTGAAAAAATGGGCCACTTTTTTCTTTAAAATATTCACCAAAAATACAAATTTCACCGGAATCCGATGGGGACTGCTGTGTCTCGTTCAGCCAGTATAGGAGCACATTTGGGAGCGATTTCGAGTCAATCGGTCCAAAGGCCTGGAAGCTATTGAAAAAATGGGCCACTTTTTTCTTTAAAATATTCACCAAAAATACAAATTTCACCGGAATCCGATGGGGACTGCTGTGTCTCATTCAGCGCGTAGAGGACCACATTCGTGACGAATTTCGAGTCAATCGGTCAAAAGACGACCGTAACCCTAACCCTAGCTCCATAACCCTAACCCTAACCCTAACCCTAACTCCAGCCTTAAGCCAGTCTCATGAAACATTGTCCCTTTTCACTAAAATATTCACCAAAAATACAAATTCCACCGGAATCCGATGGGGACTGCTGTGTCTCATTCAGCGCGTAGAGGACCACATTCGTGACGAATTTCGAGTCAATCGGTCAAAAGACGACCGTAACCCTAACCCTAGCTCCATAACCCTAACCCTAACCCTAACCCTAACCCTAACTCCAGCCTTAAGCCAGTCTCATGAAACATTGTCCCTTTTCACTAAAATATTCACCAAAAATACAAATTCCACCGGAATCCGATGGGGACTGCTGTGTCTCATTCAGCCAGTATAGGAGCACATTTGGGAGCGATTTCGAGTCAATCGGTCCAAAGACCTGGAAGCTATTGAAAAAATGGGCCACTTTTTTCTTTAAAATATTCACCAAAAATACAAATTTCACCGGAATCCGATGGGGACTGCTGTGTCTCATTCAGCGAGTAGAGGACCACATTCGTGACGAATTTCGAGTCAATCGGTCAAAAGACGACCGTAACCCTAACCCTAGCTCCATAACCCTAACCCTAACCCTAACCCTAACCCTAACTCCAGCCTTAAGCCAGTCTCATGAAACATTGTCCCTTTTCACTAAAATATTCAGCAAAAAAACAAATTCCACTGGACTGTTGTGTCTCGTTCAGCCAATATAGGAGCACATTTGGGAGCGATTTCGAGTCAATCGGTCCAAAGACCTGGAAGCTATTGAAAAAATGGGCAGAGGTTTTCATGAAAAATGGCCACTTTTTTCTTTAAAATATTCACCAAAAATACAAATTCCACCGGAATCCAATAAAAACTGCTGTTTCTTCTTTCGGCCAGTACCGGCGACATTTGTGGTCAATTTCGAGTCAATCGGTCAAGCGGAACCCTAACCCTAACCCTAACCCTAACCCTAGCCCCATAACCCTAACCCTAACCCTAACCCTAACCCTAACTCCAGCCTTAAGCCAGTCTCATGAAACATTGTCCCTTTTCACTAAAATATTCACCAAAAATACAAATTCCACCGGAATCCGATGGGGACTGCTGTGTCTCATTCAGCGCGTAGAGGACCACATTCGTGACGAATTTCGAGTCAATCGGTCAAAAGACGACCGTAACCCTAACCCTAGCTCCATAACCCTAACCCTAACCCTAACCCTAACCCTAACTCCAGCCTTAAGCCAGTCTCATGAAACATTGTCCCTTTTCACTAAAATATTCACCAAAAATACAAATTCCACCGGAATCCGATGGGGACTGCTGTGTCTCATTCAGCCAGTATAGGAGCACATTTGGGAGCGATTTCGAGTCAATCGGTCCAAAGACCTGGAAGCTATTGAAAAAATGGGCCACTTTTTTCTTTAAAATATTCACCAAAAATACAAATTTCACCGGAATCCGATGGGGACTGCTGTGTCTCATTCAGCGAGTAGAGACCACATTCGTGACGAATTTCGAGTCAATCGGTCAAAAGACGACCGTAACCCTAACCCTAGCTCCATAACCCTAACCCTAACCCTAACCCTAACCCTAACTCCAGCCTTAAGCCAGTCTCATGAAACATTGTCCCTTTTCACTAAAATATTCAGCAAAAAAACAAATTCCACTGGACTGTTGTGTCTCGTTCAGCCAATATAGGAGCACATTTGGGAGCGATTTCGAGTCAATCGGTCCAAAGACCTGGAAGCTATTGAAAAAATGGGCTGAGGTTTTCATGAAAAATGGCCACTTTTTTCTTTAAAATATTCACCAAAAATACAAATTCCACCGGAATCCAATAAAAACTGCTGTTTCTTCTTTCCGCCAGTACCGGCGACATTTGTGGTCAATTTCGAGTCAATCGGTCAAGCGGAACCCTAACCCTAACCCTAACCCTAGCCCCATAACCCTAACCCTAACCCTAACCCTAACCCTAACCCTAACTCCAGCCTTAAGCCAGTCTCATGAAACATTGTCCCTTTTCACTAAAATATTCAGCAAAAAAACAAATTCCACCGGAATCCGATGGGGACTGCTGTGTCTCGTTCAGCCAGTATAGGAGCACATTTGGGAGCGAATTTCGAGTCAATCGGTCCAAAGACCTGGAAGCTATTGAAAAAATGGGCCACTTTTTTCTTTAAAATATTCACCAAAAATACAAATTTCACCGGAATCCGATGGGGACTGCTGTGTCTCGTTCAGCCAGTATAGGAGCACATTTGGGAGTGATTTCGAGTCAATCGGTCCAAAGACCTGGAAGCTATTGAAAAAATGGGCCACTTTTTTCTTTAAAATATTCACCAAAAATACAAATTTCACCGGAATCCGATGGGGACTGCTGTGTCTCATTCAGCGCGTAGAGGACCACATTCGTGACGAATTTCGAGTCAATCGGTCAAAAGACGACCGTAACCCTAACCCTAGCTCCATAACCCTAACCCTAACCCTAACCCTAACCCTAACTCCAGCCTTAAGCCAGTCTCATGAAACATTGTCCCTTTTCACTAAAATATTCAGCAAAAAAACAAATTCCACCGGAATCCGATGGGGACTGCTGTGTCTCGTTCAGCCAGTATAGGAGCACATTTGGGAGCGATTTCGAGTCAATCGGTCCAAAGACCTGGAAGCTATTGAAAAAATGGGGCCACTTTTTCTTGAAAATATTCACCAAAAATACAAATTTCACCGGAATCCGATGGGGACTGCTGTGTCTCGTTCAGCCAGTATAGGAGCACATTTGGGAGCGATTTCGAGTCAATCGGTCAAAAGACGACCGTAACCCTAACCCTAGCTCCATAACCCTAACCCTAACCCTAACCCTAACCCTAACTCCAGCCTTAAGCCAGTCTCATGAAACATTGTCCCTTTTCACTAAAATATTCACCAAAAATACAAATTCCACCGGAATCCGATGGGGACTGCTGTGTCTCGTTCAGCCAGTATAGGAGCACATTTGGGAGCGATTTCGAGTCAATCGTCCAAAGACCTGGAAGCTATTGAAAAAATGGGCCACTTTTTTCTTTAAAATATTCACCAAAAATACAAATTTCACCGGAATCCGATGGGGACTGCTGTGTCTCGTTCAGCCAGTATAGGAGCACATTTGGGAGCGATTTCGAGTCAATCGGTCCAAAGGCCTGGAAGCTATTGAAAAAATGGGCCACTTTTTTCTTTAAAATATTCACCAAAAATACAAATTTCACCGGAATCCGATGGGGACTGCTGTGTCTCATTCAGCGCGTAGAGGACCACATTCGTGACGAATTTCGAGTCAATCGGTCAAAAGACGACCGTTAACCCTAACCCTAGCTCCATAACCCTAACCCTAACCCTAACCCTAACTCCAGCCTTAAGCCAGTCTCATGAAACTTGTCCCTTTTCACTAAAATATTCACCAAAAATACAAATTCCACCGGAATCCGATGGGGACTGCTGTGTCTCATTCAGCCAGTATAGGAGCACATTTGGGAGCGATTTCGAGTCAATCGGTCCAAAGACCTGGAAGCTATTGAAAAAATGGGCCACTTTTTTCTTTAAAATATTCACCAAAAATACAAATTTCACCGGAATCCGATGGGGACTGCTGTGTCTCATTCAGCGAGTAGAGGACCACATTCGTGACGAATTTCGAGTCAATCGGTCAAAAGACGACCGTAACCCTAACCCTAGCTCCATAACCCTAACCCTAACCCTAACCCTAACCCTAACTCCAGCCTTAAGCCAGTCTCATGAAACATTGTCCCTTTTCACTAAAATATTCACCAAAAATACAAATTCCACCGGAATCCGATGGGGACTGCTGTGTCTCGTTCAGCCAATATAGGAGCACATTTGGGAGCGATTTCGAGTCAATCGGTCCAAAGACCTGGAAGCTATTGAAAAAATGGGCTGAGGTTTTCATGAAAAATGGCCACTTTTTCTTTAAAATATTCACCAAAAATACAAATTCCACCGGAATCCAATAAAAACTGCTGTTTCTTCTTTCGCCAGTACCGGCGACATTTGTGGTCAATTTCGAGTCAATCGGTCAAGCGGAACCCTAACCCTAACCCTAACCCTAACCCTAGCCCCATAACCCTAACCCTAACCCTAACCCTAACCCTAACCCTAACTCCAGCCTTAAGCCAGTCTCATGAAACATTGTCCCTTTTCACTAAAATATTCAGCAAAAAAACAAATTCCACCGGAATCCGATGGGGACTGCTGTGTCTCGTTCAGCCAGTATAGGAGCACATTTGGGAGCGATTTTCGAGTCAATCGGTCCAAAGACCTGGAAGCTATTGAAAAAATGGGCCACTTTTTTCTTTAAAATATTCACCAAAAATACAAATTTCACCGGAATCCGATGGGGACTGCTGTGTCTCATTCAGCCAGTATAGGAGCACATTTGGGAGCGATTTCGAGTCAATCGGTCAAAAGACGACCGTAACCCTAACCCTAGCTCCATAACCCTAACCCTAACCCTAAAACCCTAACCCTAACTCCAGCCTTAAGCCAGTCTCATGAAACATTGTCCCTTTTCACTAAAATATTCACCAAAAATA
Source organism: Pagrus major (assembly GCF_040436345.1). Taxonomy (NCBI): domain Eukaryota; kingdom Metazoa; phylum Chordata; class Actinopteri; order Spariformes; family Sparidae; genus Pagrus; species Pagrus major. The sequence goes on along the minus strand of NC_133219.1, from coordinate 37,575,624 downwards.
CAAATTCCACCGGAATCCGATGGGGACTGCTGTGTCTCGTTCAGCCAGTATAGGAGCACATTTGGGAGCGATTTCGAGTCAATCGGTCCAAAGACCTGGAAGCTATTGAAAAAATGGGCAGAGGTTTTCATGAAAAATGGCCACTTTTTTCTTTAAAATATTCACCAAAAATACAAATTCCACCGGAATCCAATAAAAACTGCTGTTTCTTCTTTCGGCCAGTACCGGCGACATTTGTGGTCAATTTCGAGTCAATCGGTCAAGCGGAACCCTAACCCTAACCCTAACCCTAACCCTAGCCCCATAACCCTAACCCTAACCCTAACCCTAACCCTAACTCCAGCCTTAAGCCAGTCTCATGAAACATTGTCCCTTTTCACTAAAATATTCACCAAAAATACAAATTCCACCGGAATCCGATGGGGACTGCTGTGTCTCATTCAGCGCGTAGAGGACCACATTCGTGACGAATTTCGAGTCAATCGGTCAAAAGACGACCGTAACCCTAACCCTAGCTCCATAACCCTAACCCTAACCCTAACCCTAACCCTAACTCCAGCCTTAAGCCAGTCTCATGAAACATTGTCCCTTTTCACTAAAATATTCACCAAAAATACAAATTCCACCGGAATCCGATGGGGACTGCTGTGTCTCATTCAGCCAGTATAGGAGCACATTTGGGAGCGATTTCGAGTCAATCGGTCCAAAGACCTGGAAGCTATTGAAAAAATGGGCCACTTTTTTCTTTAAAATATTCACCAAAAATACAAATTTCACCGGAATCCGATGGGGACTGCTGTGTCTCATTCAGCGAGTAGAGGACCACATTCGTGACGAATTTCGAGTCAATCGGTCAAAAGACGACCGTAACCCTAACCCTAGCTCCATAACCCTAACCCTAACCCTAACCCTAACCCTAACTCCAGCCTTAAGCCAGTCTCATGAAACATTGTCCCTTTTCACTAAAATATTCACCAAAAATACAAATTCCACCGGAATCCGATGGGGACTGCTGTGTCTCGTTCAGCCAATATAGGAGCACATTTGGGAGCGATTTCGAGTCAATCGGTCCAAAGACCTGGAAGCTATTGAAAAAATGGGCTGAGGTTTTCATGAAAAATGGCCACTTTTTTCTTTAAAATATTCACCAAAAATACAAATTCCACCGGAATCCAATAAAAACTGCTGTTTCTTCTTTCCGCCAGTACCGGCGACATTTGTGGTCAATTTCGAGTCAATCGGTCAAGCGGAACCCTAACCCTAACCCTAACCCTAACCCTAGCCCCATAACCCTAACCCTAACCCTAACCCTAACCCTAACCCTAACTCCAGCCTTAAGCCAGTCTCATGAAACATTGTCCCTTTTCACTAAAATATTCAGCAAAAAAACAAATTCCACCGGAATCCGATGGGGACTGCTGTGTCTCGTTCAGCCAGTATAGGAGCACATTTGGGAGCGATTTCGAGTCAATCGGTCCAAAGACCTGGAAGCTATTGAAAAAATGGGCCACTTTTTTCTTTAAAATATTCACCAAAAATACAAATTTCACCGGAATCCGATGGGGACTGCTGTGTCTCGTTCAGCCAGTATAGGAGCACATTTGGGAGCGATTTCGAGTCAATCGGTCAAAAGACGACCATAACCCTAACCCTAGCTCCATAACCCTAACCCTAACCCTAACCCTAACCCTAACTCCAGCCTTAAGCCAGTCTCATGAAACATTGTCCCTTTTCACTAAAATATTCACCAAAAATACAAATTCCACCGGAATCCGATGGGGACTGCTGTGTCTCGTTCAGCCAGTATAGGAGCACATTTGGGAGCGATTTCGAGTCAATCGGTCCAAAGACCTGGAAGCTATTGAAAAAATGGGCAGAGGTTTTCATGAAAAATGGCCACTTTTTTCTTTAAAATATTCACCAAAAATACAAATTCCACCGGAATCCAATAAAAACTGCTGTTTCTTCTTTCGGCCAGTACCGGCGACATTTGTGGTCAATTTCGAGTCAATCGGTCAAGCGGAACCCTAACCCTAACCCTAACCCTAACCCTAGCCCCATAACCCTAACCCTAACCCTAACCCTAACCCTAACCCTAACTCCAGCCTTAAGCCAGTCTCATGAAACATTGTCCCTTTTCACTAAAATATTCACCAAAAATACAAATTCCACCGGAATCCGATGGGGACTGCTGTGTCTCGTTCAGCCAGTATAGGAGCACATTTGGGAGCGATTTCGAGTCAATCGGTCCAAAGACCTGGAAGCTATTGAAAAAATGGGCCGAGGTTTTCATGAAAAATGGCCACTTTTTTCTTTAAAATATTCACCAAAAATACAAATTCCACCGGAATCCAATAAAAACTGCTGTTTCTTCTTTCCGCCAGTACCGGCGACATTTGTGGTCAATTTCGAGTCAATCGGTCGAGCGGAACCCTAACCCTAACCCTAACCCTAACCCTAGCCCCATAACCCTAACCCTAACCCTAACCCTAACCCTAACTCCAGCCTTAAGCCAGTCTCATGAAACATTGTCCCCTTTCACTAAAATATTCACCAAAAAGTACAAATTCCACCGGAATCCGATGGGGACTGCTGTGTCTCGTTCAGCCAGTATAGGAGCACATTTGGGAGCGATTTCGAGTCAATCGGTCCAAAGACCTGGAAGCTATTGAAAAAATGGGCCACTTTTTTCTTTAAAATATTCACCAAAAATACAAATTTTACCGGAATCCGATGGGGACTGCTGTGTCTCGTTCAGCCAGTATAGGAGCACATTTGGGAGCGATTTCGAGTCAATCGGTCCAAAGACCTGGAAGCTATTGAAAAAATGGGCCACTTTTTTCTTTAAAATATTCACCAAAAATACAAATTTCACCGGAATCCGATGGGGACTGCTGTGTCTCATTCAGCGAGTAGAGGACCACATTCGTGACGAATTTCGAGTCAATCGGTCAAAAGACGACCGTAACCCTAACCCTAGCTCCATAACCCTAACCCTAACCCTAACCCTAACTCCAGCCTTAAGCCAGTCTCATGAAACATTGTCCCTTTTCACTAAAATATTCACCAAAAATACAAATTCCACCGGAATCCGATGGGGACTGCTGTGTCTCGTTCAGCCAGTATAGGAGCACATTTGGGAGCGATTTCGAGTCAATCGGTCCAAAGACCTGGAAGCTATTGAAAAAATGGGCCGAGGTTTTCATGAAAAATGGCCACTTTTTTCTTTAAAATATTCACCAAAAATACAAATTCCACCGGAATCCAATAAAAACTGCTGTTTCTTCTTTCCGCCAGTACCGGCGACATTTGTGGTCAATTTCGAGTCAATCAGTCAAGCGGAACCCTAACCCTAACCCTAACCCTAACCCTAGCCCCATAACCCTAACCCTAACCCTAACTCCAGCCTTAAGCCAGTCTCATGAAACATTGTCCCTTTTCACTAAAATATTCACCAAAAATACAAATTCCACCGGAATCCAATAAAAACTGCTGTTTCTTCTTTCCGCCAGTACCGGCGACATTTGTGGTCAATTTCGAGTCAATCAGTCGAGCGGAACCCTAACCCTAACCCTAACCCTAACCCTAGCCCCATAACCCTAACCCTAACCCTAACTCCAGCCTTAAGCCAGTCTCATGAAACATTGTCCCTTTTCACTAAAATATTCACCAAAAATACAAATTCCACCGGAATCCGATGGGGACTGCTGTGTCTCGTTCAGCCAGTATAGGAGCACATTTGGGAGCGATTTCGAGTCAATCGGTCCAAAGACCTGGAAGCTATTGAAAAAATGGGCCACTTTTTTCTTTAAAATATTCACCAAAAATACAAATTTCACCGGAATCCGATGGGGACTGCTGTGTCTCATTCAGCGAGTAGAGGACCACATTCGTGACGAATTTCGAGTCAATCGGTCAAAAGACGACCGTAACCCTAACCCTAGCTCCATAACCCTAACCCTAACCCTAACCCTAACCCTAACTCCAGCCTTAAGCCAGTCTCATGAAACATTGTCCCTTTTCACTAAAATATTCACCAAAAATACAAATTCCACCGGAATCCGATGGGGACTGCTGTGTCTCGTTCAGCCAGTATAGGAGCACATTTGGGAGCGATTTCGAGTCAATCGGTCCAAAGACCTGGAAGCTATTGAAAAAAAGGGCCGAGGTTTTCATGAAAAATGGCCACTTTTTTCTTTAAAATATTCACCAAAAATACAAATTCCACCGGAATCCAATAAAAACTGCTGTTTCTTCTTTCCGCCAGTACCGGCGACATTTGTGGTCAATTTCGAGTCAATCGGTCAAGCGGAACCCTAACCCTAACCCTAACCCTAACCCTAGCCCCATAACCCTAACCCTAACCCTAACCCTAACCCTAACTCCAGCCTTAAGCCAGTCTCATGAAACATTGTCCCTTTTCACTAAAATATTCACCAAAAATACAAATTCCACCGGAATCCGATGGGGACTGCTGTGTCTCGTTCAGCCAGTATAGGAGCACATTTGGGAGCGATTTCGAGTCAATCGGTCCAAAGACCTGGAAGCTATTGAAAAAATGGGCCACTTTTTTCTTTAAAATATTCACCAAAAATACAAATTTCACCGGAATCCGATGGGGACTGCTGTGTCTCGTTCAGCCAGTATAGGAGCACATTTGGGAGCGATTTCGAGTCAATCGGTCCAAAGACCTGGAAGCTATTGAAAAAATGGGCCACTTTTTTCTTTAAAATATTCACCAAAAATACAAATTTCACCGGAATCCGATGGGGACTGCTGTGTCTCATTCAGCGAGTAGAGGACCACATTCGTGACGAATTTCGAGTCAATCGGTCAAAAGACGACCGTAACCCTAACCCTAGCTCCATAACCCTAACCCTAACCCTAACCCTAACCCTAACTCCAGCCTTAAGCCAGTCTCATGAAACATTGTCCCTTTTCACTAAAATATTCACCAAAAATACAAATTCAACCGGAATCCGATGGGGACTGCTGTGTCTCGTTCAGCCAGTATAGGAGCACATTTGGGAGCGATTTCGAGTCAATCGGTCCAAAGACCTGGAAGCTATTGAAAAAATGGGCCACTTTTTTCTTTAAAATATTCACCAAAAATACAAATTTCACCGGAATCCGATGGGGACTGCTGTGTCTCGTTCAGCCAGTATAGGAGCACATTTGGGAGCGATTTCGAGTCAATCGGTCCAAAGACCTGGAAGCTATTGAAAAAATGGGCCACTTTTTTCTTTAAAATATTCACCAAAAATACAAATTTCACCGGAATCCGATGGGGACTGCTGTGTCTCATTCAGCGCGTAGAGGACCACATTCGTGACGAATTTCGAGTCAATCGGTCAAAAGACGACCGTAACCCTAACCCTAGCTCCATAACCCTAACCCTAACCCTAACCCTAACCCTAACTCCAGCCTTAAGCCAGTCTCATGAAACATTGTCCCTTTTCACTAAAATATTCACCAAAAATACAAATTCCACCGGAATCCGATGGGGACTGCTGTGTCTCATTCAGCCAGTATAGGAGCACATTTGGGAGCGATTTCGAGTCAATCGGTCCAAAGACCTGGAAGCTATTGAAAAAATGGGCCACTTTTTTCTTTAAAATATTCACCAAAAATACAAATTTCACCGGAATCCGATGGGGACTGCTGTGTCTCATTCAGCGAGTAGAGGACCACATTCGTGACGAATTTCGAGTCAATCGGTCAAAAGACAACCGTAACCCTAACCCTAGCTCCATAACCCTAACCCTAACCCTAACCCTAACCCTAACTCCAGCCTTAAGCCAGTCTCATGAAACATTGTCCCTTTTCACTAAAATATTCACCAAAAATACAAATTCCACCGGAATCCGATGGGGACTGCTGTGTCTCGTTCAGCCAGTATAGGAGCACATTTGGGAGCGATTTCGAGTCAATCGGTCCAAAGACCTGGAAGCTATTGAAAAAATGGGCCACTTTTTTCTTTAAAATATTCACCAAAAATACAAATTTCACCGGAATCCGATGGGGACTGCTGTGTCTCGTTCAGCCAGTATAGGAGCACATTTGGGAGCGATTTCGAGTCAATCGGTCCAAAGACCTGGAAGCTATTGAAAAAATGGGCCACTTTTTTCTTTAAAATATTCACCAAAAATACAAATTTCACCGGAATCCGATGGGGACTGCTGTGTCTCATTCAGCGAGTAGAGGACCACATTCGTGACGAATTTCGAGTCAATCGGTCAAAAGACGACCGTAACCCTAACCCTAGCTCCATAACCCTAACCCTAACCCTAACCCTAACCCTAACTCCAGCCTTAAGCCAGTCTCATGAAACATTGTCCCTTTTCACTAAAATATTCACCAAAAATACAAATTCAACCGGAATCCGATGGGGACTGCTGTGTCTCGTTCAGCCAGTATAGGAGCACATTTGGGAGCGATTTCGAGTCAATCGGTCCAAAGACCTGGAAGCTATTGAAAAAATGGGCAGAGGTTTTCATGAAAAATGGCCACTTTTTTCTTTAAAATATTCACCAAAAATACAAATTCCACCGGAATCCAATAAAAACTGCTGTTTCTTCTTTCGGCCAGTACCGGCGACATTTGTGGTCAATTTCGAGTCAATCGGTCAAGCGGAACCCTAACCCTAACCCTAACCCTAACCCTAGCCCCATAACCCTAACCCTAACCCTAACCCTAACCCTAACTCCAGCCTTAAGCCAGTCTCATGAAACATTGTCCCTTTTCACTAAAATATTCACCAAAAATACAAATTCCACCGGAATCCGATGGGGACTGCTGTGTCTCATTCAGCGCGTAGAGGACCACATTCGTGACGAATTTCGAGTCAATCGGTCAAAAGACGACCGTAACCCTAACCCTAGCTCCATAACCCTAACCCTAACCCTAACCCTAACCCTAACTCCAGCCTTAAGCCAGTCTCATGAAACATTGTCCCTTTTCACTAAAATATTCACCAAAAATACAAATTCCACCGGAATCCGATGGGGACTGCTGTGTCTCATTCAGCCAGTATAGGAGCACATTTGGGAGCGATTTCGAGTCAATCGGTCAAAAGACCTGGAAGCTATTGAAAAAATGGGCCACTTTTTTCTTTAAAATATTCACCAAAAATACAAATTTCACCGGAATCCGATGGGGACTGCTGTGTCTCATTCAGCGAGTAGAGGACCACATTCGTGACGAATTTCGAGTCAATCGGTCAAAAGACGACCGTAACCCTAACCCTAGCTCCATAACCCTAACCCTAACCCTAACCCTAACCCTAACTCCAGCCTTAAGCCAGTCTCATGAAACATTGTCCCTTTTCACTAAAATATTCACCAAAAATACAAATTCCACCGGAATCCGATGGGGACTGCTGTGTCTCGTTCAGCCAATATAGGAGCACATTTGGGAGCGATTTCGAGTCAATCGGTCCAAAGACCTGGAAGCTATTGAAAAAATGGGCTGAGGTTTTCATGAAAAATGGCCACTTTTTTCTTTAAAATATTCACCAAAAATACAAATTCCACCGGAATCCAATAAAAACTGCTGTTTCTTCTTTCCGCCAGTACCGGCGACATTTGTGGTCAATTTCGAGTCAATCGGTCAAGCGGAACCCTAACCCTAACCCTAACCCTAACCCTAGCCCCATAACCCTAACCCTAACCCTAACCCTAACCCTAACCCTAACTCCAGCCTTAAGCCAGTCTCATGAAACATTGTCCCTTTTCACTAAAATATTCAGCAAAAAAACAAATTCCACCGGAATCCGATGGGGACTGCTGTGTCTCGTTCAGCCAGTATAGGAGCACATTTGGGAGCGATTTCGAGTCAATCGGTCCAAAGACCTGGAAGCTATTGAAAAAATGGGCCACTTTTTTCTTTAAAATATTCACCAAAAATACAAATTTCACCGGAATCCGATGGGGACTGCTGTGTCTCGTTCAGCCAGTATAGGAGCACATTTGGGAGCGATTTCGAGTCAATCGGTCAAAAGACGACCGTAACCCTAACCCTAGCTCCATAACCCTAACCCTAACCCTAACCCTAACCCTAACTCCAGCCTTAAGCCAGTCTCATGAAACATTGTCCCTTTTCACTAAAATATTCACCAAAAATACAAATTCCACCGGAATCCGATGGGGACTGCTGTGTCTCGTTCAGCCAGTATAGGAGCACATTTGGGAGCGATTTCGAGTCAATCGGTCCAAAGACCAGGAAGCTATTGAAAAAATGGGCAGAGGTTTTCATGAAAAATGGCCACTTTTTTCTTTAAAATATTCACCAAAAATACAAATTCCACCGGAATCCAATAAAAACTGCTGTTTCTTCTTTCGGCCAGTACCGGCGACATTTGTGGTCAATTTCGAGTCAATCGGTCAAGCGGAACCCTAACCCTAACCCTAACCCTAACCCTAGCCCCATAACCCTAACCCTAACCCTAACCCTAACCCTAACCCTAACTCCAGCCTTAAGCCAGTCTCATGAAACATTGTCCCTTTTCACTAAAATATTCACCAAAAATACAAATTCCACCGGAATCCGATGGGGACTGCTGTGTCTCGTTCAGCCAGTATAGGAGCACATTTGGGAGCGATTTCGAGTCAATCGGTCCAAAGACCTGGAAGCTATTGAAAAAATGGGCCGAGGTTTTCATGAAAAATGGCCACTTTTTTCTTTAAAATATTCACCAAAAATACAAATTCCACCGGAATCCAATAAAAACTGCTGTTTCTTCTTTCCGCCAGTACCGGCGACATTTGTGGTCAATTTCGAGTCAATCGGTCGAGCGGAACCCTAACCCTAACCCTAACCCTAACCCTAGCCCCATAACCCTAACCCTAACCCTAACCCTAACCCTAACTCCAGCCTTAAGCCAGTCTCATGAAACATTGTCCCCTTTCACTAAAATATTCACCAAAAAGTACAAATTCCACCGGAATCCGATGGGGACTGCTGTGTCTCGTTCAGCCAGTATAGGAGCACATTTGGGAGCGATTTCGAGTCAATCGGTCCAAAGACCTGGAAGCTATTGAAAAAATGGGCCACTTTTTTCTTTAAAATATTCACCAAAAATACAAATTTTACCGGAATCCGATGGGGACTGCTGTGTCTCGTTCAGCCAGTATAGGAGCACATTTGGGAGCGATTTCGAGTCAATCGGTCCAAAGACCTGGAAGCTATTGAAAAAATGGGCCACTTTTTTCTTTAAAATATTCACCAAAAATACAAATTTCACCGGAATCCGATGGGGACTGCTGTGTCTCATTCAGCGAGTAGAGGACCACATTCGTGACGAATTTCGAGTCAATCGGTCAAAAGACGACCGTAACCCTAACCCTAGCTCCATAACCCTAACCCTAACCCTAACCCTAACTCCAGCCTTAAGCCAGTCTCATGAAACATTGTCCCTTTTCACTAAAATATTCACCAAAAATACAAATTCCACCGGAATCCGATGGGGACTGCTGTGTCTCGTTCAGCCAGTATAGGAGCACATTTGGGAGCGATTTCGAGTCAATCGGTCCAAAGACCTGGAAGCTATTGAAAAAATGGGCCGAGGTTTTCATGAAAAATGGCCACTTTTTTCTTTAAAATATTCACCAAAAATACAAATTCCACCGGAATCCAATAAAAACTGCTGTTTCTTCTTTCCGCCAGTACCGGCGACATTTGTGGTCAATTTCGAGTCAATCAGTCAAGCGGAACCCTAACCCTAACCCTAACCCTAACCCTAGCCCCATAACCCTAACCCTAACCCTAACTCCAGCCTTAAGCCAGTCTCATGAAACATTGTCCCTTTTCACTAAAATATTCACCAAAAATACAAATTCCACCGGAATCCGATGGGGACTGCTGTGTCTCGTTCAGCCAGTATAGGAGCACATTTGGGAGCGATTTCGAGTCAATCGGTCCAAAGACCTGGAAGCTATTGAAAAAATGGGCCACTTTTTTCTTTAAAATATTCACCAAAAATACAAATTTCACCGGAATCCGATGGGGACTGCTGTGTCTCATTCAGCGAGTAGAGGACCACATTCGTGACGAATTTCGAGTCAATCGGTCAAAAGACGACCGTAACCCTAACCCTAGCTCCATAACCCTAACCCTAACCCTAACCCTAACCCTAACTCCAGCCTTAAGCCAGTCTCATGAAACATTGTCCCTTTTCACTAAAATATTCACCAAAAATACAAATTCCACCGGAATCCGATGGGGACTGCTGTGTCTCGTTCAGCCAGTATAGGAGCACATTTGGGAGCGATTTCGAGTCAATCGGTCCAAAGACCTGGAAGCTATTGAAAAAAAGGGCCGAGGTTTTCATGAAAAATGGCCACTTTTTTCTTTAAAATATTCACCAAAAATACAAATTCCACCGGAATCCAATAAAAACTGCTGTTTCTTCTTTCCGCCAGTACCGGCGACATTTGTGGTCAATTTCGAGTCAATCGGTCAAGCGGAACCCTAACCCTAACCCTAACCCTAACCCTAGCCCCATAACCCTAACCCTAACCCTAACCCTAACCCTAACTCCAGCCTTAAGCCAGTCTCATGAAACATTGTCCCTTTTCACTAAAATATTCACCAAAAATACAAATTCCACCGGAATCCGATGGGGACTGCTGTGTCTCGTTCAGACAGTATAGGAGCACATTTGGGAGCGATTTCGAGTCAATCGGTCCAAAGACCTGGAAGCTATTGAAAAAATGGGCCACTTTTTTCTTTAAAATATTCACCAAAAATACAAATTTCACCGGAATCCGATGGGGACTGCTGTGTCTCGTTCAGCCAGTATAGGAGCACATTTGGGAGCGATTTCGAGTCAATCGGTCCAAAGACCTGGAAGCTATTGAAAAAATGGGCCACTTTTTTCTTTAAAATATTCACCAAAAATACAAATTTCACCGGAATCCGATGGGGACTGCTGTGTCTCATTCAGCGAGTAGAGGACCACATTCGTGACGAATTTCGAGTCAATCGGTCAAAAGACGACCGTAACCCTAACCCTAGCTCCATAACCCTAACCCTAACCCTAACCCTAACCCTAACTCCAGCCTTAAGCCAGTCTCATGAAACATTGTCCCTTTTCACTAAAATATTCACCAAAAATACAAATTCAACCGGAATCCGATGGGGACTGCTGTGTCTCGTTCAGCCAGTATAGGAGCACATTTGGGAGCGATTTCGAGTCAATCGGTCCAAAGACCTGGAAGCTATTGAAAAAATGGGCCACTTTTTTCTTTAAAATATTCACCAAAAATACAAATTTCACCGGAATCCGATGGGGACTGCTGTGTCTCGTTCAGCCAGTATAGGAGCACATTTGGGAGCGATTTCGAGTCAATCGGTCCAAAGACCTGGAAGCTATTGAAAAAATGGGCCACTTTTTTCTTTAAAATATTCACCAAAAATACAAATTTCACCGGAATCCGATGGGGACTGCTGTGTCTCATTCAGCGCGTAGAGGACCACATTCGTGACGAATTTCGAGTCAATCGGTCAAAAGACGACCGTAACCCTAACCATAGCTCCATAACCCTAACCCTAACCCTAACCCTAACCCTAACTCCAGCCTTAAGCCAGTCTCATGAAACATTGTCCCTTTTCACTAAAATATTCACCAAAAATACAAATTCCACCGGAATCCGATGGGGACTGCTGTGTCTCATTCAGCCAGTATAGGAGCACATTTGGGAGCGATTTCGAGTCAATCGGTCCAAAGACCTGGAAGCTATTGAAAAAATGGGCCACTTTTTTCTTTAAAATATTCACCAAAAATACAAATTTCACCGGAATCCGATGGGGACTGCTGTGTCTCATTCAGCGAGTAGAGGACCACATTCGTGACGAATTTCGAGTCAATCGGTCAAAAGACAACCGTAACCCTAACCCTAGCTCCATAACCCTAACCCTAACCCTAACCCTAACCCTAACTCCAGCCTTAAGCCAGTCTCATGAAACATTGTCCCTTTTCACTAAAATATTCACCAAAAATACAAATTCCACCGGAATCCGATGGGGACTGCTGTGTCTCGTTCAGCCAGTATAGGAGCACATTTGGGAGCGATTTCGAGTCAATCGGTCCAAAGACCTGGAAGCTATTGAAAAAATGGGCCACTTTTTTCTTTAAAATATTCACCAAAAATACAAATTTCACCGGAATCCGATGGGGACTGCTGTGTCTCGTTCAGCCAGTATAGGAGCACATTTGGGAGCGATTTCGAGTCAATCGGTCCAAAGACCTGGAAGCTATTGAAAAAATGGGCCACTTTTTTCTTTAAAATATTCACCAAAAATACAAATTTCACCGGAATCCGATGGGGACTGCTGTGTCTCATTCAGCGAGTAGAGGACCACATTCGTGACGAATTTCGAGTCAATCGGTCAAAAGACGACCGTAACCCTAACCCTAGCTCCATAACCCTAACCCTAACCCTAACCCTAACCCTAACTCCAGCCTTAAGCCAGTCTCATGAAACATTGTCCCTTTTCACTAAAATATTCACCAAAAATACAAATTCAACCGGAATCCGATGGGGACTGCTGTGTCTCGTTCAGCCAGTATAGGAGCACATTTGGGAGCGATTTCGAGTCAATCGGTCCAAAGACCTGGAAGCTATTGAAAAAATGGGCCACTTTTTTCTTTAAAATATTCACCAAAAATACAAATTTCACCGGAATCCGATGGGGACTGCTGTGTCTCGTTCAGCCAGTATAGGAGCACATTTGGGAGCGATTTCGAGTCAATCGGTCCAAAGACCTGGAAGCTATCGAAAAAATGGGCCACTTTTTTCTTTAAAATATTCACCAAAAATACAAATTTCACCGGAATCCGATGGGGACTGCTGTGTCTCATTCAGCGAGTAGAGGACCACATTCGTGACGAATTTCGAGTCAATCGGTCAAAAGACGACCGTAACCCTAACCCTAGCTCCATAACCCTAACCCTAACCCTAACCCTAACCCTAACTCCAGCCTTAAGCCAGTCTCATGAAACATTGTCCCTTTTCACTAAAATATTCACCAAAAATACAAATTCAACCGGAATCCGATGGGGACTGCTGTGTCTCGTTCAGCCAGTATAGGAGCACATTTGGGAGCGATTTCGAGTCAATCGGTCCAAAGACCTGGAAGCTATTGAAAAAATGGGCCACTTTTTTCTTTAAAATATTCACCAAAAATACAAATTTCACCGGAATCCGATGGGGACTGCTGTGTCTCGTTCAGCCAGTATAGGAGCACATTTGGGAGCGATTTCGAGTCAATCGGTCCAAAGACCTGGAAGCTATTGAAAAAATGGGCCACTTTTTTCTTTAAAATATTCACCAAAAATACAAATTTCACCGGAATCCGATGGGGACTGCTGTGTCTCATTCAGCGCGTAGAGGACCACATTCGTGACGAATTTCGAGTCAATCGGTCAAAAGACGACCGTAACCCTAACCCTAGCTCCATAACCCTAACCCTAACCCTAACCCTAACCCTAACTCCAGCCTTAAGCCAGTCTCATGAAACATTGTCCCTTTTCACTAAAATATTCACCAAAAATACAAATTCCACCGGAATCCGATGGGGACTGCTGTGTCTCATTCAGCCAGTATAGGAGCACATTTGGGAGCGATTTCGAGTCAATCGGTCCAAAGACCTGGAAGCTATTGAAAAAATGGGCCACTTTTTTCTTTAAAATATTCACCAAAAATACAAATTTCACCGGAATCCGATGGGGACTGCTGTGTCTCATTCAGCGAGTAGAGGACCACATTCGTGACGAATTTCGAGTCAATCGGTCAAAAGACGACCGTAACCCTAACCCTAGCTCCATAACCCTAACCCTAACCCTAACCCTAACTCCAGCCTTAAGCCAGTCTCATGAAACATTGTCCCTTTTCACTAAAATATTCACCAAAAATACAAATTCCACCGGAATCCGATGGGGACTGCTGTGTCTCGTTCAGCCAATATAGGAGCACATTTGGGAGCGATTTCGAGTCAATCGGTCCAAAGACCTGGAAGCTATTGAAAAAATGGGCTGAGGTTTTCATGAAAAATGGCCACTTTTTTCTTTAAAATATTCACCAAAAATACAAATTCCACCGGAATCCAATAAAAACTGCTGTTTCTTCTTTCCGCCAGTACCGGCGACATTTGTGGTCAATTTCGAGTCAATCGGTCAAGCGGAACCCTAACCCTAACCCTAACCCTAGCCCCATAACCCTAACCCTAACCCTAACCCTAACCCTAACTCCAGCCTTAAGCCAGTCTCATGAAACATTGTCCCTTTTCACTAAAATATTCAGCAAAAAAACAAATTCCACCGGAATCCGATGGGGACTGCTGTGTCTCGTTCAGCCAGTATAGGAGCACATTTGGGAGCGATTTCGAGTCAATCGGTCCAAAGACCTGGAAGCTATTGAAAAAATGGGCCACTTTTTTCTTTAAAATATTCACCAAAAATACAAATTTCACCGGAATCCGATGGGGACTGCTGTGTCTCGTTCAGCCAGTATAGGAGCACATTTGGGAGCGATTTCGAGTCAATCGGTCCAAAGACCTGGAAGCTATTGAAAAAATGGGCCACTTTTTTCTTTAAAATATTCACCAAAAATACAAATTTCACCGGAATCCGATGGGGACTGCTGTGTCTCATTCAGCGCGTAGAGGACCACATTCGTGACGAATTTCGAGTCAATCGGTCAAAAGACGACCGTAACCCTAACCCTAGCTCCATAACCCTAACCCTAACCCTAACCCTAACCCTAACTCCAGCCTTAAGCCAGTCTCATGAAACATTGTCCCTTTTCACTAAAATATTCACCAAAAATACAAATTCCACCGGAATCCGATGGGGACTGCTGTGTCTCATTCAGCCAGTATAGGAGCACATTTGGGAGCGATTTCGAGTCAATCGGTCCAAAGACCTGGAAGCTATTGAAAAAATGGGCCACTTTTTTCTTTAAAATATTCACCAAAAATACAAATTTCACCGGAATCCGATGGGGACTGCTATGTCTCATTCAGCGAGTAGAGGACCACATTCGTGACGAATTTCGAGTCAATCGGTCAAAAGACGACCGTAACCCTAACCCTAGCTCCATAACCCTAACCCTAACCCTAACCCTAACCCTAACTCCAGCCTTAAGCCAGTCTCATGAAACATTGTCCCTTTTCACTAAAATATTCACCAAAAATACAAATTCCACCGGAATCCGATGGGGACTGCTGTGTCTCGTTCAGCCAATATAGGAGCACATTTGGGAGCGATTTCGAGTCAATCGGTCCAAAGACCTGGAAGCTATTGAAAAAATGGGCTGAGGTTTTCATGAAAAATGGCCACTTTTTTCTTTAAAATATTCACCAAAAATACAAATTCCACCGGAATCCAATAAAAACTGCTGTTTCTTCTTTCCGCCAGTACCGGCGACATTTGTGGTCAATTTCGAGTCAATCGGTCAAGCGGAACCCTAACCCTAACCCTAACCCTAACCCTAGCCCCATAACCCTAACCCTAACCCTAACCCTAACCCTAACTCCAGCCTTAAGCCAGTCTCATGAAACATTGTCCCTTTTCACTAAAATATTCAGCAAAAAAACAAATTCCACCGGAATCCGATGGGGACTGCTGTGTCTCGTTCAGCCAGTATAGGAGCACATTTGGGAGCGATTTCGAGTCAATCGGTCCAAAGACCTGGAAGCTATTGAAAAAATGGGCCACTTTTTTCTTTAAAATATTCACCAAAAATACAAATTTCACCGGAATCCGATGGGGACTGCTGTGTCTCGTTCAGCCAGTATAGGAGCACATTTGGGAGCGATTTCGAGTCAATCGGTCAAAAGACGACCGTAACCCTAACCCTAGCTCCATAACCCTAACCCTAACCCTAACCCTAACCCTAACTCCAGCCTTAAGCCAGTCTCATGAAACATTGTCCCTTTTCACTAAAATATTCACCAAAAATACAAATTCCACCGGAATCCGATGGGGACTGCTGTGTCTCGTTCAGCCAGTATAGGAGCACATTTGGGAGCGATTTCGAGTCAATCGGTCCAAAGACCTGGAAGCTATTGAAAAAATGGGCCACTTTTTTCTTTAAAATATTCACCAAAAATACAAATTTCACCGGAATCCGATGGGGACTGCTGTGTCTCGTTCAGCCAGTATAGGAGCACATTTGGGAGCGATTTCGAGTCAATCGGTCCAAAGGCCTGGAAGCTATTTAAAAAATGGGCCACTTTTTTCTTTAAAATATTCACCAAAAATACAAATTTCACCGGAATCCGATGGGGACTGCTGTGTCTCATTCAGCGCGTAGAGGACCACATTCGTGATGAATTTCGAGTCAATCGGTCAAAAGACGACCGTAACCCTAACCCTAGCTCCATAACCCTAACCCTAACCCTAACCCTAACTCCAGCCTTAAGCCAGTCTCATGAAACATTGTCCCTTTTCACTAAAATATTCACCAAAAATACAAATTCCACCGGAATCCGATGGGGACTGCTGTGTCTCATTCAGCCAGTATAGGAGCACATTTGGGAGCGATTTCGAGTCAATCGGTCCAAAGACCTGGAAGCTATTGAAAAAATGGGCCACTTTTTTCTTTAAAATATTCACCAAAAATACAAATTTCACCGGAATCCGATGGGGACTGCTGTGTCTCATTCAGCGAGTAGAGGACCACATTCGTGACGAATTTCGAGTCAATCGGTCAAAAGACGACCGTAACCCTAACCCTAGCTCCATAACCCTAACCCTAACCCTAACTCCAGCCTTAAGCCAGTCTCATGAAACATTGTCCCTTTTCACTAAAATATTCACCAAAAATACAAATTCCACCGGAATCCGATGGGGACTGCTGTGTCTCGTTCGGCCAGTATAGGAGCACATTTGGGAGCGATTTCGAGTCAATCGGTCCAAAGACCTGGAAGCTATTGAAAAAATGGGCCGAGGTTTTCATGAAAAATGGCCACTTTTTTCTTTAAAATATTCACCAAAAATACAAATTCCACCGGAATCCAATAAAAACTGCTGTTTCTTCTTTCCGCCAGTACCGGCGACATTTGTGGTCAATTTCGAGTCAATCGGTCAAGCGGAACCCTAACCCTAACCCTAACCCTAGCCCCATAACCCTAACCCTAACCCTAACCCTAACCCTAACCCTAACTCCAGCCTTAAGCCAGTCTCATGAAACATTGTCCCTTTTCACTAAAATATTCAGCAAAAAAACAAATTCCACCGGAATCCGATGGGGACTGCTGTGTCTCGTTCAGCCAGTATAGGAGCACATTTGGGAGCGATTTCGAGTCAATCGGTCCAAAGACCTGGAAGCTATTGAAAAAATGGGCCACTTTTTTCTTTAAAATATTCACCAAAAATACAAATTTCACCGGAATCCGATGGGGACTGCTGTGTCTCGTTCAGCCAGTATAGGAGCACATTTGGGAGCGATTTCGAGTCAATCGGTCAAAAGACGACCGTAACCCTAACCCTAGCTCCATAACCCTAACCCTAACCCTAACCCTAACCCTAACTCCAGCCTTAAGCCAGTCTCATGAAACATTGTCCCTTTTCACTAAAATATTCACCAAAAATACAAATTCCACCGGAATCCGATGGGGACTGCTGTGTCTCGTTCAGCCAGTATAGGAGCACATTTGGGAGCGATTTCGAGTCAATCGGTCCAAAGACCTGGAAGCTATTGAAAAAATGGGCCACTTTTTTCTTTAAAATATTCACCAAAAATACAAATTTCACCGGAATCCGATGGGGACTGCTGTGTCTCGTTCAGCCAGTATAGGAGCACATTTGGGAGCGATTTCGAGTCAATCGGTCCAAAGACCTGGAAGCTATTGAAAAAATGGGCCACTTTTTTCTTTAAAATATTCACCAAAAATACAAATTTCACCGGAATCCGATGGGGACTGCTGTGTCTCATTCAGCGCGTAGAGGACCACATTCGTGACGAATTTCGAGTCAATCGGTCAAAAGACGACCGTAACCCTAACCCTAGCTCCATAACCCTAACCCTAACCCTAACCCTAACCCTAACTCCAGCCTTAAGCCAGTCTCATGAAACATTGTCCCTTTTCACTAAAATATTCACCAAAAATACAAATTCCACCGGAATCCGATGGGGACTGCTGTGTCTCGTTCAGCCAGTATAGGAGCACATTTGGGAGCGATTTCGAGTCAATCGGTCCAAAGACCTGGAAGCTATTGAAAAAATGGGCCGAGGTTTTCATGAAAAATGGCCACTTTTTTCTTTAAAATATTCACCAAAAATACAAATTCCACCGGAATCCAATAAAAACTGCTGTTTCTTCTTTCCGCCAGTACCGGCGACATTTGTGGTCAATTTCGAGTCAATCGGTCAAGCGGAACCCTAACCCTAACCCTAACCCTAACCCTAGCCCCATAACCCTAACCCTAACCCTAACCCTAACCCTAACTCCAGCCTTAAGCCAGTCTCATGAAACATTGTCCCTTTTCACTAAAATATTCACCAAAAATACAAATTCCACCGGAATCCGATGGGGACTGCTGTGTCTCGTTCAGCCAGTATAGGAGCACATTTGGGAGCGATTTCGAGTCAATCGGTCCAAAGACCTGGAAGCTATTGAAAAAATGGGCCGAGGTTTTCATGAAAAATGGCCACTTTTTTCTTTAAAATATTCACCAAAAATACAAATTCCACCGGAATCCAATAAAAACTGCTGTTTCTTCTTTCCGCCAGTACCGGCGACATTTGTGGTCAATTTCGAGTCAATCGGTCAAGCGGAACCCTAACCCTAACCCTAACCCTAACCCTAGCCCCATAACCCTAACCCTAACCCTAACCCTAACCCTAACTCCAGCCTTAAGCCAGTCTCATGAAACATTGTCCCTTTTCACTAAAATATTCACCAAAAATACAAATTCCACCGGAATCCGATGGGGACTGCTGTGTCTCGTTCAGCCAGTATAGGAGCACATTTGGGAGCGATTTCGAGTCAATCGGTCCAAAGACCTGGAAGCTATTGAAAAAATGGGCCGAGGTTTTCATGAAAAATGGCCACTTTTTTCTTTAAAATATTCACCAAAAATACAAATTCCACCGGAATCCAATAAAAACTGCTGTTTCTTCTTTCCGCCAGTACCGGCGACATTTGTGGTCAATTTCGAGTCAATCGGTCAAGCGGAACCCTAACCCTAACCCTAACCCTAACCCTAGCCCCATAACCCTAACCCTAACCCTAACCCTAACCCTAACTCCAGCCTTAAGCCAGTCTCATGAAACATTGTCCCTTTTCACTAAAATATTCACCAAAAATACAAATTCCACCGGAATCCGATGGGGACTGCTGTGTCTCGTTCGGCCAGTATAGGAGCACATTTGGGAGCGATTTCGAGTCAATCGGTCCAAAGACCTGGAAGCTATTGAAAAAATGGGCCGAGGTTTTCATGAAAAATGGCCCCTTTTTTCTTTAAAATATTCACCAAAAATACAAATTCCACCGGAATCCAATAAAAACTGCTGTTTCTTCTTTCCGCCAGTACCGGCGACATTTGTGGTCAATTTCGAGTCAATCGGTCAAGCGGAACCCTAACCCTAACCCTAACCCTAACCCTAGCCCCATAACCCTAACCCTAACCCTAACCCTAACCCTAACTCCAGCCTTAAGCCAGTCTCATGAAACCTTGTCCCTTTTCACTAAAATATTCACCAAAAATACAAATTCCACCGGAATCCGATGGGGACTGATGTGTCTCGTTCAGCCAGTATAGGAGCACATTTGGGAGCGATTTCGAGTCAATCGGTCCAAAGACCTGGAAGCTATTGAAAAAATGGGCCACTTTTTTCTTTAAAATATTCACCAAAAATACAAATTTCACCGGAATCCGATGGGGACTGCTGTGTCTCATTCAGCGAGTAGAGGACCACATTCGTGACGAATTTCGAGTCAATCGGTCAAAAGACGACCGTAACCCTAACCCTAGCTCCATAACCCTAACCCTAACCCTAACCCTAACTCCAGCCTTAAGCCAGTCTCATGAAACATTGTCCCTTTTCACTAAAATATTCACCAAAAATACAAATTCCACCGGAATCCGATGGGGACTGCTGTGTCTCGTTCAACCAGTATAGGAGCACATTTGGGAGCGATTTCGAGTCAATCGGTCCAAAGACCTGGAAGCTATTGAAAAAATGGGCCACTTTTTTCTTTAAAATATTCACCAAAAATACAAATTTCACCGGAATCCGATGGGGACTGCTGTGTCTCATTCAGCGCGTAGAGGACCACATTCGTGACGAATTTCGAGTCAATCGGTCAAAAGACGACCGTAACCCTAACCCTAGCTCCATAACCCTAACCCTAACCCTAACCCTAACCCTAACCCTAACTCCAGCCTTAAGCCAGTCTCATGAAACATTGTCCCTTTTCACTAAAATATTCACCAAAAATACAAATTCCACCGGAATCCGATGGGGACTGCTGTGTCTCGTTCAGCCAGTATAGGAGCACATTTGGGAGCGATTTCGAGTCAATCGGTCCAAAGACCTGGAAGCTATTGAAAAAATGGGCCGAGGTTTTCATGAAAAATGGCCACTTTTTTCTTTAAAATATTCACCAAAAATACAAATTCCACCGGAATCCAATAAAAACTGCTGTTTCTTCTTTCCGCCAGTACCGGCGACATTTGTGGTCAATTTCGAGTCAATCGGTCAAGCGGAACCCTAACCCTAACCCTAACCCTAACCCTAGCCCCATAACCCTAACCCTAACCCTAACTCCAGCCTTAAGCCAGTCTCATGAAACATTGTCCCTTTTCACTAAAATATTCACCAAAAATACAAATTCCACCGGAATCCGATGGGGACTGCTGTGTCTCGTTCGGCCAGTATAGGAGCACATTTGGGAGCGATTTCGAGTCAATCGGTCCAAAGACCTGGAAGCTATTGAAAAAATGGGCCACTTTTTTCTTTAAAATATTCACCAAAAATACAAATTTCACCGGAATCCGATGGGGACTGCTGTGTCTCATTCAGCGAGTAGAGGACCACATTCGTGACGAATTTCGAGTCAATCGGTCAAAAGACGACCGTAACCCTAACCCTAGCTCCATAACCCTAACCCTAACCCTAACCCTAACTCCAGCCTTGAGCCAGTCTCATGAAACATTGTCCCTTTTCACTAAAATATTCACCAAAAATACAAATTCCACCGGAATCCGATGGGGACTGCTGTGTCTCGTTCAGCCAGTATAGGAGCACATTTGGGAGCGATTTCGAGTCAATCGGTCCAAAGACCTGGAAGCTATTGAAAAAAAGGGCCGAGGTTTTCATGAAAAATGGCCACTTTTTTCTTTAAAATATTCACCAAAAATACAAATTCCACCGGAATCCAATAAAAACTGCTGTTTCTTCTTTCCGCCAGTACCGGCGACATTTGTGGTCAATTTCGAGTCAATCGGTCAAGCGGAACCCTAACCCTAACCCTAACCCTAACCCTAGCCCCATAACCCTAACCTAACCCTAACCCTAACCCTAACCCTAACTCCAGCCTTAAGCCAGTCTCATGAAACATTGTCCCTTTTCACTAAAATATTCAGCAAAAATACAAATTCCACCGGAATCCGATGGGGACTGCTGTGTCTCGTTCAGCCAGTATAGGAGCACATTTGGGAGCGATTTCGAGTCAATCGGTCCAAAGACCTGGAAGCTATTGAAAAAATGGGCCACTTTTTTCTTTAAAATATTCACCAAAAATACAAATTTCACCGGAATCCGATGGGGACTGCTGTGTCTCGTTCAGCCAGTATAGGAGCACATTTGGGAGCGATTTTGAGTCAATCGGTCCAAAGACCTGGAAGCTATTGAAAAAATGGGCCACTTTTTTCTTTAAAATATTCACCAAAAATACAAATTTCACCGGAATCCGATGGGGACTGCTGTGTCTCATTCAGCGAGTAGAGGACCACATTCGTGACGAATTTCGAGTCAATCGGTCAAAAGACGACCGTAACCCTAACCCTAGCTCCATAACCCTAACCCTAACCCTAACTCCAGCCTTAAGCCAGTCTCATGAAACATTGTCCCTTTTCACTAAAATATTCACCAAAAATACAAATTCCACCGGAATCCGATGGGGACTGCTGTGTCTCGTTCAGCCAGTATAGGAGCACATTTGGGAGCGATTTCGAGTCAATCGGTCCAAAGACCTGGAAGCTATTGAAAAAATGGGCCACTTTTTTCTTTAAAATATTCACCAAAAATACAAATTTCACCGGAATCCGATGGGGACTGCTGTGTCTCGTTCAGCCAGTATAGGAGCACATTTGGGAGCGATTTCGAGTCAATCGGTCCAAAGACCTGGAAGCTATTGAAAAAATGGGCCACTTTTTTCTTTAAAATATTCACCAAAAATACAAATTTCACCGGAATCCGATGGGGACTACTGTGTCTCATTCAGCGCGTAGAGGACCACATTCGTGACGAATTTCGAGTCAATCGGTCAAAAGACGACCGTAACCCTAACCCTAGCTCCATAACCCTAACCCTAACCCTAACCCTAACCCTAACCCTAACTCCAGCCTTAAGCCAGTCTCATGAAACATTGTCCCTTTTCACTAAAATATTCACCAAAAATACAAATTCCACCGGAATCCGATGGGGACTGCTGTGTCTCGTTCGGCCAGTATAGGAGCACATTTGGGAGCGATTTCGAGTCAATCGGTCCAAAGACCTGGAAGCTATTGAAAAAATGGGCCGAGGTTTTCATGAAAAATGGCCACTTTTTTCTTTAAAATATTCACCAAAAATACAAATTCCACCGGAATCCAATAAAAACTGCTGTTTCTTCTTTCCGCCAGTACCGGCGACATTTGTGGTCAATTTCGAGTCAATCGGTCAAGCGGAACCCTAACCCTAACCCTAACCCTAACCCTAGCCCCATAACCCTAACCCTAACCCTAACCCTAACCCTAACCCTAACCCTAACTCCAGCCTTAAGCCAGTCTCATGAAACCTTGTCCCTTTTCACTAAAATATTCACCAAAAATACAAATTCCACCGGAATCCGATGGGGACTGCTGTGTCTCGTTCAGCCAGTATAGGAGCACATTTGGGAGCGATTTCGAGTCAATCGGTCCAAAGACCTGGAAGCTATTGAAAAAATGGGCCACTTTTTTCTTTAAAATATTCACCAAAAATACAAATTTCACCGGAATCCGATGGGGACTGCTGTGTCTCATTCAGCGAGTAGAGGACCACATTCGTGACGAATTTCGAGTCAATCGGTCAAAAGACGACCGTAACCCTAACCCTAGCTCCATAACCCTAACCCTAACCCTAACCCTAACCCTAACTCCAGCCTTAAGCCAGTCTCATGAAACATTGTCCCTTTTCACTAAAATATTCACCAAAAATACAAATTCCACCGGAATCCGATGGGGACTGCTGTGTCTCGTTCAGCCAGTATAGGAGCACATTTGGGAGCGATTTCGAGTCAATCGGTCCAAAGACCTGGAAGCTATTGAAAAAATGGGCCGAGGTTTTCATGAAAAATGGCCACTTTTTTCTTTAAAATATTCACCAAAAATACAAATTCCACCGGAATCCAATAAAAACTGCTGTTTCTTCTTTCCGCCAGTACCGGCGACATTTGTGGTCAATTTCGAGTCAATCGGTCAAGCGGAACCCTAACCCTAACCCTAACCCTAGCCCCATAACCCTAACCCTAACCCTAACCCTAACCCTAACCCTAACTCCAGCCTTAAGCCAGTCTCATGAAACATTGTCCCTTTTCACTAAAATATTCACCAAAAATACAAATTCCACCGGAATCCGATGGGGACTGCTGTGTCTCGTTCAGCCAGTATAGGAGCACATTTGGGAGCGATTTCGAGTCAATCGGTCCAAAGACCTGGAAGCTATTGAAAAAATGGGCCACTTTTTTCTTTAAAATATTCACCAAAATACAAATTTCACCGGAATCCGATGGGGACTGCTGTGTCTCATTCAGCGAGTAGAGGACCACATTCGTGACGAATTTCGAGTCAATCGGTCAAAAGACGACCGTAACCCTAACCCTAGCTCCATAACCCTAACCCTAACCCTAACCCTAACCCTAACTCCAGCCTTAAGCCAGTCTCATGAAACATTGTCCCTTTTCACTAAAATATTCACCAAAAATACAAATTCCACCGGAATCCGATGGGGACTGCTGTGTCTCGTTCAGCCAGTATAGGAGCACATTTGGGAGCGATTTCGAGTCAATCGGTCCAAAGACCTGGAAGCTATTGAAAAAATGGGCCACTTTTTTCTTTAAAATATTCACCAAAAATACAAATTTCACCGGAATCCGATGGGGACTGCTGTGTCTCGTTCAGCCAGTATAGGAGCACATTTGGGAGCGATTTCGAGTCAATCGGTCCAAAGACCTGGAAGCTATTGAAAAAATGGGCCACTTTTTTCTTTAAAATATTCACCAAAAATACAAATTTCACCGGAATCCGATGGGGACTGCTGTGTCTCATTCAGCGAGTAGAGGACCACATTCGTGACGAATTTCGAGTCAATCGGTCAAAAGACGACCGTAACCCTAACCCTAGCTCCATAACCCTAACCCTAACCCTAACCCTAACCCTAACTCCAGCCTTAAGCCAGTCTCATGAAACATTGTCCCTTTTCACTAAAATATTCACCAAAAATACAAATTCCACCGGAATCCGATGGGGACTGCTGTGTCTCGTTCAGCCAGTATAGGAGCACATTTGGGAGCGATTTCGAGTCAATCGGTCCAAAGACCTGGAAGCTATTGAAAAAATGGGCCGAGGTTTTCATGAAAAATGGCCACTTTTTTCTTTAAAATATTCACCAAAAATACAAATTCCACCGGAATCCAATAAAAACTGCTGTTTCTTCTTTCCGCCAGTACCGGCGACATTTGTGGTCAATTTCGAGTCAATCGGTCAAGCGGAACCCTAACCCTAACCCTAACCCTAACCCTAGCCCCATAACCCTAACCCTAACCCTAACCCTAACCCTAACTCGAGCCTTAAGCCAGTCTCATGAAACATTGTCCCTTTTCACTAAAATATTCACCAAAAATACAAATTCCACCGGAATCCGATGGGGACTGCTGTGTCTCGTTCAGCCAGTATAGGAGCACATTTGGGAGCGATTTCGAGTCAATCGGTCCAAAGACCTGGAAGCTATTGAAAAAATGGGCCGAGGTTTTCATGAAAAATGGTGACTTTTTTCTTTAAAATATTCACCAAAAATACAAATTCCACCGGAATCCAATAAAAACTGCTGTTTCTTCTTTCCGCCAGTACCGGCGACATTTGTGGTCAATTTCGAGTCAATCGGTCAAGCGGAACCCTAACCCTAACCCTAACCCTAACCCTAGCCCCATAACCCTAACCCTAACCCTAACTCCAGCCTTAACCCAGTCTCATGAAACATTGTCCCTTTTCACTAAAATATTCACCAAAAATACAAATTTCACCGGAATCCGATGGGGACTGCTGTGTCTCGTTCAGCCAGTATAGGAGCACATTTGGGAGCGATTTCGAGTCAATCGGTCCAAAGACCTGGAAGCTATTGAAAAAATGGGCCACTTTTTTCTTTAAAATATTCACCAAAAATACAAATTTCACCGGAATCCGATGGGGACTGCTGTGTCTCGTTCAGCCAGTATAGGAGCACATTTGGGAGCGATTTCGAGTCAATCGGTCCAAAGACCTGGAAGCTATTGAAAAAATGGGCCACTTTTTTCTTTAAAATATTCACCAAAAATACAAATTTCACCGGAATCCGATGGGGACTGCTGTGTCTCATTCAGCGAGTAGAGGACCACATTCGTGACGAATTTCGAGTCAATCGGTCAAAAGACGACCGTAACCCTAACCCTAGCTCCATAACCCTAACCCTAACCCTAACCCTAACCCTAACTCCAGCCTTAAGCCAGTCTCATGAAACATTGTCCCTTTTCACTAAAATATTCAGCAAAAATACAAATTCCACCGGAATCCGATGGGGACTGCTGTGTCTCGTTCAGCCAGTATAGGAGCACATTTGGGAGCGATTTCGAGTCAATCGGTCCAAAGACCTGGAAGCTATTGAAAAAATGGGCCACTTTTTTCTTTAAAATATTCACCAAAAATACAAATTTCACCGGAATCCGATGGGGACTGCTGTGTCTCGTTCAGCCAGTATAGGAGCACATTTGGGAGCGATTTCGAGTCAATCGGTCCAAAGACCTGGAAGCTATTGAAAAAATGGGCCACTTTTTTCTTTAAAATATTCACCAAAAATACAAATTTCACCGGAATCCGATGGGGACTGCTGTGTCTCATTCAGCGAGTAGAGGACCACATTCGTGACGAATTTCGAGTCAATCGGTCAAAAGACGACCGTAACCCTAACCCTAGCTCCATAACCCTAACCCTAACCCTAACCCTAACCCTAACTCCAGCCTTAAGCCAGTCTCATGAAACATTGTCCCTTTTCACTAAAATATTCACCAAAAATACAAATTCCACCGGAATCCGATGGGGACTGCTGTGTCTCGTTCGGCCAGTATAGGAGCACATTTGGGAGCGATTTCGAGTCAATCGGTCCAAAGACCTGGAAGCTATTGAAAAAATGGGCCGAGGTTTTCATGAAAAATGGCCACTTTTTTCTTTAAAATATTCACCAAAAATACAAATTCCACCGGAATCCAATAAAAACTGCTGTTTCTTCTTTCCGCCAGTACCGGCGACATTTGTGGTCAATTTCGAGTCAATCGGTCAAGCGGAACCCTAACCCTAACCCTAACCCTAGCCCCATAACCCTAACCCTAGCCCCATAACCCTAACCCTAACCCTAACTCCAGCCTTAAGCCAGTCTCATGAAACATTGTCCCTTTTCACTAAAATATTCACCAAAAATACAAATTCCACCGGAATCCGATGGGGACTGCTGTGTCTCGTTCAGCCAGTATAGGAGCACATTTGGGAGCGATTTCGAGTCAATCGGTCCAAAGACCTGGAAGCTATTGAAAAAATGGGCCACTTTTTTCTTTAAAATATTCACCAAAAATACAAATTTCACCGGAATCCGATGGGGACTGCTGTGTCTCATTCAGCGAGTAGAGGACCACATTCGTGACGAATTTCGAGTCAATCGGTCAAAAGACGACCGTAACCCTAACCCTAGCTCCATAACCCTAACCCTAACCCTAACCCTAACCCTAACTCCAGCCTTAAGCCAGTCTCATGAAACATTGTCCCTTTTCACTAAAATATTCACCAAAAATACAAATTCCACCGGAATCCGATGGGGACTGCTGTGTCTCGTTCAGCCAGTATAGGAGCACATTTGGGAGCGATTTCGAGTCAATCGGTCCAAAGACCTGGAAGCTATTGAAAAAATGGGCCACTTTTTTCTTTAAAATATTCACCAAAAATACAAATTTCACCGGAATCCGATGGGGACTGCTGTGTCTCATTCAGCGCGTAGAGGACCACATTCGTGACGAATTTCGAGTCAATCGGTCCAAAGACCTGGAAGCTATTGAAAAAATGGGCCACTTTTTTCTTTAAAATATTCACCAAAAATACAAATTTCACCGGAATCCGATGGGGACTGCTGTGTCTCATTCAGCGAGTAGAGGACCACATTCGTGACGAATTTCGAGTCAATCGGTCAAAAGACGACCGTAACCCTAACCCTAGCTCCATAACCCTAACCCTAACCCTAACCCTAACCCTAACTCCAGCCTTAAGCCAGTCTCATGAAACATTGTCCCTTTTCACTAAAATATTCACCAAAAATACAAATTCCACCGGAATCCGATGGGGACTGCTGTGTCTCGTTCAGCCAGTATAGGAGCACATTTGGGAGCGATTTCGAGTCAATCGGTCCAAAGACCTGGAAGCTATTGAAAAAATGGGCCACTTTTTTCTTTAAAATATTCACCAAAAATACAAATTTCACCGGAATCCAATGGGGACTGCTGTGTCTCGTTCAGCCAGTATAGGAGCACATTTGGGAGCGATTTCGAGTCAATCGGTCCAAAGACCTGGAAGCTATTGAAAAAATGGGCCACTTTTTTCTTTAAAATATTCACCAAAAATACAAATTTCACCGGAATCCGATGGGGACTGCTGTGTCTCATTCAGCGAGTAGAGGACCACATTCGTGACGAATTTCGAGTCAATCGGTCAAAAGACGACCGTAACCCTAACCCTAGCTCCATAACCCTAACCCTAACCCTAACTCCAGCCTTAAGCCAGTCTCATGAAACATTGTCCCTTTTCACTAAAATATTCACCAAAAATACAAATTCCACCGGAATCCGATGGGGACTGCTGTGTCTCATTCAGCCAGTATAGGAGCACATTTGGGAGCGATTTCGAGTCAATCGGTCCAAAGACCTGGAAGCTATTGAAAAAATGGGCCACTTTTTTCTTTAAAATATTCACCAAAAATACAAATTTCACCGGAATCTGATGGGGACTGCTGTGTCTCATTCAGCGAGTAGAGGACCACATTCGTGACGAATTTCGAGTCAATCGGTCAAAAGACGACCGTAACCCTAACCCTAGCTCCATAACCCTAACCCTAACCCTAACCCTAACTCCAGCCTTAAGCCAGTCTCATGAAACATTGTCCCTTTTCACTAAAATATTCACCAAAAATACAAATTCAACCGGAATCCGATGGGGACTGCTGTGTCTCGTTCAGCCAGTATAGGAGCACATTTGGGAGCGATTTCGAGTCAATCGGTCCAAAGACCTGGAAGCTATTGAAAAAATGGGCCACTTTTTTCTTTAAAATATTCACCAAAAATACAAATTTCACCGGAATCCGATGGGGACTGCTGTGTCTCGTTCAGCCAGTATAGGAGCACATTTGGGAGCGATTTCGAGTCAATCGGTCCAAAGACCTGGAAGCTATTGAAAAAATGGGCCACTTTTTTCTTTAAAATATTCACCAAAAATACAAATTTCACCGGAATCCGATGGGGACTGCTGTGTCTCATTCAGCGCGTAGAGGACCACATTCGTGACGAATTTCGAGTCAATCGGTCAAAAGACGACCGTAACCCTAACCCTAGCTCCATAACCCTAACCCTAACCCTAACCCTAACCCTAACTCCAGCCTTAAGCCAGTCTCATGAAACATTGTCCCTTTTCACTAAAATATTCACCAAAAATACAAATTCCACCGGAATCCGATGGGGACTGCTGTGTCTCGTTCGGCCAGTATAGGAGCACATTTGGGAGCGATTTCGAGTCAATCGGTCCAAAGACCTGGAAGCTATTGAAAAAATGGGCCGAGGTTTTCATGAAAAATGGCCACTTTTTTCTTTAAAATATTCACCAAAAATACAAATTCCACCGGAATCCAATAAAAACTGCTGTTTCTTC
This sequence comes from Pagrus major, assembly GCF_040436345.1. NCBI lineage: Eukaryota > Metazoa > Chordata > Actinopteri > Spariformes > Sparidae > Pagrus > Pagrus major. The sequence continues at coordinate 37,546,223 of NC_133219.1, read as the reverse complement.
TTTCCGCCAGTACCGGCGACATTTGTGGTCAATTTCGAGTCAATCGGTCAAGCGGAACCCTAACCCTAACCCTAACCCTAACCCTAGCCCCATAACCCTAACCCTAACCCTAACCCTAACCCTAACTCCAGCCTTAAGCCAGTCTCATGAAACCTTGTCCCTTTTCACTAAAATATTCACCAAAAATACAAATTCCACCGGAATCCGATGGGGACTGCTGTGTCTCGTTCAGCCAGTATAGGAGCACATTTGGGAGCGATTTCGAGTCAATCGGTCCAAAGACCTGGAAGCTATTGAAAAAATGGGCCACTTTTTTCTTTAAAATATTCACCAAAAATACAAATTTCACCGGAATCCGATGGGGACTGCTGTGTCTCATTCAGCGAGTAGAGGACCACATTCGTGACGAATTTCGAGTCAATCGGTCAAAAGACGACCGTAACCCTAACCCTAGCTCCATAACCCTAACCCTAACCCTAACCCTAACCCTAACTCCAGCCTTAAGCCAGTCTCATGAAACATTGTCCCTTTTCACTAAAATATTCACCAAAAATACAAATTCCACCGGAATCCGATGGGGACTGCTGTGTCTCGTTCAGCCAGTATAGGAGCACATTTGGGAGCGATTTCGAGTCAATCGGTCCAAAGACCTGGAAGCTATTGAAAAAATGGGCCGAGGTTTTCATGAAAAATGGCCACTTTTTTCTTTAAAATATTCACCAAAAATACAAATTCCACCGGAATCCAATAAAAACTGCTGTTTCTTCTTTCCGCCAGTACCGGCGACATTTGTGGTCAATTTCGAGTCAATCGGTCAAGCGGAACCCTAACCCTAACCCTAACCCTAGCCCCATAACCCTAACCCTAACCCTAACCCTAACCCTAACCCTAACCCTAGCCCCATAACCCTAACCCTAACCCTAACCCTAACCCTAGCTCCATAACCCTAACCCTAACCCTAACCCTAACTCCAGCCTTAAGCCAGTCTCATGAAACATTGTCCCTTTTCACTAAAATATTCACCAAAAATACAAATTCCACCGGAATCCGATGGGGACTGCTGTGTCTCGTTCAGCCAGTATAGGAGCACATTTGGGAGCGATTTCGAGTCAATCGGTCCAAAGACCTGGAAGCTATTGAAAAAATGGGCCACTTTTTTCTTTAAAATATTCACCAAAAATACAAATTTCACCGGAATCCGATGGGGACTGCTGTGTCTCGTTCAGCCAGTATAGGAGCACATTTGGGAGCGATTTCGAGTCAATCGGTCCAAAGACCTGGAAGCTATTGAAAAAATGGGCCACTTTTTTCTTTAAAATATTCACCAAAAATACAAATTTCACCGGAATCCGATGGGGACTGCTGTGTCTCATTCAGCGAGTAGAGGACCACATTCGTGACGAATTTCGAGTCAATCGGTCAAAAGACGACCGTAACCCTAACCCTAGCTCCATAACCCTAACCCTAACCCTAACCCTAACCCTAACTCCAGCCTTAAGCCAGTCTCATGAAACATTGTCCCTTTTCACTAAAATATTCACCAAAAATACAAATTCCACCGGAATCCGATGGGGACTGCTGTGTCTCGTTCAGCCAGTATAGGAGCACATTTGGGAGCGATTTCGAGTCAATCGGTCCAAAGACCTGGAAGCTATTGAAAAAATGGGCCACTTTTTTCTTTAAAATATTCACCAAAAATACAAATTTCACCGGAATCCGATGGGGACTGCTGTGTCTCATTCAGCGCGTAGAGGACCACATTCGTGACGAATTTCGAGTCAATCGGTCCAAAGACCTGGAAGCTATTGAAAAAATGGGCCACTTTTTTCTTTAAAATATTCACCAAAAATACAAATTTCACCGGAATCCGATGGGGACTGCTGTGTCTCATTCAGCGAGTAGAGGACCACATTCGTGACGAATTTCGAGTCAATCGGTCAAAAGACGACCGTAACCCTAACCCTAGCTCCATAACCCTAACCCTAACCCTAACCCTAACCCTAACTCCAGCCTTAAGCCAGTCTCATGAAACATTGTCCCTTTTCACTAAAATATTCACCAAAAATACAAATTCCACCGGAATCCGATGGGGACTGCTGTGTCTCGTTCAGCCAGTATAGGAGCACATTTGGGAGCGATTTCGAGTCAATCGGTCCAAAGACCTGGAAGCTATTGAAAAAATGGGCCACTTTTTTCTTTAAAATATTCACCAAAAATACAAATTTCACCGGAATCCAATGGGGACTGCTGTGTCTCGTTCAGCCAGTATAGGAGCACATTTGGGAGCGATTTCGAGTCAATCGGTCCAAAGACCTGGAAGCTATTGAAAAAATGGGCCACTTTTTTCTTTAAAATATTCACCAAAAATACAAATTTCACCGGAATCCGATGGGGACTGCTGTGTCTCATTCAGCGAGTAGAGGACCACATTCGTGACGAATTTCGAGTCAATCGGTCAAAAGACGACCGTAACCCTAACCCTAGCTCCATAACCCTAACCCTAACCCTAACTCCAGCCTTAAGCCAGTCTCATGAAACATTGTCCCTTTTCACTAAAATATTCACCAAAAATACAAATTCCACCGGAATCCGATGGGGACTGCTGTGTCTCATTCAGCCAGTATAGGAGCACATTTGGGAGCGATTTCGAGTCAATCGGTCCAAAGACCTGGAAGCTATTGAAAAAATGGGCCACTTTTTTCTTTAAAATATTCACCAAAAATACAAATTTCACCGGAATCTGATGGGGACTGCTGTGTCTCATTCAGCGAGTAGAGGACCACATTCGTGACGAATTTCGAGTCAATCGGTCAAAAGACGACCGTAACCCTAACCCTAGCTCCATAACCCTAACCCTAACCCTAACCCTAACTCCAGCCTTAAGCCAGTCTCATGAAACATTGTCCCTTTTCACTAAAATATTCACCAAAAATACAAATTCAACCGGAATCCGATGGGGACTGCTGTGTCTCGTTCAGCCAGTATAGGAGCACATTTGGGAGCGATTTCGAGTCAATCGGTCCAAAGACCTGGAAGCTATTGAAAAAATGGGCCACTTTTTTCTTTAAAATATTCACCAAAAATACAAATTTCACCGGAATCCGATGGGGACTGCTGTGTCTCGTTCAGCCAGTATAGGAGCACATTTGGGAGCGATTTCGAGTCAATCGGTCCAAAGACCTGGAAGCTATTGAAAAAATGGGCCACTTTTTTCTTTAAAATATTCACCAAAAATACAAATTTCACCGGAATCCGATGGGGACTGCTGTGTCTCATTCAGCGCGTAGAGGACCACATTCGTGACGAATTTCGAGTCAATCGGTCAAAAGACGACCGTAACCCTAACCCTAGCTCCATAACCCTAACCCTAACCCTAACCCTAACCCTAACTCCAGCCTTAAGCCAGTCTCATGAAACATTGTCCCTTTTCACTAAAATATTCACCAAAAATACAAATTCCACCGGAATCCGATGGGGACTGCTGTGTCTCATTCAGCCAGTATAGGAGCACATTTGGGAGCGATTTCGAGTCAATCGGTCCAAAGACCTGGAAGCTATTGAAAAAATGGGCCACTTTTTTCTTTAAAATATTCACCAAAAATACAAATTTCACCGGAATCCGATGGGGACTGCTGTGTCTCATTCAGCGAGTAGAGGACCACATTCGTGACGAATTTCGAGTCAATCGGTCAAAAGACGACCGTAACCCTAACCCTAGCTCCATAACCCTAACCCTAACCCTAACCCTAACCCTAACTCCAGCCTTAAGCCAGTCTCATGAAACATTGTCCCTTTTCACTAAAATATTCACCAAAAATACAAATTCCACCGGAATCCGATGGGGACTGCTGTGTCTCGTTCGGCCAGTATAGGAGCACATTTGGGAGCGATTTCGAGTCAATCGGTCCAAAGACCTGGAAGCTATTGAAAAAATGGGCCGAGGTTTTCATGAAAAATGGCCACTTTTTTCTTTAAAATATTCACCAAAAATACAAATTCCACCGGAATCCAATAAAAACTGCTGTTTCTTCTTTCCGCCAGTACCGGCGACATTTGTGGTCAATTTCGAGTCAATCGGTCAAGCGGAACCCTAACCCTAACCCTAACCCTAACCCTAGCCCCATAACCCTAACCCTAACCCTAACCCTAACCCTAACTCCAGCCTTAAGCCAGTCTCATGAAACATTGTCCCTTTTCACTAAAATATTCACCAAAAATACAAATTCCACCGGAATCCGATGGGGACTGCTGTGTCTCGTTCAGCCAGTATAGGAGCACATTTGGGAGCGATTTCGAGTCAATCGGTCCAAAGACCTGGAAGCTATTGAAAAAATGGGCCACTTTTTTCTTTAAAATATTCACCAAAAATACAAATTTCACCGGAATCCGATGGGGACTGCTGTGTCTCGTTCAGCCAGTATAGGAGCACATTTGGGAGCGATTTCGAGTCAATCGGTCCAAAGACCTGGAAGCTATTGAAAAAATGGGCCACTTTTTTCTTTAAAATATTCACCAAAAATACAAATTTCACCGGAATCCGATGGGGACTGCTGTGTCTCATTCAGCGAGTAGAGGACCACATTCGTGACGAATTTCGAGTCAATCGGTCAAAAGACGACCGTAACCCTAACCCTAGCTCCATAACCCTAACCCTAACCCTAACCCTAACCCTAACTCCAGCCTTAAGCCAGTCTCATGAAACATTGTCCCTTTTCACTAAAATATTCACCAAAAATACAAATTCCACCGGAATCCGATGGGGACTGCTGTGTCTCGTTCAGCCAGTATAGGAGCACATTTGGGAGCGATTTCGAGTCAATCGGTCCAAAGACCTGGAAGCTATTGAAAAAATGGGCCACTTTTTTCTTTAAAATATTCACCAAAAATACAAATTTCACCGGAATCCGATGGGGACTGCTGTGTCTCATTCAGCGAGTAGAGGACCACATTCGTGACGAATTTCGAGTCAATCGGTCAAAAGACGACCGTAACCCTAACCCTAGCTCCATAACCCTAACCCTAACCCTAACCCTAACCCTAACTCCAGCCTTAAGCCAGTCTCATGAAACATTGTCCCTTTTCACTAAAATATTCACCAAAAATACAAATTCCACCGGAATCCGATGGGGACTGCTGTGTCTCGTTCAGCCAGTATAGGAGCACATTTGGGAGCGATTTCGAGTCAATCGGTCCAAAGACCTGGAAGCTATTGAAAAAATGGGCCACTTTTTTCTTTAAAATATTCACCAAAAATACAAATTTCACCGGAATCCGATGGGGACTGCTGTGTCTCGTTCAGCCAGTATAGGAGCACATTTGGGAGCGATTTCGAGTCAATCGGTCCAAAGACCTGGAAGCTATTGAAAAAATGGGCCACTTTTTTCTTTAAAATATTCACCAAAAATACAAATTTCACCGGAATCCGATGGGGACTGCTGTGTCTCATTCAGCGAGTAGAGGACCACATTCGTGACGAATTTCGAGTCAATCGGTCAAAAGACGACCGTAACCCTAACCCTAGCTCCATAACCCTAACCCTAACCCTAACCCTAACTCCAGCCTTAAGCCAGTCTCATGAAACATTGTCCCTTTTCACTAAAATATTCACCAAAAATACAAATTCAACCGGAATCCGATGGGGACTGCTGTGTCTCGTTCAGCCAGTATAGGAGCACATTTGGGAGCGATTTCGAGTCAATCGGTCCAAAGACCTGGAAGCTATTGAAAAAATGGGCCACTTTTTTCTTTAAAATATTCACCAAAAATACAAATTTCACCGGAATCCGATGGGGACTGCTGTGTCTCGTTCAGCCAGTATAGGAGCACATTTGGGAGCGATTTCGAGTCAATCGGTCCAAAGACCTGGAAGCTATTGAAAAAATGGGCCACTTTTTTCTTTAAAATATTCACCAAAAATACAAATTTCACCGGAATCCGATGGGGACTGCTGTGTCTCATTCAGCGCGTAGAGGACCACATTCGTGACGAATTTCGAGTCAATCGGTCAAAAGACGACCGTAACCCTAACCCTAGCTCCATAACCCTAACCCTAACCCTAACCCTAACCCTAACTCCAGCCTTAAGCCAGTCTCATGAAACATTGTCCCTTTTCACTAAAATATTCACCAAAAATACAAATTCCACCGGAATCCGATGGGGACTGCTGTGTCTCATTCAGCCAGTATAGGAGCACATTTGGGAGCGATTTCGAGTCAATCGGTCCAAAGACCTGGAAGCTATTGAAAAAATGGGCCACTTTTTTCTTTAAAATATTCACCAAAAATACAAATTTCACCGGAATCCGATGGGGACTGCTGTGTCTCATTCAGCGAGTAGAGGACCACATTCGTGACGAATTTCGAGTCAATCGGTCAAAAGACGACCGTAACCCTAACCCTAGCTCCATAACCCTAACCCTAACCCTAACTCCAGCCTTAAGCCAGTCTCATGAAACATTGTCCCTTTTCACTAAAATATTCACCAAAAATACAAATTCCACCGGAATCCGATGGGGACTGCTGTGTCTCGTTCGGCCAGTATAGGAGCACATTTGGGAGCGATTTCGAGTCAATCGGTCCAAAGACCTGGAAGCTATTGAAAAAATGGGCCGAGGTTTTCATGAAAAATGGCCACTTTTTTCTTTAAAATATTCACCAAAAATACAAATTCCACCGGAATCCAATAAAAACTGCTGTTTCTTCTTTCCGCCAGTACCGGCGACATTTGTGGTCAATTTCGAGTCAATCGGTCAAGCGGAACCCTAACCCTAACCCTAACCCTAACCCTAGCCCCATAACCCTAACCCTAACCCTAACCCTAACCCTAACTCCAGCCTTAAGCCAGTCTCATGAAACCTTGTCCCTTTTCACTAAAATATTCACCAAAAATACAAATTCCACCGGAATCCGATGGGGACTGCTGTGTCTCGTTCAGCCAGTATAGGAGCACATTTGGGAGCGATTTCGAGTCAATCGGTCCAAAGACCTGGAAGCTATTGAAAAAATGGGCCACTTTTTTCTTTAAAATATTCACCAAAAATACAAATTTCACCGGAATCCGATGGGGACTGCTGTGTCTCATTCAGCGAGTAGAGGACCACATTCGTGACGAATTTCGAGTCAATCGGTCAAAAGACGACCGTAACCCTAACCCTAGCTCCATAACCCTAACCCTAACCCTAACCCTAACCCTAACTCCAGCCTTAAGCCAGTCTCATGAAACATTGTCCCTTTTCACTAAAATATTCACCAAAAATACAAATTCCACCGGAATCCGATGGGGACTGCTGTGTCTCGTTCAGCCAGTATAGGAGCACATTTGGGAGCGATTTCGAGTCAATCGGTCCAAAGACCTGGAAGCTATTGAAAAAATGGGCCGAGGTTTTCATGAAAAATGGCCACTTTTTTCTTTAAAATATTCACCAAAAATACAAATTCCACCGGAATCCAATAAAAACTGCTGTTTCTTCTTTCCGCCAGTACCGGCGACATTTGTGGTCAATTTCGAGTCAATCGGTCAAGCGGAACCCTAACCCTAACCCTAACCCTAGCCCCATAACCCTAACCCTAACCCTAACCCTAACCCTAACCCTAACCCTAGCCCCATAACCCTAACCCTAACCCTAACCCTAACCCTAGCTCCATAACCCTAACCCTAACCCTAACCCTAACTCCAGCCTTAAGCCAGTCTCATGAAACATTGTCCCTTTTCACTAAAATATTCACCAAAAATACAAATTCCACCGGAATCCGATGGGGACTGCTGTGTCTCGTTCAGCCAGTATAGGAGCACATTTGGGAGCGATTTCGAGTCAATCGGTCCAAAGACCTGGAAGCTATTGAAAAAATGGGCCACTTTTTTCTTTAAAATATTCACCAAAAATACAAATTTCACCGGAATCCGATGGGGACTGCTGTGTCTCGTTCAGCCAGTATAGGAGCACATTTGGGAGCGATTTCGAGTCAATCGGTCCAAAGACCTGGAAGCTATTGAAAAAATGGGCCACTTTTTTCTTTAAAATATTCACCAAAAATACAAATTTCACCGGAATCCGATGGGGACTGCTGTGTCTCATTCAGCGAGTAGAGGACCACATTCGTGACGAATTTCGAGTCAATCGGTCAAAAGACGACCGTAACCCTAACCCTAGCTCCATAACCCTAACCCTAACCCTAACCCTAACCCTAACTCCAGCCTTAAGCCAGTCTCATGAAACATTGTCCCTTTTCACTAAAATATTCACCAAAAATACAAATTCCACCGGAATCCGATGGGGACTGCTGTGTCTCGTTCAGCCAGTATAGGAGCACATTTGGGAGCGATTTCGAGTCAATCGGTCCAAAGACCTGGAAGCTATTGAAAAAATGGGCCACTTTTTTCTTTAAAATATTCACCAAAAATACAAATTTCACCGGAATCCGATGGGGACTGCTGTGTCTCATTCAGCGCGTAGAGGACCACATTCGTGACGAATTTCGAGTCAATCGGTCCAAAGACCTGGAAGCTATTGAAAAAATGGGCCACTTTTTTCTTTAAAATATTCACCAAAAATACAAATTTCACCGGAATCCGATGGGGACTGCTGTGTCTCATTCAGCGAGTAGAGGACCACATTCGTGACGAATTTCGAGTCAATCGGTCAAAAGACGACCGTAACCCTAACCCTAGCTCCATAACCCTAACCCTAACCCTAACCCTAACCCTAACTCCAGCCTTAAGCCAGTCTCATGAAACATTGTCCCTTTTCACTAAAATATTCACCAAAAATACAAATTCCACCGGAATCCGATGGGGACTGCTGTGTCTCGTTCAGCCAGTATAGGAGCACATTTGGGAGCGATTTCGAGTCAATCGGTCCAAAGACCTGGAAGCTATTGAAAAAATGGGCCACTTTTTTCTTTAAAATATTCACCAAAAATACAAATTTCACCGGAATCCAATGGGGACTGCTGTGTCTCGTTCAGCCAGTATAGGAGCACATTTGGGAGCGATTTCGAGTCAATCGGTCCAAAGACCTGGAAGCTATTGAAAAAATGGGCCACTTTTTTCTTTAAAATATTCACCAAAAATACAAATTTCACCGGAATCCGATGGGGACTGCTGTGTCTCATTCAGCGAGTAGAGGACCACATTCGTGACGAATTTCGAGTCAATCGGTCAAAAGACGACCGTAACCCTAACCCTAGCTCCATAACCCTAACCCTAACCCTAACTCCAGCCTTAAGCCAGTCTCATGAAACATTGTCCCTTTTCACTAAAATATTCACCAAAAATACAAATTCCACCGGAATCCGATGGGGACTGCTGTGTCTCATTCAGCCAGTATAGGAGCACATTTGGGAGCGATTTCGAGTCAATCGGTCCAAAGACCTGGAAGCTATTGAAAAAATGGGCCACTTTTTTCTTTAAAATATTCACCAAAAATACAAATTTCACCGGAATCTGATGGGGACTGCTGTGTCTCATTCAGCGAGTAGAGGACCACATTCGTGACGAATTTCGAGTCAATCGGTCAAAAGACGACCGTAACCCTAACCCTAGCTCCATAACCCTAACCCTAACCCTAACCCTAACTCCAGCCTTAAGCCAGTCTCATGAAACATTGTCCCTTTTCACTAAAATATTCACCAAAAATACAAATTCAACCGGAATCCGATGGGGACTGCTGTGTCTCGTTCAGCCAGTATAGGAGCACATTTGGGAGCGATTTCGAGTCAATCGGTCCAAAGACCTGGAAGCTATTGAAAAAATGGGCCACTTTTTTCTTTAAAATATTCACCAAAAATACAAATTTCACCGGAATCCGATGGGGACTGCTGTGTCTCGTTCAGCCAGTATAGGAGCACATTTGGGAGCGATTTCGAGTCAATCGGTCCAAAGACCTGGAAGCTATTGAAAAAATGGGCCACTTTTTTCTTTAAAATATTCACCAAAAATACAAATTTCACCGGAATCCGATGGGGACTGCTGTGTCTCATTCAGCGCGTAGAGGACCACATTCGTGACGAATTTCGAGTCAATCGGTCAAAAGACGACCGTAACCCTAACCCTAGCTCCATAACCCTAACCCTAACCCTAACCCTAACCCTAACTCCAGCCTTAAGCCAGTCTCATGAAACATTGTCCCTTTTCACTAAAATATTCACCAAAAATACAAATTCCACCGGAATCCGATGGGGACTGCTGTGTCTCATTCAGCCAGTATAGGAGCACATTTGGGAGCGATTTCGAGTCAATCGGTCCAAAGACCTGGAAGCTATTGAAAAAATGGGCCACTTTTTTCTTTAAAATATTCACCAAAAATACAAATTTCACCGGAATCCGATGGGGACTGCTGTGTCTCATTCAGCGAGTAGAGGACCACATTCGTGACGAATTTCGAGTCAATCGGTCAAAAGACGACCGTAACCCTAACCCTAGCTCCATAACCCTAACCCTAACCCTAACCCTAACCCTAACTCCAGCCTTAAGCCAGTCTCATGAAACATTGTCCCTTTTCACTAAAATATTCACCAAAAATACAAATTCCACCGGAATCCGATGGGGACTGCTGTGTCTCGTTCGGCCAGTATAGGAGCACATTTGGGAGCGATTTCGAGTCAATCGGTCCAAAGACCTGGAAGCTATTGAAAAAATGGGCCGAGGTTTTCATGAAAAATGGCCACTTTTTTCTTTAAAATATTCACCAAAAATACAAATTCCACCGGAATCCAATAAAAACTGCTGTTTCTTCTTTCCGCCAGTACCGGCGACATTTGTGGTCAATTTCGAGTCAATCGGTCAAGCGGAACCCTAACCCTAACCCTAACCCTAACCCTAGCCCCATAACCCTAACCCTAACCCTAACCCTAACCCTAACTCCAGCCTTAAGCCAGTCTCATGAAACATTGTCCCTTTTCACTAAAATATTCACCAAAAATACAAATTCCACCGGAATCCGATGGGGACTGCTGTGTCTCGTTCAGCCAGTATAGGAGCACATTTGGGAGCGATTTCGAGTCAATCGGTCCAAAGACCTGGAAGCTATTGAAAAAATGGGCCACTTTTTTCTTTAAAATATTCACCAAAAATACAAATTTCACCGGAATCCGATGGGGACTGCTGTGTCTCGTTCAGCCAGTATAGGAGCACATTTGGGAGCGATTTCGAGTCAATCGGTCCAAAGACCTGGAAGCTATTGAAAAAATGGGCCACTTTTTTCTTTAAAATATTCACCAAAAATACAAATTTCACCGGAATCCGATGGGGACTGCTGTGTCTCATTCAGCGAGTAGAGGACCACATTCGTGACGAATTTCGAGTCAATCGGTCAAAAGACGACCGTAACCCTAACCCTAGCTCCATAACCCTAACCCTAACCCTAACCCTAACCCTAACTCCAGCCTTAAGCCAGTCTCATGAAACATTGTCCCTTTTCACTAAAATATTCACCAAAAATACAAATTCCACCGGAATCCGATGGGGACTGCTGTGTCTCGTTCAGCCAGTATAGGAGCACATTTGGGAGCGATTTCGAGTCAATCGGTCCAAAGACCTGGAAGCTATTGAAAAAATGGGCCACTTTTTTCTTTAAAATATTCACCAAAAATACAAATTTCACCGGAATCCGATGGGGACTGCTGTGTCTCATTCAGCGAGTAGAGGACCACATTCGTGACGAATTTCGAGTCAATCGGTCAAAAGACGACCGTAACCCTAACCCTAGCTCCATAACCCTAACCCTAACCCTAACCCTAACCCTAACTCCAGCCTTAAGCCAGTCTCATGAAACATTGTCCCTTTTCACTAAAATATTCACCAAAAATACAAATTCCACCGGAATCCGATGGGGACTGCTGTGTCTCGTTCAGCCAGTATAGGAGCACATTTGGGAGCGATTTCGAGTCAATCGGTCCAAAGACCTGGAAGCTATTGAAAAAATGGGCCACTTTTTTCTTTAAAATATTCACCAAAAATACAAATTTCACCGGAATCCGATGGGGACTGCTGTGTCTCGTTCAGCCAGTATAGGAGCACATTTGGGAGCGATTTCGAGTCAATCGGTCCAAAGACCTGGAAGCTATTGAAAAAATGGGCCACTTTTTTCTTTAAAATATTCACCAAAAATACAAATTTCACCGGAATCCGATGGGGACTGCTGTGTCTCATTCAGCGAGTAGAGGACCACATTCGTGACGAATTTCGAGTCAATCGGTCAAAAGACGACCGTAACCCTAACCCTAGCTCCATAACCCTAACCCTAACCCTAACCCTAACTCCAGCCTTAAGCCAGTCTCATGAAACATTGTCCCTTTTCACTAAAATATTCACCAAAAATACAAATTCAACCGGAATCCGATGGGGACTGCTGTGTCTCGTTCAGCCAGTATAGGAGCACATTTGGGAGCGATTTCGAGTCAATCGGTCCAAAGACCTGGAAGCTATTGAAAAAATGGGCCACTTTTTTCTTTAAAATATTCACCAAAAATACAAATTTCACCGGAATCCGATGGGGACTGCTGTGTCTCGTTCAGCCAGTATAGGAGCACATTTGGGAGCGATTTCGAGTCAATCGGTCCAAAGACCTGGAAGCTATTGAAAAAATGGGCCACTTTTTTCTTTAAAATATTCACCAAAAATACAAATTTCACCGGAATCCGATGGGGACTGCTGTGTCTCATTCAGCGCGTAGAGGACCACATTCGTGACGAATTTCGAGTCAATCGGTCAAAAGACGACCGTAACCCTAACCCTAGCTCCATAACCCTAACCCTAACCCTAACCCTAACCCTAACTCCAGCCTTAAGCCAGTCTCATGAAACATTGTCCCTTTTCACTAAAATATTCACCAAAAATACAAATTCCACCGGAATCCGATGGGGACTGCTGTGTCTCATTCAGCCAGTATAGGAGCACATTTGGGAGCGATTTCGAGTCAATCGGTCCAAAGACCTGGAAGCTATTGAAAAAATGGGCCACTTTTTTCTTTAAAATATTCACCAAAAATACAAATTTCACCGGAATCCGATGGGGACTGCTGTGTCTCATTCAGCGAGTAGAGGACCACATTCGTGACGAATTTCGAGTCAATCGGTCAAAAGACGACCGTAACCCTAACCCTAGCTCCATAACCCTAACCCTAACCCTAACTCCAGCCTTAAGCCAGTCTCATGAAACATTGTCCCTTTTCACTAAAATATTCACCAAAAATACAAATTCCACCGGAATCCGATGGGGACTGCTGTGTCTCGTTCGGCCAGTATAGGAGCACATTTGGGAGCGATTTCGAGTCAATCGGTCCAAAGACCTGGAAGCTATTGAAAAAATGGGCCGAGGTTTTCATGAAAAATGGCCACTTTTTTCTTTAAAATATTCACCAAAAATACAAATTCCACCGGAATCCAATAAAAACTGCTGTTTCTTCTTTCCGCCAGTACCGGCGACATTTGTGGTCAATTTCGAGTCAATCGGTCAAGCGGAACCCTAACCCTAACCCTAACCCTAACCCTAGCTCCATAACCCTAACCCTAACCCTAACCCTAACCCTAACTCCAGCCTTAAGCCAGTCTCATGAAACATTGTCCCTTTTCACTAAAATATTCACCAAAAATACAAATTCCACCGGAATCCGATGGGGACTGCTGTGTCTCGTTCGGCCAGTATAGGAGCACATTTGGGAGCGATTTCGAGTCAATCGGTCCAAAGACCTGGAAGCTATTGAAAAAATGGGCCGAGGTTTTCATGAAAAATGGCCACTTTTTTCTTTAAAATATTCACCAAAAATACAAATTCCACCGGAATCCAATAAAAACTGCTGTTTCTTCTTTCCGCCAGTACCGGCGACATTTGTGGTCAATTTCGAGTCAATCGGTCAAGCGGAACCCTAACCCTAACCCTAACCCTAACCCTAGCCCCATAACCCTAACCCTAACCCTAACCCTAACTCCAGCCTTAAGCCAGTCTCATGAAACCTTGTCCCTTTTCACTAAAATATTCACCAAAAATACAAATTCCACCGGAATCCGATGGGGACTGCTGTGTCTCGTTCAGCCAGTATAGGAGCACATTTGGGAACGATTTCGAGTCAATGGGTCCAAAGACCTGGAAGCTATTGAAAAAATGGGCCACTTTTTTCTTTAAAATATTCACCAAAAATACAAATTTCACCGGAATCCGATGGGGACTGCTGTGTCTCATTCAGCGAGTAGAGGACCACATTCGTGACGAATTTCGAGTCAATCGGTCAAAAGACGACCGTAACCCTAACCCTAGCTCCATAACCCTAACCCTAACCCTAACCCTAACCCTAACTCCAGCCTTAAGCCAGTCTCATGAAACATTGTCCCTTTTCACTAAAATATTCACCAAAAATACAAATTCCACCGGAATCCGATGGGGACTGCTGTGTCTCGTTCAGCCAGTATAGGAGCACATTTGGGAGCGATTTCGAGTCAATCGGTCCAAAGACCTGGAAGCTATTGAAAAAATGGGCCACTTTTTTCTTTAAAATATTCACCAAAAATACAAATTTCACCGGAATCCGATGGGGACTGCTGTGTCTCGTTCAGCCAGTATAGGAGCACATTTGGGAGCGATTTCGAGTCAATCGGTCCAAAGACCTGGAAGCTATTGAAAAAATGGGCCACTTTTTTCTTTAAAATATTCACCAAAAATACAAATTTCACCGGAATCCGATGGGGACTGCGGTGTCTCATTCAGCGCGTAGAGGACCACATTCGTGACGAATTTCGAGTCAATCGGTCAAAAGACGACCGTAACCCTAACCCTAGCTCCATAACCCTAACCCTAACCCTAACCCTAACCCTAACTCCAGCCTTAAGCCAGTCTCATGAAACATTGTCCCTTTTCACTAAAATATTCACCAAAAATACAAATTCCACCGGAATCCGATGGGGACTGCTGTGTCTCGTTCGGCCAGTATAGGAGCACATTTGGGAGCGATTTCGAGTCAATCGGTCCAAAGACCTGGAAGCTATTGAAAAAATGGGCCGAGGTTTTCATGAAAAATGGCCACTTTTTTCTTTAAAATATTCACCAAAAATACAAATTCCACCGGAATCCAATAAAAACTGCTGTTTCTTCTTTCCGCCAGTACCGGCGACATTTGTGGTCAATTTCGAGTCAATCGGTCAAGCGGAACCCTAACCCTAACCCTAACCCTAACCCTAGCCCCATAACCCTAACCCTAACCCTAACCCTAACCCTAACCCTAACTCCAGCCTTAAGCCAGTCTCATGAAACCTTGTCCCTTTTCACTAAAATATTCACCAAAAATACAAATTCCACCGGAATCCGATGGGGACTGCTGTGTCTCGTTCAGCCAGTATAGGAGCACATTTGGGAGCGATTTCGAGTCAATCGGTCCAAAGACCTGGAAGCTATTGAAAAAATGGGCCACTTTTTTCTTTAAAATATTCACCAAAAATACAAATTTCACCGGAATCCGATGGGGACTGCTGTGTCTCATTCAGCGAGTAGAGGACCACATTCGTGACGAATTTCGAGTCAATCGGTCAAAAGACGACCGTAACCCTAACCCTAGCTCCATAACCCTAACCCTAACCCTAACCCTAACCCTAACTCCAGCCTTAAGCCAGTCTCATGAAACATTGTCCCTTTTCACTAAAATATTCACCAAAAATACAAATTCCACCGGAATCCGATGGGGACTGCTGTGTCTCGTTCAGCCAGTATAGGAGCACATTTGGGAGCGATTTCGAGTCAATCGGTCCAAAGACCTGGAAGCTATTGAAAAAAAGGGCCGAGGTTTTCATGAAAAATGGCCACTTTTTTCTTTAAAATATTCACCAAAAATACAAATTCCACCGGAATCCAATAAAAACTGCTGTTTCTTCTTTCCGCCAGTACCGGCGACATTTGTGGTCAATTTCGAGTCAATCGGTCAAGCGGAACCCTAACCCTAACCCTAACCCTAGCCCCATAACCCTAACCCTAACCCTAACCCTAACCCTAACTCCAGCCTTAAGCCAGTCTCATGAAACATTGTCCCTTTTCACTAAAATATTCACCAAAAATACAAATTCCACCGGAATCCGATGGGAACTGCTGTGTCTCGTTCAGCCAGTATAGGAGCACATTTGGGAGCGATTTCGAGTCAATCGGTCCAAAGACCTGGAAGCTATTGAAAAAATGGGCCACTTTTTTCTTTAAAATATTCACCAAAAATACAAATTTCACCGGAATCCGATGGGGACTGCTGTGTCTCATTCAGCGAGTAGAGGACCACATTCGTGACGAATTTCGAGTCAATCGGTCAAAAGACGACCGTAACCCTAACCCTAGCTCCATAACCCTAACCCTAACCCTAACCCTAACCCTAACCCTAACTCCAGCCTTAAGCCAGTCTCATGAAACATTGTCCCTTTTCACTAAAATATTCACCAAAAATACAAATTCCACCGGAATCCGATGGGGACTGCTGTGTCTCGTTCGGCCAGTATAGGAGCACATTTGGGAGCGATTTCGAGTCAATCGGTCCAAAGACCTGGAAGCTATTGAAAAAATGGGCCGAGGTTTTCATGAAAAATGGCCACTTTTTTCTTTAAAATATTCACCAAAAATACAAATTCCACCGGAATCCAATAAAAACTGCTGTTTCTTCTTTCCGCCAGTACCGGCGACATTTGTGGTCAATTTCGAGTCAATCGGTCAAGCGGAACCCTAACCCTAACCCTAACCCTAACCCTAGCCCCATAACCCTAACCCTAACCCTAACCCTAACCCTAACTCCAGCCTTAAGCCAGTCTCATGAAACCTTGTCCCTTTTCACTAAAATATTCACCAAAAATACAAATTCCACCGGAATCCGATGGGGACTGCTGTGTCTCGTTCAGCCAGTATAGGAGCACATTTGGGAGCGATTTCGAGTCAATGGGTCCAAAGACCTGGAAGCTATTGAAAAAATGGGCCACTTTTTTCTTTAAAATATTCACCAAAAATACAAATTTCACCGGAATCCGATGGGGACTGCTGTGTCTCATTCAGCGAGTAGAGGACCACATTCGTGACGAATTTCGAGTCAATCGGTCAAAAGACGACCGTAACCCTAACCCTAGCTCCATAACCCTAACCCTAACCCTAACCCTAACCCTAACTCCAGCCTTAAGCCAGTCTCATGAAACATTGTCCCTTTTCACTAAAATATTCACCAAAAATACAAATTCCACCGGAATCCGATGGGGACTGCTGTGTCTCGTTCAGCCAGTATAGGAGCACATTTGGGAGCGATTTCGAGTCAATCGGTCCAAAGACCTGGAAGCTATTGAAAAAATGGGCCGAGGTTTTCATGAAAAATGGCCACTTTTTTCTTTAAAATATTCACCAAAAATACAAATTCCACCGGAATCCAATAAAAACTGCTGTTTCTTCTTTCCGCCAGTACCGGCGACATTTGTGGTCAATTTCGAGTCAATCGGTCAAGCGGAACCCTAACCCTAACCCTAACCCTAGCCCCATAACCCTAACCCTAACCCTAACCCTAACCCTAACCCTAACCCTAACTCCAGCCTTAAGCCAGTCTCATGAAACATTGTCCCTTTTCACTAAAATATTCACCAAAAATACAAATTCCACCGGAATCCGATGGGGACTGCTGTGTCTCGTTCAGCCAGTATAGGAGCACATTTGGGAGCGATTTCGAGTCAATCGGTCCAAAGACCTGGAAGCTATTGAAAAAATGGGCCACTTTTTTCTTTAAAATATTCACCAAAAATACAAATTTCACCGGAATCCGATGGGGACTGCTGTGTCTCATTCAGCGAGTAGAGGACCACATTCGTGACGAATTTCGAGTCAATCGGTCAAAAGACGACCGTAACCCTAACCCTAGCTCCATAACCCTAACCCTAACCCTAACCCTAACTCCAGCCTTAAGCCAGTCTCATGAAACATTGTCCCTTTTCACTAAAATATTCACCAAAAATACAAATTCCACCGGAATCCGATGGGGACTGCTGTGTCTCGTTCAGCCAGTATAGGAGCACATTTGGGAGCGATTTCGAGTCAATCGGTCCAAAGACCTGGAAGCTATTGAAAAAATGGGCCACTTTTTTCTTTAAAATATTCACCAAAAATACAAATTTCACCGGAATCCGATGGGGACTGCTGTGTCTCGTTCAGCCAGTATAGGAGCACATTTGGGAGCGATTTCGAGTCAATCGGTCCAAAGACCTGGAAGCTATTGAAAAAATGGGCCACTTTTTTCTTTAAAATATTCACCAAAAATACAAATTTCACCGGAATCCGATGGGGACTGCTGTGTCTCATTCAGCGAGTAGAGGACCACATTCGTGACGAATTTCGAGTCAATCGGTCAAAAGACGACCGTAACCCTAACCCTAGCTCCATAACCCTAACCCTAACCCTAACCCTAACCCTAACTCCAGCCTTAAGCCAGTCTCATGAAACATTGTCCCTTTTCACTAAAATATTCACCAAAAATACAAATTCCACCGGAATCCGATGGGGACTGCTGTGTCTCGTTCAGCCAGTATAGGAGCACATTTGGGAGCGATTTCGAGTCAATCGGTCCAAAGACCTGGAAGCTATTGAAAAAATGGGCCACTTTTTTCTTTAAAATATTCACCAAAAATACAAATTTCACCGGAATCCGATGGGGACTGCTGTGTCTCGTTCAGCCAGTATAGGAGCACATTTGGGAGCGATTTCGAGTCAATCGGTCCAAAGACCTGGAAGCTATTGAAAAAATGGGCCACTTTTTTCTTTAAAATATTCACCAAAAATACAAATTTCACCGGAATCCGATGGGGACTGCTGTGTCTCATTCAGCGCGTAGAGGACCACATTCGTGACGAATTTCGAGTCAATCGGTCAAAAGACGACCGTAACCCTAACCCTAGCTCCATAACCCTAACCCTAACCCTAACCCTAACTCCAGCCTTAAGCCAGTCTCATGAAACATTGTCCCTTTTCACTAAAATATTCACCAAAAATACAAATTCCACCGGAATCCGATGGGGACTGCTGTGTCTCGTTCAGCCAGTATAGGAGCACATTTGGGAGCGATTTCGAGTCAATCGGTCCAAAGACCTGGAAGCTATTGAAAAAATGGGCCACTTTTTTCTTTAAAATATTCACCAAAAATACAAATTTCACCGGAATCCGATGGGGACTGCTGTGTCTCATTCAGCGAGTAGAGGACCACATTCGTGACGAATTTCGAGTCAATCGGTCAAAAGACGACCGTAACCCTAACCCTAGCTCCATAACCCTAACCCTAACCCTAACCCTAACTCCAGCCTTAAGCCAGTCTCATGAAACATTGTCCCTTTTCACTAAAATATTCACCAAAAATACAAATTCCACCGGAATCCGATGGGGACTGCTGTGTCTCGTTCGGCCAGTATAGGAGCACATTTGGGAGCGATTTCGAGTCAATCGGTCCAAAGACCTGGAAGCTATTGAAAAAATGGGCCGAGGTTTTCATGAAAAATGGCCACTTTTTTCTTTAAAATATTCACCAAAAATACAAATTCCACCGGAATCCAATAAAAACTGCTGTTTCTTCTTTCCGCCAGTACCGGCGACATTTGTGGTCAATTTCGAGTCAATCGGTCAAGCGGAACCCTAACCCTAACCCTAACCCTAACCCTAGCCCCATAACCCTAACCCTAACCCTAACCCTAACCCTAACTCCAGCCTTAAGCCAGTCTCATGAAACCTTGTCCCTTTTCACTAAAATATTCACCAAAAATACAAATTCCACCGGAATCCGATGGGGACTGCTGTGTCTCGTTCAGCCAGTATAGGAGCACATTTGGGAGCGATTTCGAGTCAATGGGTCCAAAGACCTGGAAGCTATTGAAAAAATGGGCCACTTTTTTCTTTAAAATATTCACCAAAAATACAAATTTCACCGGAATCCGATGGGGACTGCTGTGTCTCATTCAGCGAGTAGAGGACCACATTCGTGACGAATTTCGAGTCAATCGGTCAAAAGACGACCGTAACCCTAACCCTAGCTCCATAACCCTAACCCTAACCCTAACCCTAACCCTAACTCCAGCCTTAAGCCAGTCTCATGAAACATTGTCCCTTTTCACTAAAATATTCACCAAAAATACAAATTCCACCGGAATCCGATGGGGACTGCTGTGTCTCGTTCAGCCAGTATAGGAGCACATTTGGGAGCGATTTCGAGTCAATCGGTCCAAAGACCTGGAAGCTATTGAAAAAATGGGCCGAGGTTTTCATGAAAAATGGCCACTTTTTTCTTTAAAATATTCACCAAAAATACAAATTCCACCGGAATCCAATAAAAACTGCTGTTTCTTCTTTCCGCCAGTACCGGCGACATTTGTGGTCAATTTCGAGTCAATCGGTCAAGCGGAACCCTAACCCTAACCCTAACCCTAGCCCCATAACCCTAACCCTAACCCTAACCCTAACCCTAACCCTAACCCTAACTCCAGCCTTAAGCCAGTCTCATGAAACATTGTCCCTTTTCACTAAAATATTCACCAAAAATACAAATTCCACCGGAATCCGATGGGGACTGCTGTGTCTCGTTCAGCCAGTATAGGAGCACATTTGGGAGCGATTTCGAGTCAATCGGTCCAAAGACCTGGAAGCTATTGAAAAAATGGGCCACTTTTTTCTTTAAAATATTCACCAAAAATACAAATTTCACCGGAATCCGATGGGGACTGCTGTGTCTCATTCAGCGAGTAGAGGACCACATTCGTGACGAATTTCGAGTCAATCGGTCAAAAGACGACCGTAACCCTAACCCTAGCTCCATAACCCTAACCCTAACCCTAACCCTAACTCCAGCCTTAAGCCAGTCTCATGAAACATTGTCCCTTTTCACTAAAATATTCACCAAAAATACAAATTCCACCGGAATCCGATGGGGACTGCTGTGTCTCGTTCAGCCAGTATAGGAGCACATTTGGGAGCGATTTCGAGTCAATCGGTCCAAAGACCTGGAAGCTATTGAAAAAATGGGCCACTTTTTTCTTTAAAATATTCACCAAAAATACAAATTTCACCGGAATCCGATGGGGACTGCTGTGTCTCGTTCAGCCAGTATAGGAGCACATTTGGGAGCGATTTCGAGTCAATCGGTCCAAAGACCTGGAAGCTATTGAAAAAATGGGCCACTTTTTTCTTTAAAATATTCACCAAAAATACAAATTTCACCGGAATCCGATGGGGACTGCTGTGTCTCATTCAGCGAGTAGAGGACCACATTCGTGACGAATTTCGAGTCAATCGGTCAAAAGACGACCGTAACCCTAACCCTAGCTCCATAACCCTAACCCTAACCCTAACCCTAACCCTAACTCCAGCCTTAAGCCAGTCTCATGAAACATTGTCCCTTTTCACTAAAATATTCACCAAAAATACAAATTCCACCGGAATCCGATGGGGACTGCTGTGTCTCGTTCAGCCAGTATAGGAGCACATTTGGGAGCGATTTCGAGTCAATCGGTCCAAAGACCTGGAAGCTATTGAAAAAATGGGCCACTTTTTTCTTTAAAATATTCACCAAAAATACAAATTTCACCGGAATCCGATGGGGACTGCTGTGTCTCGTTCAGCCAGTATAGGAGCACATTTGGGAGCGATTTCGAGTCAATCGGTCCAAAGACCTGGAAGCTATTGAAAAAATGGGCCACTTTTTTCTTTAAAATATTCACCAAAAATACAAATTTCACCGGAATCCGATGGGGACTGCTGTGTCTCATTCAGCGCGTAGAGGACCACATTCGTGACGAATTTCGAGTCAATCGGTCAAAAGACGACCGTAACCCTAACCCTAGCTCCATAACCCTAACCCTAACCCTAACCCTAACTCCAGCCTTAAGCCAGTCTCATGAAACATTGTCCCTTTTCACTAAAATATTCACCAAAAATACAAATTCCACCGGAATCCGATGGGGACTGCTGTGTCTCGTTCAGCCAGTATAGGAGCACATTTGGGAGCGATTTCGAGTCAATCGGTCCAAAGACCTGGAAGCTATTGAAAAAATGGGCCACTTTTTTCTTTAAAATATTCACCAAAAATACAAATTTCACCGGAATCCGATGGGGACTGCTGTGTCTCATTCAGCGAGTAGAGGACCACATTCGTGACGAATTTCGAGTCAATCGGTCAAAAGACGACCGTAACCCTAACCCTAGCTCCATAACCCTAACCCTAACCCTAACCCTAACTCCAGCCTTAAGCCAGTCTCATGAAACATTGTCCCTTTTCACTAAAATATTCACCAAAAATACAAATTCCACCGGAATCCGATGGGGACTGCTGTGTCTCGTTCGGCCAGTATAGGAGCACATTTGGGAGCGATTTCGAGTCAATCGGTCCAAAGACCTGGAAGCTATTGAAAAAATGGGCCGAGGTTTTCATGAAAAATGGCCACTTTTTTCTTTAAAATATTCACCAAAAATACAAATTCCACCGGAATCCAATAAAAACTGCTGTTTCTTCTTTCCGCCAGTACCGGCGACATTTGTGGTCAATTTCGAGTCAATCGGTCAAGCGGAACCCTAACCCTAACCCTAACCCTAACCCTAGCCCCATAACCCTAACCCTAACCCTAACCCTAACCCTAACTCCAGCCTTAAGCCAGTCTCATGAAACCTTGTCCCTTTTCACTAAAATATTCACCAAAAATACAAATTCCACCGGAATCCGATGGGGACTGCTGTGTCTCGTTCAGCCAGTATAGGAGCACATTTGGGAGCGATTTCGAGTCAATGGGTCCAAAGACCTGGAAGCTATTGAAAAAATGGGCCACTTTTTTCTTTAAAATATTCACCAAAAATACAAATTTCACCGGAATCCGATGGGGACTGCTGTGTCTCATTCAGCGAGTAGAGGACCACATTCGTGACGAATTTCGAGTCAATCGGTCAAAAGACGACCGTAACCCTAACCCTAGCTCCATAACCCTAACCCTAACCCTAACCCTAACTCCAGCCTTAAGCCAGTCTCATGAAACATTGTCCCTTTTCACTAAAATATTCAGCAAAAATACAAATTCCACCGGAATCCGATGGGGACTGCTGTGTCTCGTTCAGCCAGTATAGGAGCACATTTGGGAGCGATTTCGAGTCAATCGGTCCAAAGACCTGGAAGCTATTGAAAAAATGGGCCACTTTTTTCTTTAAAATATTCACCAAAAATACAAATTTCACCGGAATCCGATGGGGACTGCTGTGTCTCGTTCAGCCAGTATAGGAGCACATTTGGGAGCGATTTCGAGTCAATCGGTCCAAAGACCTGGAAGCTATTGAAAAAATGGGCCACTTTTTTCTTTAAAATATTCACCAAAAATACAAATTTCACCGGAATCCGATGGGGACTGCTGTGTCTCATTCAGCGAGTAGAGGACCACATTCGTGACGAATTTCGAGTCAATCGGTCAAAAGACGACCGTAACCCTAACCCTAGCTCCATAACCCTAACCCTAACCCTAACCCTAACTCCAGCCTTAAGCCAGTCTCATGAAACATTGTCCCTTTTCACTAAAATATTCACCAAAAATACAAATTCCACCGGAATCCGATGGGGACTGCTGTGTCTCGTTCGGCCAGTATAGGAGCACATTTGGGAGCGATTTCGAGTCAATCGGTCCAAAGACCTGGAAGCTATTGAAAAAATGGGCCGAGGTTTTCATGAAAAATGGCCACTTTTTTCTTTAAAATATTCACCAAAAATACAAATTCCACCGGAATCCAATAAAAACTGCTGTTTCTTCTTTCCGCCAGTACCGGCGACATTTGTGGTCAATTTCGAGTCAATCGGTCAAGCGGAACCCTAACCCTAACCCTAACCCTAACCCTAGCCCCATAACCCTAACCCTAACCCTAACCCTAACCCTAACTCCAGCCTTAAGCCAGTCTCATGAAACCTTGTCCCTTTTCACTAAAATATTCACCAAAAATACAAATTCCACCGGAATCCGATGGGGACTGCTGTGTCTCGTTCAGCCAGTATAGGAGCACATTTGGGAGCGATTTCGAGTCAATGGGTCCAAAGACCTGGAAGCTATTGAAAAAATGGGCCACTTTTTTCTTTAAAATATTCACCAAAAATACAAATTTCACCGGAATCCGATGGGGACTGCTGTGTCTCATTCAGCGAGTAGAGGACCACATTCGTGACGAATTTCGAGTCAATCGGTCAAAAGACGACCGTAACCCTAACCCTAGCTCCATAACCCTAACCCTAACCCTAACCCTAACTCCAGCCTTAAGCCAGTCTCATGAAACATTGTCCCTTTTCACTAAAATATTCAGCAAAAATACAAATTCCACCGGAATCCGATGGGGACTGCTGTGTCTCGTTCAGCCAGTATAGGAGCACATTTGGGAGCGATTTCGAGTCAATCGGTCCAAAGACCTGGAAGCTATTGAAAAAATGGGCCACTTTTTTCTTTAAAATATTCACCAAAAATACAAATTTCACCGGAATCCGATGGGGACTGCTGTGTCTCGTTCAGCCAGTATAGGAGCACATTTGGGAGCGATTTCGAGTCAATCGGTCCAAAGACCTGGAAGCTATTGAAAAAATGGGCCACTTTTTTCTTTAAAATATTCACCAAAAATACAAATTTCACCGGAATCCGATGGGGACTGCTGTGTCTCATTCAGCGAGTAGAGGACCACATTCGTGACGAATTTCGAGTCAATCGGTCAAAAGACGACCGTAACCCTAACCCTAGCTCCATAACCCTAACCCTAACCCTAACCCTAACCCTAACTCCAGCCTTAAGCCAGTCTCATGAAACATTGTCCCTTTTCACTAAAATATTCACCAAAAATACAAATTCCACCGGAATCCGATGGGGACTGCTGTGTCTCGTTCGGCCAGTATAGGAGCACATTTGGGAGCGATTTCGAGTCAATCGGTCCAAAGACCTGGAAGCTATTGAAAAAATGGGCCGAGGTTTTCATGAAAAATGGCCACTTTTTTCTTTAAAATATTCACCAAAAATACAAATTCCACCGGAATCCAATAAAAACTGCTGTTTCTTCTTTCCGCCAGTACCGGCGACATTTGTGGTCAATTTCGAGTCAATCGGTCAAGCGGAACCCTAACCCTAACCCTAACCCTAACCCTAGCCCCATAACCCTAACCCTAACCCTAACCCTAACCCTAACTCGAGCCTTAAGCCAGTCTCATGAAACCTTGTCCCTTTTCACTAAAATATTCACCAAAAATACAAATTCCACCGGAATCCGATGGGGACTGCTGTGTCTCGTTCAGCCAGTATAGGAGCACATTTGGGAGCGATTTCGAGTCAATGGGTCCAAAGACCTGGAAGCTATTGAAAAAATGGGCCACTTTTTTCTTTAAAATATTCACCAAAAATACAAATTTCACCGGAATCCGATGGGGACTGCTGTGTCTCATTCAGCGAGTAGAGGACCACATTCGTGACGAATTTCGAGTCAATCGGTCAAAAGACGACCGTAACCCTAACCCTAGCTCCATAACCCTAACCCTAACCCTAACCCTAACTCCAGCCTTAAGCCAGTCTCATGAAACATTGTCCCTTTTCACTAAAATATTCAGCAAAAATACAAATTCCACCGGAATCCGATGGGGACTGCTGTGTCTCGTTCAGCCAGTATAGGAGCACATTTGGGAGCGATTTCGAGTCAATCGGTCCAAAGACCTGGAAGCTATTGAAAAAATGGGCCACTTTTTTCGTTAAAATATTCACCAAAAATACAAATTTCACCGGAATCCGATGGGGACTGCTGTGTCTCGTTCAGCCAGTATAGGAGCACATTTGGGAGCGATTTCGAGTCAATCGGTCCAAAGACCTGGAAGCTATTGAAAAAATGGGCCACTTTTTTCTTTAAAATATTCACCAAAAATACAAATTTCACCGGAATCCGATGGGGACTGCTGTGTCTCATTCAGCGAGTAGAGGACCACATTCGTGACGAATTTCGAGTCAATCGGTCAAAAGACGACCGTAACCCTAACCCTAGCTCCATAACCCTAACCCTAACCCTAACCCTAACCCTAACTCCAGCCTTAAGCCAGTCTCATGAAACATTGTCCCTTTTCACTAAAATATTCACCAAAAATACAAATTCCACCGGAATCCGATGGGGACTGCTGTGTCTCGTTCGGCCACTATAGGAGCACATTTGGGAGCGATTTCGAGTCAATCGGTCCAAAGACCTGGAAGCTATTGAAAAAATGGGCCACTTTTTTCTTTAAAATATTCACCAAAAATACAAATTCCACCGGAATCCAATAAAAACTGCTGTTTCTTCTTTCCGCCAGTACCGGCGACATTTGTGGTCAATTTCGAGTCAATCGGTCAAGCGGAACCCTAACCCTAACCCTAACCCTAACCCTAGCCCCATAACCCTAACCCTAACCCTAACCCTAACCCTAACCCTAACTCGAGCCTTAAGCCAGTCTCATGAAACCTTGTCCCTTTTCACTAAAATATTCACCAAAAATACAAATTCCACCGGAATCCGATGGGGACTGCTGTGTCTCGTTCAGCCAGTATAGGAGCACATTTGGGAGCGATTTCGAGTCAATGGGTCCAAAGACCTGGAAGCTATTGAAAAAATGGGCCACTTTTTTCTTTAAAATATTCACCAAAAATACAAATTTCACCGGAATCCGATGGGGACTGCTGTGTCTCATTCAGCGAGTAGAGGACCACATTCGTGACGAATTTCGAGTCAATCGGTCAAAAGACGACCGTAACCCTAACCCTAGCTCCATAACCCTAACCCTAACCCTAACCCTAACCCTAACTCCAGCCTTAAGCCAGTCTCATGAAACATTGTCCCTTTTCACTAAAATATTCACCAAAAATACAAATTCCACCGGAATCCGATGGGGACTGCTGTGTCTCGTTCAGCCAGTATAGGAGCACATTTGGGAGCGATTTCGAGTCAATCGGTCCAAAGACCTGGAAGCTATTGAAAAAATGGGCCACTTTTTTCTTTAAAATATTCACCAAAAATACAAATTTCACCGGAATCCGATGGGGACTGCTGTGTCTCGTTCAGCCAGTATAGGAGCACATTTGGGAGCGATTTCGAGTCAATCGGTCCAAAGACCTGGAAGCTATTGAAAAAATGGGCCACTTTTTTCTTTAAAATATTCACCAAAAATACAAATTTCACCGGAATCTGATGGGGACTGCTGTGTCTCATTCAGCGAGTAGAGGACCACATTCGTGACGAATTTCGAGTCAATCGGTCAAAAGACGACCGTAACCCTAACCCTAGCTCCATAACCCTAACCCTAACCCTAACCCTAACCCTAACTCCAGCCTTAAGCCAGTCTCATGAAACATTGTCCCTTTTCACTAAAATATTCACCAAAAATACAAATTCCACCGGAATCCGATGGGGACTGCTGTGTCTCGTTCAGCCAGTATAGGAGCACATTTGGGAGCGATTTCGAGTCAATCGGTCCAAAGACCTGGAAGCTATTGAAAAAATGGGCCACTTTTTTCTTTAAAATATTCACCAAAAATACAAATTTCACCGGAATCCGATGGGGACTGCTGTGTCTCGTTCAGCCAGTATAGGAGCACATTTGGGAGCGATTTCGAGTCAATCGGTCCAAAGACCTGGAAGCTATTGAAAAAATGGGCCACTTTTTTCTTTAAAATATTCACCAAAAATACAAATTTCACCGGAATCCGATGGGGACTGCTGTGTCTCATTCAGCGCGTAGAGGACCACATTCGTGACGAATTTCGAGTCAATCGGTCAAAAGACGACCGTAACCCTAACCCTAGCTCCATAACCCTAACCCTAACCCTAACCCTAACCCTAACTCCAGCCTTAAGCCAGTCTCATGAAACATTGTCCCTTTTCACTAAAATATTCACCAAAAATACAAATTCCACCGGAATCCGATGGGGACTGCTGTGTCTCGTTCAGCCAGTATAGGAGCACATTTGGGAGCGATTTCGAGTCAATCGGTCCAAAGACCTGGAAGCTATTGAAAAAATGGGCCGAGGTTTTCATGAAAAATGGCCACTTTTTTCTTTAAAATATTCACCAAAAATACAAATTCCACCGGAATCCAATAAAAACTGCTGTTTCTTCTTTCCGCCAGTACCGGCGACATTTGTGGTCAATTTCGAGTCAATCGGTCAAGCGGAACCCTAACCCTAACCCTAACCCTAACCCTAGCCCCATAACCCTAACCCTAACCCTAACCCTAACCCTAACTCCAGCCTTAAGCCAGTCTCATGAAACATTGTCCCTTTTCACTAAAATATTCACCAAAAATACAAATTCCACCGGAATCCGATGGGGACTGCTGTGTCTCGTTCAGCCAGTATAGGAGCACATTTGGGAGCGATTTCGAGTCAATCGGTCCAAAGACCTGGAAGCTATTGAAAAAATGGGCCGAGGTTTTCATGAAAAATGGCCACTTTTTTCTTAAAATATTCACCAAAAATACAAATTCCACCGGAATCCAATAAAAACTGCTGTTTCTTCTTTCCGCCAGTACCGGCGACATTTGTGGTCAATTTCGAGTCAATCGGTCAAGCGGAACCCTAACCCTAACCCTAACCCTAACCCTAGCCCCATAACCCTAACCCTAACCCTAACCCTAACCCTAACTCCAGCCTTAAGCCAGTCTCATGAAACATTGTCCCTTTTCACTAAAATATTCAGCAAAAATACAAATTCCACCGGAATCCGATGGGGACTGCTGTGTCTCGTTCAGCCAGTATAGGAGCACATTTGGGAGCGATTTCGAGTCAATCGGTCCAAAGACCTGGAAGCTATTGAAAAAAAGGGCCGAGGTTTTCATGAAAAATGGCCACTTTTTTCTTTAAAATATTCACCAAAAATACAAATTCCACCGGAATCCAATAAAAACTGCTGTTTCTTCTTTCCGCCAGTACCGGCGACATTTGTGGTCAATTTCGAGTCAATCGGTCAAGCGGAACCCTAACCCTAACCCTAACCCTAACCCTAGCCCCATAACCCTAACCCTAACCCTAACCCTAACCCTAACTCCAGCCTTAAGCCAGTCTCATGAAACATTGTCCCTTTTCACTAAAATATTCAGCAAAAATACAAATTCCACCGGAATCCGATGGGGACTGCTGTGTCTCGTTCAGCCAGTATAGGAGCACATTTGGGAGCGATTTCGAGTCAATCGGTCCAAAGACCTGGAAGCTATTGAAAAAATGGGCCACTTTTTTCTTTAAAATATTCACCAAAAATACAAATTTCACCGGAATCCGATGGGGACTGCTGTGTCTCGTTCAGCCAGTATAGGAGCACATTTGGGAGCGATTTTGAGTCAATCGGTCCAAAGACCTGGAAGCTATTGAAAAAATGGGCCACTTTTTTCTTTAAAATATTCACCAAAAATACAAATTTCACCGGAATCCGATGGGGACTGCTGTGTCTCGTTCAGCCAGTATAGGAGCACATTTGGGAGCGATTTTGAGTCAATCGGTCCAAAGACCTGGAAGCTATTGAAAAAATGGGCCACTTTTTTCTTTAAAATATTCACCAAAAATACAAATTTCACCGGAATCCGATGGGGACTGCTGTGTCTCATTCAGCGAGTAGAGGACCACATTCGTGACGAATTTCGAGTCAATCGGTCAAAAGACGACCGTAACCCTAACCCTAGCTCCATAACCCTAACCCTAACCCTAACCCTAACCCTAACTCCAGCCTTAAGCCAGTCTCATGAAACATTGTCCCTTTTCACTAAAATATTCACCAAAAATACAAATTCCACCGGAATCCGATGGGGACTGCTGTGTCTCGTTCAGCCAGTATAGGAGCACATTTGGGAGCGATTTCGAGTCAATCGGTCCAAAGACCTGGAAGCTATTGAAAAAATGGGCCACTTTTTTCTTTAAAATATTCACCAAAAATACAAATTTCACCGGAATCCGATGGGGACTGCTGTGTCTCATTCAGCGCGTAGAGGACCACATTCGTGACGAATTTCGAGTCAATCGGTCAAAAGACGACCGTAACCCTAACCCTAGCTCCATAACCCTAACCCTAACCCTAACCCTAACCCTAACCCTAACTCCAGCCTTAAGCCAGTCTCATGAAACATTGTCCCTTTTCACTAAAATATTCACCAAAAATACAAATTCCACCGGAATCCGATGGGGACTGCTGTGTCTCGTTCGGCCAGTATAGGAGCACATTTGGGAGCGATTTCGAGTCAATCGGTCCAAAGACCTGGAAGCTATTGAAAAAATGGGCCGAGGTTTTCATGAAAAATGGCCACTTTTTTCTTTAAAATATTCACCAAAAATACAAATTCCACCGGAATCCAATAAAAACTGCTGTTTCTTCTTTCCGCCAGTACCGGCGACATTTGTGGTCAATTTCGAGTCAATCGGTCAAGCGGAACCCTAACCCTAACCCTAACCCTAACCCTAGCCCCATAACCCTAACCCTAACCCTAACCCTAACCCTAACTCCAGCCTTAAGCCAGTCTCATGAAACCTTGTCCCTTTTCACTAAAATATTCACCAAAAATACAAATTCCACCGGAATCCGATGGGGACTGCTGTGTCTCATTCAGCGAGTAGAGGACCACATTCGTGACGAATTTCGAGTCAATCGGTCAAAAGACGACCGTAACCCTAACCCTAGCTCCATAACCCTAACCCTAACCCTAACCCTAACCCTAACTCCAGCCTTAAGCCAGTCTCATGAAACATTGTCCCTTTTCACTAAAATATTCACCAAAAATACAAATTCCACCGGAATCCGATGGGGACTGCTGTGTCTCGTTCAGCCAGTATAGGAGCACATTTGGGAGCGATTTCGAGTCAATCGGTCCAAAGACCTGGAAGCTATTGAAAAAATGGGCCACTTTTTTCTTTAAAATATTCACCAAAAATACAAATTTCACCGGAATCCGATGGGGACTGCTGTGTCTCATTCAGCGCGTAGAGGACCACATTCGTGACGAATTTCGAGTCAATCGGTCAAAAGACGACCGTAACCCTAACCCTAGCTCCATAACCCTAACCCTAACCCTAACCCTAACCCTAACTCCAGCCTTAAGCCAGTCTCATGAAACATTGTCCCTTTTCACTAAAATATTCACCAAAAATACAAATTCCACCGGAATCCGATGGGGACTGCTGTGTCTCGTTCGGCCAGTATAGGAGCACATTTGGGAGCGATTTCGAGTCAATCGGTCCAAAGACCTGGAAGCTATTGAAAAAATGGGCCGAGGTTTTCATGAAAAATGGCCACTTTTTTCTTTAAAATATTCACCAAAAATACAAATTCCACCGGAATCCAATAAAAACTGCTGTTTCTTCTTTCCGCCAGTACCGGCGACATTTGTGGTCAATTTCGAGTCAATCGGTCAAGCGGAACCCTAACCCTAACCCTAACCCTAACCCTAGCCCCATAACCCTAACCCTAACCCTAACCCTAACCCTAACTCCAGCCTTAAGCCAGTCTCATGAAACCTTGTCCCTTTTCACTAAAATATTCACCAAAAATACAAATTCCACCGGAATCCGATGGGGACTGCTGTGTCTCGTTCAGCCAGTATAGGAGCACATTTGGGAGCGATTTCGAGTCAATCGGTCCAAAGACCTGGAAGCTATTGAAAAAATGGGCCACTTTTTTCTTTAAAATATTCACCAAAAATACAAATTTCACCGGAATCCGATGGGGACTGCTGTGTCTCATTCAGCGAGTAGAGGACCACATTCGTGACGAATTTCGAGTCAATCGGTCAAAAGACGACCGTAACCCTAACCCTAGCTCCATAACCCTAACCCTAACCCTAACCCTAACCCTAACTCCAGCCTTAAGCCAGTCTCATGAAACATTGTCCCTTTTCACTAAAATATTCACCAAAAATACAAATTCCACCGGAATCCGATGGGGACTGCTGTGTCTCGTTCAGCCAGTATAGGAGCACATTTGGGAGCGATTTCGAGTCAATCGGTCCAAAGACCTGGAAGCTATTGAAAAAATGGGCCGAGGTTTTCATGAAAAATGGCCACTTTTTTCTTTAAAATATTCACCAAAAATACAAATTCCACCGGAATCCAATAAAAACTGCTGTTTCTTCTTTCCGCCAGTACCGGCGACATTTGTGGTCAATTTCGAGTCAATCGGTCAAGCGGAACCCTAACCCTAACCCTAACCGTAGCCCCATAACCCTAACCCTAACCCTAACCCTAACCCTAACCCTGACTCCAGCCTTAAGCCAGTCTCATGAAACATTGTCCCTTTTCACTAAAATATTCACCAAAAATACAAATTCCACCGGAATCCGATGGGGACTGCTGTGTCTCGTTCAGCCAGTATAGGAGCACATTTGGGAGCGATTTCGAGTCAATCGGTCCAAAGACCTGGAAGCTATTGAAAAAATGGGCCACTTTTTTCTTTAAAATATTCACTAAAAATACAAATTTCACCGGAATCCGATGGGGACTGCTGTGTCTCATTCAGCGAGTAGAGGACCACATTCGTGACGAATTTCGAGTCAATCGGTCAAAAGACGACCGTAACCCTAACCCTAGCTCCATAACCCTAACCCTAACCCTAACCCTAACCCTAACTCCAGCCTTAAGCCAGTCTCATGAAACATTGTCCCTTTTCACTAAAATATTCACCAAAAATACAAATTCCACCGGAATCCGATGGGGACTGCTGTGTCTCGTTCAGCCAGTATAGGAGCACATTTGGGAGCGATTTCGAGTCAATCGGTCCAAAGACCTGGAAGCTATTGAAAAAATGGGCCACTTTTTTCTTTAAAATATTCACCAAAAATACAAATTTCACCGGAATCCGATGGGGACTGCTGTGTCTCGTTCAGCCAGTATAGGAGCACATTTGGGAGCGATTTCGAGTCAATCGGTCCAAAGACCTGGAAGCTATTGAAAAAATGGGCCGAGGTTTTCATGAAAAATGGCCACTTTTTTCTTTAAAATATTCACCAAAAATACAAATTCCACCGGAATCCAATAAAAACTGCTGTTTCTTCTTTCCGCCAGTACCGGCGACATTTGTGGTCAATTTCGAGTCAATCGGTCAAGCGGAACCCTAACCCTAACCCTAACCCTAGCCCCATAACCCTAACCCTAACCCTAACCCTAACCCTAACTCCAGCCTTAAGCCAGTCTCATGAAACATTGTCCCTTTTCACTAAAATATTCACCAAAAATACAAATTCCACCGGAATCCGATGGGGACTGCTGTGTCTCGTTCAGCCAGTATAGGAGCACATTTGGGAGCGATTTCGAGTCAATCGGTCCAAAGACCTGGAAGCTATTGAAAAAATGGGCCACTTTTTTCTTTAAAATATTCACCAAAAATACAAATTTCACCGGAATCCGATGGGGACTGCTGTGTCTCATTCAGCGAGTAGAGGACCACATTCGTGACGAATTTCGAGTCAATCGGTCAAAAGACGACCGTAACCCTAACCCTAGCTCCATAACCCTAACCCTAACCCTAACCCTAACCCTAACTCCAGCCTTAAGCCAGTCTCATGAAACATTGTCCCTTTTCACTAAAATATTCACCAAAAATACAAATTCCACCGGAATCCGATGGGGACTGCTGTGTCTCGTTCAGCCAGTATAGGAGCACATTTGGGAGCGATTTCGAGTCAATCGGTCCAAAGACCTGGAAGCTATTGAAAAAATGGGCCACTTTTTTCTTTAAAATATTCACCAAAAATACAAATTTCACCGGAATCCGATGGGGACTGCTGTGTCTCGTTCAGCCAGTATAGGAGCACATTTGGGAGCGATTTCGAGTCAATCGGTCCAAAGACCTGGAAGCTATTGAAAAAATGGGCCACTTTTTTCTTTAAAATATTCACCAAAAATACAAATTTCACCGGAATCCGATGGGGACTGCTGTGTCTCGTTCAGCCAGTATAGGAGCACATTTGGGAGCGATTTCGAGTCAATCGGTCCAAAGACCTGGAAGCTATTGAAAAAATGGGCCACTTTTTTCTTTAAAATATTCACCAAAAATACAAATTTCACCGGAATCCGATGGGGACTGATGTGTCTCATTCAGCGAGTAGAGGACCACATTCGTGACGAATTTCGAGTCAATCGGTCAAAAGACGACCGTAACCCTAACCCTAGCTCCATAACCCTAACCCTAACCCTAACCCTAACTCCAGCCTTAAGCCAGTCTCATGAAACATTGTCCCTTTTCACTAAAATATTCACCAAAAATACAAATTCCACCAGAATCCGATGGGGACTGCTGTGTCTCGTTCAGCCAGTATAGGAGCACATTTGGGAGCGATTTCGAGTCAATCGGTAAAAAGACCTGGAAGCTATTGAAAAAATGTGCCGAGGTTTTCATGAAAAATGGCCACTTTTTTCTTTAAAATATTCACCAAAAATACAAATTCCACCGGAATCCGATGGGGACTGCTGTGTCTCATTCAGCGAGTAGAGGACCACATTCGTGACGAATTTCGAGTCAATCGGTCAAAAGACGACCGTAACCCTAACCCTAGCTCCATAACCCTAACCCTAACCCTAACCCTAACCCTAACTCCAGCCTTAAGCCAGTCTCATGAAACATTGTCCCTTTTCACTAAAATATTCACCAAAAATACAAATTCCACCGGAATCCGATGGGGACTGCTGTGTCTCGTTCAGCCAGTATAGGAGCACATTTGGGAGCGATTTCGAGTCAATCGGTCCAAAGACCTGGAAGCTATTGAAAAAATGGGCCACTTTTTTCTTTAAAATATTCACCAAAAATACAAATTTCACCGGAATCCGATGGGGACTGCTGTGTCTCATTCAGCGAGTAGAGGACCACATTCGTGACGAATTTCGAGTCAATCGGTCAAAAGACGACCGTAACCCTAACCCTAGCTCCATAACCCTAACCCTAACCCTAACCCTAACCCTAACCCTAACTCCAGCCTTAAGCCAGTCTCATGAAACATTGTCCCTTTTCACTAAAATATTCACCAAAAATACAAATTCCACCGGAATCCGATGGGGACTGCTGTGTCTCGTTCAGCCAGTATAGGAGCACATTTGGGAGCGATTTCGAGTCAATCGGTCCAAAGACCTGGAAGCTATTGAAAAAATGGGCCACTTTTTTCTTTAAAATATTCACCAAAAATACAAATTTCACCGGAATCCGATGGGGACTGCTGTGTCTCGTTCAGCCAGTATAGGAGCACATTTGGGAGCGATTTCGAGTCAATCGGTCCAAAGACCTGGAAGCTATTGAAAAAATGGGCCGAGGTTTTCATGAAAAATGGCCACTTTTTTCTTTAAAATATTCACCAAAAATACAAATTCCACCGGAATCCAATAAAAACTGCTGTTTCTTCTTTCCGCCAGTACCGGCGACATTTGTGGTCAATTTCGAGTCAATCGGTCAAGCGGAACCCTAACCCTAACCCTAACCCTAGCCCCATAACCCTAACCCTAACCCTAACCCTAACCCTAACTCCAGCCTTAAGCCAGTCTCATGAAACATTGTCCCTTTTCACTAAAATATTCACCAAAAATACAAATTCCACCGGAATCCGATGGGGACTGCTGTGTCTCGTTCAGCCAGTATAGGAGCACATTTGGGAGCGATTTCGAGTCAATCGGTCCAAAGACCTGGAAGCTATTGAAAAAATGGGCCACTTTTTTCTTTAAAATATTCACCAAAAATACAAATTTCACCGGAATCCGATGGGGACTGCTGTGTCTCATTCAGCGAGTAGAGGACCACATTCGTGACGAATTTCGAGTCAATCGGTCAAAAGACGACCGTAACCCTAACCCTAGCTCCATAACCCTAACCCTAACCCTAACCCTAACCCTAACTCCAGCCTTAAGCCAGTCTCATGAAACATTGTCCCTTTTCACTAAAATATTCACCAAAAATACAAATTCCACCGGAATCCGATGGGGACTGCTGTGTCTCGTTCAGCCAGTATAGGAGCACATTTGGGAGCGATTTCGAGTCAATCGGTCCAAAGACCTGGAAGCTATTGAAAAAATGGGCCACTTTTTTCTTTAAAATATTCACCAAAAATACAAATTTCACCGGAATCCGATGGGGACTGCTGTGTCTCGTTCAGCCAGTATAGGAGCACATTTGGGAGCGATTTCGAGTCAATCGGTCCAAAGACCTGGAAGCTATTGAAAAAATGGGCCACTTTTTTCTTTAAAATATTCACCAAAAATACAAATTTCACCGGAATCCGATGGGGACTGATGTGTCTCATTCAGCGAGTAGAGGACCACATTCGTGACGAATTTCGAGTCAATCGGTCAAAAGACGACCGTAACCCTAACCCTAGCTCCATAACCCTAACCCTAACCCTAACCCTAACTCCAGCCTTAAGCCAGTCTCATGAAACATTGTCCCTTTTCACTAAAATATTCACCAAAAATACAAATTCCACCAGAATCCGATGGGGACTGCTGTGTCTCGTTCAGCCAGTATAGGAGCACATTTGGGAGCGATTTCGAGTCAATCGGTAAAAAGACCTGGAAGCTATTGAAAAAATGTGCCGAGGTTTTCATGAAAAATGGCCACTTTTTTCTTTAAAATATTCACCAAAAATACAAATTCCACCGGAATCCGATGGGGACTGCTGTGTCTCATTCAGCGAGTAGAGGACCACATTCGTGACGAATTTCGAGTCAATCGGTCAAAAGACGACCGTAACCCTAACCCTAGCTCCATAACCCTAACCCTAACCCTAACCCTAACCCTAACTCCAGCCTTAAGCCAGTCTCATGAAACATTGTCCCTTTTCACTAAAATATTCACCAAAAATACAAATTCCACCGGAATCCGATGGGGACTGCTGTGTCTCGTTCAGCCAGTATAGGAGCACATTTGGGAGCGATTTCGAGTCAATCGGTCCAAAGACCTGGAAGCTATTGAAAAAATGGGCCACTTTTTTCTTTAAAATATTCACCAAAAATACAAATTTCACCGGAATCCGATGGGGACTGCTGTGTCTCATTCAGCGAGTAGAGGACCACATTCGTGACGAATTTCGAGTCAATCGGTCAAAAGACGACCGTAACCCTAACCCTAGCTCCATAACCCTAACCCTAACCCTAACCCTAACCCTAACCCTAACTCCAGCCTTAAGCCAGTCTCATGAAACATTGTCCCTTTTCACTAAAATATTCACCAAAAATACAAATTCCACCGGAATCCGATGGGGACTGCTGTGTCTCGTTCGGCCAGTATAGGAGCACATTTGGGAGCGATTTCGAGTCAATCGGTCCAAAGACCTGGAAGCTATTGAAAAAATGGGCCGAGGTTTTCATGAAAAATGGCCACTTTTTTCTTTAAAATATTCACCAAAAATACAAATTCCACCGGAATCCAATAAAAACTGCTGTTTCTTCTTTCCGCCAGTACCGGCGACATTTGTGGTCAATTTCGAGTCAATCGGTCAAGCGGAACCCTAACCCTAACCCTAACCCTAACCCTAGCCCCATAACCCTAACCCTAACCCTAACCCTAACCCTAACTCCAGCCTTAAGCCAGTCTCATGAAACCTTGTCCCTTTTCACTAAAATATTCACCAAAAATACAAATTCCACCGGAATCCGATGGGGACTGCTGTGTCTCGTTCAGCCAGTATAGGAGCACATTTGGGAGCGATTTCGAGTCAATGGGTCCAAAGACCTGGAAGCTATTGAAAAAATGGGCCACTTTTTTCTTTAAAATATTCACCAAAAATACAAATTTCACCGGAATCCGATGGGGACTGCTGTGTCTCATTCAGCGAGTAGAGGACCACATTCGTGACGAATTTCGAGTCAATCGGTCAAAAGACGACCGTAACCCTAACCCTAGCTCCATAACCCTAACCCTAACCCTAACCCTAACTCCAGCCTTAAGCCAGTCTCATGAAACATTGTCCCTTTTCACTAAAATATTCAGCAAAAATACAAATTCCACCGGAATCCGATGGGGACTGCTGTGTCTCGTTCAGCCAGTATAGGAGCACATTTGGGAGCGATTTCGAGTCAATCGGTCCAAAGACCTGGAAGCTATTGAAAAAATGGGCCACTTTTTTCTTTAAAATATTCACCAAAAATACAAATTTCACCGGAATCCGATGGGGACTGCTGTGTCTCGTTCAGCCAGTATAGGAGCACATTTGGGAGCGATTTCGAGTCAATCGGTCCAAAGACCTGGAAGCTATTGAAAAAATGGGCCACTTTTTTCTTTAAAATATTCACCAAAAATACAAATTTCACCGGAATCCGATGGGGACTGCTGTGTCTCATTCAGCGAGTAGAGGACCACATTCGTGACGAATTTCGAGTCAATCGGTCAAAAGACGACCGTAACCCTAACCCTAGCTCCATAACCCTAACCCTAACCCTAACCCTAACCCTAACTCCAGCCTTAAGCCAGTCTCATGAAACATTGTCCCTTTTCACTAAAATATTCACCAAAAATACAAATTCCACCGGAATCCGATGGGGACTGCTGTGTCTCGTTCGGCCAGTATAGGAGCACATTTGGGAGCGATTTCGAGTCAATCGGTCCAAAGACCTGGAAGCTATTGAAAAAATGGGCCGAGGTTTTCATGAAAAATGGCCACTTTTTTCTTTAAAATATTCACCAAAAATACAAATTCCACCGGAATCCAATAAAAACTGCTGTTTCTTCTTTCCGCCAGTACCGGCGACATTTGTGGTCAATTTCGAGTCAATCGGTCAAGCGGAACCCTAACCCTAACCCTAACCCTAACCCTAGCCCCATAACCCTAACCCTAACCCTAACCCTAACCCTAACTCCAGCCTTAAGCCAGTCTCATGAAACCTTGTCCCTTTTCACTAAAATATTCACCAAAAATACAAATTCCACCGGAATCCGATGGGGACTGCTGTGTCTCGTTCAGCCAGTATAGGAGCACATTTGGGAGCGATTTCGAGTCAATGGGTCCAAAGACCTGGAAGCTATTGAAAAAATGGGCCACTTTTTTCTTTAAAATATTCACCAAAAATACAAATTTCACCGGAATCCGATGGGGACTGCTGTGTCTCATTCAGCGAGTAGAGGACCACATTCGTGACGAATTTCGAGTCAATCGGTCAAAAGACGACCGTAACCCTAACCCTAGCTCCATAACCCTAACCCTAACCCTAACTCCAGCCTTAAGCCAGTCTCATGAAACATTGTCCCTTTTCACTAAAATATTCACCAAAAATACAAATTCCACCGGAATCCGATGGGGACTGCTGTGTCTCGTTCAGCCAGTATAGGAGCACATTTGGGAGCGATTTCGAGTCAATCGGTCCAAAGACCTGGAAGCTATTGAAAAAATGGGCCACTTTTTTCTTTAAAATATTCACCAAAAATACAAATTTCACCGGAATCCGATGGGGACTGCTGTGTCTCGTTCAGCCAGTATAGGAGCACATTTGGGAGCGATTTCGAGTCAATCGGTCCAAAGACCTGGAAGCTATTGAAAAAATGGGCCACTTTTTTCTTTAAAATATTCACCAAAAATACAAATTTCACCGGAATCCGATGGGGACTGCTGTGTCTCATTCAGCGAGTAGAGGACCACATTCGTGACGAATTTCGAGTCAATCGGTCAAAAGACGACCGTAACCCTAACCCTAGCTCCATAACCCTAACCCTAACCCTAACCCTAACCCTAACTCCAGCCTTAAGCCAGTCTCATGAAACATTGTCCCTTTTCACTAAAATATTCACCAAAAATACAAATTCCACCGGAATCCAATGGGGACTGCTGTGTCTCGTTCAGCCAGTATAGGAGCACATTTGGGAGCGATTTCGAGTCAATCGGTCCAAAGACCTGGAAGCTATTGAAAAAATGGGCCACTTTTTTCTTTAAAATATTCACCAAAAATACAAATTTCACCGGAATCCGATGGGGACTGCTGTGTCTCGTTCAGCCAGTATAGGAGCACATTTGGGAGCGATTTCGAGTCAATCGGTCCAAAGACCTGGAAGCTATTGAAAAAATGGGCCACTTTTTTCTTTAAAATATTCACCAAAAATACAAATTTCACCGGAATCCGATGGGGACTGCTGTGTCTCATTCAGCGAGTAGAGGACCACATTCGTGACGAATTTCGAGTCAATCGGTCAAAAGACGACCGTAACCCTAACCCTAGCTCCATAACCCTAACCCTAACCCTAACCCTAACCCTAACTCCAGCCTTAAGCCAGTCTCATGAAACATTGTCCCTTTTCACTAAAATATTCACCAAAAATACAAATTCCACCGGAATCCGATGGGGACTGCTGTGTCTCGTTCGGCCAGTATAGGAGCACATTTGGGAGCGATTTCGAGTCAATCGGTCCAAAGACCTGGAAGCTATTGAAAAAATGGGCCGAGGTTTTCATGAAAAATGGCCACTTTTTTCTTTAAAATATTCACCAAAAATACAAATTCCACCGGAATCCAATAAAAACTGCTGTTTCTTCTTTCCGCCAGTACCGGCGACATTTGTGGTCAATTTCGAGTCAATCGGTCAAGCGGAACCCTAACCCTAACCCTAACCCTAACCCTAGCCCCATAACCCTAACCCTAACCCTAACCCTAACCCTAACTCCAGCCTTAAGCCAGTCTCATGAAACATTGTCCCTTTTCACTAAAATATTCACCAAAAATACAAATTCCACCGGAATCCGATGGGGACTGCTGTGTCTCCTTCAGCCAGTATAGGAGCACATTTGGGAGCGATTTCGAGTCAATCGGTCCAAAGACCTGGAAGCTATTGAAAAAATGGGCCGAGGTTTTCATGAAAAATGGCCACTTTTTTCTTAAAATATTCACCAAAAATACAAATTCCACCGGAATCCAATAAAAACTGCTGTTTCTTCTTTCCGCCAGTACCGGCGACATTTGTGGTCAATTTCGAGTCAATCGGTCAAGCGGAACCCTAACCCTAACCCTAACCCTAACCCTAGCCCCATAACCCTAACCCTAACCCTAACCCTAACTCCAGCCTTAAGCCAGTCTCATGAAACATTGTCCCTTTTCACTAAAATATTCAGCAAAAATACAAATTCCACCGGAATCCGATGGGGACTGCTGTGTCTCGTTCAGCCAGTATAGGAGCACATTTGGGAGCGATTTCGAGTCAATCGGTCCAAAGACCTGGAAGCTATTGAAAAAATGGGCCACTTTTTTCTTTAAAATATTCACCAAAAATACAAATTTCACCGGAATCCGATGGGGACTGCTGTGTCTCGTTCAGCCAGTATAGGAGCACATTTGGGAGCGATTTCGAGTCAATCGGTCCAAAGACCTGGAAGCTATTGAAAAAATGGGCCACTTTTTTCTTTAAAATATTCACCAAAAAAACAAATTTCACCGGAATCCGATGGGGACTGCTGTGTCTCATTCAGCGAGTAGAGGACCACATTCGTGACGAATTTCGAGTCAATCGGTCAAAAGACGACCGTAACCCTAACCCTAGCTCCATAACCCTAACCCTAACCCTAACCCTAACCCTAACTCCAGCCTTAAGCCAGTCTCATGAAACATTGTCCCTTTTCACTAAAATATTCACCAAAAATACAAATTCCACCGGAATCCGATGGGGACTGCTGTGTCTCGTTCAGCCAGTATAGGAGCACATTTGGGAGCGATTTCGAGTCAATCGGTCCAAAGACCTGGAAGCTATTGAAAAAATGGGCCACTTTTTTCTTTAAAATATTCACCAAAAATACAAATTTCACCGGAATCCGATGGGGACTGCTGTGTCTCATTCAGCGCGTAGAGGACCACATTCGTGACGAATTTCGAGTCAATCGGTCAAAAGACGACCGTAACCCTAACCCTAGCTCCATAACCCTAACCCTAACCCTAACCCTAACCCTAACTCCAGCCTTAAGCCAGTCTCATGAAACATTGTCCCTTTTCACTAAAATATTCACCAAAAATACAAATTCCACCGGAATCCGATGGGGACTGCTGTGTCTCGTTCGGCCAGTATAGGAGCACATTTGGGAGCGATTTCGAGTCAATCGGTCCAAAGACCTGGAAGCTATTGAAAAAATGGGCCGAGGTTTTCATGAAAAATGGCCACTTTTTTCTTTAAAATATTCACCAAAAATACAAATTCCACCGGAATCCAATAAAAACTGCTGTTTCTTCTTTCCGCCAGTACCGGCGACATTTGTGGTCAATTTCGAGTCAATCGGTCAAGCGGAACCCTAACCCTAACCCTAACCCTAACCCTAGCCCCATAACCCTAACCCTAACCCTAACCCTAACCCTAACTCCAGCCTTAAGCCAGTCTCATGAAACCTTGTCCCTTTTCACTAAAATATTCACCAAAAATACAAATTCCACCGGAATCCGATGGGGACTGCTGTGTCTCGTTCAGCCAGTATAGGAGCACATTTGGGAGCGATTTCGAGTCAATCGGTCCAAAGACCTGGAAGCTATTGAAAAAATGGGCCACTTTTTTCTTTAAAATATTCACCAAAAATACAAATTTCACCGGAATCCGATGGGGACTGCTGTGTCTCATTCAGCGAGTAGAGGACCACATTCGTGACGAATTTCGAGTCAATCGGTCAAAAGACGACCGTAACCCTAACCCTAGCTCCATAACCCTAACCCTAACCCTAACCCTAACCCTAACTCCAGCCTTAAGCCAGTCTCATGAAACATTGTCCCTTTTCACTAAAATATTCACCAAAAATACAAATTCCACCGGAATCCGATGGGGACTGCTGTGTCTCGTTCAGCCAGTATAGGAGCACATTTGGGAGCGATTTCGAGTCAATCGGTCCAAAGACCTGGAAGCTATTGAAAAAATGGGCCGAGGTTTTCATGAAAAATGGCCACTTTTTTCTTTAAAATATTCACCAAAAATACAAATTCCACCGGAATCCAATAAAAACTGCTGTTTCTTCTTTCCGCCAGTACCGGCGACATTTGTGGTCAATTTCGAGTCAATCGGTCAAGCGGAACCCTAACCCTAACCCTAACCCTAACCCTAGCCCCATAACCCTAACCCTAACCGTAGCCCCATAACCCTAACCCTAACCCTAACCCTAACCCTAACCCTGACTCCAGCCTTAAGCCAGTCTCATGAAACATTGTCCCTTTTCACTAAAATATTCACCAAAAATACAAATTTCACCGGAATCCGATGGGGACTGCTGTGTCTCATTCAGCGAGTAGAGGACCACATTCGTGACGAATTTCGAGTCAATCGGTCAAAAGACGACCGTAACCCTAACCCTAGCTCCATAACCCTAACCCTAACCCTAACCCTAACCCTAACTCCAGCCTTAAGCCAGTCTCATGAAACATTGTCCCTTTTCACTAAAATATTCACCAAAAATACAAATTCCACCGGAATCCGATGGGGACTGCTGTGTCTCGTTCAGCCAGTATAGGAGCACATTTGGGAGCGATTTCGAGTCAATCGGTCCAAAGACCTGGAAGCTATTGAAAAAATGGGCCACTTTTTTCTTTAAAATATTCACCAAAAATACAAATTTCACCGGAATCCGATGGGGACTGCTGTGTCTCGTTCAGCCAGTATAGGAGCACATTTGGGAGCGATTTCGAGTCAATCGGTCCAAAGACCTGGAAGCTATTGAAAAAATGGGCCGAGGTTTTCATGAAAAATGGCCACTTTTTTCTTTAAAATATTCACCAAAAATACAA
Source organism: Pagrus major (assembly GCF_040436345.1). NCBI lineage: Eukaryota > Metazoa > Chordata > Actinopteri > Spariformes > Sparidae > Pagrus > Pagrus major. Next base: position 37,502,575 of record NC_133219.1, on the reverse strand, counting down.
ATTCCACCGGAATCCAATAAAAACTGCTGTTTCTTCTTTCCGCCAGTACCGGCGACATTTGTGGTCAATTTCGAGTCAATCGGTCAAGCGGAACCCTAACCCTAACCCTAACCCTAGCCCCATAACCCTAACCCTAACCCTAACCCTAACCCTAACCCTAACTCCAGCCTTAAGCCAGTCTCATGAAACATTGTCCCTTTTCACTAAAATATTCACCAAAAATACAAATTCCACCGGAATCCGATGGGGACTGCTGTGTCTCGTTCAGCCAGTATAGGAGCACATTTGGGAGCGATTTCGAGTCAATCGGTCCAAAGACCTGGAAGCTATTGAAAAAATGGGCCACTTTTTTCTTTAAAATATTCACCAAAAATACAAATTTCACCGGAATCCGATGGGGACTGCTGTGTCTCATTCAGCGAGTAGAGGACCACATTCGTGACGAATTTCGAGTCAATCGGTCAAAAGACGACCGTAACCCTAACCCTAGCTCCATAACCCTAACCCTAACCCTAACCCTAACCCTAACTCCAGCCTTAAGCCAGTCTCATGAAACATTGTCCCTTTTCACTAAAATATTCACCAAAAATACAAATTCCACCGGAATCCGATGGGGACTGCTGTGTCTCGTTCAGCCAGTATAGGAGCACATTTGGGAGCGATTTCGAGTCAATCGGTCCAAAGACCTGGAAGCTATTGAAAAAATGGGCCACTTTTTTCTTTAAAATATTCACCAAAAATACAAATTTCACCGGAATCCGATGGGGACTGCTGTGTCTCGTTCAGCCAGTATAGGAGCACATTTGGGAGCGATTTCGAGTCAATCGGTCCAAAGACCTGGAAGCTATTGAAAAAATGGGCCACTTTTTTCTTTAAAATATTCACCAAAAATACAAATTTCACCGGAATCCGATGGGGACTGCTGTGTCTCGTTCAGCCAGTATAGGAGCACATTTGGGAGCGATTTCGAGTCAATCGGTCCAAAGACCTGGAAGCTATTGAAAAAATGGGCCACTTTTTTCTTTAAAATATTCACCAAAAATACAAATTTCACCGGAATCCGATGGGGACTGATGTGTCTCATTCAGCGAGTAGAGGACCACATTCGTGACGAATTTCGAGTCAATCGGTCAAAAGACGACCGTAACCCTAACCCTAGCTCCATAACCCTAACCCTAACCCTAACCCTAACTCCAGCCTTAAGCCAGTCTCATGAAACATTGTCCCTTTTCACTAAAATATTCACCAAAAATACAAATTCCACCAGAATCCGATGGGGACTGCTGTGTCTCGTTCAGCCAGTATAGGAGCACATTTGGGAGCGATTTCGAGTCAATCGGTCCAAAGACCTGGAAGCTATTGAAAAAATGGGCCACTTTTTTCTTTAAAATATTCACCAAAAATACAAATTTCACCGGAATCCGATGGGGACTGCTGTGTCTCATTCAGCGAGTAGAGGACCACATTCGTGACGAATTTCGAGTCAATCGGTCAAAAGACGACCGTAACCCTAACCCTAGCTCCATAACCCTAACCCTAACCCTAACCCTAACCCTAACTCCAGCCTTAAGCCAGTCTCATGAAACATTGTCCCTTTTCACTAAAATATTCACCAAAAATACAAATTCCACCGGAATCCGATGGGGACTGCTGTGTCTCGTTCAGCCAGTATAGGAGCACATTTGGGAGCGATTTCGAGTCAATCGGTCCAAAGACCTGGAAGCTATTGAAAAAATGGGCCACTTTTTTCTTTAAAATATTCACCAAAAATACAAATTTCACCGGAATCCGATGGGGACTGCTGTGTCTCGTTCAGCCAGTATAGGAGCACATTTGGGAGCGATTTCGAGTCAATCGGTCCAAAGACCTGGAAGCTATTGAAAAAATGGGCCACTTTTTTCTTTAAAATATTCACCAAAAATACAAATTTCACCGGAATCCGATGGGGACTGCTGTGTCTCGTTCAGCCAGTATAGGAGCACATTTGGGAGCGATTTCGAGTCAATCGGTCCAAAGACCTGGAAGCTATTGAAAAAATGGGCCACTTTTTTCTTTAAAATATTCACCAAAAATACAAATTTCACCGGAATCCGATGGGGACTGATGTGTCTCATTCAGCGAGTAGAGGACCACATTCGTGACGAATTTCGAGTCAATCGGTCAAAAGACGACCGTAACCCTAACCCTAGCTCCATAACCCTAACCCTAACCCTAACCCTAACTCCAGCCTTAAGCCAGTCTCATGAAACATTGTCCCTTTTCACTAAAATATTCACCAAAAATACAAATTCCACCAGAATCCGATGGGGACTGCTGTGTCTCGTTCAGCCAGTATAGGAGCACATTTGGGAGCGATTTCGAGTCAATCGGTCCAAAGACCTGGAAGCTATTGAAAAAATGGGCCACTTTTTTCTTTAAAATATTCACCAAAAATACAAATTTCACCGGAATCCGATGGGGACTGCTGTGTCTCATTCAGCGAGTAGAGGACCACATTCGTGACGAATTTCGAGTCAATCGGTCAAAAGACGACCGTAACCCTAACCCTAGCTCCATAACCCTAACCCTAACCCTAACCCTAACCCTAACTCCAGCCTTAAGCCAGTCTCATGAAACATTGTCCCTTTTCACTAAAATATTCACCAAAAATACAAATTCCACCGGAATCCGATGGGGACTGCTGTGTCTCGTTCAGCCAGTATAGGAGCACATTTGGGAGCGATTTCGAGTCAATCGGTCCAAAGACCTGGAAGCTATTGAAAAAATGGGCCACTTTTTTCTTTAAAATATTCACCAAAAATACAAATTTCACCGGAATCCGATGGGGACTGCTGTGTCTCGTTCAGCCAGTATAGGAGCACATTTGGGAGCGATTTCGAGTCAATCGGTCCAAAGACCTGGAAGCTATTGAAAAAATGGGCCGAGGTTTTCATGAAAAATGGCCACTTTTTTCTTTAAAATATTCACCAAAAATACAAATTCCACCGGAATCCAATAAAAACTGCTGTTTCTTCTTTCCGCCAGTACCGGCGACATTTGTGGTCAATTTCGAGTCAATCGGTCAAGCGGAACCCTAACCCTAACCCTAACCCTAACCCTAGCCCCATAACCCTAACCCTAACCCTAACCCTAACCCTAACCCTAACTCCAGCCTTAAGCCAGTCTCATGAAACATTGTCCCTTTTCACTAAAATATTCACCAAAAATACAAATTCCACCGGAATCCGATGGGGACTGCTGTGTCTCGTTCAGCCAGTATAGGAGCACATTTGGGAGCGATTTCGAGTCAATCGGTCCAAAGACCTGGAAGCTATTGAAAAAATGGGCCACTTTTTTCTTTAAAATATTCACCAAAAATACAAATTTCACCGGAATCCGATGGGGACTGCTGTGTCTCATTCAGCGAGTAGAGGACCACATTCGTGACGAATTTCGAGTCAATCGGTCAAAAGACGACCGTAACCCTAACCCTAGCTCCATAACCCTAACCCTAACCCTAACCCTAACCCTAACTCCAGCCTTAAGCCAGTCTCATGAAACATTGTCCCTTTTCACTAAAATATTCACCAAAAATACAAATTCCACCGGAATCCGATGGGGACTGCTGTGTCTCGTTCAGCCAGTATAGGAGCACATTTGGGAGCGATTTCGAGTCAATCGGTCCAAAGACCTGGAAGCTATTGAAAAAATGGGCCACTTTTTTCTTTAAAATATTCACCAAAAATACAAATTTCACCGGAATCCGATGGGGACTGCTGTGTCTCGTTCAGCCAGTATAGGAGCACATTTGGGAGCGATTTCGAGTCAATCGGTCCAAAGACCTGGAAGCTATTGAAAAAATGGGCCACTTTTTTCTTTAAAATATTCACCAAAAATACAAATTTCACCGGAATCCGATGGGGACTGCTGTGTCTCGTTCAGCCAGTATAGGAGCACATTTGGGAGCGATTTCGAGTCAATCGGTCCAAAGACCTGGAAGCTATTGAAAAAATGGGCCACTTTTTTCTTTAAAATATTCACCAAAAATACAAATTTCACCGGAATCCGATGGGGACTGATGTGTCTCATTCAGCGAGTAGAGGACCACATTCGTGACGAATTTCGAGTCAATCGGTCAAAAGACGACCGTAACCCTAACCCTAGCTCCATAACCCTAACCCTAACCCTAACCCTAACTCCAGCCTTAAGCCAGTCTCATGAAACATTGTCCCTTTTCACTAAAATATTCACCAAAAATACAAATTCCACCAGAATCCGATGGGGACTGCTGTGTCTCGTTCAGCCAGTATAGGAGCACATTTGGGAGCGATTTCGAGTCAATCGGTAAAAAGACCTGGAAGCTATTGAAAAAATGGGCCGAGGTTTTCATGAAAAATGGCCACTTTTTTCTTTAAAATATTCACCAAAAATACAAATTCCACCGGAATCCGATGGGGACTGCTGTGTCTCATTCAGCGAGTAGAGGACCACATTCGTGACGAATTTCGAGTCAATCGGTCAAAAGACGACCGTAACCCTAACCCTAGCTCCATAACCCTAACCCTAACCCTAACCCTAACCCTAACTCCAGCCTTAAGCCAGTCTCATGAAACATTGTCCCTTTTCACTAAAATATTCACCAAAAATACAAATTCCACCGGAATCCGATGGGGACTGCTGTGTCTCGTTCAGCCAGTATAGGAGCACATTTGGGAGCGATTTCGAGTCAATCGGTCCAAAGACCTGGAAGCTATTGAAAAAATGGGCCACTTTTTTCTTTAAAATATTCACCAAAAATACAAATTTCACCGGAATCCGATGGGGACTGCTGTGTCTCGTTCAGCCAGTATAGGAGCACATTTGGGAGCGATTTCGAGTCAATCGGTCCAAAGACCTGGAAGCTATTGAAAAAATGGGCCACTTTTTTCTTTAAAATATTCACCAAAAATACAAATTTCACCGGAATCCGATGGGGACTGCTGTGTCTCATTCAGCGAATAGAGGACCACATTCGTGACGAATTTCGAGTCAATCGGTCAAAAGACGACCGTAACCCTAACCCTAGCTCCATAACCCTAACCCTAACCCTAACCCTAACCCTAACTCCAGCCTTAAGCCAGTCTCATGAAACATTGTCCCTTTTCACTAAAATATTCACCAAAAATACAAATTCCACCGGAATCCAATGGGGACTGCTGTGTCTCGTTCAGCCAGTATAGGAGCACATTTGGGAGCGATTTCGAGTCAATCGGTCCAAAGACCTGGAAGCTATTGAAAAAATGGGCCACTTTTTTCTTTAAAATATTCACCAAAAATACAAATTTCACCGGAATCCGATGGGGACTGCTGTGTCTCGTTCAGCCAGTATAGGAGCACATTTGGGAGCGATTTCGAGTCAATCGGTCCAAAGACCTGGAAGCTATTGAAAAAATGGGCCACTTTTTTCTTTAAAATATTCACCAAAAATACAAATTTCACCGGAATCCGATGGGGACTGCTGTGTCTCATTCAGCGAGTAGAGGACCACATTCGTGACGAATTTCGAGTCAATCGGTCAAAAGACGACCGTAACCCTAACCCTAGCTCCATAACCCTAACCCTAACCCTAACCCTAACCCTAACTCCAGCCTTAAGCCAGTCTCATGAAACATTGTCCCTTTTCACTAAAATATTCACCAAAAATACAAATTCCACCGGAATCCGATGGGGACTGCTGTGTCTCGTTCGGCCAGTATAGGAGCACATTTGGGAGCGATTTCGAGTCAATCGGTCCAAAGACCTGGAAGCTATTGAAAAAATGGGCCGAGGTTTTCATGAAAAATGGCCACTTTTTTCTTTAAAATATTCACCAAAAATACAAATTCCACCGGAATCCAATAAAAACTGCTGTTTCTTCTTTCCGCCAGTACCGGCGACATTTGTGGTCAATTTCGAGTCAATCGGTCAAGCGGAACCCTAACCCTAACCCTAACCCTAGCCCCATAACCCTAACCCTAACCCTAACCCTAACCCTAACTCCAGCCTTAAGCCAGTCTCATGAAACATTGTCCCTTTTCACTAAAATATTCACCAAAAATACAAATTCCACCGGAATCCGATGGGGACTGCTGTGTCTCGTTCAGCCAGTATAGGAGCACATTTGGGAGCGATTTCGAGTCAATCGGTCCAAAGACCTGGAAGCTATTGAAAAAATGGGCCACTTTTTTCTTTAAAATATTCACCAAAAATACAAATTTCACCGGAATCCGATGGGGACTGCTGTGTCTCATTCAGCGAGTAGAGGACTACATTCGTGACGAATTTCGAGTCAATCGGTCAAAAGACGACCGTAACCCTAACCCTAGCTCCATAACCCTAACCCTAACCCTAACCCTAACCCTAACCCTAACTCCAGCCTTAAGCCAGTCTCATGAAACATTGTCCCTTTTCACTAAAATATTCACCAAAAATACAAATTCCACCGGAATCCGATGGGGACTGCTGTGTCTCGTTCGGCCAGTATAGGAGCACATTTGGGAGCGATTTCGAGTCAATCGGTCCAAAGACCTGGAAGCTATTGAAAAAATGGGCCGAGGTTTTCATGAAAAATGGCCACTTTTTTCTTTAAAATATTCACCAAAAATACAAATTCCACCGGAATCCAATAAAAACTGCTGTTTCTTCTTTCCGCCAGTACCGGCGACATTTGTGGTCAATTTCGAGTCAATCGGTCAAGCGGAACCCTAACCCTAACCCTAACCCTAACCCTAGCCCCATAACCCTAACCCTAACCCTAACCCTAACCCTAACTCCAGCCTTAAGCCAGTCTCATGAAACCTTGTCCCTTTTCACTAAAATATTCACCAAAAATACAAATTCCACCGGAATCCGATGGGGACTGCTGTGTCTCGTTCAGCCAGTATAGGAGCACATTTGGGAGCGATTTCGAGTCAATGGGTCCAAAGACCTGGAAGCTATTGAAAAAATGGGCCACTTTTTTCTTTAAAATATTCACCAAAAATACAAATTTCACCGGAATCCGATGGGGACTGCTGTGTCTCATTCAGCGAGTAGAGGACCACATTCGTGACGAATTTCGAGTCAATCGGTCAAAAGACGACCGTAACCCTAACCCTAGCTCCATAACCCTAACCCTAACCCTAACCCTAACCCTAACCCTAACCCTAACTCCAGCCTTAAGCCAGTCTCATGAAACATTGTCCCTTTTCACTAAAATATTCAGCAAAAATACAAATTCCACCGGAATCCGATGGGGACTGCTGTGTCTCGTTCAGCCAGTATAGGAGCACATTTGGGAGCGATTTCGAGTCAATCGGTCCAAAGACCTGGAAGCTATTGAAAAAATGGGCCACTTTTTTCTTTAAAATATTCACCAAAAATACAAATTTCACCGGAATCCGATGGGGACTGCTGTGTCTCATTCAGCCAGTATAGGAGCACAATTGGGAGCGATTTCGAGTCAATCGGTCCAAAGACCTGGAAGCTATTGAAAAAATGGGCCACTTTTTTCTTTAAAATATTCACCAAAAATACAAATTTCACCGGAATCCGATGGGGACTGCTGTGTCTCATTCAGCGAGTAGAGGACCACATTCGTGACGAATTTCGAGTCAATCGGTCAAAAGACGACCGTAACCCTAACCCTAGCTCCATAACCCTAACCCTAACCCTAACCCTAACCCTAACTCCAGCCTTAAGCCAGTCTCATGAAACATTGTCCCTTTTCACTAAAATATTCAGCAAAAATACAAATTCCACCGGAATCCGATGGGGACTGCTGTGTCTCGTTCGGCCAGTATAGGAGCACATTTGGGAGCGATTTCGAGTCAATCGGTCCAAAGACCTGGAAGCTATTGAAAAAATGGGCCGAGGTTTTCATGAAAAATGGCCACTTTTTTCTTTAAAATATTCACCAAAAATACAAATTCCACCGGAATCCAATAAAAACTGCTGTTTCTTCTTTCCGCCAGTACCGGCGACATTTGTGGTCAATTTCGAGTCAATCGGTCAAGCGGAACCCTAACCCTAACCCTAACCCTAGCCCCATAACCCTAACCCTAACCCTAACCCTAACCCTAACTCCAGCCTTAAGCCAGTCTCATGAAACATTGTCCCTTTTCACTAAAATATTCACCAAAAATACAAATTCCACCGGAATCCGATGGGGACTGCTGTGTCTCGTTCAGCCAGTATAGGAGCACATTTGGGAGCGATTTCGAGTCAATCGGTCCAAAGACCTGGAAGCTATTGAAAAAATGGGCCACTTTTTTCTTTAAAATATTCACCAAAAATACAAATTTCACCGGAATCCGATGGGGACTGCTGTGTCTCATTCAGCGAGTAGAGGACCACATTCGTGACGAATTTCGAGTCAATCGGTCAAAAGACGACCGTAACCCTAACCCTAGCTCCATAACCCTAACCCTAACCCTAACCCTAACCCTAACTCCAGCCTTAAGCCAGTCTCATGAAACATTGTCCCTTTTCACTAAAATATTCACCAAAAATACAAATTCCACCGGAATCCGATGGGGACTGCTGTGTCTCGTTCGGCCAGTATAGGAGCACATTTGGGAGCGATTTCGAGTCAATCGGTCCAAAGACCTGGAAGCTATTGAAAAAATGGGCCGAGGTTTTCATGAAAAATGGCCACTTTTTTCTTTAAAATATTCACCAAAAATACAAATTCCACCGGAATCCAATAAAAACTGCTGTTTCTTCTTTCCGCCAGTACCGGCGACATTTGTGGTCAATTTCGAGTCAATCGGTCAAGCGGAACCCTAACCCTAACCCTAACCCTAACCCTAGCCCCATAACCCTAACCCTAACCCTAACCCTAACCCTAACTCCAGCCTTAAGCCAGTCTCATGAAACCTTGTCCCTTTTCACTAAAATATTCACCAAAAATACAAATTCCACCGGAATCCGATGGGGACTGCTGTGTCTCGTTCAGCCAGTATAGGAGCACATTTGGGAGCGATTTCGAGTCAATGGGTCCAAAGACCTGGAAGCTATTGAAAAAATGGGCCACTTTTTTCTTTAAAATATTCACCAAAAATACAAATTTCACCGGAATCCGATGGGGACTACTGTGTCTCATTCAGCGAGTAGAGGACCACATTCGTGACGAATTTCGAGTCAATCGGTCAAAAGACGACCGTAACCCTAACCCTAGCTCCATAACCCTAACCCTAACCCTAACCCTAACCCTAACTCCAGCCTTAAGCCAGTCTCATGAAACATTGTCCCTTTTCACTAAAATATTCACCAAAAATACAAATTCCACCGGAATCCGATGGGGACTGCTGTGTCTCGTTCAGCCAGTATAGGAGCACATTTGGGAGCGATTTCGAGTCAATGGGTCCAAAGACCTGGAAGCTATTGAAAAAATGGGCCACTTTTTTCTTTAAAATATTCACCAAAAATACAAATTTCACCGGAATCCGATGGGGACTGCTGTGTCTCATTCAGCGAGTAGAGGACCACATTCGTGACGAATTTCGAGTCAATCGGTCAAAAGACGACCGTAACCCTAACCCTAGCTCCATAACCCTAACCCTAACCCTAACCCTAACCCTAACTCCAGCCTTAAGCCAGTCTCATGAAACATTGTCCCTTTTCACTAAAATATTCACCAAAAATACAAATTCCACCGGAATCCGATGGGGACTGCTGTGTCTCGTTCAGCCAGTATAGGAGCACATTTGGGAGCGATTTCGAGTCAATCGGTCCAAAGACCTGGAAGCTATTGAAAAAATGGGCCACTTTTTTCTTTAAAATATTCACCAAAAATACAAATTTCACCGGAATCCGATGGGGACTGCTGTGTCTCGTTCAGCCAGTATAGGAGCACATTTGGGAGCGATTTCGAGTCAATCGGTCCAAAGACCTGGAAGCTATTGAAAAAATGGGCCACTTTTTTCTTTAAAATATTCACCAAAAATACAAATTTCACCGGAATCCGATGGGGACTGCTGTGTCTCATTCAGCGCGTAGAGGACCACATTCGTGACGAATTTCGAGTCAATCGGTCAAAAGACGACCGTAACCCTAACCCTAGCTCCATAACCCTAACCCTAACCCTAACCCTAACCCTAACTCCAGCCTTAAGCCAGTCTCATGAAACATTGTCCCTTTTCACTAAAATATTCACCAAAAATACAAATTCCACCGGAATCCGATGGGGACTGCTGTGTCTCGTTCAGCCAGTATAGGAGCACATTTGGGAGCGATTTCGAGTCAATCGGTCCAAAGACCTGGAAGCTATTGAAAAAATGGGCCGAGGTTTTCATGAAAAATGGCCACTTTTTTCTTTAAAATATTCACCAAAAATACAAATTCCACCGGAATCCAATAAAAACTGCTGTTTCTTCTTTCCGCCAGTACCGGCGACATTTGTGGTCAATTTCGAGTCAATCGGTCAAGCGGAACCCTAACCCTAACCCTAACCCTAACCCTAGCCCCATAACCCTAACCCTAACCCTAACCCTAACCCTAACTCCAGCCTTAAGCCAGTCTCATGAAACATTGTCCCTTTTCACTAAAATATTCACCAAAAATACAAATTCCACCGGAATCCGATGGGGACTGCTGTGTCTCGTTCAGCCAGTATAGGAGCACATTTGGGAGCGATTTCGAGTCAATCGGTCCAAAGACCTGGAAGCTATTGAAAAAATGGGCCGAGGTTTTCATGAAAAATGGCCACTTTTTTCTTTAAAATATTCACCAAAAATACAAATTCCACCGGAATCCAATAAAAACTGCTGTTTCTTCTTTCCGCCAGTACCGGCGACATTTGTGGTCAATTTCGAGTCAATCGGTCAAGCGGAACCCTAACCCTAACCCTAACCCTAACCCTAACCCTAGCCCCATAACCCTAACCCTAACCCTAACCCTAACCCTAACTCCAGCCTTAACCCAGTCTCATGAAACATTGTCCCTTTTCACTAAAATATTCACCAAAAATACAAATTTCACCGGAATCCGATGGGGACTGCTGTGTCTCGTTCAGCCAGTATAGGAGCACATTTGGGAGCGATTTCGAGTCAATCGGTCCAAAGACCTGGAAGCTATTGAAAAAATGGGCCACTTTTTTCTTTAAAATATTCACCAAAAATACAAATTCCACCGGAATCCAATAAAAACTGCTGTTTCTTCTTTCCGCCAGTACCGGCGACATTTGTGGTCAATTTCGAGTCAATCGGTCAAGCGGAACCCTAACCCTAACCCTAACCCTAACCCTAGCCCCATAACCCTAACCCTAACCCTAACCCTAACCCTAACTCCAGCCTTAAGCCAGTCTCATGAAACATTGTCCCTTTTCACTAAAATATTCACCAAAAATACAAATTCCACCGGAATCCGATGGGGACTGCTGTGTCTCGTTCAGCCAGTATAGGAGCACATTTGGGAGCGATTTCGAGTCAATCGGTCCAAAGACCTGGAAGCTATTGAAAAAATGGGCCGAGGTTTTCATGAAAAATGGCCACTTTTTTCTTTAAAATATTCACCAAAAATACAAATTCCACCGGAATCCAATAAAAACTGCTGTTTCTTCTTTCCGCCAGTACCGGCGACATTTGTGGTCAATTTCGAGTCAATCGGTCAAGCGGAACCCTAACCCTAACCCTAACCCTAACCCTAGCCCCATAACCCTAACCCTAACCCTAACCCTAACCCTAACTCCAGCCTTAACCCAGTCTCATGAAACATTGTCCCTTTTCACTAAAATATTCACCAAAAATACAAATTTCACCGGAATCCGATGGGGACTGCTGTGTCTCGTTCAGCCAGTATAGGAGCACATTTGGGAGCGATTTCGAGTCAATCGGTCCAAAGACCTGGAAGCTATTGAAAAAATGGGCCACTTTTTTCTTTAAAATATTCAGCAAAAATACAAATTTCACCGGAATCCGATGGGGACTGCTGTGTCTCGTTCAGCCAGTATAGGAGCACATTTGGGAGCGATTTCGAGTCAATCGGTCCAAAGACCTGGAAGCTATTGAAAAAATGGGCCACTTTTTTCTTTAAAATATTCACCAAAAATACAAATTTCACCGGAATCCGATGGGGACTGCTGTGTCTCGTTCAGCCAGTATAGGAGCACATTTGGGAGCGATTTCGAGTCAATCGGTCCAAAGACCTGGAAGCTATTGAAAAAATGGGCCACTTTTTTCTTTAAAATATTCACCAAAAATACAAATTTCACCGGAATCCGATGGGGACTGCTGTGTCTCATTCAGCGAGTAGAGGACCACATTCGTGACGAATTTCGAGTCAATCGGTCAAAAGACGACCGTAACCCTAACCCTAGCTCCATAACCCTAACCCTAACCCTAACTCCAGCCTTAAGCCAGTCTCATGAAACATTGTCCCTTTTCACTAAAATATTCACCAAAAATACAAATTCCACCGGAATCCGATGGGGACTGCTGTGTCTCGTTCAGCCAGTATAGGAGCACATTTGGGAGCGATTTCGAGTCAATCGGTCCAAAGACCTGGAAGCTATTGAAAAAATAGGCCGAGGTTTTCATGAAAAATGGCCACTTTTTTCTTTAAAATATTCACCAAAAATACAAATTCCACCGGAATCCAATAAAAACTGCTGTTTCTTCTTTCCGCCAGTACCGGCGACATTTGTGGTCAATTTCGAGTCAATCGGTCAAGCGGAACCCTAACCCTAACCCTAACCCTAACCCTAGCCCCATAAGCCTAACCCTAACCCTAACCCTAACCCTAACCCTAACTCCAGCCTTAAGCCAGTCTCATGAAACATTGTCCCTTTTCACTAAAATATTCACCAAAAATACAAATTCCACCGGAATCCGATGGGGACTGCTGTGTCTCGTTCAGCCAGTATAGGAGCACATTTGGGAGCGATTTCGAGTCAATCGGTCCAAAGACCTGGAAGCTATTGAAAAAATGGGCCACTTTTTTCTTTAAAATATTCACCAAAAATACAAATTTCACCGGAATCCGATGGGGACTGCTGTGTCTCGTTCAGCCAGTATAGGAGCACATTTGGGAGCGATTTCGAGTCAATCGGTCCAAAGACCTGGAAGCTATTGAAAAAATGGGCCACTTTTTTCTTTAAAATATTCACCAAAAATACAAATTTCACCGGAATCCGATGGGGACTGCTGTGTCTCATTCAGCGAGTAGAGGACCACATTCGTGACGAATTTCGAGTCAATCGGTCAAGCGGAACCCTAACCCTAACCCTAACCCTAACCCTAACCCTAGCCCCATAACCCTAACCCTAACCCTAACCCTAACCCTAACCCTAACTCCAGCCTTAAGCCAGTCTCATGAAACATTGTCCCTTTTCACTAAAATATTCACCAAAAATACAAATTCCACCGGAATCCGATGGGGACTGCTGTGTCTCGTTCAGCCAGTATAGGAGCACATTTGGGAGCGATTTCGAGTCAATCGGTCCAAAGACCTGGAAGCTATTGAAAAAATGGGCCACTTTTTTCTTTAAAATATTCACCAAAAATACAAATTTCACCGGAATCCGATGGGGACTGCTGTGTCTCGTTCAGCCAGTATAGGAGCACATTTGGGAGCGATTTCGAGTCAATCGGTCCAAAGACCTGGAAGCTATTGAAAAAATGGGCCACTTTTTTCTTTAAAATATTCACCAAAAATACAAATTTCACCGGAATCCGATGGGGACTGCTGTGTCTCATTCAGAGAGTAGAGGACCACATTCGTGACGAATTTCGAGTCAATCGGTCAAAAGACGACCGTAACCCTAACCCTAGCTCCATAACCCTAACCCTAACCCTAACCCTAACCCTAACTCCAGCCTTAAGCCAGTCTCATGAAACATTGTCCCTTTTCACTAAAATATTCACCAAAAATACAAATTCCACCGGAATCCGATGGGGACTGCTGTGTCTCGTTCAGCCAGTATAGGAGCACATTTGGGAGCGATTTCGAGTCAATCGGTCCAAAGACCTGGAAGCTATTGAAAAAATGGGCCGAGGTTTTCATGAAAAATGGCCACTTTTTTCTTTAAAATATTCACCAAAAATACAAATTCCACCGGAATCCAATAAAAACTGCTGTTTCTTCTTTCCGCCAGTACCGGCGACATTTGTGGTCAATTTCGAGTCAATCGGTCAAGCGGAACCCTAACCCTAACCCTAACCCTAACCCTAACTCCAGCCTTAAGCCAGTCTCATGAAACATTGTCCCTTTTCACTAAAATATTCACCAAAAATACAAATTCCACCGGAATCCGATGGGGACTGCTGTGTCTCGTTCAGCCAGTATAGGAGCACATTTGGGAGCGATTTCGAGTCAATCGGTCCAAAGACCTGGAAGCTATTGAAAAAATGGGCCACTTTTTTATTTAAAATATTCACCAAAAATACAAATTTCACCGGAATCCGATGGGGACTGCTGTGTCTCGTTCAGCCAGTATAGGAGCACATTTGGGAGCGATTTCGAGTCAATCGGTCCAAAGACCTGGAAGCTATTGAAAAAATGGGCCACTTTTTTCTTTAAAATATTCACCAAAAATACAAATTTCACCGGAATCCGATGGGGACTGCTGTGTCTCGTTCAGCCAGTATAGGAGCACATTTGGGAGCGATTTCGAGTCAATCGGTCCAAAGACCTGGAAGCTATTGAAAAAATGGGCCACTTTTTTCTTTAAAATATTCACCAAAAATACAAATTTCACCGGAATCCGATGGGGACTGCTGTGTCTCATTCAGCGAGTAGAGGACCACATTCGTGACGAATTTCGAGTCAATCGGTCAAAAGACGACCGTAACCCTAACCCTAGCTCCATAACCCTAACCCTAACCCTAACCCTAACTCCAGCCTTAAGCCAGTCTCATGAAACATTGTCTCTTTTCACTAAAATATTCACCAAAAATACAAATTCCACCGGAATCCGATGGGGACTGCTGTGTCTCGTTCAGCCAGTATAGGAGCACATTTGGGAGCGATTTCGAGTCAATCGGTCCAAAGACCTGGAAGCTATTGAAAAAATGGGCCGAGGTTTTCATGAAAAATGGCCACTTTTTTCTTTAAAATATTCACCAAAAATACAAATTCCACCGGAATCCAATAAAAACTGCTGTTTCTTCTTTCCGCCAGTACCGGCGACATTTGTGGTCAATTTCGAGTCAATCGGTCAAGCGGAACCCTAACCCTAACCCTAACCCTAACCCTAGCCCCATAACCCTAACCCTAACCCTAACCCTAACCCTAACTCCAGCCTTAAGCCAGTCTCATGAAACATTGTCCCTTTTCACTAAAATATTCACCAAAAATACAAATTCCACCGGAATCCGATGGGGACTGCTGTGTCTCGTTCAGCCAGTATAGGAGCACATTTGGGAGCGATTTCGAGTCAATCGGTCCAAAGACCTGGAAGCTATTGAAAAAATGGGCCACTTTTTTCTTTAAAATATTCACCAAAAATACAAATTTCACCGGAATCCAATGGGGACTGCTGTGTCTCGTTCAGCCAGTATAGGAGCACATTTGGGAGCGATTTCGAGTCAATCGGTCCAAAGACCTGGAAGCTATTGAAAAAATGGGCCACTTTTTTCTTTAAAATATTCACCAAAAATACAAATTTCACCGGAATCCGATGGGGACTGCTGTGTCTCATTCAGCGAGTAGAGGACCACATTCGTGACGAATTTCGAGTCAATCGGTCAAAAGACGACCGTAACCCTAACCCTAGCTCCATAACCCTAACCCTAACCCTAACTCCAGCCTTAAGCCAGTCTCATGAAACATTGTCCCTTTTCACTAAAATATTCACCAAAAATACAAATTCCACCGGAATCCGATGGGGACTGCTGTGTCTCGTTCAGCCAGTATAGGAGCACATTTGGGAGCGATTTCGAGTCAATCGGTCCAAAGACCTGGAAGCTATTGAAAAAATGGGCCACTTTTTTCTTTAAAATATTCACCAAAAATACAAATTTCACCGGAATCCAATGGGGACTGCTGTGTCTCGTTCAGCCAGTATAGGAGCACATTTGGGAGCGATTTCGAGTCAATCGGTCCAAAGACCTGGAAGCTATTGAAAAAATGGGCCACTTTTTTCTTTAAAATATTCACCAAAAATACAAATTTCACCGGAATCCGATGGGGACTGCTGTGTCTCATTCAGCGAGTAGAGGACCACATTCGTGACGAATTTCGAGTCAATCGGTCAAAAGACGACCGTAACCCTAACCCTAGCTCCATAACCCTAACCCTAACCCTAACTCCAGCCTTAAGCCAGTCTCATGAAACATTGTCCCTTTTCACTAAAATATTCACCAAAAATACAAATTCCACCGGAATCCGATGGGGACTGCTGTGTCTCGTTCAGCCAGTATAGGAGCACATTTGGGAGCGATTTCGAGTCAATCGGTCCAAAGACCTGGAAGCTATTGAAAAAATGGGCCACTTTTTTCTTTAAAATATTCACCAAAAATACAAATTTCACCGGAATCCAATGGGGACTGCTGTGTCTCGTTCAGCCAGTATAGGAGCACATTTGGGAGCGATTTCGAGTCAATCGGTCCAAAGACCTGGAAGCTATTGAAAAAATGGGCCACTTTTTTCTTTAAAATATTCACCAAAAATACAAATTTCACCGGAATCCGATGGGGACTGCTGTGTCTCATTCAGCGAGTAGAGGACCACATTCATGACGAATTTCGAGTCAATCGGTCAAAAGACGACCGTAACCCTAACCCTAGCTCCATAACCCTAACCCTAACCCTAACTCCAGCCTTAAGCCAGTCTCATGAAACATTGTCCCTTTTCACTAAAATATTCACCAAAAATACAAATTCCACCGGAATCCGATGGGGACTGCTGTGTCTCGTTCAGCCAGTATAGGAGCACATTTGGGAGCGATTTCGAGTCAATCGGTCCAAAGACCTGGAAGCTATTGAAAAAATGGGCCGAGGTTTTCATGAAAAATGGCCACTTTTTTCTTTAAAATATTCACCAAAAATACAAATTCCACCGGAATCCAATAAAAACTGCTGTTTCTTCTTTCCGCCAGTACCGGCGACATTTGTGGTCAATTTCGAGTCAATCGGTCAAGCGGAACCCTAACCCTAACCCTAACCCTAACCCTAGCCCCATAACCCTAACCCTAACCCTAACCCTAACCCTAACCCTAACTCCAGCCTTAAGCCAGTCTCATGAAACATTGTCCCTTTTCACTAAAATATTCAGCAAAAATACAAATTCCACCGGAATCCGATGGGGACTGCTGTGTCTCGTTCAGCCAGTATAGGAGCACATTTGGGAGCGATTTCGAGTCAATCGGTCCAAAGACCTGGAAGCTATTGAAAAAATGGGCCACTTTTTTCTTTAAAATATTCAGCAAAAATACAAATTTCACCGGAATCCGATGGGGACTGCTGTGTCTCGTTCAGCCAGTATAGGAGCACATTTGGGAGCGATTTCGAGTCAATCGGTCCAAAGACCTGGAAGCTATTGAAAAAATGGGCCACTTTTTTCTTTAAAATATTCACCAAAAATACAAATTTCACCGGAATCCGATGGGGACTGCTGTGTCTCGTTCAGCCAGTATAGGAGCACATTTGGGAGCGATTTCGAGTCAATCGGTCCAAAGACCTGGAAGCTATTGAAAAAATGGGCCACTTTTTTCTTTAAAATATTCACCAAAAATACAAATTTCACCGGAATCCGATGGGGACTGCTGTGTCTCATTCAGCGAGTAGAGGACCACATTCGTGACGAATTTCGAGTCAATCGGTCAAAAGACGACCGTAACCCTAACCCTAGCTCCATAACCCTAACCCTAACCCTAACTCCAGCCTTAAGCCAGTCTCATGAAACATTGTCCCTTTTCACTAAAATATTCACCAAAAATACAAATTCCACCGGAATCCGATGGGGACTGCTGTGTCTCGTTCAGCCAGTATAGGAGCACATTTGGGAGCGATTTCGAGTCAATCGGTCCAAAGACCTGGAAGCTATTGAAAAAATGGGCCGAGGTTTTCATGAAAAATGGCCACTTTTTTCTTTAAAATATTCACCAAAAATACAAATTCCACCGGAATCCAATAAAAACTGCTGTTTCTTCTTTCCGCCAGTACCGGCGACATTTGTGGTCAATTTCGAGTCAATCGGTCAAGCGGAACCCTAACCCTAACCCTAACCCTAACCCTAGCCCCATAACCCTAACCCTAACCCTAACCCTAACCCTAACCCTAACTCCAGCCTTAAGCCAGTCTCATGAAACTTGTCCCTTTTCACTAAAATATTCACCAAAAATACAAATTCCACCGGAATCCGATGGGGACTGCTGTGTCTCGTTCAGCCAGTATAGGAGCACATTTGGGAGCGATTTCGAGTCAATCGGTCCAAAGACCTGGAAGCTATTGAAAAAATGGGCCACTTTTTTCTTTAAAATATTCACCAAAAATACAAATTTCACCGGAATCCGATGGGGACTGCTGTGTCTCGTTCAGCCAGTATAGGAGCACATTTGGGAGCGATTTCGAGTCAATCGGTCCAAAGACCTGGAAGCTATTGAAAAAATGGGCCACTTTTTTCTTTAAAATATTCACCAAAAATACAAATTTCACCGGAATCCGATGGGGACTGCTGTGTCTCATTCAGCGAGTAGAGGACCACATTCGTGACGAATTTCGAGTCAATCGGTCAAGCGGAACCCTAACCCTAACCCTAACCCTAACCCTAGCCCCATAACCCTAACCCTAACCCTAACCCTAACCCTAACCCTAACTCCAGCCTTAAGCCAGTCTCATGAAACATTGTCCCTTTCACTAAAATATTCACCAAAAATACAAATTCCACCGGAATCCGATGGGGACTGCTGTGTCTCGTTCAGCCAGTATAGGAGCACATTTGGGAGCGATTTCGAGTCAATCGGTCCAAAGACCTGGAAGCTATTGAAAAAATGGGCCACTTTTTTCTTTAAAATATTCACCAAAAATACAAATTTCACCGGAATCCGATGGGGACTGCTGTGTCTCGTTCAGCCAGTATAGGAGCACATTTGGGAGCGATTTCGAGTCAATCGGTCCAAAGACCTGGAAGCTATTGAAAAAATGGGCCACTTTTTTCTTTAAAATATTCACCAAAAATACAAATTTCACCGGAATCCGATGGGGACTGCTGTGTCTCATTCAGCGAGTAGAGGACCACATTCGTGACGAATTTCGAGTCAATCGGTCAAAAGACGACCGTAACCCTAACCCTAGCTCCATAACCCTAACCCTAACCCTAACCCTAACTCCAGCCTTAAGCCAGTCTCATGAAACATTGTCTCTTTTCACTAAAATATTCACCAAAAATACAAATTCCACCGGAATCCGATGGGGACTGCTGTGTCTCGTTCAGCCAGTATAGGAGCACATTTGGGAGCGATTTCGAGTCAATCGGTCCAAAGACCTGGAAGCTATTGAAAAAATGGGCCGAGGTTTTCATGAAAAATGGCCACTTTTTTCTTTAAAATATTCACCAAAAATACAAATTCCACCGGAATCCAATAAAAACTGCTGTTTCTTCTTTCCGCCAGTACCGGCGACATTTGTGGTCAATTTCGAGTCAATCGGTCAAGCGGAACCCTAACCCTAACCCTAACCCTAACCCTAGCCCCATAACCTAACCCTAACCCTAACCCTAACCCTAACCCTAACTCCAGCCTTAAGCCAGTCTCATGAAACATTGTCCCTTTTCACTAAAATATTCACCAAAAATACAAATTCCACCGGAATCCGATGGGGACTGCTGTGTCTCGTTCAGCCAGTATAGGAGCACATTTGGGAGCGATTTCGAGTCAATCGGTCCAAAGACCTGGAAGCTATTGAAAAAATGGGCCACTTTTTTCTTTAAAATATTCACCAAAAATACAAATTTCACCGGAATCCAATGGGACTGCTGTGTCTCGTTCAGCCAGTATAGGAGCACATTTGGGAGCGATTTCGAGTCAATCGGTCCAAAGACCTGGAAGCTATTGAAAAAATGGGCCACTTTTTTCTTTAAAATATTCACCAAAACTACAAATTTCACCGGAATCCGATGGGGACTGCTGTGTCTCATTCAGCGAGTAGAGGACCACATTCGTGACGAATTTCGAGTCAATCGGTCAAAAGACGACCGTAACCCTAACCCTAGCTCCATAACCCTAACCCTAACCCTAACTCCAGCCTTAAGCCAGTCTCATGAAACATTGTCCCTTTTCACTAAAATATTCACCAAAAATACAAATTCCACCGGAATCCGATGGGGACTGCTGTGTCTCGTTCAGCCAGTATAGGAGCACATTTGGGAGCGATTTCGAGTCAATCGGTCCAAAGACCTGGAAGCTATTGAAAAAATGGGCCGAGGTTTTCATGAAAAATTGCCACTTTTTTCTTTAAAATATTCACCAAAAATACAAATTCCACCGGAATCCAATAAAAACTGCTGTTTCTTCTTTCCGCCAGTTACCGGCGACATTTGTGGTCAATTTCGAGTCAATCGGTCAAGCGGAACCTAACCCTAACCCTAACCCTAACCCTAGCCCCATAACCCTAACCCTAACCCTAACCCTAACCCTAACCCTAACCCTAACTCCAGCCTTAAGCCAGTCTCATGAAACATTGTCCCTTTTCACTAAAATATTCACCAAAAATACAAATTCCACCGGAATCCGATGGGGACTGCTGTGTCTCGTTCAGCCAGTATAGGAGCACATTTGGGAGCGATTTCGAGTCAATCGGTCCAAAGACCTGGAAGCTATTGAAAAAATGGGCCACTTTTTTCTTTAAAATATTCACCAAAAATACAAATTTCACCGGAATCCGATGGGGACTGCTGTGTCTCGTTCAGCCAGTATAGGAGCACATTTGGGAGCGATTTCGAGTCAATCGGTCCAAAGACCTGGAAGCTATTGAAAAAATGGGCCACTTTTTTCTTTAAAATATTCACCAAAAATACAAATTTCACCGGAATCCGATGGGGACTGCTGTGTCTCATTCAGCGAGTAGAGGACCACATTCGTGACGAATTTCGAGTCAATCGGTCAAAAGACGACCGTAACCCTAACCCTAGCTCCATAACCCTAACCCTAACCCTAACTCCAGCCTTAAGCCAGTCTCATGAAACATTGTCCCTTTTCACTAAAATATTCACCAAAAATACAAATTCCACCGGAATCCGATGGGGACTGCTGTGTCTCGTTCAGCCAGTATAGGAGCACATTTGGGAGCGATTTCGAGTCAATCGGTCCAAAGACCTGGAAGCTATTGAAAAAATGGGCCGAGGTTTTCATGAAAAATGGCCACTTTTTTCTTTAAAATATTCACCAAAAATACAAATTCCACCGGAATCCAATAAAAACTGCTGTTTCTTCTTTCCGCCAGTACCGGCGACATTTGTGGTCAATTTCGAGTCAATCGGTCAAGCGGAACCCTAACCCTAACCCTAACCCTAACCCTAGCCCCATAACCCTAACCCTAACCCTAACCCTAACCCTAACTCCAGCCTTAAGCCAGTCTCATGAAACATTGTCCCTTTTCACTAAAATATTCACCAAAAATACAAATTCCACCGGAATCCGATGGGGACTGCTGTGTCTCATTCAGCCAGTATAGGAGCACATTTGGGAGCGATTTCGAGTCAATCGGTCCAAAGACCTGGAAGCTATTGAAAAAATGGGCCACTTTTTTCTTTAAAATATTCACCAAAAATACAAATTTCACCGGAATCCAATGGGGACTGCTGTGTCTCGTTCAGCCAGTATAGGAGCACATTTGGAGCGATTTCGAGTCAATCGGTCCAAAGACCTGGAAGCTATTGAAAAAATGGGCCACTTTTTTCTTTAAAATATTCACCAAAAATACAAATTTCACCGGAATCCGATGGGGACTGCTGTGTCTCATTCAGCGAGTAGAGGACCACATTCGTGACGAATTTCGAGTCAATCGGTCAAAAGACGACCGTAACCCTAACCCTAGCTCCATAACCCTAACCCTAACCCTAACTCCAGCCTTAAGCCAGTCTCATGAAACATTGTCCCTTTTCACTAAAATATTCACCAAAAATACAAATTCCACCGGAATCCGATGGGGACTGCTGTGTCTCGTTCAGCCAGTATAGGAGCACATTTGGGAGCGATTTCGAGTCAATCGGTCCAAAGACCTGGAAGCTATTGAAAAAATGGGCCGAGGTTTTCATGAAAAATGGCCACTTTTTTCTTTAAAATATTCACCAAAAATACAAATTCCACCGGAATCCAATAAAAACTGCTGTTTCTTCTTTCCGCCAGTACCGGCGACATTTGTGGTCAATTTCGAGTCAATCGGTCAAGCGGAACCCTAACCCTAACCCTAACCCTAACCCTAGCCCCATAACCCTAACCCTAACCCTAACCCTAACCCTAACCCTAACTCCAGCCTTAAGCCAGTCTCATGAAACATTGTCCCTTTTCACTAAAATATTCAGCAAAAATACAAATTTCACCGGAATCCGATGGGGACTGCTGTGTCTCGTTCAGCCAGTATAGGAGCACATTTGGGAGCGATTTCGAGTCAATCGGTCCAAAGACCTGGAAGCTATTGAAAAAATGGGCCACTTTTTTCTTTAAAATATTCAGCAAAAATACAAATTTCACCGGAATCCGATGGGGACTGCTGTGTCTCGTTCAGCCAGTATAGGAGCACATTTGGGAGCGATTTCGAGTCAATCGGTCCAAAGACCTGGAAGCTATTGAAAAAATGGGCCACTTTTTTCTTTAAAATATTCACCAAAAATACAAATTTCACCGGAATCCGATGGGGACTGCTGTGTCTCGTTCAGCCAGTATAGGAGCACATTTGGGAGCGATTTCGAGTCAATCGGTCCAAAGACCTGGAAGCTATTGAAAAAATGGGCCACTTTTTTCTTTAAAATATTCACCAAAAATACAAATTTCACCGGAATCCGATGGGGACTGCTGTGTCTCATTCAGCGAGTAGAGGACCACATTCGTGACGAATTTCGAGTCAATCGGTCAAAAGACGACCGTAACCCTAACCCTAGCTCCATAACCCTAACCCTAACCCTAACTCCAGCCTTAAGCCAGTCTCATGAAACATTGTCCCTTTTCACTAAAATATTCACCAAAAATACAAATTCCACCGGAATCCGATGGGGACTGCTGTGTCTCGTTCAGCCAGTATAGGAGCACATTTGGGAGCGATTTCGAGTCAATCGGTCCAAAGACCTGGAAGCTATTGAAAAAATGGGCCACTTTTTTCTTTAAAATATTCACCAAAAATACAAATTTCACCGGAATCCGATGGGGACTGCTGTGTCTCGTTCAGCCAGTATAGGAGCACATTTGGGAGCGATTTCGAGTCAATCGGTCCAAAGACCTGGAAGCTATTGAAAAAATGGGCCACTTTTTTCTTTAAAATATTCACCAAAAATACAAATTTCACCGGAATCCGATGGGGACTGCTGTGTCTCATTCAGCGAGTAGAGGACCACATTCGTGACGAATTTCGAGTCAATCGGTCAAAAGACGACCGTAACCCTAACCCTAGCTCCATAACCCTAACCCTAACCCTAACTCCAGCCTTAAGCCAGTCTCATGAAACATTGTCCCTTTTCACTAAAATATTCACCAAAAATACAAATTCCACCGGAATCCGATGGGGACTGCTGTGTCTCGTTCAGCCAGTATAGGAGCACATTTGGGAGCGATTTCGAGTCAATCGGTCCAAAGACCTGGAAGCTATTGAAAAAATGGGCCGAGGTTTTCATGAAAAATGGCCACTTTTTTCTTTAAAATATTCACCAAAAATACAAATTCCACCGGAATCCAATAAAAACTGCTGTTTCTTCTTTCCGCCAGTACCGGCGACATTTGTGGTCAATTTCGAGTCAATCGGTCAAGCGGAACCCTAACCCTAACCCTAACCCTAACCCTAGCCCCATAACCCTAACCCTAACCCTAACCCTAACCCTAACCCTAACCCTAACTCCAGCCTTAAGCCAGTCTCATGAAACATTGTCCCTTTTCACTAAAATATTCACCAAAAATACAAATTCCACCGGAATCCGATGGGGACTGCTGTGTCTCGTTCAGCCAGTATAGGAGCACATTTGGGAGCGATTTCGAGTCAATCGGTCCAAAGACCTGGAAGCTATTGAAAAAATGGGCCACTTTTTTCTTTAAAATATTCACCAAAAATACAAATTTCGCCGGAATCCGATGGGGACTGCTGTGTCTCATTCAGCGAGTAGAGGACCACATTCGTGACGAATTTCGAGTCAATCGGTCAAAAGACGACCGTAACCCTAACCCTAGCTCCATAACCCTAACCCTAACCCTAACTCCAGCCTTAAGCCAGTCTCATGAAACATTGTCCCTTTTCACTAAAATATTCACCAAAAATACAAATTCCACCGGAATCCGATGGGGACTGCTGTGTCTCGTTCAGCCAGTATAGGAGCACATTTGGGAGCGATTTCGAGTCAATCGGTCCAAAGACCTGGAAGCTATTGAAAAAATGGGCCGAGGTTTTCATGAAAAATGGCCACTTTTTTCTTTAAAATATTCACCAAAAATACAAATTCCACCGGAATCCAATAAAAACTGCTGTTTCTTCTTTCCGCCAGTACCGGCGACATTTGTGGTCAATTTCGAGTCAATCGGTCAAGCGGAACCCTAACCCTAACCCTAACCCTAACCCTAGCCCCATAACCCTAACCCTAACCCTAACCCTAACCCTAACCCTAACCCTAACTCCAGCCTTAAGCCAGTCTCATGAAACATTGTCCCTTTTCACTAAAATATTCACCAAAAATACAAATTCCACCGGAATCCGATGGGGACTGCTGTGTCTCGTTCAGCCAGTATAGGAGCACATTTGGGAGCGATTTCGAGTCAATCGGTCCAAAGACCTGGAAGCTATTGAAAAAATGGGCCACTTTTTTCTTTAAAATATTCACCAAAAATACAAATTTCACCGGAATCCGATGGGGACTGCTGTGTCTCGTTCAGCCAGTATAGGAGCACATTTGGGAGCGATTTCGAGTCAATCGGTCCAAAGACCTGGAAGCTATTGAAAAAATGGGCCACTTTTTTCTTTAAAATATTCACCAAAAATACAAATTTCACCGGAATCCGATGGGGACTGCTGTGTCTCATTCAGCGAGTAGAGGACCACATTCGTGACGAATTTCGAGTCAATCGGTCAAAAGACGACCGTAACCCTAACCCTAGCTCCATAACCCTAACCCTAACCCTAACTCCAGCCTTAAGCCAGTCTCATGAAACATTGTCCCTTTTCACTAAAATATTCACCAAAAATACAAATTCCACCGGAATCCGATGGGGACTGCTGTGTCTCGTTCAGCCAGTATAGGAGCACATTTGGGAGCGATTTCGAGTCAATCGGTCCAAAGACCTGGAAGCTATTGAAAAAATGGGCCGAGGTTTTCATGAAAAATGGCCACTTTTTTCTTTAAAATATTCACCAAAAATACAAATTCCACCGGAATCCAATAAAAACTGCTGTTTCTTCTTTCCGCCAGTACCGGCGACATTTGTGGTCAATTTCGAGTCAATCGGTCAAGCGGAACCCTAACCCTAACCCTAACCCTAACCCTAGCCCCATAACCCTAACCCTAACCCTAACCCTAACCCTAACCCTAACTCCAGCCTTAAGCCAGTCTCATGAAACATTGTCCCTTTTCACTAAAATATTCACCAAAAATACAAATTCCACCGGAATCCGATGGGGACTGCTGTGTCTCGTTCAGCCAGTATAGGAGCACATTTGGGAGCGATTTCGAGTCAATCGGTCCAAAGACCTGGAAGCTATTGAAAAAATGGGCCACTTTTTTCTTTAAAATATTCACCAAAAATACAAATTTCACCGGAATCCGATGGGGACTGCTGTGTCTCATTCAGCGAGTAGAGGACCACATTCGTGACGAATTTCGAGTCAATCGGTCAAGCGGAACCCTAACCCTAACCCTAACCCTAACCCTAGCCCCATAACCCTAACCCTAACCCTAACTCCAGCCTTAAGCCAGTCTCATGAAACATTGTCCCTTTTCACTAAAATATTCACCAAAAATACAAATTCCACCGGAATCCGATGGGGACTGCTGTGTCTCGTTCAGCCAGTATAGGAGCACATTTGGGAGCGATTTCGAGTCAATCGGTCCAAAGACCTGGAAGCTATTGAAAAAATGGGCCACTTTTTTATTTAAAATATTCACCAAAAATACAAATTTCACCGGAATCCGATGGGGACTGCTGTGTCTCGTTCAGCCAGTATAGGAGCACATTTGGGAGCGATTTCGAGTCAATCGGTCCAAAGACCTGGAAGCTATTGAAAAAATGGGCCACTTTTTTCTTTAAAATATTCACCAAAAATACAAATTTCACCGGAATCCGATGGGGACTGCTGTGTCTCGTTCAGCCAGTATAGGAGCACATTTGGGAGCGATTTCGAGTCAATCGGTCCAAAGACCTGGAAGCTATTGAAAAAATGGGCCACTTTTTTCTTTAAAATATTCACCAAAAATACAAATTTCACCGGAATCCGATGGGGACTGCTGTGTCTCATTCAGCGAGTAGAGGACCACATTCGTGACGAATTTCGAGTCAATCGGTCAAAAGACGACCGTAACCCTAACCCTAGCTCCATAACCCTAACCCTAACCCTAACCCTAACTCCAGCCTTAAGCCAGTCTCATGAAACATTGTCTCTTTTCACTAAAATATTCACCAAAAATACAAATTCCACCGGAATCCGATGGGGACTGCTGTGTCTCGTTCAGCCAGTATAGGAGCACATTTGGGAGCGATTTCGAGTCAATCGGTCCAAAGACCTGGAAGCTATTGAAAAAATGGGCCGAGGTTTTCATGAAAAATGGCCACTTTTTTCTTTAAAATATTCACCAAAAATACAAATTCCACCGGAATCCAATAAAAACTGCTGTTTCTTCTTTCCGCCAGTACCGGCGACATTTGTGGTCAATTTCGAGTCAATCGGTCAAGCGGAACCCTAACCCTAACCCTAACCCTAACCCTAGCCCCATAACCCTAACCCTAACCCTAACCCTAACCCTAACCCTAACCCTAACTCCAGCCTTAAGCCAGTCTCATGAAACATTGTCCCTTTTCACTAAAATATTCACCAAAAATACAAATTCCACCGGAATCCGATGGGGACTGCTGTGTCTCGTTCAGCCAGTATAGGAGCACATTTGGGAGCGATTTCGAGTCAATCGGTCCAAAGACCTGGAAGCTATTGAAAAAATGGGCCACTTTTTTCTTTAAAATATTCACCAAAAATACAAATTTCACCGGAATCCAATGGGGACTGCTGTGTCTCGTTCAGCCAGTATAGGAGCACATTTGGGAGCGATTTCGAGTCAATCGGTCCAAAGACCTGGAAGCTATTGAAAAAATGGGCCACTTTTTTCTTTAAAATATTCACCAAAAATACAAATTTCACCGGAATCCGATGGGGACTGCTGTGTCTCATTCAGCGAGTAGAGGACCACATTCGTGACGAATTTCGAGTCAATCGGTCAAAAGACGACCGTAACCCTAACCCTAGCTCCATAACCCTAACCCTAACCCTAACTCCAGCCTTAAGCCAGTCTCATGAAACATTGTCCCTTTTCACTAAAATATTCACCAAAAATACAAATTCCACCGGAATCCGATGGGGACTGCTGTGTCTCGTTCAGCCAGTATAGGAGCACATTTGGGAGCGATTTCGAGTCAATCGGTCCAAAGACCTGGAAGCTATTGAAAAAATGGGCCGAGGTTTTCATGAAAAATGGCCACTTTTTTCTTTAAAATATTCACCAAAAATACAAATTCCACCGGAATCCAATAAAAACTGCTGTTTCTTCTTTCCGCCAGTACCGGCGACATTTGTGGTCAATTTCGAGTCAATCGGTCAAGCGGAACCCTAACCCTAACCCTAACCCTAACCCTAGCCCCATAACCCTAACCCTAACCCTAACCCTAACCCTAACCCTAACCCTAACTCCAGCCTTAAGCCAGTCTCATGAAACATTGTCCCTTTTCACTAAAATATTCACCAAAAATACAAATTCCACCGGAATCCGATGGGGACTGCTGTGTCTCGTTCAGCCAGTATAGGAGCACATTTGGGAGCGATTTCGAGTCAATCGGTCCAAAGACCTGGAAGCTATTGAAAAAATGGGCCACTTTTTTCTTTAAAATATTCACCAAAAATACAAATTTCACCGGAATCCGATGGGGACTGCTGTGTCTCGTTCAGCCAGTATAGGAGCACATTTGGGAGCGATTTCGAGTCAATCGGTCCAAAGACCTGGAAGCTATTGAAAAAATGGGCCACTTTTTTCTTTAAAATATTCACCAAAAATACAAATTTCACCGGAATCCGATGGGGACTGCTGTGTCTCATTCAGCGAGTAGAGGACCACATTCGTGACGAATTTCGAGTCAATCGGTCAAAAGACGACCGTAACCCTAACCCTAGCTCCATAACCCTAACCCTAACCCTAACTCCAGCCTTAAGCCAGTCTCATGAAACATTGTCCCTTTTCACTAAAATATTCACCAAAAATACAAATTCCACCGGAATCCGATGGGGACTGCTGTGTCTCGTTCAGCCAGTATAGGAGCACATTTGGGAGCGATTTCGAGTCAATCGGTCCAAAGACCTGGAAGCTATTGAAAAAATGGGCCGAGGTTTTCATGAAAAATGGCCACTTTTTTCTTTAAAATATTCACCAAAAATACAAATTCCACCGGAATCCAATAAAAACTGCTGTTTCTTCTTTCCGCCAGTACCGGCGACATTTGTGGTCAATTTCGAGTCAATCGGTCAAGCGGAACCCTAACCCTAACCCTAACCCTAACCCTAGCCCCATAACCCTAACCCTAACCCTAACCCTAACCCTAACCCTAACTCCAGCCTTAAGCCAGTCTCATGAAACATTGTCCCTTTTCACTAAAATATTCACCAAAAATACAAATTCCACCGGAATCCGATGGGGACTGCTGTGTCTCGTTCAGCCAGTATAGGAGCACATTTGGGAGCGATTTCGAGTCAATCGGTCCAAAGACCTGGAAGCTATTGAAAAAATGGGCCACTTTTTTCTTTAAAATATTCACCAAAAATACAAATTTCACCGGAATCCGATGGGGACTGCTGTGTCTCATTCAGCGAGTAGAGGACCACATTCGTGACGAATTTCGAGTCAATCGGTCAAAAGACGACCGTAACCCTAACCCTAGCTCCATAACCCTAACCCTAACCCTAACTCCAGCCTTAAGCCAGTCTCATGAAACATTGTCCCTTTTCACTAAAATATTCACCAAAAATACAAATTCCACCGGAATCCGATGGGGACTGCTGTGTCTCGTTCAGCCAGTATAGGAGCACATTTGGGAGCGATTTCGAGTCAATCGGTCCAAAGACCTGGAAGCTATTGAAAAAATGGGCCGAGGTTTTCATGAAAAATGGCCACTTTTTTCTTTAAAATATTCACCAAAAATACAAATTCCACCGGAATCCAATAAAAACTGCTGTTTCTTCTTTCCGCCAGTACCGGCGACATTTGTGGTCAATTTCGAGTCAATCGGTCAAGCGGAACCCTAACCCTAACCCTAACCCTAACCCTAGCCCCATAACCCTAACCCTAACCCTAACCCTAACCCTAACCCTAACTCCAGCCTTAAGCCAGTCTCATGAAACATTGTCCCTTTTCACTAAAATATTCACCAAAAATACAAATTCCACCGGAATCCGATGGGGACTGCTGTGTCTCGTTCAGCCAGTATAGGAGCACATTTGGGAGCGATTTCGAGTCAATCGGTCCAAAGACCTGGAAGCTATTGAAAAAATGGGCCACTTTTTTATTTAAAATATTCACCAAAAATACAAATTTCACCGGAATCCGATGGGGACTGCTGTGTCTCATTCAGCGAGTAGAGGACCACATTCGTGACGAATTTCGAGTCAATCGGTCAAAAGACGACCGTAACCCTAACCCTAGCTCCATAACCCTAACCCTAACCCTAACCCTAACTCCAGCCTTAAGCCAGTCTCATGAAACATTGTCTCTTTTCACTAAAATATTCACCAAAAATACAAATTCCACCGGAATCCGATGGGGACTGCTGTGTCTCGTTCAGCCAGTATAGGAGCACATTTGGGTCAATTGGTCCAAAGACCTGGAAGCTATTGAAAAAATGGGCCACTTTTTTCTTTAAAATATTCACCAAAAATACAAATTTCACCGGAATCCGATGGGGACTGCTGTGTCTCATTCAGCGAGTAGAGGACCACATTCGTGACGAATTTCGAGTCAATCGGTCAAAAGACGACCGTAACCCTAACCCTAGCTCCATAACCCTAACCCTAACCCTAACCCTAACTCCAGCCTTAAGCCAGTCTCATTAAACATTGTCCCTTTTCACTAAAATATTCACCAAAAATACAAATTCCACCGGAATCCGATGGGGACTGCTGTGTCTCGTTCAGCCAGTATAGGAGCACATTTGGGAGCGATTTCGAGTCAATCGGTCCAAAGACCTGGAAGCTATTGAAAAAATGGGCCGAGGTTTTCATGAAAAATGGCCACTTTTTTCTTTAAAATATTCACCAAAAATACAAATTCCACCGGAATCCAATAAAAACTGCTGTTTCTTCTTTCCGCCAGTACCGGCGACATTTGTGGTCAATTTCGAGTCAATCGGTCAAGCGGAATCCTAACCCTAACCCTAACCCTAACCCTAGCCCCATAACCCTAACCCTAACCCTAACCCTAACCCTAACCCTAGCCCCATAACCCTAACCCTAACCCTAACCCTAACCCTAACCCTAACTCCAGCCTTAAGCCAGTCTCATGAAACATTGTCCCTTTTCACTAAAATATTCACCAAAAATACAAATTCCACCGGAATCCGATGGGGACTGCTGTGTCTCGTTCAGCCAGTATAGGAGCACATTTGGGAGCGATTTCGAGTCAATCGGTCCAAAGACCTGGAAGCTATTGAAAAAATGGGCCGAGGTTTTCATGAAAAATGGCCACTTTTTTCTTTAAAATATTCAGCAAAAATACAAATTCCACCGGAATCCAATAAAAACTGCTGTTTCTTCTTTCCGCCAGTACCGGCGACATTTGTGGTCAATTTCGAGTCAATCGGTCAAGCGGAACCCTAACCCTAACCCTAACCCTAACCCTAGCCCCATAACCCTAACCCTAACCCTAACCCTAACCCTAACTCCAGCCTTAAGCCAGTCTCATGAAACACTGTCCCTTTTCACTAAAATATTCACCAAAAATACAAATTCCACCGGAATCAAATAAAAACTGCTGTTTCTTCTTTCCGCCAGTACCGGCGACATTTGTGGTCAATTTCGAGTCAATCGGTCAAGCGGAACCCTAACCCTAACCCTAACCCTAACCCTAGCCCCATAACCCTAACCCTAACCCTAACCCTAACCCTAACTCCAGCCTTAAGCCAGTCTCATGAAACATTGTCCCTTTTCACTAAAATATTCACCAAAAATACAAATTCCACCGGAATCCGATGGGGACTGCTGTGTCTCGTTCAGCCAGTATAGGAGCACATTTGGGAGCGATTTCGAGTCAAACGGTCCAAAGACCTGGAAGCTATTGAAAAAATGGGCCGAGGTTTTCATGAAAAATGGCCACTTTTTTCTTTAAAATATTCACCAAAAATACAAATTTCACCGGAATCCGATGGGGACTGCTGTGTCTCGTTCAGCCAGTATAGGAGCACATTTGGGAGCGATTTCGAGTCAATCGGTCCAAAGACCTGGAAGCTATTGAAAAAATGGGCCACTTTTTTCTTTAAAATATTCACCAAAAATACAAATTTCACCGGAATCCGATGGGGACTGCTGTGTCTCGTTCAGCGAGTAGAGGACCACATTCGTGACGAATTTCGAGTCAATCGGTCAAAAGACGACCGTAACCCTAACCCTAGCTCCATAACCCTAACCCTAACCCTAACCCTAACCCTAACTCCAGCCTTAAGCCAGTCTCATGAAACATTGTCCCTTTTCACTAAAATATTCACCAAAAATACAAATTCCACCGGAATCCGATGGGGACTGCTGTGTCTCGTTCAGCCAGTATAGGAGCACATTTGGGAGCGATTTCGAGTCAATCGGTCCAAAGACCTGGAAGCTATTGAAAAAATGGGCCGAGGTTTTCATGAAAAATGGCCACTTTTTTCTTTAAAATATTCAGCAAAAATACAAATTCCACCGGAATCCAATAAAAACTGCTGTTTCTTCTTTCCGCCAGTACCGGCGACATTTGTGGTCAATTTCGAGTCAATCGGTCAAGCGGAACCCTAACCCTAACCCTAACCCTAACCCTAGCCCCATAACCCTAACCCTAACCCTAACCCTAACCCTAACTCCAGCCTTAAGCCAGTCTCATGAAACACTGTCCCTTTTCACTAAAATATTCACCAAAAATACAAATTCCACCGGAATCCGATGGGGACTGCTGTGTCTCGTTCAGCCAGTATAGGAGCACATTTGGGAGCGATTTCGAGTCAATCGGTCCAAAGACCTGGAAGCTATTGAAAAAATGGGCCGAGGTTTTCATGAAAAATGGCCACTTTTTTCTTTAAAATATTCAGCAAAAATACAAATTCCACCGGAATCCAATAAAAACTGCTGTTTCTTCTTTCCGCCAGTACCGGCGACATTTGTGGTCAATTTCGAGTCAATCGGTCAAGCGGAACCCTAACCCTAACCCTAACCCTAACCCTAGCCCCATAACCCTAACCCTAACCCTAACCCTAACCCTAACTCCAGCCTTAAGCCAGTCTCATGAAACACTGTCCCTTTTCACTAAAATATTCACCAAAAATACAAATTCCACCGGAATCAAATAAAAACTGCTGTTTCTTCTTTCCGCCAGTACCGGCGACATTTGTGGTCAATTTCGAGTCAATCGGTCAAGCGGAACCCTAACCCTAACCCTAACCCTAACCCTAGCCCCATAACCCTAACCCTAACCCTAACCCTAACCCTAACTCCAGCCTTAAGCCAGTCTCATGAAACATTGTCCCTTTTCACTAAAATATTCACCAAAAATACAAATTCCACCGGAATCCGATGGGGACTGCTGTGTCTCGTTCAGCCAGTATAGGAGCACATTTGGGAGCGATTTCGAGTCAAACGGTCCAAAGACCTGGAAGCTATTGAAAAAATGGGCCGAGGTTTTCATGAAAAATGGCCACTTTTTTCTTTAAAATATTCACCAAAAATACAAATTCCACCGGAATCCAATAAAAACTGCTGTTTCTTCTTTCCGCCAGTACCGGCGACATTTGTGGTCAATTTCGAGTCAATCGGTCAAGCGGAACCCTAACCCTAACCCTAACCCTAACCCTAGCCCCATAACCCTAACCCTAACCCTAACCCTAACCCTAACTCCAGCCTTAAGCCAGTCTCATGAAACATTGTCCCTTTTCACTAAAATATTCACCAAAAATACAAATTTCACCGGAATCCGATGGGGACTGCTGTGTCTCGTTCAGCCAGTATAGGAGCACATTTGGGAGCGATTTCGAGTCAATCGGTCCAAAGACCTGGAAGCTATTGAAAAAATGGGCCACTTTTTTCTTTAAAATATTCACCAAAAATACAAATTTCACCGGAATCCGATGGGGACTGCTGTGTCTCGTTCAGCCAGTATAGGAGCACATTTGGGAGCGATTTCGAGTCAATCGGTCCAAAGACCTGGAAGCTATTGAAAAAATGGGCCACTTTTTTCTTTAAAATATTCACCAAAAATACAAATTTCACCGGAATCCGATGGGGACTGCTGTGTCTCGTTCAGCGAGTAGAGGACCACATTCGTGACGAATTTCGAGTCAATCGGTCAAAAGACGACCGTAACCCTAACCCTAGCTCCATAACCCTAACCCTAACCCTAACCCTAACCCTAACTCCAGCCTTAAGCCAGTCTCATGAAACATTGTCCCTTTTCACTAAAATATTCACCAAAAATACAAATTCCACCGGAATCCGATGGGGACTGCTGTGTCTCGTTCAGCCAGTATAGGAGCACATTTGGGAGCGATTTCGAGTCAATCGGTCCAAAGACCTGGAAGCTATTGAAAAAATGGGCCGAGGTTTTCATGAAAAATGGCCACTTTTTTCTTTAAAATATTCACCAAAAATACAAATTCCACCGGAATCCAATAAAAACTGCTGTTTCTTCTTTCCGCCAGTACCGGCGACATTTGTGGTCAATTTCGAGTCAATCGGTCAAGCGGAACCCTAACCCTAACCCTAACCCTAACCCTAGCCCCATAACCCTAACCCTAACCCTAACCCTAACCCTAACCCTAACTCCAGCCTTAAGCCAGTCTCATGAAACATTGTCCCTTTTCACTAAAATATTCACCAAAAATACAAATTTCACCGGAATCCGATGGGGACTGCTGTGTCTCGTTCAGCCAGTATAGGAGCACATTTGGGAGCGATTTCGAGTCAATTGGTCCAAAGACCTGGAAGCTATTGAAAAAATGGGCCACTTTTTTCTTTAAAATATTCACCAAAAATACAAATTTCACCGGAATCCGATGGGGACTGCTGTGTCTCATTCAGCGAGTAGAGGACCACATTCGTGACGAATTTCGAGTTAATCGGTCAAAAGACGACCGTAACCCTAACCCTAGCTCCATAACCCTAACCCTAACCCTAACCCTAACTCCAGCCTTAAGCCAGTCTCATGAAACATTGTCCCTTTTCACTAAAATATTCACCAAAAATACAAATTCCACCGGAATCCGATGGGGACTGCTGTGTCTCGTTCAGCCAGTATAGGAGCACATTTGGGAGCGATTTTGAGTCAATCGGTCCAAAGACCTGGAAGCTATTGAAAAAATGGGCCGAGGTTTTCATGAAAAATGGCCACTTTTTTCTTTAAAATATTCACCAAAAATACAAATTCCACCGGAATCCAATAAAAACTGCTGTTTCTTCTTTCCGCCAGTACCGGCGACATTTGTGGTCAATTTCGAGTCAATCGGTCAAGCGGAACCCTAACCCTAACCCTAACCCTAACCCTAGCCCCATAACCCTAACCCTAACCCTAACCCTAACCCTAACCCTAACTCCAGCCTTAAGCCAGTCTCATGAAACATTGTCCCTTTTCACTAAAATATTCACCAAAAATACAAATTCCACCGGAAGCCGATGGGGACTGCTGTGTCTCGTTCAGCCAGTATAGGAGCACATTTGGGAGTGATTTCGAGTCAATCGGTCCAAAGACCTGGAAGCTATTGAAAAAATGGGCCGAGGTTTTCATGAAAAATGGCCACTTTTTTCTTTAAAATATTCACCAAAAATACAAATTCCACCGGAATCCAATAAAAACTGCTGTTTCTTCTTTCCGCCAGTACCGGCGACATTTGTGGTCAATTTCGAGTCAATCGGTCAAGCGGAACCCTAACCCTAACCCTAACCCTAACCCTAGCCCCATAACCCTAACCCTAACCCTAACCCTAACCCTAACCCTAACTCCAGCCTTAAGCCAGTCTCATGAAACATTGTCCCTTTTCACTAAAATATTCACCAAAAATACAAATTCCACCGGAAGCCGATGGGGACTGCTGTGTCTCGTTCAGCCAGTATAGGAGCACATTTGGGAGCGATTTCGAGTCAATCGGTCCAAAGACCTGGAAGCTATTGAAAAAATGGGCCGAGGTTTTCATGAAAAATGGCCACTTTTTTCTTTAAAATATTCACCAAAAATACAAATTCCACCGGAATCCAATAAAAACTGCTGTTTCTTCTTTCCGCCAGTACCGGCGACATTTGTGGTCAATTTCGAGTCAATCGGTCAAGCGGAACCCTATCCCTAACCCTAACCCTAACCCTAGCCCCATAACCCTAACCCTAACCCTAACCCTAACCCTAACTCCAGCCTTAAGCCAGTCTCATGAAACATTGTCCCTTTTCACTAAAATATTCACCAAAAATACAAATTTCACCGGAATCCGATGGGGACTGCTGTGTCTCGTTCAGCCAGTATAGGAGCACATTTGGGAGCGATTTCGAGTCAATCGGTCCAAAGACCTGGAAGCTATTGAAAAAATGGGCCACTTTTTTCTTTAAAATATTCACCAAAAATACAAATTTCACCGGAATCCGATGGGGACTGCTGTGTCTCGTTCAGCCAGTATAGGAGCACATTTGGGAGCGATTTCGAGTCAATTGGTCCAAAGACCTGGAAGCTATTGAAAAAATGGGCCACTTTTTTCTTTAAAATATTCACCAAAAATACAAATTTCACCGGAATCCGATGGGGACTGCTGTGTCTCGTTCAGCGAGTAGAGGACCACATTCGTGACGAATTTCGAGTCAATCGGTCAAAAGACGACCGTAACCCTAACCCTAGCTCCATAACCCTAACCCTAACCCTAACCCTAACCCTAACTCCAGCCTTAAGCCAGTCTCATGAAACATTGTCCCTTTTCACTAAAATATTCACCAAAAATACAAATTCCACCGGAATCCGATGGGGACTGCTGTGTCTCGTTCAGCCAGTATAGGAGCACATTTGGGAGCGATTTCGAGTCAATCGGTCCAAAGACCTGGAAGCTATTGAAAAAATGGGCCGAGGTTTTCATGAAAAATGGCCACTTTTTTCTTTAAAATATTCACCAAAAATACAAATTCCACCGGAATCCAATAAAAACTGCTGTTTCTTCTTTCCGCCAGTACCGGCGACATTTGTGGTCAATTTCGAGTCAATCGGTCAAGCGGAACCCTAACCCTAACCCTAACCCTAACCCTAGCCCCATAACCCTAACCCTAACCCTAACCCTAACCCTAACTCCAGCCTTAAGCCAGTCTCATGAAACATTGTCCCTTTTCACTAAAATATTCACCAAAAATACAAATTCCACCGGAATCCGATGGGGACTGCTGTGTCTCGTTCAGCCAGTATAGGAGCACATTTGGGAGCGATTTCGAGTCAATTGGTCCAAAGACCTGGAAGCTATTGAAAAAATGGGCCACTTTTTTCTTTAAAATATTCACCAAAAATACAAATTTCACCGGAATCCGATGGGGACTGCTGTGTCTCATTCAGCGAGTAGAGGACCACATTCGTGACGAATTTCGAGTCAATCGGTCAAAAGACGACCGTAACCCTAACCCTAGCTCCATAACACTAACCCTAACCCTAACCCTAACCCTAACTCCAGCCTTAAGCCAGTCTCATGAAACATTGTCCCTTTTCACTAAAATATTCACCAAAAATACAAATTCCACCGGAATCCGATGAGGACTGCTGTGTCTCGTTCAGCCAGTATAGGAGCACATTTGGGAGCGATTTCGAGTCAATTGGTCCAAAGACCTGGAAGCTATTGAAAAAATGGGCCACTTTTTTCTTTAAAATATTCACCAAAAATACAAATTTCACCGGAATCCGATGGGGACTGCTGTGTCTCATTCAGCGAGTAGAGGACCACATTCGTGACGAATTTCGAGTCAATCGGTCAAAAGACGACCGTAACCCTAACCCTAGCTCCATAACCCTAACCCTAACCCTAACCCTAACCCTAACTCCAGCCTTAAGCCAGTCTCATGAAACATTGTCCCTTTTCACTAAAATATTCACCAAAAATACAAATTCCACCGGAATCCGATGGGGACTGCTGTGTCTCGTTCAGCCAGTATAGGAGCACATTTGGGAGCGATTTCGAGTCAATCGGTCCAAAGACCTGGAAGCTATTGAAAAAATGGGCCACTTTTTTCTTTAAAATATTCACCAAAAATACAAATTTCACCGGAATCCGATGGGGACTGCTGTGTCTCATTCAGCGAGTAGAGGACCACATTCGTGACGAATTTCGAGTTAATCGGTCAAAAGACGACCGTAACCCTAACCCTAGCTCCATAACCCTAACCCTAACCCTAACCCTAACCCTAACTCCAGCCTTAAGCCAGTCTCATGAAACATTGTCCCTTTTCACTAAAATATTCACCAAAAATACAAATTCCACCGGAATCCGATGGGGACTGCTGTGTCTCGTTCAGCCAGTATAGGAGCACATTTGGGAGCGATTTCGAGTCAATTGGTCCAAAGACCTGGAAGCTATTGAAAAAATGGGCCACTTTTTTCTTTAAAATATTCACCAAAAATACAAATTTCACCGGAATCCGATGGGGACTGCTGTGTCTCATTCAGCGAGTAGAGGACCACATTCGTGACGAATTTCGAGTTAATCGGTCAAAAGACGACCGTAACCCTAACCCTAGCTCCATAACCCTAACCCTAACCCTAACCCTAACCCTAACTCCAGCCTTAAGCCAGTCTCATGAAACATTGTCCCTTTTCACTAAAATATTCACCAAAAATACAAATTCCACCGGAAGCCGATGGGGACTGCTGTGTCTCGTTCAGCCAGTATAGGAGCACATTTGGGAGCGATTTCGAGTCAATCGGTCCAAAGACCTGGAAGCTATTGAAAAAATGGGCCGAGGTTTTCATGAAAAATGGCCACTTTTTTCTTTAAAATATTCACCAAAAATACAAATTCCACCGGAATCAAATAAAAACTGCTGTTTCTTCTTTCCGCCAGTACCGGCGACATTTGTGGTCAATTTCGAGTCAATCGGTCAAGCGGAACCCTAACCCTAACCCTAACCCTAACCCTAGCCCCATAACCCTAACCCTAACCCTAACCCTAACCCTAACTCCAGCCTTAAGCCAGTCTCATGAAACATTGTCCCTTTTCACTAAAATATTCACCAAAAATACAAATTCCACCGGAATCCGATGGGGACTGCTGTGTCTCGTTCAGCCAGTATAGGAGCACATTTGGGAGCGATTTTGAGTCAATTGGTCCAAAGACCTGGAAGCTATTGAAAAAATGGGCCACTTTTTTCTTTAAAATATTCACCAAAAATACAAATTTCACCGGAATCCGATGGGGACTGCTGTGTCTCATTCAGCGAGTAGAGGACCACATTCGTGACGAATTTCGAGTCAATCGGTCAAAAGACGACCGTAACCCTAACCCTAGCTCCATAACCCTAACCCTAACCCTAACCCTAACCCTAACTCCAGCCTTAAGCCAGTCTCATGAAACATTGTCCCTTTTCACTAAAATATTCACCAAAAATACAAATTCCACCGGAATCCGATGGGGACTGCTGTGTCTCGTTCAGCCAGTATAGGAGCACATTTGGGAGCGATTTCGAGTCAATCGGTCCAAAGACCTGGAAGCTATTGAAAAAATGGGCCACTTTTTTCTTTAAAATATTCACCAAAAATACAAATTTCACCGGAATCCGATGGGGACTGCTGTGTCTCATTCAGCGAGTAGAGGACCACATTCGTGACGAATTTCGAGTTAATCGGTCAAAAGACGACCGTAACCCTAACCCTAGCTCCATAACCCTAACCCTAACCCTAACCCTAACCCTAACTCCAGCCTTAAGCCAGTCTCATGAAACATTGTCCCTTTTCACTAAAATATTCACCAAAAATACAAATTCCACCGGAATCCGATGGGGACTGCTGTGTCTCGTTCAGCCAGTATAGGAGCACATTTGGGAGCGATTTCGAGTCAATCGGTCCAAAGACCTGGAAGCTATTGAAAAAATGGGCCACTTTTTTCTTTAAAATATTCACCAAAAATACAAATTTCACCGGAATCCGATGGGGACTGCTGTGTCTCATTCAGCGAGTAGAGGACCACATTCGTGACGAATTTCGAGTCAATCGGTCAAAAGACGACCGTAACCCTAACCCTAGCTCCATAACCCTAACCCTAACCCTAACCCTAACCCTAACTCCAGCCTTAAGCCAGTCTCATGAAACATTGTCCCTTTTCACTAAAATATTCACCAAAAATACAAATTCCACCGGAATCCGATGGGGACTGCTGTGTCTCGTTCAGCCAGTATAGGAGCACATTTGGGAGCGATTTCGAGTCAATTGGTCCAAAGACCTGGAAGCTATTGAAAAAATGGGCCACTTTTTTCTTTAAAATATTCACCAAAAATACAAATTTCACCGGAATCCGATGGGGACTGCTGTGTCTCATTCAGCGAGTAGAGGACCACATTCGTGACGAATTTCGAGTCAATCGGTCAAAAGACGACCGTAACCCTAACCCTAGCTCCATAACCCTAACCCTAACCCTAACCCTAACCCTAACTCCAGCCTTAAGCCAGTCTCATGAAACATTGTCCCTTTTCACTAAAATATTCACCAAAAATACAAATTCCACCGGAATCCGATGGGGACTGCTGTGTCTCGTTCAGCCAGTATAGGAGCACATTTGGGAGCGATTTCGAGTCAATCGGTCCAAAGACCTGGAAGCTATTGAAAAAATGGGCCGAGGTTTTCATGAAAAATGGCCACTTTTTTCTTTAAAATATTCACCAAAAATACAAATTCCACCGGAATCCAATAAAAACTGCTGTTTCTTCTTTACGCCAGTACCGGCGACATTTGTGGTCAATTTCGAGTCAATCGGTCAAGCGGAACCCTAACCCTAACCCTAACCCTAACCCTAGCCCCATAACCCTAACCCTAACCCTAACCCTAACCCTAACTCCAGCCTTAAGCCAGTCTCATGAAACATTGTCCCTTTTCACTAAAATATTCACCAAAAATACAAATTCCACCGGAATCCGATGGGGACTGCTGTGTCTCGTTCAGCCAGTATAGGAGCACATTTGGGAGCGATTTCGAGTCAATTGGTCCAAAGACCTGGAAGCTATTGAAAAAATGGGCCACTTTTTTCTTTAAAATATTCACCAAAAATACAAATTTCACCGGAATCCGATGGGGACTGCTGTGTCTCATTCAGCGAGTAGAGGACCACATTCGTGACGAATTTCGAGTCAATCGGTCAAAAGACGACCGTAACCCTAACCCTAGCTCCATAACCCTAACCCTAACCCTAACCCCAACCCTAACTCCAGCCTTAAGCCAGTCTCATGAAACATTGTCCCTTTTCACTAAAATATTCACCAAAAATACAAATTCCACCGGAATCCGATGGGGACTGCTGTGTCTCGTTCAGCCAGTATAGGAGCACATTTGGGAGCGATTTCGAGTCAATTGGTCCAAAGACCTGGAAGCTATTGAAAAAATGGGCCACTTTTTTCTTTAAAATATTCACCAAAAATACAAATTTCACCGGAATCCGATGGGGACTGCTGTGTCTCATTCAGCGAGTAGAGGACCACATTCGTGACGAATTTCGAGTCAATCGGTCAAAAGACGACCGTAACCCTAACCCTAGCTCCATAACCCTAACCCTAACCCTAACCCTAACCCTAACTCCAGCCTTAAGCCAGTCTCATGAAACATTGTCCCTTTTCACTAAAATATTCACCAAAAATACAAATTCCACCGGAATCCGGTGGGGACTGCTGTGTCTCGTTCAGCCAGTATAGGAGCACATTTGGGAGCGATTTCGAGTCAATCGGTCCAAAGACCTGGAAGCTATTGAAAAAATGGGCCGAGGTTTTCATGAAAAATGGCCACTTTTTTCTTTAAAATATTCACCAAAAATACAAATTCCACCGGAATCCAATAAAAACTGCTGTTTCTTCTTTCCGCCAGTACCGGCGACATTTGTGGTCAATTTCGAGTCAATCGGTCAAGCGGAACCCTAACCCTAACCCTAACCCTAACCCTAGCCCCATAACCCTAACCCTAACCCTAACCCTAACCCTAACTCCAGCCTTAAGCCAGTCTCATGAAACATTGTCCCTTTTCACTAAAATATTCACCAAAAATACAAATTCCACCGGAATCCGATGGGGACTGCTGTGTCTCGTTCAGCCAGTATAGGAGCACATTTGGGAGCGATTTCGAGTCAATTGGTCCAAAGACCTGGAAGCTATTGAAAAAATGGGCCACTTTTTTCTTTAAAATATTCACCAAAAATACAAATTTCACCGGAATCCGATGGGGACTGCTGTGTCTCATTCAGCGAGTAGAGGACCACATTCGTGACGAATTTCGAGTTAATCGGTCAAAAGACGACCGTAACCCTAACCCTAGCTCCATAACCCTAACCCTAACCCTAACCCTAACCCTAACTCCAGCCTTAAGCCAGTCTCATGAAACATTGTCCCTTTTCACTAAAATATTCACCAAAAATACAAATTCCACCGGAAGCCGATGGGGACTGCTGTGTCTCGTTCAGCCAGTATAGGAGCACATTTGGGAGCGATTTCGAGTCAATCGGTCCAAAGACCTGGAAGCTATTGAAAAAATGGGCCGAGGTTTTCATGAAAAATGGCCACTTTTTTCTTTAAAATATTCACCAAAAATACAAATTCCACCGGAATCAAATAAAAACTGCTGTTTCTTCTTTCCGCCAGTACCGGCGACATTTGTGGTCAATTTCGAGTCAATCGGTCAAGCGGAACCCTAACCCTAACCCTAACCCTAACCCTAGCCCCATAACCCTAACCCTAACCCTAACCCTAACCCTAACTCCAGCCTTAAGCCAGTCTCATGAAACATTGTCCCTTTTCACTAAAATATTCACCAAAAATACAAATTCCACCGGAATCCGATGGGGACTGCTGTGTCTCGTTCAGCCAGTATAGGAGCACATTTGGGAGCGATTTTGAGTCAATTGGTCCAAAGACCTGGAAGCTATTGAAAAAATGGGCCACTTTTTTCTTTAAAATATTCACCAAAAATACAAATTTCACCGGAATCCGATGGGGACTGCTGTGTCTCATTCAGCGAGTAGAGGACCACATTCGTGACGAATTTCGAGTCAATCGGTCAAAAGACGACCGTAACCCTAACCCTAGCTCCATAACCCTAACCCTAACCCTAACCCTAACCCTAACTCCAGCCTTAAGCCAGTCTCATGAAACATTGTCCCTTTTCACTAAAATATTCACCAAAAATACAAATTCCACCGGAATCCGATGGGGACTGCTGTGTCTCGTTCAGCCAGTATAGGAGCACATTTGGGAGCGATTTCGAGTCAATCGGTCCAAAGACCTGGAAGCTATTGAAAAAATGGGCCACTTTTTTCTTTAAAATATTCACCAAAAATACAAATTTCACCGGAATCCGATGGGGACTGCTGTGTCTCATTCAGCGAGTAGAGGACCACATTCGTGACGAATTTCGAGTTAATCGGTCAAAAGACGACCGTAACCCTAACCCTAGCTCCATAACCCTAACCCTAACCCTAACCCTAACCCTAACTCCAGCCTTAAGCCAGTCTCATGAAACATTGTCCCTTTTCACTAAAATATTCACCAAAAATACAAATTCCACCGGAATCCGATGGGGACTGCTGTGTCTCGTTCAGCCAGTATAGGAGCACATTTGGGAGCGATTTCGAGTCAATCGGTCCAAAGACCTGGAAGCTATTGAAAAAATGGGCCACTTTTTTCTTTAAAATATTCACCAAAAATACAAATTTCACCGGAATCCGATGGGGACTGCTGTGTCTCATTCAGCGAGTAGAGGACCACATTCGTGACGAATTTCGAGTCAATCGGTCAAAAGACGACCGTAACCCTAACCCTAGCTCCATAACCCTAACCCTAACCCTAACCCTAACCCTAACTCCAGCCTTAAGCCAGTCTCATGAAACATTGTCCCTTTTCACTAAAATATTCACCAAAAATACAAATTCCACCGGAATCCGATGGGGACTGCTGTGTCTCGTTCAGCCACTATAGGAGCACATTTGGGAGCGATTTCGAGTCAATTGGTCCAAAGACCTGGAAGCTATTGAAAAAATGGGCCACTTTTTTCTTTAAAATATTCACCAAAAATACAAATTTCACCGGAATCCGATGGGGACTGCTGTGTCTCATTCAGCGAGTAGAGGACCACATTCGTGACGAATTTCGAGTCAATCGGTCAAAAGACGACCGTAACCCTAACCCTAGCTCCATAACCCTAACCCTAACCCTAACCCTAACCCTAACTCCAGCCTTAAGCCAGTCTCATGAAACATTGTCCCTTTTCACTAAAATATTCACCAAAAATACAAATTCCACCGGAATCCGATGGGGACTGCTGTGTCTCGTTCAGCCAGTATAGGAGCACATTTGGGAGCGATTTCGAGTCAATCGGTCCAAAGACCTGGAAGCTATTGAAAAAATGGGCCGAGGTTTTCATGAAAAAT
This sequence comes from Pagrus major, assembly GCF_040436345.1. Taxonomy (NCBI): domain Eukaryota; kingdom Metazoa; phylum Chordata; class Actinopteri; order Spariformes; family Sparidae; genus Pagrus; species Pagrus major. Next base: position 37,458,435 of record NC_133219.1, on the reverse strand, counting down.
GGCCACTTTTTTCTTTAAAATATTCACCAAAAATACAAATTCCACCGGAATCCAATAAAAACTGCTGTTTCTTCTTTCCGCCAGTACCGGCGACATTTGTGGTCAATTTCGAGTCAATCGGTCAAGCGGAACCCTAACCCTAACCCTAACCCTAACCCTAGCCCCATAACCCTAACCCTAACCCTAACCCTAACCCTAACTCCAGCCTTAAGCCAGTCTCATGAAACATTGTCCCTTTTCACTAAAATATTCACCAAAAATACAAATTCCACCGGAATCCGATGGGGACTGCTGTGTCTCGTTCAGCCAGTATAGGAGCACATTTGGGAGCGATTTCGAGTCAAACGGTCCAAAGACCTGGAAGCTATTGAAAAAATGGGCCGAGGTTTTCATGAAAAATGGCCACTTTTTTCTTTAAAATATTCACCAAAAATACAAATTCCACCGGAATCCAATAAAAACTGCTGTTTCTTCTTTCCGCCAGTACCGGCGACATTTGTGGTCAATTTCGAGTCAATCGGTCAAGCGGAACCCTAACCCTAACCCTAACCCTAACCCTAGCCCCATAACCCTAACCCTAACCCTAACCCTAACCCTAACTCCAGCCTTAAGCCAGTCTCATGAAACATTGTCCCTTTTCACTAAAATATTCACCAAAAATACAAATTCCACCGGAATCCGATGGGGACTGCTGTGTCTCGTTCAGCCAGTATAGGAGCACATTTGGGAGCGATTTCGAGTCAATTGGTCCAAAGACCTGGAAGCTATTGAAAAAATGGGCCACTTTTTTCTTTAAAATATTCACCAAAAATACAAATTTCACCGGAATCCGATGGGGACTGCTGTGTCTCATTCAGCGAGTAGAGGACCACATTCGTGACGAATTTCGAGTTAATCGGTCAAAAGACGACCGTAACCCTAACCCTAGCTCCATAACCCTAACCCTAACCCTAACCCTAACCCTAACTCCAGCCTTAAGCCAGTCTCATGAAACATTGTCCCTTTTCACTAAAATATTCACCAAAAATACAAATTCCACCGGAAGCCGATGGGGACTGCTGTGTCTCGTTCAGCCAGTATAGGAGCACATTTGGGAGCGATTTCGAGTCAATCGGTCCAAAGACCTGGAAGCTATTGAAAAAATGGGCCGAGGTTTTCATGAAAAATGGCCACTTTTTTCTTTAAAATATTCACCAAAAATACAAATTCCACCGGAATCAAATAAAAACTGCTGTTTCTTCTTTCCGCCAGTACCGGCGACATTTGTGGTCAATTTCGAGTCAATCGGTCAAGCGGAACCCTAACCCTAACCCTAACCCTAACCCTAGCCCCATAACCCTAACCCTAACCCTAACCCTAACCCTAACTCCAGCCTTAAGCCAGTCTCATGAAACATTGTCCCTTTTCACTAAAATATTCACCAAAAATACAAATTCCACCGGAATCCGATGGGGACTGCTGTGTCTCGTTCAGCCAGTATAGGAGCACATTTGGGAGCGATTTTGAGTCAATTGGTCCAAAGACCTGGAAGCTATTGAAAAAATGGGCCACTTTTTTCTTTAAAATATTCACCAAAAATACAAATTTCACCGGAATCCGATGGGGACTGCTGTGTCTCATTCAGCGAGTAGAGGACCACATTCGTGACGAATTTCGAGTCAATCGGTCAAAAGACGACCGTAACCCTAACCCTAGCTCCATAACCCTAACCCTAACCCTAACCCTAACCCTAACTCCAGCCTTAAGCCAGTCTCATGAAACATTGTCCCTTTTCACTAAAATATTCACCAAAAATACAAATTCCACCGGAATCCGATGGGGACTGCTGTGTCTCGTTCAGCCAGTATAGGAGCACATTTGGGAGCGATTTCGAGTCAATCGGTCCAAAGACCTGGAAGCTATTGAAAAAATGGGCCACTTTTTTCTTTAAAATATTCACCAAAAATACAAATTTCACCGGAATCCGATGGGGACTGCTGTGTCTCATTCAGCGAGTAGAGGACCACATTCGTGACGAATTTCGAGTTAATCGGTCAAAAGACGACCGTAACCCTAACCCTAGCTCCATAACCCTAACCCTAACCCTAACCCTAACCCTAACTCCAGCCTTAAGCCAGTCTCATGAAACATTGTCCCTTTTCACTAAAATATTCACCAAAAATACAAATTCCACCGGAATCCGATGGGGACTGCTGTGTCTCGTTCAGCCAGTATAGGAGCACATTTGGGAGCGATTTTGAGTCAATCGGTCCAAAGACCTGGAAGCTATTGAAAAAATGGGCCACTTTTTTCTTTAAAATATTCACCAAAAATACAAATTTCACCGGAATCCGATGGGGACTGCTGTGTCTCATTCAGCGAGTAGAGGACCACATTCGTGACGAATTTCGAGTTAATCGGTCAAAAGACGACCGTAACCCTAACCCTAGCTCCATAACCCTAACCCTAACCCTAACCCTAACCCTAACTCCAGCCTTAAGCCAGTCTCATGAAACATTGTCCCTTTTCACTAAAATATTCACCAAAAATACAAATTCCACCGGAATCCGATGGGGACTGCTGTGTCTCGTTCAGCCAGTATAGGAGCACATTTGGGAGCGATTTTGAGTCAATCGGTCCAAAGACCTGGAAGCTATTGAAAAAATGGGCCGAGGTTTTCATGAAAAATGGCCACTTTTTTCTTTAAAATATTCACCAAAAATACAAATTCCACCGGAATCCAATAAAAACTGCTGTTTCTTCTTTCCGCCAGTACCGGCGACATTTGTGGTCAATTTCGAGTCAATCGGTCAAGCGGAACCCTAACCCTAACCCTAACCCTAACCCTAGCCCCATAACCCTAACCCTAACCCTAACCCTAACCCTAACTCCAGCCTTAAGCCAGTCTCATGAAACATTGTCCCTTTTCACTAAAATATTCACCAAAAATACAAATTCCACCGGAATCCGATGGGGACTGCTGTGTCTCGTTCAGCCAGTATAGGAGCACATTTGGGAGCGATTTCGAGTCAAACGGTCCAAAGACCTGGAAGCTATTGAAAAAATGGGCCGAGGTTTTCATGAAAAATGGCCACTTTTTTCTTTAAAATATTCACCAAAAATACAAATTCCACCGGAATCCAATAAAAACTGCTGTTTCTTCTTTCCGCCAGTACCGGCGACATTTGTGGTCAATTTCGAGTCAATCGGTCAAGCGGAACCCTAACCCTAACCCTAACCCTAACCCTAGCCCCATAACCCTAACCCTAACCCTAACCCTAACCCTAACTCCAGCCTTAAGCCAGTCTCATGAAACATTGTCCCTTTTCACTAAAATATTCACCAAAAATACAAATTCCACCGGAATCCGATGGGGACTGCTGTGTCTCGTTCAGCCAGTATAGGAGCACATTTGGGAGCGATTTCGAGTCAATTGGTCCAAAGACCTGGAAGCTATTGAAAAAATGGGCCACTTTTTTCTTTAAAATATTCACCAAAAATACAAATTCCACCGGAAGCCGATGGGGACTGCTGTGTCTCGTTCAGCCAGTATAGGAGCACATTTGGGAGCGATTTCGAGTCAATCGGTCCAAAGACCTGGAAGCTATTGAAAAAATGGGCCGAGGTTTTCATGAAAAATGGCCACTTTTTTCTTTAAAATATTCACCAAAAATACAAATTCCACCGGAATCAAATAAAAACTGCTGTTTCTTCTTTCCGCCAGTACCGGCGACATTTGTGGTCAATTTCGAGTCAATCGGTCAAGCGGAACCCTAACCCTAACCCTAACCCTAACCCTAGCCCCATAACCCTAACCCTAACCCTAACCCTAACCCTAACTCCAGCCTTAAGCCAGTCTCATGAAACATTGTCCCTTTTCACTAAAATATTCACCAAAAATACAAATTCCACCGGAATCCGATGGGGACTGCTGTGTCTCGTTCAGCCAGTATAGGAGCACATTTGGGAGCGATTTCGAGTCAATCGGTCCAAAGACCTGGAAGCTATTGAAAAAATGGGCCACTTTTTTCTTTAAAATATTCACCAAAAATACAAATTTCACCGGAATCCGATGGGGACTGCTGTGTCTCATTCAGCGAGTAGAGGACCACATTCGTGACGAATTTCGAGTCAATCGGTCAAAAGACGACCGTAACCCTAACCCTAGCTCCATAACCCTAACCCTAACCCTAACCCTAACCCTAACTCCAGCCTTAAGCCAGTCTCATGAAACATTGTCCCTTTTCACTAAAATATTCACCAAAAATACAAATTCCACCGGAATCCGATGGGGACTGCTGTGTCTCGTTCAGCCAGTACAGGAGCACATTTGGGAGCGATTTCGAGTCAATTGGTCCAAAGACCTGGAAGCTATTGAAAAAATGGGCCACTTTTTTCTTTAAAATATTCACCAAAAATACAAATTTCACCGGAATCCGATGGGGACTGCTGTGTCTCATTCAGCGAGTAGAGGACCACATTCGTGACGAATTTCGAGTCAATCGGTCAAAAGACGACCGTAACCCTAACCCTAGCTCCATAACCCTAACCCTAACCCTAACCCTAACCCTAACTCCAGCCTTAAGCCAGTCTCATGAAACATTGTCCCTTTTCACTAAAATATTCACCAAAAATACAAATTCCACCGGAATCCGATGGGGACTGCTGTGTCTCGTTCAGCCAGTATAGGAGCACATTTGGGAGCGATTTCGAGTCAATCGGTCCAAAGACCTGGAAGCTATTGAAAAAATGGGCCGAGGTTTTCATGAAAAATGGTCACTTTTTTCTTTAAAATATTCACCAAAAATACAAATTCCACCGGAATCCAATAAAAACTGCTGTTTCTTCTTTCCGCCAGTACCGGCGACATTTGTGGTCAATTTCGAGTCAATCGGTCAAGCGGAACCCTAACCCTAACCCTAACCCTAACCCTAACCCTAGCCCCATAACCCTAACCCTAACCCTAACCCTAACCCTAACTCCAGCCTTAAGCCAGTCTCATGAAACATTGTCCCTTTTCACTAAAATATTCACCAAAAATACAAATTCCACCGGAATCCGATGGGGACTGCTGTGTCTCGTTCAGCCAGTATAGGAGCACATTTGGGAGCGATTTCGAGTCAATTGGTCCAAAGACCTGGAAGCTATTGAAAAAATGGGCCACTTTTTTCTTTAAAATATTCACCAAAAATACAAATTTCACCGGAATCCGATGGGGACTGCTGTGTCTCATTCAGCGAGTAGAGGACCACATTCGTGACGAATTTCGAGTTAATCGGTCAAAAGACGACCGTAACCCTAACCCTAGCTCCATAACCCTAACCCTAACCCTAACCCTAACCCTAACTCCAGCCTTAAGCCAGTCTCATGAAACATTGTCCCTTTTCACTAAAATATTCACCAAAAATACAAATTCCACCGGAAGCCGATGGGGACTGCTGTGTCTCGTTCAGCCAGTATAGGAGCACATTTGGGAGCGATTTCGAGTCAATCGGTCCAAAGACCTGGAAGCTATTGAAAAAATGGGCCGAGGTTTTCATGAAAAATGGCCACTTTTTTCTTTAAAATATTCACCAAAAATACAAATTCCACCGGAATCAAATAAAAACTGCTGTTTCTTCTTTCCGCCAGTACCGGCGACATTTGTGGTCAATTTCGAGTCAATCGGTCAAGCGGAACCCTAACCCTAACCCTAACCCTAACCCTAGCCCCATAACCCTAACCCTAACCCTAACCCTAACCCTAACTCCAGCCTTAAGCCAGTCTCATGAAACATTGTCCCTTTTCACTAAAATATTCACCAAAAATACAAATTCCACCGGAATCCGATGGGGACTGCTGTGTCTCGTTCAGCCAGTATAGGAGCACATTTGGGAGCGATTTCGAGTCAATCGGTCCAAAGACCTGGAAGCTATTGAAAAAATGGGCCACTTTTTTCTTTAAAATATTCACCAAAAATACAAATTTCACCGGAATCCGATGGGGACTGCTGTGTCTCATTCAGCGAGTAGAGGACCACATTCGTGACGAATTTCGAGTCAATCGGTCAAAAGACGACCGTAACCCTAACCCTAGCTCCATAACCCTAACCCTAACCCTAACCCTAACCCTAACTCCAGCCTTAAGCCAGTCTCATGAAACATTGTCCCTTTTCACTAAAATATTCACCAAAAATACAAATTCCACCGGAATCCGATGGGGACTGCTGTGTCTCGTTCAGCCAGTATAGGAGCACATTTGGGAGCGATTTCGAGTCAATCGGTCCAAAGACCTGGAAGCTATTGAAAAAATGGGCCACTTTTTTCTTTAAAATATTCACCAAAAATACAAATTTCACCGGAATCCGATGGGGACTGCTGTGTCTCATTCAGCGAGTAGAGGACCACATTCGTGACGAATTTCGAGTCAATCGGTCAAAAGACGACCGTAACCCTAACCCTAGCTCCATAACCCTAACCCTAACCCTAACCCTAACTCCAGCCTTAAGCCAGTCTCATGAAACATTGTCCCTTTTCACTAAAATATTCACCAAAAATACAAATTCCACCGGAATCCGATGGGGACTGCTGTGTCTCGTTCAGCCAGTATAGGAGCACATTTGGGAGCGATTTCGAGTCAATCGGTCCAAAGACCTGGAAGCTATTGAAAAAATGGGCCGAGGTTTTCATGAAAAATGGCCACTTTTTTCTTTAAAATATTCACCAAAAATACAAATTCCACCGGAATCCAATAAAAACTGCTGTTTCTTCTTTCCGCCAGTACCGGCGACATTTGTGGTCAATTTCGAGTCAATCGGTCAAGCGGAACCCTAACCCTAACCCTAACCCTAACCCTAACCCTAGCCCCATAACCCTAACCCTAACCCTAACCCTAACCCTAACTCCAGCCTTAAGCCAGTCTCATGAAACATTGTCCCTTTTCACTAAAATATTCACCAAAAATACAAATTCCACCGGAATCCGATGGGGACTGCTGTGTCTCGTTCAGCCAGTATAGGAGCACATTTGGGAGCGATTTCGAGTCAATTGGTCCAAAGACCTGGAAGCTATTGAAAAAATGGGCCACTTTTTTCTTTAAAATATTCACCAAAAATACAAATTTCACCGGAATCCGATGGGGACTGCTGTGTCTCATTCAGCGAGTAGAGGACCACATTCGTGACGAATTTCGAGTCAATCTGTCAAAAGACGACCGTAACCCTAACCCTAGCTCCATAACCCTAACCCTAACCCTAACCCTAACCCTAACTCCAGCCTTAAGCCAGTCTCATGAAACATTGTCCCTTTTCACTAAAATATTCACCAAAAATACAAATTCCACCGGAATCCGATGGGGACTGCTGTGTCTCGTTCAGCCAGTATAGGAGCACATTTGGGAGCGATTTCGAGTCAATCGGTCCAAAGACCTGGAAGCTATTGAAAAAATGGGCCGAGGTTTTCATGAAAAATGGCCACTTTTTTCTTTAAAATATTCACCAAAAATACAAATTCCACCGGAATCCAATAAAAACTGCTGTTTCTTCTTTCCGCCAGTACCGGCGACATTTGTGGTCAATTTCGAGTCAATCGGTCAAGCGGAACCCTAACCCTAACCCTAACCCTAACCCTAGCCCCATAACCCTAACCCTAACCCTAACCCTAACTCCAGCCTTAAGCCAGTCTCATGAAACATTGTCCCTTTTCACTAAAATATTCACCAAAAATACAAATTCCACCGGAATCCGATGGGGACTGCTGTGTCTCGTTCAGCCAGTATAGGAGCACATTTGGGAGCGATTTCGAGTCAATTGGTCCAAAGACCTGGAAGCTATTGAAAAAATGGGCCACTTTTTTCTTTAAAATATTCACCAAAAATACAAATTTCACCGGAATCCGATGGGGACTGCTGTGTCTCATTCAGCGAGTAGAGGACCACATTCGTGACGAATTTCGAGTTAATCGGTCAAAAGACGACCGTAACCCTAACCCTAGCTCCATAACCCTAACCCTAACCCTAACCCTAACCCTAACTCCAGCCTTAAGCCAGTCTCATGAAACATTGTCCCTTTTCACTAAAATATTCACCAAAAATACAAATTCCACCGGAAGCCGATGGGGACTGCTGTGTCTCGTTCAGCCAGTATAGGAGCACATTTGGGAGCGATTTCGAGTCAATCGGTCCAAAGACCTGGAAGCTATTGAAAAAATGGGCCGAGGTTTTCATGAAAAATGGCCACTTTTTTCTTTAAAATATTCACCAAAAATACAAATTCCACCGGAATCAAATAAAAACTGCTGTTTCTTCTTTCCGCCAGTACCGGCGACATTTGTGGTCAATTTCGAGTCAATCGGTCAAGCGGAACCCTAACCCTAACCCTAACCCTAACCCTAGCCCCATAACCCTAACCCTAACCCTAACCCTAACCCTAACTCCAGCCTTAAGCCAGTCTCATGAAACATTGTCCCTTTTCACTAAAATATTCACCAAAAATACAAATTCCACCGGAATCCGATGGGGACTGCTGTGTCTCGTTCAGCCAGTATAGGAGCACATTTGGGAGCGATTTCGAGTCAATCGGTCCAAAGACCTGGAAGCTATTGAAAAAATGGGCCACTTTTTTCTTTAAAATATTCACCAAAAATACAAATTTCACCGGAATCCGATGGGGACTGCTGTGTCTCATTCAGCGAGTAGAGGACCACATTCGTGACGAATTTCGAGTCAATCGGTCAAAAGACGACCGTAACCCTAACCCTAGCTCCATAACCCTAACCCTAACCCTAACCCTAACCCTAACTCCAGCCTTAAGCCAGTCTCATGAAACATTGTCCCTTTTCACTAAAATATTCACCAAAAATACAAATTCCACCGGAATCCGATGGGGACTGCTGTGTCTCGTTCAGCCAGTATAGGAGCACATTTGGGAGCGATTTCGAGTCAATCGGTCCAAAGACCTGGAAGCTATTGAAAAAATGGGCCACTTTTTTCTTTAAAATATTCACCAAAAATACAAATTTCACCGGAATCCGATGGGGACTGCTGTGTCTCGTTCAGCGAGTAGAGGACCACATTCGTGACGAATTTCGAGTCAATCGGTCAAAAGACGACCGTAACCCTAACCCTAGCTCCATAACCCTAACCCTAACCCTAACCCTAACCCTAACTCCAGCCTTAAGCCAGTCTCATGAAACATTGTCCCTTTTCACTAAAATATTCACCAAAAATACAAATTCCACCGGAATCCGATGGGGACTGCTGTGTCTCGTTCAGCCAGTATAGGAGCACATTTGGGAGCGATTTCGAGTCAATCGGTCCAAAGACCTGGAAGCTATTGAAAAAATGGGCCACTTTTTTCTTTAAAATATTCACCAAAAATACAAATTTCACCGGAATCCGATGGGGACTGCTGTGTCTCATTCAGCGAGTAGAGGACCACATTCGTGACGAATTTCGAGTCAATCGGTCAAAAGACGACCGTAACCCTAACCCTAGCTCCATAACCCTAACCCTAACCCTAACCCTAACCCTAACTCCAGCCTTAAGCCAGTCTCATGAAACATTGTCCCTTTTCACTAAAATATTCACCAAAAATACAAATTCCACCGGAATCCGATGGGGACTGCTGTGTCTCGTTCAGCCAGTATAGGAGCACATTTGGGAGCGATTTCGAGTCAATCTGTCCAAAGACCTGGAAGCTATTGAAAAAATGGGCCACTTTTTTCTTTAAAATATTCACCAAAAATACAAATTTCACCGGAATCCGATGGGGACTGCTGTGTCTCGTTCAGCGAGTAGAGGACCACATTCGTGACGAATTTCGAGTCAATCGGTCAAAAGACGACCGTAACCCTAACCCTAGCTCCATAACCCTAACCCTAACCCTAACCCTAACCCTAACTCCAGCCTTAAGCCAGTCTCATGAAACATTGTCCCTTTTCACTAAAATATTCACCAAAAATACAAATTCCACCGGAATCCGATGGGGACTGCTGTGTCTCGTTCAGCCAGTATAGGAGCACATTTGGGAGCGATTTCGAGTCAATCGGTCCAAAGACCTGGAAGCTATTGAAAAAATGGGCCGAGGTTTTCATGAAAAATGGCCACTTTTTTCTTTAAAATATTCACCAAAAATACAAATTCCACCGGAATCCAATAAAAACTGCTGTTTCTTCTTTCCGCCAGTACCGGCGACATTTGTGGTCAATTTCGAGTCAATCGGTCAAGCGGAACCCTAACCCTAACCCTAACCCTAACCCTAGCCCCATAACCCTAACCCTAACCCTAACCCTAACCCTAACCCTAACTCCAGCCTTAAGCCAGTCTCATGAAACATTGTCCCTTTTCACTAAAATATTCACCAAAAATACAAATTTCACCGGAATCCGATGGGGACTGCTGTGTCTCGTTCAGCCAGTATAGGAGCACATTTGGGAGCGATTTCGAGTCAATTGGTCCAAAGACCTGGAAGCTATTGAAAAAATGGGCCACTTTTTTCTTTAAAATATTCACCAAAAATACAAATTTCACCGGAATCCGATGGGGACTGCTGTGTCTCATTCAGCGAGTAGAGGACCACATTCGTGACGAATTTCGAGTCAATCTGTCAAAAGACGACCGTAACCCTAACCCTAGCTCCATAACCCTAACCCTAACCCTAACCCTAACCCTAACTCCAGCCTTAAGCCAGTCTCATGAAACATTGTCCCTTTTCACTAAAATATTCACCAAAAATACAAATTCCACCGGAAGCCGATGGGGACTGCTGTGTCTCGTTCAGCCAGTATAGGAGCACATTTGGGAGCGATTTCGAGTCAATCGGTCCAAAGACCTGGAAGCTATTGAAAAAATGGGCCGAGGTTTTCATGAAAAATGGCCACTTTTTTCTTTAAAATATTCACCAAAAATACAAATTCCACCGGAATCAAATAAAAACTGCTGTTTCTTCTTTCCGCCAGTACCGGCGACATTTGTGGTCAATTTCGAGTCAATCGGTCAAGCGGAACCCTAACCCTAACCCTAACCCTAACCCTAGCCCCATAACCCTAACCCTAACCCTAACCCTAACCCTAACTCCAGCTTTAAGCCAGTCTCATGAAACATTGTCCCTTTTCACTAAAATATTCACCAAAAATACAAATTCCACCGGAATCCGATGGGCACTGCTGTGTCTCGTTCAGCCAGTATAGGAGCACATTTGGGAGCGATTTCGAGTCAATCGGTCCAAAGACCTGGAAGCTATTGAAAAAATGGGCCACTTTTTTCTTTAAAATATTCACCAAAAATACAAATTTCACCGGAATCCGATGGGGACTGCTGTGTCTCATTCAGCGAGTAGAGGACCACATTTGTGACGAATTTCGAGTCAATCGGTCAAAAGACGACCGTAACCCTAACCCTAGCTCCATAACCCTAACCCTAACCCTAACCCTAACCCTAACTCCAGCCTTAAGCCAGTCTCATGAAACATTGTCCCTTTTCACTAAAATATTCACCAAAAATACAAATTCCACCGGAATCCGATGGGGACTGCTGTGTCTCGTTCAGCCAGTATAGGAGCACATTTGGGAGCGATTTCGAGTCAATCGGTCCAAAGACCTGGAAGCTATTGAAAAAATGGGCCGAGGTTTTCATGAAAAATGGCCACTTTTTTCTTTAAAATATTCACCAAAAATACAAATTCCACCGGAATCCAATAAAAACTGCTGTTTCTTCTTTCCGCCAGTACCGGCGACATTTGTGGTCAATTTCGAGTCAATCGGTCAAGCGGAACCCTAACCCTAACCCTAACCCTAACCCTAGCCCCCTAACCCTAACCCTAACCCTAACCCTAACCCTAACCCTAACTCCAGCCTTAAGCCAGTCTCATGAAACATTGTCCCTTTTCACTAAAATATTCACCAAAAATACAAATTCCACCGGAATCCGATGGGGACTGCTGTGTCTCGTTCAGCCAGTATAGGAGCACATTTGGGAGCGATTTCGAGTCAATTGGTCCAAAGACCTGGAAGCTATTGAAAAAATGGGCCACTTTTTTCTTTAAAATATTCACCAAAAATACAAATTTCACCGGAATCCGATGGGGACTGCTGTGTCTCATTCAGCGAGTAGAGGACCACATTCGTGACGAATTTCGAGTCAATCGGTCAAAAGACGACCGTAACCCTAACCCTAGCTCCATAACCCTAACCCTAACCCTAACCCTAACCCTAACTCCAGCCTTAAGCCAGTCTCATGAAACATTGTCCCTTTTCACTAAAATATTCACCAAAAATACAAATTCCACCGGAATCCGATGGGGACTGCTGTGTCTCGTTCAGCCAGTATAGGAGCACATTTGGGAGCGATTTCGAGTCAATCGGTCCAAAGACCTGGAAGCTATTGAAAAAATGGGCCGAGGTTTTCATGAAAAATGGCCACTTTTTTCTTTAAAATATTCACCAAAAATACAAATTCCACCGGAATCCAATAAAAACTGCTGTTTCTTCTTTCCGCCAGTACCGGCGACATTTGTGGTCAATTTCGAGTCAATCGGTCAAGCGGAACCCTAACCCTAACCCTAACCCTAACCCTAGCCCCATAACCCTAACCCTAACCCTAACCCTAACCCTAACTCCAGCCTTAAGCCAGTCTCATGAAACATTGTCCCTTTTCACTAAAATATTCACCAAAAATACAAATTCCACCGGAATCCGATGGGGACTGCTGTGTCTCGTTCAGCCAGTATAGGAGCACATTTGGGAGCGATTTTGAGTCAATCGGTCCAAAGACCTGGAAGCTATTGAAAAAATGGGCCGAGGTTTTCATGAAAAATGGCCACTTTTTTCTTTAAAATATTCACCAAAAATACAAATTCCACCGGAATCCAATAAAAACTGCTGTTTCTTCTTTCCGCCAGTACCGGCGACATTTGTGGTCAATTTCGAGTCAATCGGTCAAGCGGAACCCTAACCCTAACCCTAACCCTAACCCTAGCCCCATAACCCTAACCCTAACCCTAACCCTAACCCTAACCCTAACCCTAACTCCAGCCTTAAGCCAGTCTCATGAAACATTGTCCCTTTTCACTAAAATATTCACCAAAAATACAAATTCCACCGGAAGCCGATGGGGACTGCTGTGTCTCGTTCAGCCAGTATAGGAGCACATTTGGGAGCGATTTCGAGTCAATCGGTCCAAAGACCTGGAAGCTATTGAAAAAATGGGCCGAGGTTTTCATGAAAAATGGCCACTTTTTTCTTTAAAATATTCACCAAAAATACAAATTCCACCGGAATCAAATAAAAACTGCTGTTTCTTCTTTCCGCCAGTACCGGCGACATTTGTGGTCAATTTCGAGTCAATCGGTCAAGCGGAACCCTAACCCTAACCCTAACCCTAACCCTAGCCCCATAACCCTAACCCTAACCCTAACCCTAACCCTAACTCCAGCTTTAAGCCAGTCTCATGAAACATTGTCCCTTTTCACTAAAATATTCACCAAAAATACAAATTCCACCGGAATCCGATGGGGACTGCTGTGTCTCGTTCAGCCAGTATAGGAGCACATTTGGGAGCGATTTCGAGTCAATCGGTCCAAAGACCTGGAAGCTATTGAAAAAATGGGCCACTTTTTTCTTTAAAATATTCACCAAAAATACAAATTTCACCGGAATCCGATGGGGACTGCTGTGTCTCATTCAGCGAGTAGAGGACCACATTTGTGACGAATTTCGAGTCAATCGGTCAAAAGACGACCGTAACCCTAACCCTAGCTCCATAACCCTAACCCTAACCCTAACCCTAACCCTAACTCCAGCCTTAAGCCAGTCTCATGAAACATTGTCCCTTTTCACTAAAATATTCACCAAAAATACAAATTCCACCGGAATCCGATGGGGACTGCTGTGTCTCGTTCAGCCAGTATAGGAGCACATTTGGGAGCGATTTCGAGTCAATCGGTCCAAAGACCTGGAAGCTATTGAAAAAATGGGCCGAGGTTTTCATGAAAAATGGCCACTTTTTTCTTTAAAATATTCACCAAAAATACAAATTCCACCGGAATCCAATAAAAACTGCTGTTTCTTCTTTCCGCCAGTACCGGCGACATTTGTGGTCAATTTCGAGTCAATCGGTCAAGCGGAATCCTAACCCTAACCCTAACCCTAGCCCCATAACCCTAACCCTAACCCTAACCCTAACCCTAACCCTAACCCTAGCCCCATAACCCTAACCCTAACCCTAACCCTAACCCTAACTCCAGCCTTAAGCCAGTCTCATGAAACATTGTCCCTTTTCACTAAAATATTCACAAAAAATACAAATTTCACCGGAATCCGATGGGGACTGCTGTGTCTCGTTCAGCCAGTATAGGAGCACATTTGGGAGCGATTTCGAGTCAATTGGTCCAAAGACCTGGAAGCTATTGAAAAAATGGGCCACTTTTTTCTTTAAAATATTCACCAAAAATACAAATTTCACCGGAATCCGATGGGGACTGCTGTGTCTCATTCAGCGAGTAGAGGACCACATTCGTAACGAATTTCGAGTCAATCGGTCAAAAGACGACCGTAACCCTAACCCTAGCTCCATAACCCTAACCCTAACCCTAACCCTAACTCCAGCCTTAAGCCAGTCTCATGAAACATTGTCCCTTTTCACTAAAATATTCACCAAAAATACAAATTCCACCGGAAGCCGATGGGGACTGCTGTGTCTCGTTCAGCCAGTATAGGAGCACATTTGGGAGCGATTTCGAGTCAATCGGTCCAAAGACCTGGAAGCTATTGAAAAAATGGGCCGAGGTTTTCATGAAAAATGGCCACTTTTTTCTTTAAAATATTCACCAAAAATACAAATTCCACCGGAATCAAATAAAAACTGCTGTTTCTTCTTTCCGCCAGTACCGGCGACATTTGTGGTCAATTTCGAGTCAATCGGTCAAGCGGAACCCTAACCCTAACCCTAACCCTAACCCTAGCCCCATAACCCTAACCCTAACCCTAACCCTAACCCTAACTCCAGCCTTAAGCCAGTCTCATGAAACATTGTCCCTTTTCACTAAAATATTCACCAAAAATACAAATTCCACCGGAATCCGATGGGGACTGCTGTGTCTCGTTCAGCCAGTATAGGAGCACATTTGGGAGCGATTTCGAGTCAATCGGTCCAAAGACCTGGAAGCTATTGAAAAAATGGGCCACTTTTTTCTTTAAAATATTCACCAAAAATACAAATTTCACCGGAATCCGATGGGGACTGCTGTGTCTCATTCAGCGAGTAGAGGACCACATTCGTGACGAATTTCGAGTCAATCGGTCAAAAGACGACCGTAACCCTAACCCTAGCTCCATAACCCTAACCCTAACCCTAACCCTAACCCTAACTCCAGCCTTAAGCCAGTCTCATGAAACATTGTCCCTTTTCACTAAAATATTCACCAAAAATACAAATTCCACCGGAATCCGATGGGGATTGCTGTGTCTCGTTCAGCCAGTATAGGAGCACATTTGGGAGCGATTTCGAGTCAATCGGTCCAAAGACCTGGAAGCTATTGAAAAAATGGGCCGAGGTTTTCATGAAAAATGGCCACTTTTTTCTTTAAAATATTCACCAAAAATACAAATTCCACCGGAATCCAATAAAAACTGCTGTTTCTTCTTTCCGCCAGTACCGGCGACATTTGTGGTCAATTTCGAGTCAATCGGTCAAGCGGAACCCTAACCCTAACCCTAACCCTAACCCTAGCCCCATAACCCTAACCCTAACCCTAACCCTAACCCTAACCCTAACTCCAGCCTTAAGCCAGTCTCATGAAACATTGTCCCTTTTCACTAAAATATTCACCAAAAATACAAATTTCACCGGAATCCGATGGGGACTGCTGTGTCTCGTTCAGCCAGTATAGGAGCACATTTGGGAGCGATTTCGAGTCAATTGGTCCAAAGACCTGGAAGCTATTGAAAAAATGGGCCACTTTTTTCTTTAAAATATTCACCAAAAATACAAATTTCACCGGAATCCGATGGGGACTGCTGTGTCTCATTCAGCGAGTAGAGGACCACATTCGTGACGAATTTCGAGTCAATCGGTCAAAAGACGACCGTAACCCTAACCCTAGCTCCATAACCCTAACCCTAACCCTAACCCTAACCCTAACTCCAGCCTTAAGCCAGTCTCATGAAACATTGTCCCTTTTCACTAAAATATTCACCAAAAATACAAATTCCACCGGAATCCGATGGGGACTGCTGTGTCTCGTTCAGCCAGTATAGGAGCACATTTGGGAGCGATTTCGAGTCAATCGGTCCAAAGACCTGGAAGCTATTGAAAAAATGGGCCGAGGTTTTCATGAAAAATGGCCACTTTTTTCTTTAAAATATTCACCAAAAATACAAATTCCACCGGAATCCAATAAAAACTGCTGTTTCTTCTTTCCGCCAGTACCGGCGACATTTGTGGTCAATTTCGAGTCAATCGGTCAAGCGGAATCCTAACCCTAACCCTAACCCTAACCCTAGCCCCATAACCCTAACCCTAACCCTAACCCTAACCCTAACCCTAGCCCCATAACCCTAACCCTAACCCTAACCCTAACCCTAACTCCAGCCTTAAGCCAGTCTCATGAAACATTGTCCCTTTTCACTAAAATATTCACCAAAAATACAAATTTCACCGGAATCCGATGGGGACTGCTGTGTCTCGTTCAGCCAGTATAGGAGCACATTTGGGAGCGATTTCGAGTCAATTGGTCCAAAGACCTGGAAGCTATTGAAAAAATGGGCCACTTTTTTCTTTAAAATATTCACCAAAAATACAAATTTCACCGGAATCCGATGGGGACTGCTGTGTCTCATTCAGCGAGTAGAGGACCACATTCGTGACGAATTTCGAGTCAATCGGTCAAAAGACGACCGTAACCCTAACCCTAGCTCCATAACCCTAACCCTAACCCTAACCCTAACTCCAGCCTTAAGCCAGTCTCATGAAACATTGTCCCTTTTCACTAAAATATTCACCAAAAATACAAATTCCACCGGAAGCCGATGGGGACTGCTGTGTCTCGTTCAGCCAGTATAGGAGCACATTTGGGAGCGATTTCGAGTCAATCGGTCCAAAGACCTGGAAGCTATTGAAAAAATGGGCCACTTTTTTCTTTAAAATATTCACCAAAAATACAAATTTCACCGGAATCCGATGGGGACTGCTGTGTCTCATTCAGCGAGTAGAGGACCACATTCGTGACGAATTTCGAGTCAATCGGTCAAAAGACGACCGTAACCCTAACCCTAGCTCCATAACCCTAACCCTAACCCTAACCCTAACCCTAACTCCAGCCTTAAGCCAGTCTCATGAAACATTGTCCCTTTTCACTAAAATATTCACCAAAAATACAAATTCCACCGGAATCCGATGGGGACTGCTGTGTCTCGTTCAGCCAGTATAGGAGCAGATTTGGGAGCGATTTCGAGTCAATCGGTCCAAAGACCTGGAAGCTATTGAAAAAATGGGCCGAGGTTTTCATGAAAAATGGCCACTTTTTTCTTTAAAATATTCACCAAAAATACAAATTCCACCGGAATCCAATAAAAACTGCTGTTTCTTCTTTCCGCCAGTACCGGCGACATTTGTGGTCAATTTCGAGTCAATCGGTCAAGCGGAACCCTAACCCTAACCCTAACCCTAACCCTAGCCCCATAACCCTAACCCTAACCCTAACCCTAACCCTAACCCTAACTCCAGCCTTAAGCCAGTCTCATGAAACATTGTCCCTTTTCACTAAAATATTCACCAAAAATACAAATTTCACCGGAATCCGATGGGGACTGCTGTGTCTCGTTCAGCCAGTATAGGAGCACATTTGGGAGCGATTTCGAGTCAATTGGTCCAAAGACCTGGAAGCTATTGAAAAAATGGGCCACTTTTTTCTTTAAAATATTCACCAAAAATACAAATTTCACCGGAATCCGATGGGGACTGCTGTGTCTCATTCAGCGAGTAGAGGACCACATTCGTGACGAATTTCGAGTTAATCGGTCAAAAGACGACCGTAACCCTAACCCTAGCTCCATAACCCTAACCCTAACCCTAACCCTAACCCTAACTCCAGCCTTAAGCCAGTCTCATGAAACATTGTCCCTTTTCACTAAAATATTCACCAAAAATACAAATTCCACCGGAATCCGATGGGGACTGCTGTGTCTCGTTCAGCCAGTATAGGAGCACATTTGGGAGCGATTTTGAGTCAATCGGTCCAAAGACCTGGAAGCTATTGAAAAAATGGGCCGAGGTTTTCATGAAAAATGGCCACTTTTTTCTTTAAAATATTCACCAAAAATACAAATTCCACCGGAATCCAATAAAAACTGCTGTTTCTTCTTTCCGCCAGTACCGGCGACATTTGTGGTCAATTTCGAGTCAATCGGTCAAGCGGAACCCAACCCTAACCCTAACCCTAACCCTAGCCCCATAACCCTAACCCTAACCCTAACCCTAACCCTAACTCCAGCCTTAAGCCAGTCTCATGAAACATTATCCCTTTTCACTAAAATATTCACCAAAAATACAAATTCCACCGGAATCCGAAGGGGACTGCTGTGTCTCGTTCAGCCAGTATAGGAGCAGATTTGGGAGCGATTTCGAGTCAATCGGTCCAAAGACCTGGAAGCTATTGAAAAAATGGGCCACTTTTTTCTTTACAATATTCACCAAAAATACAAATTTCACCGGAATCCGATGGGGACTGCTGTGTCTCATTCAGCGAGTAGAGGACCACATTCGTGACGAATTTCGAGTCAATCGGTCAAAAGACGACCGTAACCCTAACCCTAGCTCCATAACCCTAACCCTAACCCTAACCCTAACCCTAACTCCAGCCTTAAGCCAGTCTCATGAAACATTGTCCCTTTTCACTAAAATATTCACCAAAAATACAAATTCCACCGGAATCCGATGGGGACTGCTGTGTCTCGTTCAGCCAGTATAGGAGCACATTTGGGAGCGATTTCGAGTCAATCGGTCCAAAGACCTGGAAGCTATTGAAAAAATGGGCCGAGGTTTTCATGAAAAATGGCCACTTTTTTCTTTAAAATATTCACCAAAAATACAAATTCCACCGGAATCCAATAAAAACTGCTGTTTCTTCTTTCCGCCAGTACCGGCGACATTTGTGGTCAATTTCGAGTCAATCGGTCAAGCGGAACCCTAACCCTAACCCTAACCCTAACCCTAGCCCCATAACCCTAACCCTAACCCTAACCCTAACTCCAGCCTTAAGCCAGTCTCATGAAACATTGTCCCTTTTCACTAAAATATTCACCAAAAATACAAATTCCACCGGAATCCGATGGGGACTGCTGTGTCTCGTTCAGCCAGTATAGGAGCACATTTGGGAGCGATTTCGAGTCAATCGGTCCAAAGACCTGGAAGCTATTGAAAAAATGGGCCGAGGTTTTCATGAAAAATGGCCACTTTTTTCTTTAAAATATTCACCAAAAATACAAATTCCACCGGAATCCAATAAAAACTGCTGTTTCTTCTTTCCGCCAGTACCGGCGACATTTGTGGTCAATTTCGAGTCAATCGGTCAAGCGGAACCCTAACCCTAACCCTAACCCTAACCCTAGCCCCATAACCCTAACCCTAACCCTAACCCTAACCCTAACTCCAGTTAGGAGACCTCCATTCAATGTGAATACAAAGTGGAAG
This sequence comes from Pagrus major, assembly GCF_040436345.1. NCBI lineage: Eukaryota > Metazoa > Chordata > Actinopteri > Spariformes > Sparidae > Pagrus > Pagrus major. The sequence continues at coordinate 37,438,794 of NC_133219.1, read as the reverse complement.
CGATTTTCGATTTACATTCAAATAGGTGAGAATCTGGGTGCTGAAAAAGTTGCACCAGAGGGGGCGCCATTGGACAGGCTATGAGAGGGCTTTGAATGGAGGTGCATTGAAAGCGGTGGCAGGCGGTTTTTGGAAGGGATTCCCGGGTACTGGCAGGTGAATGCGCGCGGATGGGGTTTTGGAAGGGATTGCAGCGGGCGCTGTTCGGTGGGCGCGCGGGCTAGGGGGCGCCGCTCGGCGGGGTCCGAGAGCCGGGGGAGAGGTGTGATGTGCAGGTGGAGGTGAGATGAGAGGTGTGATGTGCAGGTGGAGGTGAGATGAGAGGTGTGAGGAGAGGTGTGATGTGCAGGTGGAGGTGAGATGAGAGGTGTGAGGAGAGGTGTGATGTGCAGGTGGAGGTGAGATGAGGGATGTGAGGAGACGTGTGATGTGCAGGTGGAGGTGAGATGAGAGGTGTGAGGAGAGGTGTGATGTGCAGGTGGAGGTGAGATGAGGGATGTGAGGAGAGGTGTGATGTGCAGGTGGAGGTGAGATGAGGGATGTGAGGAGAGGTGTGATGTGCAGGTGGAGGTGAGATGAGAGGTGTGATGTGCAGGTGGAGATGACATGAGGGATGTGAGGAGAGGTGTGATGTGAAGGTGGAGATGAGATGAGAGGTGTGAGGAGAGGTGTGATGTGCAGGTGGAGGTGAGATGAGAGGTGTGAGGAGAGGTGTGATGTGCAGGTGGAGGTGAGATGAGGGATGTGAGGAGAGGTGTGATGTGCAGGTGGAGGTGAGATGAGGGATGTGAGGAGAGGTGTGATGTGCAGGTGGAGGTGAGATGAGAGGTGTGAGGAGAGGTGTGATGTGCAGGTGGAGATGAGATGAGAGGTGTGAGGAGAGGTGTGATGTGCAGGTGGAGGTGAGATGAGAGGTGTGAGGAGAGGTGTGATGTGCAGGTGGAGGTGAGGTGAGAGGTGTGAGGAGAGGTGTGATGTGCAGGTGGCGGTGAGATGAGAGGTGTGAGGAGAGGTGTGATGTGCAGGTGGAGGTGAGATGAGAGGTGTGAGGAGAGGTGTGATGTGCAGGTGGAGATGAGATGAGAGGTGTGAGGAGAGGTGTGATGTGCAGGTGGAGGTGAGATGAGGGATGTGAGGAGAGGTGTGATGTGCAGGTGGAGGTGAGATGAGGGATGTGAGGAGAGGTGTGATGTGCAGGTGGAGGTGAGATGAGAGGTGTGAGGAGAGGTGTGATGTGCAGGTGGAGGTGAGATGAGAGGTGTGAGGAGAGGTGTGATGTGCAGGTGGAGATGAGATGAGAGGTGTGAGGAGAGGTGTGATGTGCAGGTGGAGGTGAGATGAGAGGTGTGAGGAGAGGTGTGATGTGCAGGTGGAGATGAGAAGAGAGGTGTGATGTGAAGGTGGAGATGAGATGAGAGGTGTGAGGAGAGGTGTGATGTGCAGGTGGAGGTGAGATGAGGGATGTGAGGGGGGTGGGCGGCCCGCCATAGGAGTGTCCCCCTGAAGCCTTAGAAAGGCAGAACAGGGGGCTCATTACAGGTGTGATGTGCAGGTGGAGATGAGATGAGGGATGTGAGGAGAGGTGTGATAACCCTAACCCTAAAATACATGTAAACTGATAGGATTGTGGAAGGCCACCATATTTCAACCATTTACCATTGATTTTGACCTTTGACCTCAAACGACCCCAAACGACCCCAAGCGACGAAGGCAGACGGCAACACGCTGTGGCTTCCGCCGATGCTGTGTTAGACCGGAATCCGAGTAGTTTCAGGCCTTCAGCATCGGTTCGCCCGAGCTCTCTCCCAGCTGCTCAGCAGACTGCAGAAAAGCCTTTCTGAGGCCAAGCAGCAAAGGGTGGGGGATGGGCAGAAAAGTGAAAAATTTAATCTCACCCGAGAGTGGCGAGCCAGGCGTCTACGGAAAGGCAGGGTCAAGGGGAGCATCGTCCTGTCAGAACCGAGTCTCTAGGCCGCTCCCCGGCCGAGCTAGGGGGCGCCAAATTGTGAAAATCCCGGCCTCTTACGGGGCCGTAGCTCGGCCGGGGAAGGGCGCAGAGAGGCGCGGGATACGGTGTCGGAGAGGTCCGGAGGGGGTCTGTCACATATCCGAAGCCTGAGCCGCTAGGACGCTTGGGGGTGCGGGGGGTTAGACTTAGGGCAGCTTCCAGAATATGGACAGTGCATTCCATATTCTCGCTAGTTGCATCTTCCAAATTATGGACAGTCGCAACTTGTCGGACATGCGTCTTTTGGAAGCAATCCATATTCTCGCTATCCGTAATTTGGAAGGGGTTAGATTTGGGGCAGCTTCCAGATTATGGACAGTCTGAACTTGGAAGTGCGCCTTTTGGAAGCGTTCCATATTCTCGCCTATTAGTATACAAATTGGAAGCGGGAGTTGAAATGTGGAATCTTCCACATTCTCACCTGTTGCCGGAGGTCAAGTTTTTAACTTCCTGTGTCAACAGGAAGTCAGCCTATTCAGCAGGAAAATACGAGCTAGGCAGACGCACACACGACACGCTCCTCCTCAGCGCTCTTCATAGACTGCAGTAAAAAGACGGTGCAGGTAAGTAAACATGGGCCATCCCGACATGTGTTAGTAACGTTTCCCCTTTGGACACTAAATATGTGGTGTATTTATTTGTTTCGCTTTGACTTTTGCCAGCGTTCGAAACGATGCTAACTAGCGGGCTAATGCTAGCGCAATAGATAGGAATTTGGAAGCAGATCGCCTGCTTCCACATTCTCACCTATTCCCACTCATTTTTCATTTCTCTCCCCAGGAAGCGTTTGTCATCCATCTGTCCGCCATGGAAAGGCTCGCTGTCCGACTCGTCGTCCTGGCACTGACAGCTAGAGCAATGGAGATCAAGACCAGCACCGGCAAGATTTTGGAGAAGGCCGAGGGCGAGAAGGTGAAGTTGGCCTGCTTCTTCACCCCCGGCCCGGAGGACGCAGGACAATTGGAGATCGAATGGAGCGTGAAGTCCATACGCCACCCGCTGGAAAAGGCCGAGTTCCTGCTGTATACGGCCGGGCATATCTACGACAGCCTCTACGAGCCTCTTAAGGGCAGAGTCTACTTTGACGCCGAGGACCCCGCGAAAGGAGATGCTGCCGTTAACCTTTTGCTGCTGACTACCAAAGACACGGGCATTTACTACTGCCAGGTGAAGAAGGTTCCGGGCATCAGGAGCATCTATACGGTCCTCAGAGTGCTCAAGCCGCCGTCGAAGCCCAGGTGCGATTACACGGAGAGGGGCCGAACCAAAGTGCTGCGTTGCGGGTCCCAGGAAGGTGCGGCACCCATCAATTACCACTGGTCACGACATCCGCCCTGGGAGCTGATGCCCAACTCGGCGGTGATGGACAAAGCGGCGGGCACGCTCACCGTCCCCAACGCCACGGAGCGCGACCACGGGACATACATATGCACCGCAACGAATCGCGTCGGGATGGAGGAGTGCCTCCTGGATCTGAACCTAACGCGTCCTCCGTCAGCGGCAGAGATCGCAGGAGCCGCGGCGGGGGGCCTGGTCGCGCTCGCGCTCGCCGCTTCCATCTTGTGCCTCACCGTACGGCGCTTTCGGCGGCGGCATCCGGAGTCAGAGACCTCCAATGAGGTCGCGGAGGACGCGAGTCCCCCGACGCGCCGCAAGACCGGCCGCACGTTGGACAGTTTAAGACAATCCTGATGTCAATGCGATGTGATGTGATGTGATGTGATGTCAGGGCCTGTGTTGGTTGTTGACCTGTTGTTGACCTGTTGTGATGGAATAAAGTTCACTTGGAAACAAGAACAGTGCTCTTGGCTGGTTGTGTGTGATTTGGAAGGGGTTAGATTTGGGGCAGCTTCCAGATTACGGAACATTCCACATTCCACATTCCCGCCAGTGGGATATGGGGCAGCTTTCAGATTATGGATGATTCCACATTCCACATTCCACATTCTCGCTAGTGAAAAGGTTAGACTTGGGGCAGCTTCCAGATTATGGATGATTCCACATTCCACATTCTCGCTAGTGAAAAGGTTAGATTTGGGGCAGCTTCCAGATTACGGATGATTCCACATTCCACATTCCCGCCAGTGGTATATGGGGCAGCTTCCAGATTATGGACAGTGGGAACTTGGAAGTGCGTTTTTTGGAAGGATTCCATATTCTCACCTGTTACTATTCAAATTTGAATTAACATGAACGGTGCGAATGTGGAATCTTCCACATTGCTTCTATTAAGCCATTGTCTCCCGCCCACCACATGACACTTCCTCTGTGAACAGGAACAACAGGTTTAGCAGGTTTGCTGCAGACGGTGGACTGAGGAGGCAGGTGAACATCTGGTGTCGTATTTTGGTGAATAGACAGGTAAGTGGCCATTTGTGTTGTAGAAACTGGTGTATTTTTTTCTATGTAGTGTGCCCATTGATGCAGGTTGTGTTTTTTGCCTGTTAGGTAGCGTTTTGAAGGTTGTTTTCCGAGCATTTTGCAATTTAGCTAGCGAGCTAATGCTAGTGCAATAGATAGGAATTTGGAAGAGGTTAGATTTGGGGCAGCTTCCAGATTATGGACAGTGGGAACTTGGAAGTGCGTTTTTTGGAAGGATTCCATATTCTCACCTGTTACTATTCAAATTTGAATTAACATGAACGGTGCGAATGTGGAATCTTCCACATTGCTTCTATTAAGCCATTGTCTCCCGCCCACCACATGACACTTCCTCTGTGAACAGGAAGTTTGCTGCAGACGGTGGACTGAGGAGGCAGGTGAAAGTCTGGAGCTCGCTGGTGTCGTATTTTGGTGAATAGACAGGTAAGTGGCCATTTGTGTTGTAGAAATTGGTGTATTTTTGTAGTAGTGTTATGTAGTGTGCCTATTGACGCAGGTTGTGTTTTTTGCCTGTTAGGTAGCGTTATGAAGGTTGTTTTCCGAGCATTTTGCAATTTAGCTAGCGAGCTAATGCTAGTGCAATAGATAGGAATTTGGAAGCGCATGGTCTCCTTCCACATTTTGGACAGTGTGTGCTTCCACATTGTGGACAGTCTTTTGTTTTTCAGGGACGAGGTCGCCTGTATTCTTTCTATTCTGACGGAGATGGTAAGTATACCCCAGTGGTACTATTAATTTGTTTTAGAAGACACATGCTGCTTAGTTGTCTGATTGTTTTCCATCCTTTGCATGCAGCCTCCAACAAAGCTGTGCGCGCTGTGCTACCGCAGCTATACGAGGCTTAAGCAACACCTGGAGTCTGCTCACACGATTCCCAACAGTACGGAGTTTGGGCTCCTTCTGAAATATGGGAATGCACGGTAAGATGGCATGTTACTTGGAAACATTCCATATTCTCGCTATTTGTCCGTAATTTGGAAGCATTCCATATTCTCGCTATTTGTCCGTAATTTGGAAGGGGTTAGATTTGGGGCAGCTTCCAGATTATGGACAGTGGGAATTTGGAAGCCTTCCATATTTTCGCTATTTGTCCGTAATTTGGAAGCCTTCCATATTCTCGCTTGTTTGCATGTAATGTGGAAGCGGGAGTTGAAATGTGGAAGCCTTCCACATTCTCGCTTGTTTGCATGTAATTTGGAAGGGGTTAGATTTGGGGCAGCTTCCAGATTATGGAACATTCCACCTTCCACATTCCCGCCAGTGGGATATGGGGCAGCTTCCAGATTATGGATGATTCCACATTCCACATTCTCGCCAGTGAAAAGGTTAGACTTGGGGCAGCTTCCAGATTATGGATGATTCCACCTTCCACATTCCCGCCAGTGGGATATGGGGCAGCTTCCAGATTATGGACAGTTGGAACTTGGAAGTGCGTTTTTTGGAAGCATTCCATATTCTCGCCTATTAGTAAACAAATTGGAAGCGGGAGTTGAAATGTGGAAGCCTTCCACATTCTCGCTTGTTTGCATGTAATTTGGAAGCCTTCCACATTCTCGCTTGTTTGCATGTAATTTGGAAGCCTTCCACATTCTCGCTTGTTTGCATGTAATTTGGAAGCCTTCCACATTCTCGCTTGTTTGCATGTAATGTGGAAGCCTTCCACATTCTCGCTTGTTTGCATGTAATGTGGAAGCCTTCCACATTCTCGCTTGTTTGCATGTAATGTGGAAGCCTTCCATATTCTCGCCTATTAGCATACAAATTGGATGTTTGGGAATAATGACCTTTTTGCCTTTGCTGCAGAACAACAGATCCATTGGACTGCCCCATCTGTATGAAGGAAAAGCTGGTGCGCCTTGACAAGCATCTCCTGGACGCGCACCAAATCAGATCTCCCGCTGTAAGTGTATGCGTATGGTTGGTCTGGGTGGGCGCCTGTGCCAACAGGTGAAAGCTCTTACGAGGTGAAGAGCAGCCAATTGACATCTGACCATTTTTAACAGGAACGAGAACCTCTACAGACGCAGGCGAAGAGGGTGGCTGTCGCGAAGGAATTTGCCAAGCTTCGCTCCATCGGTCCCTACCCGCCCATGGTCTCCACACTTGGGACTCTCAGCGAGCCAGGTAAGGCCTGTCTGCCTTCCCTCCCGGGTGGGGTACGGGGTGACGGCAGTGTCCCAAAATCATGCGTGTGCTTTTCTTGTTTTGTTCTCCAGAGGACAATGGACCAATGGATCTCTGCGTGTCCCCGAGGACTTTGAGTCCCACCCCCACAGACATTAGCAAAAACTCTGTGTTGAGTGCACTGTCCCTGCTCATCAAGGATGGCGAGATGCCTCCAGATGCCCCCGACTCTTCTGGACAGCCGGTCCCTCCCCCGACTCCCAGAAAGAGAACACCGCGGGCTCACTCTGCTCCCGCTGCCCAAAGCGACGGTGGCAAGGAGGCGGAGGCGGAGGCGGAGGAGGAGGAGGCGGAGGCGGAGGCGGAGGAGGAAGAGGCGGAGGTGGTGCCGGCAGAGTGGACGATGTTGGAGGAGGTGGCAGCAGAGTGGGCGGTGGAGGAGGAGGAGGAGCAGGAGGGAGAGGTAGAGACGCTGGAGGGGGATGAGGAGGAGCGGTGGTCTACTTTTCAACTCCAGCAGACTGATGAGAACAACAATGAGCGGCCCTGCAGGTGCGCTAAAATCCTCAGTCGGTTGGCAGCACTGGAACGTGAAGTGGCAATGGCCAAGAAGGAAGCGGCAGCAGCCATGGCGGCCGCCATGGCATGCAGGGCAGGGGCAGCCTCGGCGGCGGTGGCATCGGTGGCGGAAGAGTCGCCTGCGGAATCAGGGGGGCAGCATCGCACTCCCGTGCGGAAGTGTCTGCAGATGACGCCCAGATCGGCCCAAAAGGGAGAGCAATTGCACAAGATTCCCAGGAAAGGGACTCTGTGGGGTAGGTGGTGTGTTTGTTTGTTTGTTTGTTTGTTTGTTTTGGTGGGGTGGGGTTAGACTTGGGGCAGCTTCCAGATTATGGACAGTCCGGATATGAATGTCCGTAATCTGGAAGCATTCCATTTTCTCGCTAGTTGTCCATAACTTGGAAGAGGTTAGACTTGGGGCAGCTTCCAGATTATGGATGATTCCACATTCCACATTCCCGCCAGTGGGAAAGGTTAGACTTGGGGTAGCTTCCAGATTATGGACAGTCTGGATTTGGAAGTGCACCTTTTGGAAGCATTCCATATTCTCGCCAGTTGTCCATAATTTGGAAGGGGTTAGACTTGGGGCAGCTTCCAGATTATGGACAGTTTGGATTTGGAAGTGCGCCTTTTGGAAGCGTTCCATATTCTCGCCTATTAGTATACAAATTGGAAGTGCATGATTTGGATGATTACATGATTTGTTGTTTTTGTTTGGTTTTTGTCCCCTCCCACTGTAGAACGGGTCATCGACGACTACAGGACATTTAAGCTGGGGTCACGGACGGGTCGGAAAGACGTCGACAATGCAAAGCAGGTTGCCAGTCACTGTGTCCGCTTTTGCGCTTACATGGTGGGCGGAATGCCTGAAAGTTCGACTAGGGATGACTTGCGTTTTTTAGCCCGCATGGACAAGCTGAGGAAGTAAGTTTGTATGGGTTCCTCCTCCTTTGCAAGGTGTCACTGCTCTCTGTCTCTCTCTCTCTCTCTCTTTCACCGCTCACCATGTGCCTCCCTGCCTCTTCCCGCAGCTATCCCGCTTACTTGAAGAATAAGGGCTATATGCCCACCACCGTCAAAAACATGTTGATCAATGTGGTCAACTTGTATAGACACGTGGAGCACGCCTTCCTGAAGCAGAGTAAGCTCAAGAGAGAGGACATCGGCAGGGTCCTGTACGAGCTTAAGAGGCTCCAGTCAGAGATCCACAGGGATGTGGTGATTCGCCAGCAGAAGGTCAAGTTGACAAAGACTAGTGAGTTATGTTTTCATTTTTTTGGGACCTTCAAAATTCCTTTCAAAACCAAAGAACCGTACCACTTTTGGCAGGGGCTAATCCTCCTCCTGTCTCCGCAGTCACCCAGCTGGACTCAGAGCAAGAGCTTAGTTTCCTAAGCACTGCCAAGAAAAGAATCCAGCAGCTGCTGGGTAAGTGGACCTCAGCGGCAGTGCACATGTTTTGAACCTACCTTTTTGCTGATGTTTTGTGTGTGTGTGTGTGTGTGCGCGTTTGTAGATGTCTTGGCCAGCGACAAATTTACAGACAGTGACCATTCCATGTTGATGGGCTACCTGATGGGTTATCTCTGCATAATCAGCGGCCACAGATCGGTGGTGCTCACAAGCATGCTTAAGGAGCATGTGGCTAATGCGGACGTCTGGATGGATGGCAGTCGATACCAGGTCCTGGTGAGTAGTGTGAGGGGGGGGGATCCATCCCTCCACATTCCCGCCAGTGGGAGAGGTTAGACTTGGTGCAGCTTCCAGATTATGGAACATTCCACATTCCCGCCAGTGGGAGAGGTTAGACTTGGGGCAGCTTCCAGATTATGGAACATTCCACATTCCACATTCCCGCCAGTGGGAGAGGTTAGACTTGGGGCAGCTTCCAGATTATGGAACATTCCACATTCCACATTCCCGCCAGTGGGAGAGGTTAGACTTGGGGAAGCTTCCAGATTATGGACAGTCCGGACTTGGAAGTCCATATTTTGGAAGCATTCCAAATTGTAGGCAATTAGTATACAAATCGGGAGGTCTTTGACAGCGGATCCTTTCTGCCTTCCTTCCTTCCTTCTCACAGGTGAATGAGCACAAGACTGCCAAGACCTTCGGCCAGGCATCGCTGGTGCTCAACGCCAAAGAGTTTAGTTGGCTGAAGAGGCTCTATGATGGCGACTGCTGTACCAAGGGAAAGACCAGCAAAAACATTTTTCACACGTACCTCGGGCGCAGCATCAGCAAGCCGACAAACTTTCTCCAGCTGGCCTGGAAGGACGCAGGGCTCCAGGGGCCGATCAATTTTAATATGATCCGCAGCAGCGTCTCCACTCAGGCCGAGAGGCACCTGTCTGAGACGGAGAGGAGAAAGGTTGCCCTCTCAATGTGCCACGACCCATCAACAGCAGAAAAGTTTTATGTCTCCCTTCCGACCAAGGACGTGGCTTACCAGAACAGAAAACTTCGCATGAAAGCCCTGTTAAAGGAGAGACATAAAGCCAGAGCCAAGCCCAAGCCCCTGGAGGAAGAGTCCTCCTATTCCCTCTCCTCTGAAGACAGCGAGGATGAAGAGGAGCCTGTCTATGATGACAGGCCGGACTCCACCTCGCTGTCTTCAGAGGAGGAGGTAATGGTAAACAGTCGACGGAAGAAGAGGCTCTTCTCCCCCTCGGCTGCCAAACGAAAACGAATTCAGGTGACTATTGAAAGGCTGGATCCCCTCATAACCCAACAATCTGAGGATAAATGGAGCTTTACCCTCAACATGCCACAGAATGCTTCTTCTCAGCCGGGGACCACCGAGGGAACCCCGAGTGGCAGTGCGCCGGACGGTGTGCCGGACGGTGCACTCTCTTCAGCTGCTGCTGGGCCCGCTTCTCCGCCCTGTTCTGAGCCAGCTGCTGCTGGGCCCGCTTCTCCGCCCTGTTCTGAGCCAGCTGCTGCTGGGCCCGCTTCTCCGCCCTGTTCTGAGCCAGCTGCTGCTGGGCCCGCTTCTCTGCCCGCTTCTCCGCCCTCCTCCCTGTTCCAACCGCAGATCTCAAGCACAGGAGTTGAGGATGAGTCCATCCAGCTGTCCTGCTCACTTGACCTCTTTAGGGAACACAGTAATTAAGGGTTTGGTTGCCATGGCTACTTTGGTTAGTTAAATTATTTTGTTAGTTAAATTATTTTTGTTTTGTACATTATGTAAAAAATATATTATTTATTTTTAGTTAATCATGTACAGCACCTATGTGTAATTTCTGTTTGTTTTGGGTCAAGAAGAGGCCTGTTCTTCTTCTGTTCTGTTCTGTTAAAAAAATTAAAAACATTATGTGTAATTTCTGTTTGTTTTGGGTCAAGAAGAGGCCTGTTCTTCTTCTGTTCTGTTCTGTTAAAAAAATTAAAAACATTTTTTGTTAAAGGCATGAATGTGTTGGCTCCAGTTGTTGTTGCTCTGGGAGGGGGGGCAGCTTCCAGATTATGGAACATTCCACATTCCACATTCTCGCCAGTGAAAAGGTTAGACTTGGGGCAGCTTCCAGATTATGGATGATTCCACCTTCCACAGAATGTGGAAGGCTTCCAAATTACATGCAAACAAGCGAGAATGTGGAAGGCTTCCAAATTACATGCAAACAAACGAGAATGTGGAAGGCTTCCACATTACATGCAAACAAGCGAGAATGTGGAAGGCTTCCACATTACATGCAAACAAGCGAGAATGTGGAAGGCTTCCACATTACATGCAAACAAGCGAGAATGTGGAAGGCTTCCAAATTACATGCAAACAAGCGAGAATGTGGAAGGCTTCCACATTACATGCAAACAAGCGAGAATGTGGAAGGCTTCCACATTACATGCAAACAAGCGAGAATGTGGAAGGCTTCCACATTACATGCAAACAAGCGAGAATGTGGAAGGCTTCCACATTACATGCAAACAAGCGAGAATATGGAAGGCTTCCAAATTACGGACAAATAGCGAGAATATGGAAGGCTTCCAAATTCCCGCTGTCCATAATCTGGAAGCTGCCCCAAATCTAACCCCTTCTAAATTACGGACAAATAGCGAGAATATGGAAGGCTTCCAAAGTCCCTACTTCATCATTTGGAAGTATCGAGTTTCTGGAAACTGCATTTAAATTCCCTTCCCTTTCCCCGCATTCATGAGGACAAGTCACATACCTTTTACAAAAATTTTTATTTGCCATTGTCATCAACACAGGCCTCGAGCTTGGTCCTTATCCCTATGTTAACCAAAAAATATGGGCAAGCATAAACAGCCATACAGGTACACACAAGAGCGAAACATGGCTCCTTCAGAGCCTTCCCTGTGCTTGGTGCCCAAATGTTTCTCCCCACTTGGGACAAATTGTTATCACTGAACCTAAAGTGAAAGTACATGACATGCTGTACAATAAATCAAGTGTCGTAAGGCAGGATCCAACAGTGGCAACGAACTGGCTCCAACAGGATGGAATGTACAGGGGTTATTTCTCAGCTGGATTTTTTTCTGCCCCCACCTCCTTGTTGGACTTCTGCAAGGCCTTCTTAGCCTCACTTCCAATTGGCTGGGAAGAAGCCAAAGACAGCTCGGCTTCATCAGTGGGAGTCGGGCTCATGGGGCGCAGCGGAGTGGGGCGCAGCGGAGTGGGATCGGTGACAGAGTACTCAGGTGGACCATTGGCTCCCTCTGTAGGGCCGGAAGGTTGTTGTTGGTCCGACTGGGTGGGAGCAGTGTAAAGAGAAGAGAGGTGTCAAAACATGAAAAGCTGCATCAAACTTGAGTACAAAGAATTTGGTCATCTGTGTCCACTTACCATCTCACGTCAAAACTAGTCACGATTAGATGTGCTTCCTGGGGGGGAAAAAATGAATGGGATTAGGTGTGAATGTGGAAGCACGCAATCTGCTTCCAAATTCCTATCTATTGCACTAGCATTAGCCCCCTAGTTAGCATCGTTTCAAACGCTGGCAAAAGTCAAAGCAAAACAAATATCTACACCACATATTTAGTGTCCAAAGGGGACAGGGTGACTAACACATGTAGGGGTGACCCATGTTGACGTACCTGCACCGTCTTTCTATGCGCTGAGGAGGAGCGTGTCGTGTGTGCGTCTGCCTAGCTCGTATTTTCCTGCTGAATAGGCTGACTTCCTGTTGACACAGGAAGTTAAAAACTTGACCTCCGGCAACAGGTGAGAAGGTGGAAGATTCCACATTTCAACTCCCGCTTCCAATTTGTATACTAATAGGCGAGAATATGGAATGCTTCCAAAAAACGCACTTCCAAGTTCCAACTGTCCATAATCTGGAAGCTGCCCCATATCCCACTGGCGGGAATGTGGAATGTGGAATGATCCATAATCTGGAAGCTGCCCCAAGTCTAACCTTTTCACTAGCGAGAATGTGGAATGTGGAATGTGGAATCATCCATAATCTTCCAGATTATGGATGATTCCACATTCCCGCCAGTGGGATATGGGGCAGCTTCCAGATTATGGATGATTCCACATTCCCGCCAGTGGGATATGGGGCAGCTTCCAGATTATGGATGATTCCACATTCCACATTCTTGCCAGTGAAAAGGTTAGACTTGGGGCAGCTTCCAGATTATGGATGATTCCACCTTCCACATTCCCGCCAGTGGGATATGGGGCAGCTTCCAGATTATGGATGATTCCACATTCCACATTCTCGCCAGTGAAAAGGTTAGACTTGGGGCAGCTTCCAGATTATGGACAGTTGGAACTTGGAAGTGCGTTTTTTGGAAGCATTCCATATTCTCGCCTGTTAGTATACAAATTGGAAGCGGGAGTTGAAATGTGGAATCTTCCACATTCTCACCTGTTGCCGGAGGTCAAGTTTTTAACTTCCTGTGTCAACAGGAAGTCAGCCTATTCAGCAGGAAAATACGAGCTAGGCAGACGCACACACGACACGCTCCTCCTCAGCGCTCTTCATAGACTGCAGTAAAAAGACGGTGCAGGTAAGTAAACATGGGCCATCCCGACATGTGTTAGTAACGTTTCCCCTTTGGACACTAAATATGTGGTGTATTTATTTGTTTCGCTTTGACTTTTGCCAGCGTTCGAAACTATGCTAACTAGCAGGCTAATGCTAGTGCAATAGATAGGAATTTGGAAGCAGATCGTCTGCTTCCAGATATACACCTATTCCATTTGCTTTTCAGGCCTGGGTGATTTCTCCACCTGAGATGAGCAAGGTAAGTACACAAGGTCATCCGATCGATTGTGCGCTAACTTTGATTAATACAGCTTGTCTTTGCTGTCATTACTCTGTTCTCCATACACAGTCCGAGAACAGCTGTGAGACCAGCCCTGACCCCTGATGACACAGAATTCAAGGTCTCAATCCAGCGTGGATCAACAGTGTAAAAGATATCCAAATGTCATATTTTTGTACTTTGCTGGCCATTTGTCTGTCATGGTCTAAATTGTCCAACTATTTTCCTTTCATCCATCCAGGGTCCACCTCAGTGATGTAGAGGCCGGCACTAGAATCCAGGTGAAGGAATTCAAGGACGAGTGGCCCTCCCCACCCCCTCCCAATGTAGAATTATTGCCACCACCCTTCCAACCCTTATGTCCAACCCCTCGACTCCTCCATCCCCCCAGTCGCGGCAGCTCCCTCTCCCCCCACCGACCTACACCACTGGGGAATGTACACAGCACGGTTGTGCTGACGAAAAGACGGGTGCCTGAATCCAGACGCTCTGATACCTCCACTGGTTTTAAATGTTGTGTGCTATTATAGCTATGTTCGATCCATTGCCTTCAGGTCTTCTACTGGTTTTTACCTCAGGTTGTGTGCTGTAAAGCAATAAAAAATTTGCAAAATGCCTTTGCTTGTCATGATTATTGCCACCTTGTAGCTAGACACAGAGTGTGGAAGACTCCACCCTTCCATAATCCGGCCATTGAAAAGGTTAGACTTGGGGCAGCTTCCAGATTATGGATGATTCCACATTCCACATTCTTGCCAGTGAAAAGGTTAGACTTGGGGCAGCTTCCAGATTATGGATGATTCCACATTCCACATTCCCGCCAGTGGGATATGGGGCAGCTTCCAGATTATGGACAGTCTGGATTTGGAAGTGCGTTTTTTGGAAGCATTCCATATTCTCGCCTATTAGTATACAAATTGGAAGCGGGAGTTGAAATGTGGAATCTTCCACATTCTCACCTGTTGCCGGAGGTCAAGTTTTAAACTTCCTGTGTCAACAGGAAGTCAGCCTATTCAGCAGAAAAATACGAGCTAGGGAAACGCACACACGATAGGCTATACTAATAGGCGAGAATATGGAACGCTTCCAAAAGGCGCACTTCCAAATCCAAACTGTCCATAATCTGGAAGCTGCCCCAAGTCTAACCCCTTCCAAATTATGGACAACTGGCGAGAATATGGAATGCTTCCAAAAGGTGCACTTCCAAATCCTGACTGTCCATAATCTGGAAGCTACCCCAAGTCTAACCTTTCCCACTGGCGGGAATGTGGAATGTGGAATCATCCATAATCTGGAAGGTGGAATCTGGATGATTCCACCTTCCACATTCCCGCCAGTGGAAAAGGTTAGACTTGGGGCAGCTTCCAGATTATGGATGATTCCACCTTCCACATTCCCGCCAGTGGGATATGGGGCAGCTTCCAGATTATGAAACATTCCACATTCCACATTCCTGCCAGTGGGATATGGGGCAGCTTCCAGATTATGGATGAATCCACATTCCACATTCCCGCCAGTGGGATATGGGGCAGCTTCCAGATTATGGACAGTGGGAATTTGGAAGTGCATCTTTTGGAAGCCTTCCACATTCGCGCTTGTTTGCATGTAATGTGGAAGCCTTCCACATTCTCGCTTGTTTGCATGTAATGTGGAAGCCTTCCACATTCTCGCTTGTTTGCATGTAATGTGGAAGCCTTCCACATTCTCGCTTGTTTGCATGTAATTTGGAAGCCTTCCACATTCGCGCTTGTTTGCATGTAATGTGGAAGCCTTCCATATTCTCACTTATTTGCATGTAATTTGGAAGCATTCCATATTCTCGCCTGTTTGCATGCAACTTGGAAGTGTGTCACTTTGAAGCATAAGGGGGTCTTTCTCTCCCAGATATATCTCCATCCGTAGGTCCCACATGCTCAGTTCAGGTGTCCATTGAAAGGTCTCCTCCTGAGGAGCAAGTAGACATCTAGACCGAGTCTGTGGGACATCCCTTTTAAAAGGAGGGACATGGTAAATGTTGGGCTGAAAAAAACATGTCTTTCAAGGCAGCTTTTGAGGTTACACCCATTTCCTTACATCGTAGAGACTCGGGGTTGGCACCGTTGGAACCGGTGTGGCCAAAAATGGGGGGGTAGAGTCTATCAGGGAGCAGCTGGGAGGCTCGTGGGCCGAGAGGTCGACGTGAAAAGAAAATGAATGGGTTTAGGTGTGAATGTGGAAGATTCCACATTGGACATTCAACTTTTGGTCATGCGCCACCTGGTGTTTGTGCCGAAATGGCCATTGCACTTTTGTCGTCAGATCCGGACGAGCTTGGCATCAAAAAATCCGACGTGGCGCGATGTTAATTTAGGTGCAATTTTTGTAATTTTCTGAGTCCTGTGGGCTGAGTTAACGGCCCGAAATCGAAAATGGAATTGCGCAATAACAGTCTCCTAATAGGAGCCTTAAGCCAGTCTCATGAAACATTGTCCCTTTTCACTAAAATATTCACCAAAAATACAAATTCCACCGGAAGCCGATGGGGACTGCTGTGTCTCGTTCAGCCAGTATAGGAGCACATTTGGGAGCGATTTCGAGTCAATCGGTCCAAAGACCTGGAAGCTATTGAAAAAATGGGCCGAGGTTTTCATGAAAAATGGCCACTTTTTTCTTTAAAATATTCACCAAAAATACAAATTCCACCGGAATCAAATAAAAACTGCTGTTTCTTCTTTCCGCCAGTACCGGCGACATTTGTGGTCAATTTCGAGTCAATCGGTCAAGCGGAACCCTAACCCTAACCCTAACCCTAACCCTAGCCCCATAACCCTAACCCTAACCCTAACCCTAACCCTAACTCCAGCCTTAAGCCAGTCTCATGAAACATTGTCCCTTTTCACTAAAATATTCACCAAAAATACAAATTCCACCGGAATCCGATGGGGACTGCTGTGTCTCGTTCAGCCAGTATAGGAGCACATTTGGGAGCGATTTCGAGTCAATCGGTCCAAAGACCTGGAAGCTATTGAAAAAATGGGCCACTTTTTTCTTTAAAATATTCACCAAAAATACAAATTTCACCGGAATCCGATGGGGACTGCTGTGTCTCATTCAGCGAGTAGAGGACCACATTCGTGACGAATTTCGAGTCAATCGGTCAAAAGACGACCGTAACCCTAACCCTAGCTCCATAACCCTAACCCTAACCCTAACCCTAACCCTAACTCCAGCCTTAAGCCAGTCTCATGAAACATTGTCCCTTTTCACTAAAATATTCACCTAAAATACAAATTCCACCGGAATCCGATGGGGATTGCTGTGTCTCGTTCAGCCAGTATAGGAGCACATTTGGGAGCGATTTCGAGTCAATCGGTCCAAAGACCTGGAAGCTATTGAAAAAATGGGCCACTTTTTTCTTTAAAATATTCACCAAAAATACAAATTTCACCGGAATCCGATGGGGACTGCTGTGTCTCATTCAGCCAGTAGAGGACCACATTCGTGACGAATTTCGAGTCAATCGGTCAAAAGACGACCGTAACCCTAACCCTAGCTCCATAACCCTAACCCTAACCCTAACCCTAACCCTAACTCCAGCCTTAAGCCAGTCTCATGAAACATTGTCCCTTTTCACTAAAATATTCACCAAAAATACAAATTCCACCGGAATCCGATGGGGACTGCTGTGTCTCGTTCAGCCAGTATAGGAGCACATTTGGGAGCGATTTCGAGTCAATCGGTCCAAAGACCTGGAAGCTATTGAAAAAATGGGCCGAGGTTTTCATGAAAAATGGCCACTTTTTTCTTTAAAATATTCACCAAAAATACAAATTCCACCGGAATCCAATAAAAACTGCTGTTTCTTCTTTCCGCCAGTACCGGCGACATTTGTGGTCAATTTCGAGTCAATCGGTCAAGCGGAATCCTAACCCTAACCCTAACCCTAACCCTAGCCCCATAACCCTAACCCTAACCCTAACCCTAACCCTAACCCTAACCCTAGCCCCATAACCCTAACCCTAACCCTAACCCTAACCCTAACCCTAACTCCAGCCTTAAGCCAGTCTCATGAAACATTGTCCCTTTTCACTAAAATATTCACCAAAAATACAAATTTCACCGGAATCCGATGGGGACTGCTGTGTCTCGTTCAGCCAGTATAGGAGCACATTTGGGAGCGATTTCGAGTCAATTGGTCCAAAGACCTGGAAGCTATTGAAAAAATGGGCCACTTTTTTCTTTAAAATATTCACCAAAAATACAAATTTCACCGGAATCCGATGGGGACTGCTGTGTCTCATTCAGCGAGTAGAGGACCACATTCGTGACGAATTTCGAGTCAATCGGTCAAAAGACGACCGTAACCCTAACCCTAGCTCCATAACCCTAACCCTAACCCTAACCCTAACTCCAGCCTTAAGCCAGTCTCATGAAACATTGTCCCTTTTCACTAAAATATTCACCAAAAATACAAATTCCACCGGAATCCGATGGGGACTGCTGTGTCTCGTTCAGCCAGTATAGGAGCAGATTTGGGAGCGATTTCGAGTCAATCGGTCCAAAGACCTGGAAGCTATTGAAAAAATGGGCCGAGGTTTTCATGAAAAATGGCCACTTTTTTCTTTAAAATATTCACCAAAAATACAAATTCCACCGGAATCCAATAAAAACTGCTGTTTCTTCTTTCCGCCAGTACCGGCGACATTTGTGGTCAATTTCGAGTCAATCGGTCAAGCGGAACCCTAACCCTAACCCTAACCCTAACCCTAGCCCCATAACCCTAACCCTAACCCTAACCCTAACCCTAACCCTAACTCCAGCCTTAAGCCAGTCTCATGAAACATTGTCCCTTTTCACTAAAATATTCACCAAAAATACAAATTTCACCGGAATCCGATGGGGACTGCTGTGTCTCGTTCAGCCAGTATAGGAGCACATTTGGGAGCGATTTCGAGTCAATTGGTCCAAAGACCTGGAAGCTATTGAAAAAATGGGCCACTTTTTTCTTTAAAATATTCACCAAAAATACAAATTTCACCGGAATCCGATGGGGACTGCTGTGTCTCATTCAGCGAGTAGAGGACCACATTCGTGACGAATTTCGAGTTAATCGGTCAAAAGACGACCGTAACCCTAACCCTAGCTCCATAACCCTAACCCTAACTCCAGCCTTAAGCCAGTCTCATGAAACATTGTCCCTTTTCACTAAAATATTCACCAAAAATACAAATTCCACCGGAATCCGATGGGGACTGCTGTGTCTCGTTCAGCCAGTATAGGAGCACATTTGGGAGCGATTTTGAGTCAATCGGTCCAAAGACCTGGAAGCTATTGAAAAAATGGGCCGAGGTTTTCATGAAAAATGGCCACTTTTTTCTTTAAAATATTCACCAAAAATACAAATTCCACCGGAATCCAATAAAAACTGCTGTTTCTTCTTTCCGCCAGTACCGGCGACATTTGTGGTCAATTTCGAGTCAATCGGTCAAGCGGAACCCAACCCTAACCCTAACCCTAACCCTAGCCCCATAACCCTAACCCTAACCCTAACCCTAACCCTAACTCCAGCCTTAAGCCAGTCTCATGAAACATTGTCCCTTTTCACTAAAATATTCACCAAAAATACAAATTCCACCGGAATCCGAAGGGGACTGCTGTGTCTCGTTCAGCCAGTATAGGAGCAGATTTGGGAGCGATTTCGAGTCAATCGGTCCAAAGACCTGGAAGCTATTGAAAAAATGGGCCACTTTTTTCTTTACAATATTCACCAAAAATACAAATTTCACCGGAATCCGATGGGGACTGCTGTGTCTCATTCAGCGAGTAGAGGACCACATTCGTGACGAATTTCGAGTCAATCGGTCAAAAGACGACCGTAACCCTAACCCTAGCTCCATAACCCTAACCCTAACCCTAACCCTAACCCTAACTCCAGCCTTAAGCCAGTCTCATGAAACATTGTCCCTTTTCACTAAAATATTCACCAAAAATACAAATTCCACCGGAATCCGATGGGGACTGCTGTGTCTCGTTCAGCCAGTATAGGAGCACATTTGGGAGCGATTTCGAGTCAATCGGTCCAAAGACCTGGAAGCTATTGAAAAAATGGGCCGAGGTTTTCATGAAAAATGGCCACTTTTTTCTTTAAAATATTCACCAAAAATACAAATTCCACCGGAATCCAATAAAAACTGCTGTTTCTTCTTTCCGCCAGTACCGGCGACATTTGTGGTCAATTTCGAGTCAATCGGTCAAGCGGAACCCTAACCCTAACCCTAACCCTAACCCTAGCCCCATAACCCTAACCCTAACCCTAACCCTAACCCTAACTCCAGCCTTAAGCCAGTCTCATGAAACATTGTCCCTTTTCACTAAAATATTCACCAAAAATACAAATTCCACCGGAAGCCGATGGGGACTGCTGTGTCTCGTTCAGCCAGTATAGGAGCACATTTGGGAGCGATTTCGAGTCAATCGGTCCAAAGACCTGGAAGCTATTGAAAAAATGGGCCGAGGTTTTCATGAAAAATGGCCACTTTTTTCTTTAAAATATTCACCAAAAATACAAATTCCACCGGAATCCAATAAAAACTGCTGTTTCTTCTTTCCGCCAGTACCGGCGACATTTGTGGTCAATTTCGAGTCAATCGGTCAAGCGGAACCCTAACCCTAACCCTAACCCTAACCCTAACCCTAGCCCCATAACCCTAACCCTAACCCTAACCCTAGCCCCATAACCCTAACCCTAACCCTAACCCTAACCCTAACCCTAACTCCAGCCTTAAGCCAGTCTCATGAAACATTGTCCCTTTTCACTAAAATATTCACCAAAAATACAAATTTCACCGGAATCCGATGGGGACTGCTGTGTCTCGTTCAGCCAGTATAGGAGCACATTTGGGAGCGATTTCGAGTCAATTGGTCCAAAGACCTGGAAGCTATTGAAAAAATGGGCCACTTTTTTCTTTAAAATATTCACCAAAAATACAAATTTCACCGGAATCCGATGGGGACTGCTGTGTCTCATTCAGCGAGTAGAGGACCACATTCGTGACGAATTTCGAGTCAATCGGTCAAAAGACGACCGTAACCCTAACCCTAGCTCCATAACCCTAACCCTAACCCTAACCCTAACCCTAACTCCAGCCTTAAGCCAGTCTCATGAAACATTGTCCCTTTTCACTAAAATATTCACCAAAAATACAAATTCCACCGGAAGCCGATGGGGACTGCTGTGTCTCGTTCAGCCAGTATAGGAGCACATTTGGGAGCGATTTCGAGTCAATCGGTCCAAAGACCTGGAAGCTATTGAAAAAATGGGCCGAGGTTTTCATGAAAAATGGCCACTTTTTTCTTTAAAATATTCACCAAAAATACAAATTCCACCGGAATCCGATGGGGACTGCTGTGTCTCGTTCAGCCAGTATAGGAGCACATTTGGGAGCGATTTCGAGTCAATCGGTCCAAAGACCTGGAAGCTATTGAAAAAATGGGCCGAGGTTTTCATGAAAAATGGCCACTTTTTTCTTTAAAATATTCACCAAAAATACAAATTCCACCGGAATCCAATAAAAACTGCTGTTTCTTCTTTCCGCCAGTACCGGCGACATTTGTGGTCAATTTCGAGTCAATCGGTCAAGCGGAACCCTAACCCTAACCCTAGCCCCATAACCCTAACCCTAACCCTAACCCTAACCCTAACCCTAACCCTAACTCCAGCCTTAAGCCAGTCTCATGAAACATTGTCCCTTTTCACTAAAATATTCACCAAAAATACAAATTTCACCGGAATCCGATGGGGACTGCTGTGTCTCGTTCAGCCAGTATAGGAGCACATTTGGGAGCGATTTTGAGTCAATCGGTCCAAAGACCTGGAAGCTATTGAAAAAATGGGCCGAGGTTTTCATGAAAAATGGCCACTTTTTTCTTTAAAATATTCACCAAAAATACAAATTCCACCGGAATCCAATAAAAACTGCTGTTTCTTCTTTCCGCCAGTACCGGCGACATTTGTGGTCAATTTCGAGTCAATCGGTCAAGCGGAACCCTAACCCTAACCCTAACCCTAACCCTAACCCTAGCCCCATAACCCTAACCCTAACCCTAACCCTAGCCCCATAACCCTAACCCTAACCCTAACCCTAACCCTAACCCTAACTCCAGCCTTAAGCCAGTCTCATGAAACATTGTCCCTTTTCACTAAAATATTCACCAAAAATACAAATTTCACCGGAATCCAATGGGGACTGCTGTGTCTCGTTCAGCTAGTATAGGAGCACATTTGGGAGCGATTTCGAGTCAATTGGTCCAAAGACCTGGAAGCTATTGAAAAAATGGGCCACTTTTTTCTTTAAAATATTCACCAAAAATACAAATTTCACCGGAATCCGATGGGGACTGCTGTGTCTCATTCAGCGAGTAGAGGACCACATTCGTGACGAATTTCGAGTCAATCGGTCAAAAGACGACCGTAACCCTAACCCTAGCTCCATAACCCTAACCCTAACCCTAACCCTAACCCTAACTCCAGCCTTAAGCCAGTCTCATGAAACATTGTCCCTTTTCACTAAAATATTCACCAAAAATACAAATTCCACCGGAAGCCGATGGGGACTGCTGTGTCTCGTTCAGCCAGTATAGGAGCACATTTGGGAGCGATTTCGAGTCAATCGGTCCAAAGACCTGGAAGCTATTGAAAAAATGGGCCGAGGTTTTCATGAAAAATGGCCACTTTTTTCTTTAAAATATTCACCAAAAATACAAATTCCACCGGAATCCGATGGGGACTGCTGTGTCTCGTTCAGCCAGTATAGGAGCACATTTGGGAGCGATTTCGAGTCAATCGGTCCAAAGACCTGGAAGCTATTGAAAAAATGGGCCGAGGTTTTCATGAAAAATGGCCACTTTTTTCTTTAAAATATTCACCAAAAATACAAATTCCACCGGAATCCAATAAAAACTGCTGTTTCTTCTTTCCGCCAGTACCGGCGACATTTGTGGTCAATTTCGAGTCAATCGGTCAAGCGGAACCCTAACCCTAACCCTAACCCTAACCCTAGCCCCATAACCCTAACCCTAACCCTAACCCTAACTCCAGCCTTAAGCCAGTCTCATGAAACATTGTCCCTTTTCACTAAAATATTCACCAAAAATACAAATTCCACCGGAATCCGATGGGGACTGCTGTGTCTCGTTCAGCCAGTATAGGAGCACATTTGGGAGCGATTTCGAGTCAATCGGTCCAAAGACCTGGAAGCTATTGAAAAAATGGGCCGAGGTTTTCATGAAAAATGGCCACTTTTTTCTTTAAAATATTCACCAAAAATACAAATTCCACCGGAATCCAATAAAAACTGCTGTTTCTTCTTTCCGCCAGTACCGGCGACATTTGTGGTCAATTTCGAGTCAATCGGTCAAGCGGAACCCTAACCCTAACCCTAACCCTAACCCTAGCCCCATAACCCTAACCCTAACCCTAACCCTAACCCTAACTCCAGCCTTAAGCCAGTCTCATGAAACATTGTCCCTTTTCACTAAAATATTCACCAAAAATACAAATTCCACCGGAATCCGATGGGGACTGCTGTGTCTCGTTCAGCCAGTATAGGAGCACATTTGGGAGCGATTTCGAGTCAATCGGTCCAAAGACCTGGAAGCTATTGAAAAAATGGGCCACTTTTTTCTTTAAAATATTCACCAAAAATACAAATTTCACCGGAATCTGATGGGGACTGCTGGGTCTCATTCAGCGAGTAGAGGACCACATTCGTGACGAATTTCGAGTCAATCGGTCAAAAGACGACCGTAACCCTAACCCTAGCTCCATAACCCTAACCCTAACCCTAACCCTAACCCTAACTCCAGCCTTAAGCCAGTCTCATGAAACATTGTCCCTTTTCACTAAAATATTCACCAAAAATACAAATTCCACCGGAATCCGATGGGGACTGCTGTGTCTCGTTCAGCCAGTATAGGAGCACATTTGGGAGCGATTTCGAGTCAATCGGTCCAAAGACCTGGAAGCTATTGAAAAAATGGGCCGAGGTTTTCATGAAAAATGGCCACTTTTTTCTTTAAAATATTCACCAAAAATACAAATTCCACCGGAATCCAATAAAAACTGCTGTTTCTTCTTTCCGCCAGTACCGGCGACATTTGTGGTCAATTTCGAGTCAATCGGTCAAGCGGAACCCTAACCCTAACCCTAACCCTAACCCTAACCCTAGCCCCATAACCCTAACCCTAACCCTAACTCCAGCCTTAAGCCAGTCTCATGAAACATTGTCCCTTTTCACTAAAATATTCACCAAAAATACAAATTCCACCGGAATCCGATGGGGACTGCTGTGTCTCGTTCAGCCAGTATAGGAGCACATTTGGGAGCGATTTCGAGTCAATCGGTCCAAAGACCTGGAAGCTATTGAAAAAATGGGCCGAGGTTTTCATGAAAAATGGCCACTTTTTTCTTTAAAATATTCACCAAAAATACAAATTCCACCGGAATCCAATAAAAACTGCTGTTTCTTCTTTCCGCCAGTACCGGCGACATTTGTGGTCAATTTCGAGTCAATCGGTCAAGCGGAACCCTAACCCTAACCCTAACCCTAACCCTAGCCCCATAACCCTAACCCTAACCCTAACCCTAACCCTAACCCTAACTCCAGCCTTAAGCCAGTCTCATGAAACATTGTCCCTTTTCACTAAAATATTCACCAAAAATACAAATTTCACCGGAATCCGATGGGGACTGCTGTGTCTCGTTCAGCCAGTATAGGAGCACATTTGGGAGCGATTTCGAGTCAATTGGTCCAAAGACCTGGAAGCTATTGAAAAAATGGGCCACTTTTTTCTTTAAAATATTCACCAAAAATACAAATTTCACCGGAATCCGATGGGGACTGCTGTGTCTCATTCAGCGAGTAGAGGACCACATTCGTGACGAATTTCGAGTCAATCGGATAAAAGACGACCGTAACCCTAACCCTAGCTCCATAACCCTAACCCTAACCCTAACCCTAACCCTAACTCCAGCCTTAAGCCAGTCTCATGAAACATTGTCCCTTTTCACTAAAATATTCACCAAAAATACAAATTCCACCGGAAGCCGATGGGGACTGCTGTGTCTCGTTCAGCCAGTATAGGAGCACATTTGGGAGCGATTTCGAGTCAATCGGTCCAAAGACCTGGAAGCTATTGAAAAAATGGGCCACTTTTTTCTTTAAAATATTCACCAAAAATACAAATTTCACCGGAATCCGATGGGGACTGCTGTGTCTCATTCAGCGAGTAGAGGACCACATTCGTGACGAATTTCGAGTCAATCGGTCAAAAGACGACCGTAACCCTAACCCTAGCTCCATAACCCTAACCCTAACCCTAACCCTAACTCCAGCCTTAAGCCAGTCTCATGAAACATTGTCCCTTTTCACTAAAATATTCACCAAAAATACAAATTCCACCGGAATCCGATGGGGACTGCTGTGTCTCGTTCAGCCAGTATAGGAGCACATTTGGGAGCGATTTCGAGTCAATCGGTCCAAAGACCTGGAAGCTATTGAAAAAATGGGCCACTTTTTTCTTTAAAATATTCACCAAAAATACAAATTTCACCGGAATCTGATGGGGACTGCTGGGTCTCATTCAGCGAGTAGAGGACCACATTCGTGACGAATTTCGAGTCAATCGGTCAAAAGACGACCGTAACCCTAACCCTAGCTCCATAACCCTAACCCTAACCCTAACCCTAACCCTAACTCCAGCCTTAAGCCAGTCTCATGAAACATTGTCCCTTTTCACTAAAATATTCACCAAAAATACAAATTCCACCGGAATCCGATGGGGACTGCTGTGTCTCGTTCAGCCAGTATAGGAGCACATTTGGGAGCGATTTCGAGTCAATCGGTCCAAAGACCTGGAAGCTATTGAAAAAATGGGCCGAGGTTTTCATGAAAAATGGCCACTTTTTTCTTTAAAATATTCACCAAAAATACAAATTCCACCGGAATCCAATAAAAACTGCTGTTTCTTCTTTCCGCCAGTACCGGCGACATTTGTGGTCAATTTCGAGTCAATCGGTCAAGCGGAACCCTAACCCTAACCCTAACCCTAACCCTAACCCTAGCCCCATAACCCTAACCCTAACCCTAACCCTAACCCTAACTCCAGCCTTAAGCCAGTCTCATGAAACATTGTCCCTTTTCACTAAAATATTCACCAAAAATACAAATTCCACCGGAATCCGATGGGGACTGCTGTGTCTCGTTCAGCCAGTATAGGAGCACATTTGGGAGCGATTTCGAGTCAATCGGTCCAAAGACCTGGAAGCTATTGAAAAAATGGGCCGAGGTTTTCATGAAAAATGGCCACTTTTTTCTTTAAAATATTCACCAAAAATACAAATTCCACCGGAATCCAATAAAAACTGCTGTTTCTTCTTTCCGCCAGTACCGGCGACATTTGTGGTCAATTTCGAGTCAATCGGTCAAGCGGAACCCTAACCCTAACCCTAACCCTAACCCTAGCCCCATAACCCTAACCCTAACCCTAACCCTAACCCTAACCCTGACTCCAGCCTTAAGCCAGTCTCATGAAACATTGTCCCTTTTCACTAAAATATTCACCAAAAATACAAATTTCACCGGAATCCGATGGGGACTGCTGTGTCTCGTTCAGCCAGTATAGGAGCACATTTGGGAGCGATTTCGAGTCAATTGGTCCAAAGACCTGGAAGCTATTGAAAAAATGGGCCACTTTTTTCTTTAAAATATTCACCAAAAATACAAATTTCACCGGAATCCGATGGGGACTGCTGTGTCTCATTCAGCGAGTAGAGGACCACATTCGTGACGAATTTCGAGTCAATCGGATAAAAGACGACCGTAACCCTAACCCTAGCTCCATAACCCTAACCCTAACCCTAACCCTAACCCTAACTCCAGCCTTAAGCCAGTCTCATGAAACATTGTCCCTTTTCACTAAAATATTCACCAAAAATACAAATTCCACCGGAAGCCGATGGGGACTGCTGTGTCTCGTTCAGCCAGTATAGGAGCACATTTGGGAGCGATTTCGAGTCAATCGGTCCAAAGACCTGGAAGCTATTGAAAAAATGGGCCACTTTTTTCTTTAAAATATTCACCAAAAATACAAATTTCACCGGAATCCGATGGGGACTGCTGTGTCTCATTCAGCGAGTAGAGGACCACATTCGTGACGAATTTCGAGTCAATCGGTCAAAAGACGACCGTAACCCTAACCCTAGCTCCATAACCCTAACCCTAACCCTAACCCTAACTCCAGCCTTAAGCCAGTCTCATGAAACATTGTCCCTTTTCACTAAAATATTCACCAAAAATACAAATTCCACCGGAATCCGATGGGGACTGCTGTGTCTCGTTCAGCCAGTATAGGAGCACATTTGGGAGCGATTTCGAGTCAATCGGTCCAAAGACCTGGAAGCTATTGAAAAAATGGGCCGAGGTTTTCATGAAAAATGGCCACTTTTTTCTTTAAAATATTCACCAAAAATACAAATTCCACCGGAATCCAATAAAAACTGCTGTTTCTTCTTTCCGCCAGTACCGGCGACATTTGTGGTCAATTTCGAGTCAATCGGTCAAGCGGAACCCTAACCCTAACCCTAACCCTAACCCTAGCCCCATAACCCTAACCCTAACCCTAACCCTAACTCCAGCCTTAAGCCAGTCTCATGAAACATTGTCCCTTTTCACTAAAATATTCACCAAAAATACAAATTCCACCGGAATCCGATGGGGACTGCTGTGTCTCGTTCAGCCAGTATAGGAGCACATTTGGGAGCGATTTCGAGTCAATCGGTCCAAAGACCTGGAAGCTATTGAAAAAATGGGCCGAGGTTTTCATGAAAAATGGCCACTTTTTTCTTTAAAATATTCACCAAAAATACAAATTCCACCGGAATCCAATAAAAACTGCTGTTTCTTCTTTCCGCCAGTACCGGCGACATTTGTGGTCAATTTCGAGTCAATCGGTCAAGCGGAACCCTAACCCTAACCCTAACCCTAACCCTAGCCCCATAACCCTAACCCTAACCCTAACCCTAACCCTAACTCCAGCCTTAAGCCAGTCTCATGAAACATTGTCCCTTTTCACTAAAATATTCACCAAAAATACAAATTCCACCGGAATCCGATGGGGACTGCTGTGTCTCGTTCAGCCAGTATAGGAGCACATTTGGGAGCGATTTCGAGTCAATCGGTCCAAAGACCTGGAAGCTATTGAAAAAATGGGCCGAGGTTTTCATGAAAAATGGCCACTTTTTTCTTTAAAATATTCACCAAAAATACAAATTCCACCGGAATCCAATAAAAACTGCTGTTTCTTCTTTCCGCCAGTACCGGCGACATTTGTGGTCAATTTCGAGTCAATCGGTCAAGCGGAACCCTAACCCTAACCCTAACCCTAACCCTAGCCCCATAACCCTAACCCTAACCCTAACCCTAACCCTAACTCCAGCCTTAAGCCAGTCTCATGAAACATTGTCCCTTTTCACTAAAATATTCACCAAAAATACAAATTCCACCGGAATCCGATGGGGACTGCTGTGTCTCGTTCAGCCAGTATAGGAGCACATTTGGGAGCGATTTCGAGTCAATCGGTCCAAAGACCTGGAAGCTATTGAAAAAATGGGCCGAGGTTTTCATGAAAAATGGCCACTTTTTTCTTTAAAATATTCACCAAAAATACAAATTCCACCGGAATCCAATAAAAACTGCTGTTTCTTCTTTCCGCCAGTACCGGCGACATTTGTGGTCAATTTCGAGTCAATCGGTCAAGCGGAACCCTAACCCTAACCCTAACCCTAACCCTAGCCCCATAACCCTAACCCTAACCCTAACCCTAACCCTAACCCTAACTCCAGCCTTAAGCCAGTCTCATGAAACATTGTCCCTTTTCACTAAAATATTCACCAAAAATACAAATTTCACCGGAATCCGATGGGGACTGCTGTGTCTCGTTCAGCCAGTATAGGAGCACATTTGGGAGCGATTTCGAGTCAATTGGTCCAAAGACCTGGAAGCTATTGAAAAAATGGGCCACTTTTTTCTTTAAAATATTCACCAAAAATACAAATTTCACCGGAATCCGATGGGGACTGCTGTGTCTCATTCAGCGAGTAGAGGACCACATTCGTGACGAATTTCGAGTCAATCGGATAAAAGACGACCGTAACCCTAACCCTAGCTCCATAACCCTAACCCTAACCCTAACCCTAACCCTAACTCCAGCCTTAAGCCAGTCTCATGAAACATTGTCCCTTTTCACTAAAATATTCACCAAAAATACAAATTCCACCGGAAGCCGATGGGGACTGCTGTGTCTCGTTCAGCCAGTATAGGAGCACATTTGGGAGCGATTTCGAGTCAATCGGTCCAAAGACCTGGAAGCTATTGAAAAAATGGGCCACTTTTTTCTTTAAAATATTCACCAAAAATACAAATTTCACCGGAATCCGATGGGGACTGCTGTGTCTCATTCAGCGAGTAGAGGACCACATTCGTGACGAATTTCGAGTCAATCGGTCAAAAGACGACCGTAACCCTAACCCTAGCTCCATAACCCTTACCCTAACCCTAACCCTAACTCCAGCCTTAAGCCAGTCTCATGAAACATTGTCCCTTTTCACTAAAATATTCACCAAAAATACAAATTCCACCGGAATCCGATGGGGACTGCTGTGTCTCGTTCAGCCAGTATAGGAGCACATTTGGGAGCGATTTCGAGTCAATCGGTCCAAAGACCTGGAAGCTATTGAAAAAATGGGCCGAGGTTTTCATGAAAAATGGCCACTTTTTTCTTTAAAATATTCACCAAAAATACAAATTCCACCGGAATCCAATAAAAACTGCTGTTTCTTCTTTCCGCCAGTACCGGCGACATTTGTGGTCAATTTCGAGTCAATCGGTCAAGCGGAACCCTAACCCTAACCCTAACCCTAACCCTAGCCCCATAACCCTAACCCTAACCCTAACCCTAACTCCAGCCTTAAGCCAGTCTCATGAAACATTGTCCCTTTTCACTAAAATATTCACCAAAAATACAAATTCCACCGGAATCCGATGGGGACTGCTGTGTCTCGTTCAGCCAGTATAGGAGCACATTTGGGAGCGATTTCGAGTCAATCGGTCCAAAGACCTGGAAGCTATTGAAAAAATGGGCCGAGGTTTTCATGAAAAATGGCCACTTTTTTCTTTAAAATATTCACCAAAAATACAAATTCCACCGGAATCCAATAAAAACTGCTGTTTCTTCTTTCCGCCAGTACCGGCGACATTTGTGGTCAATTTCGAGTCAATCGGTCAAGCGGAACCCTAACCCTAACCCTAACCCTAACCCTAGCCCCATAACCCTAACCCTAACCCTAACCCTAACCCTAACTCCAGCCTTAAGCCAGTCTCATGAAACATTGTCCCTTTTCACTAAAATATTCACCAAAAATACAAATTCCACCGGAATCCGATGGGGACTGCTGTGTCTCGTTCAGCCAGTATAGGAGCACATTTGGGAGCGATTTCGAGTCAATCGGTCCAAAGACCTGGAAGCTATTGAAAAAATGGGCCGAGGTTTTCATGAAAAATGGCCACTTTTTTCTTTAAAATATTCACCAAAAATACAAATTCCACCGGAATCCAATAAAAACTGCTGTTTCTTCTTTCCGCCAGTACCGGCGACATTTGTGGTCAATTTCGAGTCAATCGGTCAAGCGGAACCCTAACCCTAACCCTAACCCTAACCCTAGCCCCATAACCCTAACCCTAACCCTAACCCTAACCCTAACCCTAACTCCAGCCTTAAGCCAGTCTCATGAAACATTGTCCCTTTTCACTAAAATATTCACCAAAAATACAAATTTCACCGGAATCCGATGGGGACTGCTGTGTCTCGTTCAGCCAGTATAGGAGCACATTTGGGAGCGATTTCGAGTCAATTGGTCCAAAGACCTGGAAGCTATTGAAAAAATGGGCCACTTTTTTCTTTAAAATATTCACCAAAAATACAAATTTCACCGGAATCCGATGGGGACTGCTGTGTCTCATTCAGCGAGTAGAGGACCACATTCGTGACGAATTTCGAGTCAATCGGATAAAAGACGACCGTAACCCTAACCCTAGCTCCATAACCCTAACCCTAACCCTAACCCTAACCCTAACTCCAGCCTTAAGCCAGTCTCATGAAACATTGTCCCTTTTCACTAAAATATTCACCAAAAATACAAATTCCACCGGAAGCCGATGGGGACTGCTGTGTCTCGTTCAGCCAGTATAGGAGCACATTTGGGAGCGATTTCGAGTCAATCGGTCCAAAGACCTGGAAGCTATTGAAAAAATGGGCCACTTTTTTCTTTAAAATATTCACCAAAAATACAAATTTCACCGGAATCTGATGGGGACTGCTGGGTCTCATTCAGCGAGTAGAGGACCACATTCGTGACGAATTTCGAGTCAATCGGTCAAAAGACGACCGTAACCCTAACCCTAGCTCCATAACCCTAACCCTAACCCTAACCCTAACCCTAACTCCAGCCTTAAGCCAGTCTCATGAAACATTGTCCCTTTTCACTAAAATATTCACCAAAAATACAAATTCCACCGGAATCCGATGGGGACTGCTGTGTCTCGTTCAGCCAGTATAGGAGCACATTTGGGAGCGATTTCGAGTCAATCGGTCCAAAGACCTGGAAGCTATTGAAAAAATGGGCCGAGGTTTTCATGAAAAATGGCCACTTTTTTCTTTAAAATATTCACCAAAAATACAAATTCCACCGGAATCCAATAAAAACTGCTGTTTCTTCTTTCCGCCAGTACCGGCGACATTTGTGGTCAATTTCGAGTCAATCGGTCAAGCGGAATCCTAACCCTAACCCTAACCATAACCCTAGCCCCATAACCCTAACCCTAACCCTAACCCTAACCCTAACCCTAACCCTAGCCCCATAACCCTAACCCTAACCCTAACCCTAACCCTAACTCCAGCCTTAAGCCAGTCTCATGAAACATTGTCCCTTTTCACTAAAATATTCACCAAAAATACAAATTCCACCGGAATCCGATGGGGACTGCTGTGTCTCGTTCAGCCAGTATAGGAGCACATTTGGGAGCGATTTCGAGTCAATCGGTCCAAAGACCTGGAAGCTATTGAAAAAATGGGCCGAGGTTTTCATGAAAAATGGCCACTTTTTTCTTTAAAATATTCACCAAAAATACAAATTCCACCGGAATCCAATAAAAACTGCTGTTTCTTCTTTCCGCCAGTACCGGCGACATTTCTGGTCAATTTCGAGTCAATCGGTCAAGCGGAACCCTAACCCTAACCCTAACCCTAACCCTAGCCCCATAACCCTAACCCTAACCCTAACCCTAACCCTAACTCCAGCCTTAAGCCAGTCTCATGAAACATTGTCCCTTTTCACTAAAATATTCACCAAAAATACAAATTTCACCGGAATCCGATGGGGACTGCTGTGTCTCGTTCAGCCAGTATAGGAGCACATTTGGGAGCGATTTCGAGTCAATTGGTCCAAAGACCTGGAAGCTATTGAAAAAATGGGCCACTTTTTTCTTTAAAATATTCACCAAAAATACAAATTTCACCGGAATCCGATGGGGACTGCTGTGTCTCATTCAGCGAGTAGAGGACCACATTCGTGATGAATTTCGAGTTAATCGGTCAAAAGACGACCGTAACCCTAACCCTAGCTCCATAACCCTAACCCTAACCCTAACCCTAACCCTAACTCCAGCCTTAAGCCAGTCTCATGAAACATTGTCCCTTTTCACTAAAATATTCACCAAAAATACAAATTCCACCGGAATCCGATGGGGACTGCTGTGTCTCGTTCAGCCAGTATAGGAGCACATTTGGGAGCGATTTTGAGTCAATCGGTCCAAAGACCTGGAAGCTATTGAAAAAATGGGCCGAGGTTTTCATGAAAAATGGCCACTTTTTTCTTTAAAATATTCACCAAAAATACAAATTCCACCGGAATCCAATAAAAACTGCTGTTTCTTCTTTCCGCCAGTACCGGCGACATTTGTGGTCAATTTCGAGTCAATCGGTCAAGCGGAACCCTAACCCTAACCCTAACCCTAACCCTAGCCCCATAACCCTAACCCTAACCCTAACCCTAACCCTAACTCCAGCCTTAAGCCAGTCTCATGAAACATTGTCCCTTTTCACTAAAATATTCACCAAAAATACAAATTCCACCGGAATCCGATGGGGACTGCTGTGTCTCGTTCAGCCAGTATAGGAGCACATTTGGGAGCGATTTCGAGTCAATCGGTCCAAAGACCTGGAAGCTATTGAAAAAATGGGCCACTTTTTTCTTTAAAATATTCACCAAAAATACAAATTTCACCGGAATCCGATGGGGACTGCTGTGTCTCATTCAGCGAGTAGAGGACCACATTCGTGATGAATTTCGAGTCAATCGGTCAAAAGACGACCGTAACCCTAACCCTAGCTCCATAACCCTAACCCTAACCCTAACCCTAACTCCAGCCTTAAGCCAGTCTCATGAAACATTGTCCCTTTTCACTAAAATATTCACCAAAAATACAAATTCCACCGGAATCCGATGGGGACTGCTGTGTCTCGTTCAGCCAGTATAGGAGCACATTTGGGAGCGATTTCGAGTCAATCGGTCCAAAGACCTGGAAGCTATTGAAAAAATGGGCCACTTTTTTCTTTAAAATATTCACCAAAAATACAAATTTCACCGGAATCTGATGGGGACAGCTGGGTCTCATTCAGCGAGTAGAGGACCACATTCGTGACGAATTTCGAGTCAATCGGTCAAAAGACGACCGTAACCCTAACCCTAGCTCCATAACCCTAACCCTAACCCTAACCCTAACCCTAACCCTAACTCCAGCCTTAAGCCAGTCTCATGAAACATTGTCCCTTTTCACTAAAATATTCACCAAAAATACAAATTCCACCGGAATCCGATGGGGACTGCTGTGTCTCGTTCAGCCAGTATAGGAGCACATTTGGGAGCGATTTCGAGTCAATCGGTCCAAAGACCTGGAAGCTATTGAAAAAATGGGCCGAGGTTTTCATGAAAAATGGCCACTTTTTTCTTTAAAATATTCACCAAAAATACAAATTCCACCGGAATCCAATAAAAACTGCTGTTTCTTCTTTCCGCCAGTACCGGCGACATTTGTGGTCAATTTCGAGTCAATCGGTCAAGCGGAACCCTAACCCTAACCCTAACCCTAACCCTAGCCCCATAACCCTAACCCTAACCCTAACCCTAACCCTAACTCCAGCCTTAAGCCAGTCTCATGAAACATTGTCCCTTTTCACTAAAATATTCACCAAAAATACAAATTCCACCGGAATCCGATGGGGACTGCTGTGTCTCGTTCAGCCAGTATAGGAGCACATTTGGGAGCGATTTCGAGTCAATCGGTCCAAAGACCTGGAAGCTATTGAAAAAATGGGCCACTTTTTTCTTTAAAATATTCACCAAAAATACAAATTTCACCGGAATCTGATGGGGACAGCTGGGTCTCATTCAGCGAGTAGAGGACCACATTCGTGACGAATTTCGAGTCAATCGGTCAAAAGACGACCGTAACCCTAACCCTAGCTCCATAACCCTAACCCTAACCCTAACCCTAACCCTAACTCCAGCCTTAAGCCAGTCTCATGAAACATTGTCCCTTTTCACTAAAATATTCACCAAAAATACAAATTCCACCGGAATCCGATGGGGACTGCTGTGTCTCGTTCAGCCAGTATAGGAGCACATTTGGGAGCGATTTCGAGTCAATCGGTCCAAAGACCTGGAAGCTATTGAAAAAATGGGCCGAGGTTTTCATGAAAAATGGCCACTTTTTTCTTTAAAATATTCACCAAAAATACAAATTCCACCGGAATCCAATAAAAACTGCTGTTTCTTCTTTCCGCCAGTACCGGCGACATTTGTGGTCAATTTCGAGTCAATCGGTCAAGCGGAACCCTAACCCTAACCCTAACCCTAGCCCCATAACCCTAACCCTAACCCTAACCCTAACCCTAACTCCAGCCTTAAGCCAGTCTCATGAAACATTGTCCCTTTTCACTAAAATATTCACCAAAAATACAAATTCCACCGGAAGCCGATGGGGACTGCTGTGTCTCGTTCAGCCAGTATAGGAGCACATTTGGGAGCGATTTCGAGTCAATCGGTCCAAAGACCTGGAAGCTATTGAAAAAATGGGCCACTTTTTTCTTTAAAATATTCACCAAAAATACAAATTTCACCGGAATCCGATGGGGACTGCTGGGTCTCATTCAGCGAGTAGAGGACCACATTCGTGACGAATTTCGAGTCAATCGGTCAAAAGACGACCGTAACCCTAACCCTAGCTCCATAACCCTAACCCTAACCCTAACCCTAACTCCAGCCTTAAGCCAGTCTCATGAAACATTGTCCCTTTTCACTAAAATATTCACCAAAAATACAAATTCCACCGGAATCCGATGGGGACTGCTGTGTCTCGTTCAGCCAGTATAGGAGCACATTTGGGAGCGATTTCGAGTCAATCGGTCCAAAGACCTGGAAGCTATTGAAAAAATGGGCCGAGGTTTTCATGAAAAATGGCCACTTTTTTCTTTAAAATATTCACCAAAAATACAAATTCCACCGGAATCCAATAAAAACTGCTGTTTCTTCTTTCCGCCAGTACCGGCGACATTTGTGGTCAATTTCGAGTCAATCGGTCAAGCGGAACCCTAACCCTAACCCTAACCCTAACCCTAGCCCCATAACCCTAACCCTAACCCTAACCCTAACCCTAACTCCAGCCTTAAGCCAGTCTCATGAAACATTGTCCCTTTTCACTAAAATATTCACCAAAAATACAAATTCCACCGGAATCCGATGGGGACTGCTGTGTCTCGTTCAGCCAGTATAGGAGCACATTTGGGAGCGATTTCGAGTCAATCGGTCCAAAGACCTGGAAGCTATTGAAAAAAAGGGCCGAGGTTTTCATGAAAAATGGCCACTTTTTTCTTTAAAATATTCACCAAAAATACAAATTCCACCGGAATCCAATAAAAACTGCTGTTTCTTCTTTCCGCCAGTACCGGCGACATTTGTGGTCAATTTCGAGTCAATCGGTCAAGCGGAACCCTAACCCTAACCCTAACCCTAACCCTAGCCCCATAACCCTAACCCTAACCCTAACCCTAACCCTAACTCCAGCCTTAAGCCAGTCTCATGAAACATTGTCCCTTTTCACTAAAATATTCACCAAAAATACAAATTCCACCGGAATCCGATGGGGACTGCTGTGTCTCGTTCAGCCAGTATAGGAGCACATTTGGGAGCGATTTCGAGTCAATCGGTCCAAAGACCTGGAAGCTATTGAAAAAATGGGCCGAGGTTTTCATGAAAAATGGCCACTTTTTTCTTTAAAATATTCACCAAAAATACAAATTCCACCGGAATCCAATAAAAACTGCTGTTTCTTCTTTCCGCCAGTACCGGCGACATTTGTGGTCAATTTCGAGTCAATCGGTCAAGCGGAACCCTAACCCTAACCCTAACCCTAACCCTAGCCCCATAACCCTAACCCTAACCCTAACCCTAACCCTAACTCCAGCCTTAAGCCAGTCTCATGAAACATTGTCCCTTTTCACTAAAATATTCACCAAAAATACAAATTCCACCGGAATCCGATGGGGACTGCTGTGTCTCGTTCAGCCAGTATAGGAGCACATTTGGGAGCGATTTCGAGTCAATCGGTCCAAAGACCTGGAAGCTATTGAAAAAATGGGCCGAGGTTTTCATGAAAAATGGCCACTTTTTTCTTTAAAATATTCACCAAAAATACAAATTCCACCGGAATCCAATAAAAACTGCTGTTTCTTCTTTCCGCCAGTACCGGCGACATTTGTGGTCAATTTCGAGTCAATCGGTCAAGCGGAACCCTAACCCTAACCCTAACCCTAACCCTAGCCCCATAACCCTAACCCTAACCCTAACCCTAACCCTAACCCTAACTCCAGCCTTAAGCCAGTCTCATGAAACATTGTCCCTTTTCACTAAAATATTCACCAAAAATACAAATTTCACCGGAATCCGATGGGGACTGCTGTGTCTCGTTCAGCCAGTATAGGAGCACATTTGGGAGCGATTTCGAGTCAATTGGTCCAAAGACCTGGAAGCTATTGAAAAAATGGGCCACTTTTTTCTTTAAAATATTCACCAAAAATACAAATTTCACCGGAATCCGATGGGGACTGCTGTGTCTCATTCAGCGAGTAGAGGACCACATTCGTGACGAATTTCGAGTCAATCGGATAAAAGACGACCGTAACCCTAACCCTAGCTCCATAACCCTAACCCTAACCCTAACCCTAACCCTAACTCCAGCCTTAAGCCAGTCTCATGAAACATTGTCCCTTTTCACTAAAATATTCACCAAAAATACAAATTCCACCGGAAGCCGATGGGGACTGCTGTGTCTCGTTCAGCCAGTATAGGAGCACATTTGGGAGCGATTTCGAGTCAATCGGTCCAAAGACCTGGAAGCTATTGAAAAAATGGGCCACTTTTTTCTTTAAAATATTCACCAAAAATACAAATTTCACCGGAATCCGATGGGGACTGCTGTGTCTCATTCAGCGAGTAGAGGACCACATTCGTGACGAATTTCGAGTCAATCGGTCAAAAGACGACCGTAACCCTAACCCTAGCTCCATAACCCTTACCCTAACCCTAACCCTAACTCCAGCCTTAAGCCAGTCTCATGAAACATTGTCCCTTTTCACTAAAATATTCACCAAAAATACAAATTCCACCGGAATCCGATGGGGACTGCTGTGTCTCGTTCAGCCAGTATAGGAGCACATTTGGGAGCGATTTCGAGTCAATCGGTCCAAAGACCTGGAAGCTATTGAAAAAATGGGCCGAGGTTTTCATGAAAAATGGCCACTTTTTTCTTTAAAATATTCACCAAAAATACAAATTCCACCGGAATCCAATAAAAACTGCTGTTTCTTCTTTCCGCCAGTACCGGCGACATTTGTGGTCAATTTCGAGTCAATCGGTCAAGCGGAACCCTAACCCTAACCCTAACCCTAACCCTAGCCCCATAACCCTAACCCTAACCCTAACCCTAACTCCAGCCTTAAGCCAGTCTCATGAAACATTGTCCCTTTTCACTAAAATATTCACCAAAAATACAAATTCCACCGGAATCCGATGGGGACTGCTGTGTCTCGTTCAGCCAGTATAGGAGCACATTTGGGAGCGATTTCGAGTCAATCGGTCCAAAGACCTGGAAGCTATTGAAAAAATGGGCCGAGGTTTTCATGAAAAATGGCCACTTTTTTCTTTAAAATATTCACCAAAAATACAAATTCCACCGGAATCCAATAAAAACTGCTGTTTCTTCTTTCCGCCAGTACCGGCGACATTTGTGGTCAATTTCGAGTCAATCGGTCAAGCGGAACCCTAACCCTAACCCTAACCCTAACCCTAGCCCCATAACCCTAACCCTAACCCTAACCCTAACCCTAACTCCAGCCTTAAGCCAGTCTCATGAAACATTGTCCCTTTTCACTAAAATATTCACCAAAAATACAAATTCCACCGGAATCCGATGGGGACTGCTGTGTCTCGTTCAGCCAGTATAGGAGCACATTTGGGAGCGATTTCGAGTCAATCGGTCCAAAGACCTGGAAGCTATTGAAAAAATGGGCCGAGGTTTTCATGAAAAATGGCCACTTTTTTCTTTAAAATATTCACCAAAAATACAAATTCCACCGGAATCCAATAAAAACTGCTGTTTCTTCTTTCCGCCAGTACCGGCGACATTTGTGGTCAATTTCGAGTCAATCGGTCAAGCGGAACCCTAACCCTAACCCTAACCCTAACCCTAGCCCCATAACCCTAACCCTAACCCTAACCCTAACCCTAACCCTAACTCCAGCCTTAAGCCAGTCTCATGAAACATTGTCCCTTTTCACTAAAATATTCACCAAAAATACAAATTTCACCGGAATCCGATGGGGACTGCTGTGTCTCGTTCAGCCAGTATAGGAGCACATTTGGGAGCGATTTCGAGTCAATTGGTCCAAAGACCTGGAAGCTATTGAAAAAATGGGCCACTTTTTTCTTTAAAATATTCACCAAAAATACAAATTTCACCGGAATCCGATGGGGACTGCTGTGTCTCATTCAGCGAGTAGAGGACCACATTCGTGACGAATTTCGAGTCAATCGGATAAAAGACGACCGTAACCCTAACCCTAGCTCCATAACCCTAACCCTAACCCTAACCCTAACCCTAACTCCAGCCTTAAGCCAGTCTCATGAAACATTGTCCCTTTTCACTAAAATATTCACCAAAAATACAAATTCCACCGGAAGCCGATGGGGACTGCTGTGTCTCGTTCAGCCAGTATAGGAGCACATTTGGGAGCGATTTCGAGTCAATCGGTCCAAAGACCTGGAAGCTATTGAAAAAATGGGCCACTTTTTTCTTTAAAATATTCACCAAAAATACAAATTTCACCGGAATCTGATGGGGACTGCTGGGTCTCATTCAGCGAGTAGAGGACCACATTCGTGACGAATTTCGAGTCAATCGGTCAAAAGACGACCGTAACCCTAACCCTAGCTCCATAACCCTAACCCTAACCCTAACCCTAACCCTAACTCCAGCCTTAAGCCAGTCTCATGAAACATTGTCCCTTTTCACTAAAATATTCACCAAAAATACAAATTCCACCGGAATCCGATGGGGACTGCTGTGTCTCGTTCAGCCAGTATAGGAGCACATTTGGGAGCGATTTCGAGTCAATCGGTCCAAAGACCTGGAAGCTATTGAAAAAATGGGCCGAGGTTTTCATGAAAAATGGCCACTTTTTTCTTTAAAATATTCACCAAAAATACAAATTCCACCGGAATCCAATAAAAACTGCTGTTTCTTCTTTCCGCCAGTACCGGCGACATTTGTGGTCAATTTCGAGTCAATCGGTCAAGCGGAATCCTAACCCTAACCCTAACCATAACCCTAGCCCCATAACCCTAACCCTAACCCTAACCCTAACCCTAACCCTAACCCTAGCCCCATAACCCTAACCCTAACCCTAACCCTAACCCTAACTCCAGCCTTAAGCCAGTCTCATGAAACATTGTCCCTTTTCACTAAAATATTCACCAAAAATACAAATTCCACCGGAATCCGATGGGGACTGCTGTGTCTCGTTCAGCCAGTATAGGAGCACATTTGGGAGCGATTTCGAGTCAATCGGTCCAAAGACCTGGAAGCTATTGAAAAAATGGGCCACTTTTTTCTTTAAAATATTCACCAAAAATACAAATTTCACCGGAATCTGATGGGGACAGCTGGGTCTCATTCAGCGAGTAGAGGACCACATTCGTGACGAATTTCGAGTCAATCGGTCAAAAGACGACCGTAACCCTAACCCTAGCTCCATAACCCTAACCCTAACCCTAACCCTAACCCTAACCCTAACTCCAGCCTTAAGCCAGTCTCATGAAACATTGTCCCTTTTCACTAAAATATTCACCAAAAATACAAATTCCACCGGAATCCGATGGGGACTGCTGTGTCTCGTTCAGCCAGTATAGGAGCA
This sequence comes from Pagrus major, assembly GCF_040436345.1. Lineage (NCBI taxonomy): Eukaryota > Metazoa > Chordata > Actinopteri > Spariformes > Sparidae > Pagrus > Pagrus major. The sequence goes on along the minus strand of NC_133219.1, from coordinate 37,398,872 downwards.
CATTTGGGAGCGATTTCGAGTCAATCAGTCCAAAGACCTGGAAGCTATTGAAAAAATGGGCCGAGGTTTTCATGAAAAATGGCCACTTTTTTCTTTAAAATATTCACCAAAAATACAAATTCCACCGGAATCCAATAAAAACTGCTGTTTCTTCTTTCCGCCAGTACCGGCGACATTTGTGGTCAATTTCGAGTCAATCGGTCAAGCGGAACCCTAACCCTAACCCTAACCCTAACCCTAGCCCCATAACCCTAACCCTAACCCTAACCCTAACCCTAACTCCAGCCTTAAGCCAGTCTCATGAAACATTGTCCCTTTTCACTAAAATATTCACCAAAAATACAAATTCCACCGGAATCCGATGGGGACTGCTGTGTCTCGTTCAGCCAGTATAGGAGCACATTTGGGAGCGATTTCGAGTCAATCGGTCCAAAGACCTGGAAGCTATTGAAAAAATGGGCCACTTTTTTCTTTAAAATATTCACCAAAAATACAAATTTCACCGGAATCTGATGGGGACAGCTGGGTCTCATTCAGCGAGTAGAGGACCACATTCGTGACGAATTTCGAGTCAATCGGTCAAAAGACGACCGTAACCCTAACCCTAGCTCCATAACCCTAACCCTAACCCTAACCCTAACCCTAACTCCAGCCTTAAGCCAGTCTCATGAAACATTGTCCCTTTTCACTAAAATATTCACCAAAAATACAAATTCCACCGGAATCCGATGGGGACTGCTGTGTCTCGTTCAGCCAGTATAGGAGCACATTTGGGAGCGATTTCGAGTCAATCGGTCCAAAGACCTGGAAGCTATTGAAAAAATGGGCCGAGGTTTTCATGAAAAATGGCCACTTTTTTCTTTAAAATATTCACCAAAAATACAAATTCCACCGGAATCCAATAAAAACTGCTGTTTCTTCTTTCCGCCAGTACCGGCGACATTTGTGGTCAATTTCGAGTCAATCGGTCAAGCGGAACCCTAACCCTAACCCTAACCCTAGCCCCATAACCCTAACCCTAACCCTAACCCTAACCCTAACTCCAGCCTTAAGCCAGTCTCATGAAACATTGTCCCTTTTCACTAAAATATTCACCAAAAATACAAATTCCACCGGAAGCCGATGGGGACTGCTGTGTCTCGTTCAGCCAGTATAGGAGCACATTTGGGAGCGATTTCGAGTCAATCGGTCCAAAGACCTGGAAGCTATTGAAAAAATGGGCCACTTTTTTCTTTAAAATATTCACCAAAAATACAAATTTCACCGGAATCTGATGGGGACTGCTGGGTCTCATTCAGCGAGTAGAGGACCACATTCGTGACGAATTTCGAGTCAATCGGTCAAAAGACGACCGTAACCCTAACCCTAGCTCCATAACCCTAACCCTAACCCTAACCCTAACCCTAACTCCAGCCTTAAGCCAGTCTCATGAAACATTGTCCCTTTTCACTAAAATATTCACCAAAAATACAAATTCCACCGGAATCCGATGGGGACTGCTGTGTCTCGTTCAGCCAGTATAGGAGCACATTTGGGAGCGATTTCGAGTCAATCGGTCCAAAGACCTGGAAGCTATTGAAAAAATGGGCCGAGGTTTTCATGAAAAATGGCCACTTTTTTCTTTAAAATATTCACCAAAAATACAAATTCCACCGGAATCCAATAAAAACTGCTGTTTCTTCTTTCCGCCAGTACCGGCGACATTTGTGGTCAATTTCGAGTCAATCGGTCAAGCGGAATCCTAACCCTAACCCTAACCCTAACCCTAGCCCCATAACCCTAACCCTAACCCTAACCCTAACCCCATAACCCTAACCCTAACCCTAACCCTAACCCTAACCCTAACTCCAGCCTTAAGCCAGTCTCATGAAACATTGTCCCTTTTCACTAAAATATTCACCAAAAATACAAATTCCACCGGAATCCGATGGGGACTGCTGTGTCTCATTCAGCCAGTATAGGAGCACATTTGGGAGCGATTTCGAGTCAATCGGTCCAAAGACCTGGAAGCTATTGAAAAAATGGGCCACTTTTTTCTTTAAAATATTCACCAAAAATACAAATTTCACCGGAATCCGATGGGGACTGCTGTGTCTCATTCAGCGAGTAGAGGACCACATTCGTGACGAATTTCGAGTCAATCGGTCAAAAGACGACCGTAACCCTAACCCTAGCTCCATAACCCTAACCCTAACCCTAACCCTAACTCCAGCCTTAAGCCAGTCTCATGAAACATTGTCCCTTTTCACTAAAATATTCACCAAAAATACAAATTCCACCGGAATCCGATGGGGACTGCTGTGTCTCGTTCAGCCAGTATAGGAGCACATTTGGGAGCGATTTCGAGTCAATCGGTCCAAAGACCTGGAAGCTATTGAAAAAATGGGCCACTTTTTTCTTTAAAATATTCACCAAAAATACAAATTTCACCGGAATCTGATGGGGACAGCTGGGTCTCATTCAGCGAGTAGAGGACCACATTCGTGACGAATTTCGAGTCAATCGGTCAAAAGACGACCGTAACCCTAACCCTAGCTCCATAACCCTAACCCTAACCCTAACCCTAACCCTAACTCCAGCCTTAAGCCAGTCTCATGAAACATTGTCCCTTTTCACTAAAATATTCACCAAAAATACAAATTCCACCGGAATCCGATGGGGACTGCTGTGTCTCGTTCAGCCAGTATAGGAGCACATTTGGGAGCGATTTCGAGTCAATCGGTCCAAAGACCTGGAAGCTATTGAAAAAATGGGCCGAGGTTTTCATGAAAAATGGCCACTTTTTTCTTTAAAATATTCACCAAAAATACAAATTCCACCGGAATCCAATAAAAACTGCTGTTTCTTCTTTCCGCCAGTACCGGCGACATTTGTGGTCAATTTCGAGTCAATCGGTCAAGCGGAACCCTAACCCTAACCCTAACCCTAACCCTAGCCCCATAACCCTAACCCTAACCCTAACCCTAACCCTAACCCTAACTCCAGCCTTAAGCCAGTCTCATGAAACATTGTCCCTTTTCACTAAAATATTCACCAAAAATACAAATTTCACCGGAATCCGATGGGGACTGCTGTGTCTCGTTCAGCCAGTATAGGAGCACATTTGGGAGCGATTTCGAGTCAATTGGTCCAAAGACCTGGAAGCTATTGAAAAAATGGGCCACTTTTTTCTTTAAAATATTCACCAAAAATACAAATTTCACCGGAATCCGATGGGGACTGCTGTGTCTCATTCAGCGAGTAGAGGACCACATTCGTGACGAATTTCGAGTCAATCGGTCAAAAGACGACCGTAACCCTAACCCTAGCTCCATAACCCTAACCCTAACCCTAACCCTAACCTTAACTCCAGCCTTAAGCCAGTCTCATGAAACATTGTCCCTTTTCACTAAAATATTCACCAAAAATACAAATTCCACCGGAAGCCGATGGGGACTGCTGTGTCTCGTTCAGCCAGTATAGGAGCACATTTGGGAGCGATTTCGAGTCAATCGGTCCAAAGACCTGGAAGCTATTGAAAAAATGGGCCGAGGTTTTCATGAAAAATGGCCACTTTTTTCTTTAAAATATTCACCAAAAATACAAATTCCACCGGAATCAAATAAAAACTGCTGTTTCTTCTTTCCGCCAGTACCGGCGACATTTGTGGTCAATTTCGAGTCAATCGGTCAAGCGGAACCCTAACCCTAACCCTAACCCTAACCCTAGCCCCATAACCCTAACCCTAACCCTAACCCTAACCCTAACTCCAGCCTTAAGCCAGTCTCATGAAACATTGTCCCTTTTCACTAAAATATTCACCAAAAATACAAATTCCACCGGAAGCCGATGGGGACTGCTGTGTCTCGTTCAGCCAGTATAGGAGCACATTTGGGAGCGATTTCGAGTCAATCGGTCCAAAGACCTGGAAGCTATTGAAAAAATGGGCCACTTTTTTCTTTAAAATATTCACCAAAAATACAAATTTCACCGGAATCTGATGGGGACTGCTGGGTCTCATTCAGCGAGTAGAGGACCACATTCGTGACGAATTTCGAGTCAATCGGTCAAAAGACGACCGTAACCCTAACCCTAGCTCCATAACCCTAACCCTAACCCTAACCCTAACCCTAACTCCAGCCTTAAGCCAGTCTCATGAAACATTGTCCCTTTTCACTAAAATATTCACCAAAAATACAAATTCCACCGGAATCCGATGGGGACTGCTGTGTCTCGTTCAGCCAGTATAGGAGCACATTTGGGAGCGATTTCGAGTCAATCGGTCCAAAGACCTGGAAGCTATTGAAAAAATGGGCCGAGGTTTTCATGAAAAATGGCCACTTTTTTCTTTAAAATATTCACCAAAAATACAAATTCCACCGGAATCCAATAAAAACTGCTGTTTCTTCTTTCCGCCAGTACCGGCGACATTTGTGGTCAATTTCGAGTCAATCGGTCAAGCGGAATCCTAACCCTAACCCTAACCCTAACCCTAGCCCCATAACCCTAACCCTAACCCTAACCCTAACCCTAGCCCCATAACCCTAACCCTAACCCTAACCCTAACCCTAACCCTAACTCCAGCCTTAAGCCAGTCTCATGAAACATTGTCCCTTTTCACTAAAATATTCACCAAAAATACAAATTCCACCGGAATCCGATGGGGACTGCTGTGTCTCATTCAGCCAGTATAGGAGCACATTTGGGAGCGATTTCGAGTCAATCGGTCCAAAGACCTGGAAGCTATTGAAAAAATGGGCCACTTTTTTCTTTAAAATATTCACCAAAAATACAAATTTCACCGGAATCCGATGGGGACTGCTGTGTCTCATTCAGCGAGTAGAGGACCACATTCGTGACGAATTTCGAGTCAATCGGTCAAAAGACGACCGTAACCCTAACCCTAGCTCCATAACCCTAACCCTAACCCTAACCCTAACTCCAGCCTTAAGCCAGTCTCATGAAACATTGTCCCTTTTCACTAAAATATTCACCAAAAATACAAATTCCACCGGAATCCGATGGGGACTGCTGTGTCTCGTTCAGCCAGTATAGGAGCACATTTGGGAGCGATTTCGAGTCAATCGGTCCAAAGACCTGGAAGCTATTGAAAAAATGGGCCACTTTTTTCTTTAAAATATTCACCAAAAATACAAATTTCACCGGAATCTGATGGGGACAGCTGGGTCTCATTCAGCGAGTAGAGGACCACATTCGTGACGAATTTCGAGTCAATCGGTCAAAAGACGACCGTAACCCTAACCCTAGCTCCATAACCCTAACCCTAACCCTAACCCTAACCCTAACCCTAACTCCAGCCTTAAGCCAGTCTCATGAAACATTGTCCCTTTTCACTAAAATATTCACCAAAAATACAAATTCCACCGGAATCCGATGGGGACTGCTGTGTCTCGTTCAGCCAGTATAGGAGCACATTTGGGAGCGATTTCGAGTCAATCGGTCCAAAGACCTGGAAGCTATTGAAAAAATGGGCCGAGGTTTTCATGAAAAATGGCCACTTTTTTCTTTAAAATATTCACCAAAAATACAAATTCCACCGGAATCCAATAAAAACTGCTGTTTCTTCTTTCCGCCAGTACCGGCGACATTTGTGGTCAATTTCGAGTCAATCGGTCAAGCGGAACCCTAACCCTAACCCTAACCCTAACCCTAGCCCCATAACCCTAACCCTAACCCTAACCCTAACCCTAACTCCAGCCTTAAGCCAGTCTCATGAAACATTGTCCCTTTTCACTAAAATATTCACCAAAAATACAAATTCCACCGGAATCCGATGGGGACTGCTGTGTCTCGTTCAGCCAGTATAGGAGCACATTTGGGAGCGATTTCGAGTCAATCGGTCCAAAGACCTGGAAGCTATTGAAAAAATGGGCCACTTTTTTCTTTAAAATATTCACCAAAAATACAAATTTCACCGGAATCTGATGGGGACAGCTGGGTCTCATTCAGCGAGTAGAGGACCACATTCGTGACGAATTTCGAGTCAATCGGTCAAAAGACGACCGTAACCCTAACCCTAGCTCCATAACCCTAACCCTAACCCTAACCCTAACCCTAACTCCAGCCTTAAGCCAGTCTCATGAAACATTGTCCCTTTTCACTAAAATATTCACCAAAAATACAAATTCCACCGGAATCCGATGGGGACTGCTGTGTCTCGTTCAGCCAGTATAGGAGCACATTTGGGAGCGATTTCGAGTCAATCGGTCCAAAGACCTGGAAGCTATTGAAAAAATGGGCCGAGGTTTTCATGAAAAATGGCCACTTTTTTCTTTAAAATATTCACCAAAAATACAAATTCCACCGGAATCCAATAAAAACTGCTGTTTCTTCTTTCCGCCAGTACCGGCGACATTTGTGGTCAATTTCGAGTCAATCGGTCAAGCGGAACCCTAACCCTAACCCTAACCCTAACCCTAGCCCCATAACCCTAACCCTAACCCTAACCCTAACCCTAACCCTAACTCCAGCCTTAAGCCAGTCTCATGAAACATTGTCCCTTTTCACTAAAATATTCACCAAAAATACAAATTTCACCGGAATCCGATGGGGACTGCTGTGTCTCGTTCAGCCAGTATAGGAGCACATTTGGGAGCGATTTCGAGTCAATTGGTCCAAAGACCTGGAAGCTATTGAAAAAATGGGCCACTTTTTTCTTTAAAATATTCACCAAAAATACAAATTTCACCGGAATCCGATGGGGACTGCTGTGTCTCATTCAGCGAGTAGAGGACCACATTCGTGACGAATTTCGAGTCAATCGGTCAAAAGACGACCGTAACCCTAACCCTAGCTCCATAACCCTAACCCTAACCCTAACCCTAACCTTAACTCCAGCCTTAAGCCAGTCTCATGAAACATTGTCCCTTTTCACTAAAATATTCACCAAAAATACAAATTCCACCGGAAGCCGATGGGGACTGCTGTGTCTCGTTCAGCCAGTATAGGAGCACATTTGGGAGCGATTTCGAGTCAATCGGTCCAAAGACCTGGAAGCTATTGAAAAAATGGGCCGAGGTTTTCATGAAAAATGGCCACTTTTTTCTTTAAAATATTCACCAAAAATACAAATTCCACCGGAATCCAATAAAAACTGCTGTTTCTTCTTTCCGCCAGTACCGGCGACATTTGTGGTCAATTTCGAGTCAATCGGTCAAGCGGAACCCTAACCCTAACCCTAACCCTAACCCTAGCCCCATAACCCTAACCCTAACCCTAACCCTAACTCCAGCCTTAAGCCAGTCTCATGAAACATTGTCCCTTTTCACTAAAATATTCACCAAAAATACAAATTCCATCGGAATCCGATGGGGACTGCTGTGTCTCGTTCAGCCAGTATAGGAGCACATTTGGGAGCGATTTCGAGTCAATCGGTCCAAAGACCTGGAAGCTATTGAAAAAATGGGCCGAGGTTTTCATGAAAAATGGCCACTTTTTTCTTTAAAATATTCACCAAAAATACAAATTCCACCGGAATCCAATAAAAACTGCTGTTTCTTCTTTCCGCCAGTACCGGCGACATTTGTGGTCAATTTCGAGTCAATCGGTCAAGCGGAACCCTAACCCTAACCCTAACCCTAACCCTAGCCCCATAACACTAACCCTAACCCTAACCCTAACCCTAACCCTAACTCCAGCCTTAAGCCAGTCTCATGAAACATTGTCCCTTTTCACTAAAATATTCACCAAAAATACAAATTCCACCGGAATCCGATGGGGACTGCTGTGTCTCGTTCAGCCAGTATAGGAGCACATTTGGGAGCGATTTCGAGTCAATCGGTCCAAAGACCTGGAAGCTATTGAAAAAATGGGCCACTTTTTTCTTTAAAATATTCACCAAAAATACAAATTTCACCGGAATCCGATGGGGACTGCTGTGTCTCATTCAGCGAGTAGAGGACCACATTCGTGACGAATTTCGAGTCAATCGGTCAAAAGACGACCGTAACCCTAACCCTAGCTCCATAACCCTAACCCTAACCCTAAACCTAACCCTAACTCCAGCCTTAAGCCAGTCTCATGAAACATTGTCCCTTTTCACTAAAATATTCACCAAAAATACAAATTCCACCGGAATCCGATGGGGACTGCTGTGTCTCGTTCAGCCAGTATAGGAGCACATTTGGGAGCGATTTCGAGTCAATTGGTCCAAAGACCTGGAAGCTATTGAAAAAATGGGCCGAGGTTTTCATGAAAAATGGCCACTTTTTTCTTTAAAATATTCACCAAAAATACAAATTCCACCGGAATCCAATAAAAACTGCTGTTTCTTCTTTCCGCCAGTACCGGCGACATTTGTGGTCAATTTCGAGTCAATCGGTCAAGCGGAACCCTAACCCTAACCCTAACCCTAACCCTAGCCCCATAACCCTAACCCTAACCCTAACCCTAACCCTAACTCCAGCCTTAAGCCAGTCTCATGAAACATTGTCCCTTTTCACTAAAATATTCACCAAAAATACAAATTTCACCGGAATCCGATGGGGACTGCTGTGTCTCGTTCAGCCAGTATAGGAGCACATTTGGGAGCGATTTCGAGTCAATTGGTCCAAAGACCTGGAAGCTATTGAAAAAATGGGCCACTTTTTTCTTTAAAATATTCACCAAAAATACAAATTTCACCGGAATCCGATGGGGACTGCTGTGTCTCATTCAGCGAGTAGAGGACCACATTCGTGACGAATTTCGAGTCAATCGGTCAAAAGACGACCGTAACCCTAACCCTAGCTCCATAACCCTAACCCTAACCCTAACCCTAACCCTAACTCCAGCCTTAAGCCAGTCTCATGAAACATTGTCCCTTTTCACTAAAATATTCACCAAAAATACAAATTCCACCGGAAGCCGATGGGGACTGCTGTGTCTCGTTCAGCCAGTATAGGAGCACATTTGGGAGCGATTTCGAGTCAATCGGTCCAAAGACCTGGAAGCTATTGAAAAAATGGGCCGAGGTTTTCATGAAAAATGGCCACTTTTTTCTTTAAAATATTCACCAAAAATACAAATTCCACCGGAATCAAATAAAAACTGCTGTTTCTTCTTTCCGCCAGTACCGGCGACATTTGTGGTCAATTTCGAGTCAATCGGTCAAGCGGAACCCTAACCCTAACCCTAACCCTAGCCCCATAACCCTAACCCTAACCCTAACCCTAACCCTAACTCCAGCCTTAAGCCAGTCTCATGAAACACTGTCCCTTTTCACTAAAATATTCACCAAAAATACAAATTCCACCGGAATCCGATGGGGACTGCTGTGTCTCGTTCAGCCAGTATAGGAGCACATTTGGGAGCGATTTCGAGTCAATCGGTCCAAAGACCTGGAAGCTATTGAAAAAATGGGCCACTTTTTTCTTTAAAATATTCACCAAAAATACAAATTTCACCGGAATCCGATGGGGACTGCTGTGTCTCATTCAGCGAGTAGAGGACCACATTTGTGACGAATTTCGAGTCAATCGGTCAAAAGACGACCGTAACCCTAACCCTAGCTCCATAACCCTAACCCTAACCCTAACCCTAACTCCAGCCTTAAGCCAGTCTCATGAAACATTGTCCCTTTTCACTAAAATATTCACCAAAAATACAAATTCCACCGGAAGCCGATGGGGACTGCTGTGTCTCGTTCAGCCAGTATAGGAGCACATTTGGGAGCGATTTCGAGTCAATCGGTCCAAAGACCTGGAAGCTATTGAAAAAATGGGCCGAGGTTTTCATGAAAAATGGCCACTTTTTTCTTTAAAATATTCACCAAAAATACAAATTCCACCGGAATCAAATAAAAACTGCTGTTTCTTCTTTCCGCCAGTACCGGCGACATTTGTGGTCAATTTCGAGTCAATCGGTCAAGCGGAACCCTAACCCTAACCCTAACCCTAACCCTAGCCCCATAACCCTAACCCTAACCCTAACCCTAACCCTAACCCTAACTCCAGCCTTAAGCCAGTCTCATGAAACATTGTCCCTTTTCACTAAAATATTCACCAAAAATACAAATTCCACCGGAATCTGATGGGGACTGCTGTGTCTCGTTCAGCCAGTATAGGAGCACATTTGGGAGCGATTTCGAGTCAATTGGTCCAAAGACCTGGAAGCTATTGAAAAAATGGGCCACTTTTTTCTTTAAAATATTCACCAAAAATACAAATTTCACCGGAATCCGATGGGGACTGCTGTGTCTCATTCAGCGAGTAGAGGACCACATTCGTGACGAATTTCGAGTCAATCGGTCAAAAGACGACCGTAACCCTAACCCTAGCTCCATAACCCTAACCCTAACCCTAACCCTAACCCTAACTCCAGCCTTAAGCCAGTCTCATGAAACATTGTCCCTTTTCACTAAAATATTCACCAAAAATACAAATTCCACCGGAATCCGATGGGGACTGCTGTGTCTCGTTCAGCCAGTATAGGAGCACATTTGGGAGCGATTTCGAGTCAATCGGTCCAAAGACCTGGAAGCTATTGAAAAAATGGGCCGAGGTTTTCATGAAAAATGGCCACTTTTTTCTTTAAAATATTCACCAAAAATACAAATTCCACCGGAATCAAATAAAAACTGCTGTTTCTTCTTTCCGCCAGTACCGGCGACATTTGTGGTCAATTTCGAGTCAATCGGTCAAGCGGAACCCTAACCCTAACCCTAACCCTAACCCTAGCCCCATAACACTAACCCTAACCCTAACCCTAACCCTAACCCTAACTCCAGCCTTAAGCCAGTCTCATGAAACATTGTCCCTTTTCACTAAAATATTCACCAAAAATACAAATTCCACCGGAATCCGATGGGGACTGCTGTGTCTCGTTCAGCCAGTATAGGAGCACATTTGGGAGCGATTTCGAGTCAATCGGTCCAAAGACCTGGAAGCTATTGAAAAAATGGGCCACTTTTTTCTTTAAAATATTCACCAAAAATACAAATTTCACCGGAATCCGATGGGGACTGCTGTGTCTCATTCAGCGAGTAGAGGACCACATTCGTGACGAATTTCGAGTCAATCGGTCAAAAGACGACCGTAACCCTAACCCTAGCTCCATAACCCTAACCCTAACCCTAAACCTAACCCTAACTCCAGCCTTAAGCCAGTCTCATGAAACATTGTCCCTTTTCACTAAAATATTCACCAAAAATACAAATTCCACCGGAATCCGATGGGGACTGCTGTGTCTCGTTCAGCCAGTATAGGAGCACATTTGGGAGCGATTTCGAGTCAATTGGTCCAAAGACCTGGAAGCTATTGAAAAAATGGGCCGAGGTTTTCATGAAAAATGGCCACTTTTTTCTTTAAAATATTCACCAAAAATACAAATTCCACCGGAATCCAATAAAAACTGCTGTTTCTTCTTTCCGCCAGTACCGGCGACATTTGTGGTCAATTTCGAGTCAATCGGTCAAGCGGAACCCTAACCCTAACCCTAACCCTAACCCTAGCCCCATAACCCTAACCCTAACCCTAACCCTAACCCTAACTCCAGCCTTAAGCCAGTCTCATGAAACATTGTCCCTTTTCACTAAAATATTCACCAAAAATACAAATTTCACCGGAATCCGATGGGGACTGCTGTGTCTCGTTCAGCCAGTATAGGAGCACATTTGGGAGCGATTTCGAGTCAATTGGTCCAAAGACCTGGAAGCTATTGAAAAAATGGGCCACTTTTTTCTTTAAAATATTCACCAAAAATACAAATTTCACCGGAATCCGATGGGGACTGCTGTGTCTCATTCAGCGAGTAGAGGACCACATTCGTGACGAATTTCGAGTCAATCGGTCAAAAGACGACCGTAACCCTAACCCTAGCTCCATAACCCTAACCCTAACCCTAACCCTAACCCTAACTCCAGCCTTAAGCCAGTCTCATGAAACATTGTCCCTTTTCACTAAAATATTCACCAAAAATACAAATTCCACCGGAAGCCGATGGGGACTGCTGTGTCTCGTTCAGCCAGTATAGGAGCACATTTGGGAGCGATTTCGAGTCAATCGGTCCAAAGACCTGGAAGCTATTGAAAAAATGGGCCGAGGTTTTCATGAAAAATGGCCACTTTTTTCTTTAAAATATTCACCAAAAATACAAATTCCACCGGAATCAAATAAAAACTGCTGTTTCTTCTTTCCGCCAGTACCGGCGACATTTGTGGTCAATTTCGAGTCAATCGGTCAAGCGGAACCCTAACCCTAACCCTAACCCTAGCCCCATAACCCTAACCCTAACCCTAACCCTAACCCTAACTCCAGCCTTAAGCCAGTCTCATGAAACACTGTCCCTTTTCACTAAAATATTCACCAAAAATACAAATTCCACCGGAATCCGATGGGGACTGCTGTGTCTCGTTCAGCCAGTATAGGAGCACATTTGGGAGCGATTTCGAGTCAATCGGTCCAAAGACCTGGAAGCTATTGAAAAAATGGGCCACTTTTTTCTTTAAAATATTCACCAAAAATACAAATTTCACCGGAATCCGATGGGGACTGCTGTGTCTCATTCAGCGAGTAGAGGACCACATTTGTGACGAATTTCGAGTCAATCGGTCAAAAGACGACCGTAACCCTAACCCTAGCTCCATAACCCTAACCCTAACCCTAACCCTAACTCCAGCCTTAAGCCAGTCTCATGAAACATTGTCCCTTTTCACTAAAATATTCACCAAAAATACAAATTCCACCGGAAGCCGATGGGGACTGCTGTGTCTCGTTCAGCCAGTATAGGAGCACATTTGGGAGCGATTTCGAGTCAATCGGTCCAAAGACCTGGAAGCTATTGAAAAAATGGGCCGAGGTTTTCATGAAAAATGGCCACTTTTTTCTTTAAAATATTCACCAAAAATACAAATTCCACCGGAATCAAATAAAAACTGCTGTTTCTTCTTTCCGCCAGTACCGGCGACATTTGTGGTCAATTTCGAGTCAATCGGTCAAGCGGAACCCTAACCCTAACCCTAACCCTAACCCTAGCCCCATAACCCTAACCCTAACCCTAACCCTAACCCTAACCCTAACTCCAGCCTTAAGCCAGTCTCATGAAACATTGTCCCTTTTCACTAAAATATTCACCAAAAATACAAATTCCACCGGAATCTGATGGGGACTGCTGTGTCTCGTTCAGCCAGTATAGGAGCACATTTGGGAGCGATTTCGAGTCAATTGGTCCAAAGACCTGGAAGCTATTGAAAAAATGGGCCACTTTTTTCTTTAAAATATTCACCAAAAATACAAATTTCACCGGAATCCGATGGGGACTGCTGTGTCTCATTCAGCGAGTAGAGGACCACATTCGTGACGAATTTCGAGTCAATCGGTCAAAAGACGACCGTAACCCTAACCCTAGCTCCATAACCCTAACCCTAACCCTAACCCTAACCCTAACTCCAGCCTTAAGCCAGTCTCATGAAACATTGTCCCTTTTCACTAAAATATTCACCAAAAATACAAATTCCACCGGAATCCGATGGGGACTGCTGTGTCTCGTTCAGCCAGTATAGGAGCACATTTGGGAGCGATTTCGAGTCAATCGGTCCAAAGACCTGGAAGCTATTGAAAAAATGGGCCGAGGTTTTCATGAAAAATGGCCACTTTTTTCTTTAAAATATTCACCAAAAATACAAATTCCACCGGAATCCAATAAAAACTGCTGTTTCTTCTTTCCGCCAGTACCGGCGACATTTGTGGTCAATTTCGAGTCAATCGGTCAAGCGGAACCCTAACCCTAACCCTAACCCTAACCCTAGCCCCATAACCCTAACCCTAACCCTAACCCTAACCCTAACTCCAGCCTTAAGCCAGTCTCATGAAACATTGTCCCTTTTCACTAAAATATTCACCAAAAATACAAATTCCACCGGAATCCGATGGGGACTGCTGTGTCTCGTTCAGCCAGTATAGGAGCACATTTGGGAGCGATTTCGAGTCAATTGGTCCAAAGACCTGGAAGCTATTGAAAAAATGGGCCACTTTTTTCTTTAAAATATTCACCAAAAATACAAATTTCACCGGAATCCGATGGGGACTGCTGTGTCTCATTCAGCGAGTAGAGGACCACATTCGTGACGAATTTCGAGTCAATCGGTCAAAAGACGACCGTAACCCTAACCCTAGCCCCATAACCCTAACCCTAACCCTAACCCTAACCCTAACTCCAGCCTTAAGCCAGTCTCATGAAACACTGTCCCTTTTCACTAAAATATTCACCAAAAATACAAATTCCACCGGAATCCGATGGGGACTGCTGTGTCTCGTTCAGCCAGTATAGGAGCACATTTGGGAGCGATTTCGAGTCAATCGGTCCAAAGACCTGGAAGCTATTGAAAAAATGGGCCGAGGTTTTCATGAAAAATGGCCACTTTTTTCTTTAAAATATTCACCAAAAATACAAATTCCACCGGAATCCAATAAAAACTGCTGTTTCTTCTTTCCGCCAGTACCGGCGACATTTGTGGTCAATTTCGAGTCAATCGGTCAAGCGGAACCCTAACCCTAACCCTAACCCTAACCCTAGCCCCATAACCCTAACCCTAACCCTAACCCTAACCCTAACCCTAACTCCAGCCTTAAGCCAGTCTCATGAAACATTGTCCCTTTTCACTAAAATATTCACCAAAAATACAAATTTCACCGGAATCCGATGGGGACTGCTGTGTCTCGTTCAGCCAGTATAGGAGCACATTTGGGAGCGATTTCGAGTCAATTGGTCCAAAGACCTGGAAGCTATTGAAAAAATGGGCCACTTTTTTCTTTAAAATATTCACCAAAAATACAAATTTCACCGGAATCCGATGGGGACTGCCGTGTCTCATTCAGCGAGTAGAGGACCACATTCGTGACGAATTTCGAGTCAATCGGTCAAAAGACGACCGTAACCCTAACCCTAGCTCCATAACCCTAACCCTAACCCTAACCCTAACCCTAACTCCAGCCTTAAGCCAGTCTCATGAAACATTGTCCCTTTTCACTAAAATATTCACCAAAAATACAAATTCCACCGGAAGCCGATGGGGACTGCTGTGTCTCGTTCAGCCAGTATAGGAGCACATTTGGGAGCGATTTCGAGTCAATCGGTCCAAAGACCTGGAAGCTATTGAAAAAATGGGCCGAGGTTTTCATGAAAAATGGCCACTTTTTTCTTTAAAATATTCACCAAAAATACAAATTCCACCGGAATCCAATAAAAACTGCTGTTTCTTCTTTCCGCCAGTACCGGCGACATTTGTGGTCAATTTCGAGTCAATCGGTCAAGCGGAACCCTAACCCTAACCCTAACCCTAACCCTAGCCCCATAACCCTAACCCTAACCCTAACCCTAACCCTAACTCCAGCCTTAAGCCAGTCTCATGAAACATTGTCCCTTTTCACTAAAATATTCACCAAAAATACAAATTCCACCGGAATCCGATGGGGACTGCTGTGTCTCGTTCAGCCAGTATAGGAGCACATTTGGGAGCGATTTCGAGTCAATTGGTCCAAAGACCTGGAAGCTATTGAAAAAATGGGCCACTTTTTTCTTTAAAATATTCACCAAAAATACAAATTTCACCGGAATCCGATGGGGACTGCTGTGTCTCATTCAGCGAGTAGAGGACCACATTCGTGACGAATTTCGAGTCAATCGGTCAAAAGACGACCGTAACCCTAACCCTAGCCCCATAACCCTAACCCTAACCCTAACCCTAACCCTAACTCCAGCCTTAAGCCAGTCTCATGAAACACTGTCCCTTTTCACTAAAATATTCACCAAAAATACAAATTCCACCGGAATCCGATGGGGACTGCTGTGTCTCGTTCAGCCAGTATAGGAGCACATTTGGGAGCGATTTCGAGTCAATCGGTCCAAAGACCTGGAAGCTATTGAAAAAATGGGCCGAGGTTTTCATGAAAAATGGCCACTTTTTTCTTTAAAATATTCACCAAAAATACAAATTCCACCGGAATCCAATAAAAACTGCTGTTTCTTCTTTCCGCCAGTACCGGCGAAATTTGTGGTCAATTTCGAGTCAATCGGTCAAGCGGAACCCTAACCCTAACCCTAACCCTAACCCTAGCCCCATAACCCTAACCCTAACCCTAACCCTAACCCTAACTCCAGCCTTAAGCCAGTCTCATGAAACATTGTCCCTTTTCACTAAAATATTCACCAAAAATACAAATTTCACCGGAATCCGATGGGGACTGCTGTGTCTCGTTCAGCCAGTATAGGAGCACATTTGGGAGCGATTTCGAGTCAATTGGTCCAAAGACCTGGAAGCTATTGAAAAAATGGGCCACTTTTTTCTTTAAAATATTCACCAAAAATACAAATTTCACCGGAATCCGATGGGGACTGCTGTGTCTCATTCAGCGAGTAGAGGACCACATTCGTGACGAATTTCGAGTCAATCGGTCAAAAGACGACCGTAACCCTAACCCTAGCTCCATAACCCTAACCCTAACCCTAACCCTAACCCTAACTCCAGCCTTAAGCCAGTCTCATGAAACATTGTCCCTTTTCACTAAAATATTCACCAAAAATACAAATTCCACCGGAAGCCGATGGGGACTGCTGTGTCTCGTTCAGCCAGTATAGGAGCACATTTGGGAGCGATTTCGAGTCAATCGGTCCAAAGACCTGGAAGCTATTGAAAAAATGGGCCGAGGTTTTCATGAAAAATGGCCACTTTTTTCTTTAAAATATTCACCAAAAATACAAATTCCACCGGAATCCAATAAAAACTGCTGTTTCTTCTTTCCGCCAGTACCGGCGACATTTGTGGTCAATTTCGAGTCAATCGGTCAAGCGGAACCCTAACCCTAACCCTAACCCTAACCCTAGCCCCATAACCCTAACCCTAACCCTAACCCTAACCCTAACTCCAGCCTTAAGCCAGTCTCATGAAACATTGTCCCTTTTCACTAAAATATTCACCAAAAATACAAATTCCACCGGAATCCGATGGGGACTGCTGTGTCTCGTTCAGCCAGTATAGGAGCACATTTGGGAGCGATTTCGAGTCAATTGGTCCAAAGACCTGGAAGCTATTGAAAAAATGGGCCACTTTTTTCTTTAAAATATTCACCAAAAATACAAATTTCACCGGAATCCGATGGGGACTGCTGTGTCTCATTCAGCGAGTAGAGGACCACATTCGTGACGAATTTCGAGTCAATCGGTCAAAAGACGACCGTAACCCTAACCCTAGCCCCATAACCCTAACCCTAACCCTAACCCTAACCCTAACTCCAGCCTTAAGCCAGTCTCATGAAACACTGTCCCTTTTCACTAAAATATTCACCAAAAATACAAATTCCACCGGAATCCGATGGGGACTGCTGTGTCTCGTTCAGCCAGTATAGGAGCACATTTGGGAGCGATTTCGAGTCAATCGGTCCAAAGACCTGGAAGCTATTGAAAAAATGGGCCGAGGTTTTCATGAAAAATGGCCACTTTTTTCTTTAAAATATTCACCAAAAATACAAATTCCACCGGAATCCAATAAAAACTGCTGTTTCTTCTTTCCGCCAGTACCGGCGACATTTGTGGTCAATTTCGAGTCAATCGGTCAAGCGGAACCCTAACCCTAACCCTAACCCTAACCCTAGCCCCATAACCCTAACCCTAACCCTAACCCTAACCCTAACTCCAGCCTTAAGCCAGTCTCATGAAACATTGTCCCTTTTCACTAAAATATTCACCAAAAATACAAATTTCACCGGAATCCGATGGGGACTGCTGTGTCTCGTTCAGCCAGTATAGGAGCACATTTGGGAGCGATTTCGAGTCAATTGGTCCAAAGACCTGGAAGCTATTGAAAAAATGGGCCACTTTTTTCTTTTAAATATTCACCAAAAATACAAATTTCACCGGAATCCGATGGGGACTGCTGTGTCTCATTCAGCGAGTAGAGGACCACATTCGTGACGAATTTCGAGTCAATCGGTCAAAAGACGACCGTAACCCTAACCCTAGCCCCATAACCCTAACCCTAACCCTAACCCTAACCCTAACTCCAGCCTTAAGCCAGTCTCATGAAACATTGTCCCTTTTCACTAAAATATTCACCAAAAATACAAATTCCACCGGAAGCCGATGGGGACTGCTGTGTCTCGTTCAGCCAGTATAGGAGCACATTTGGGAGCGATTTCGAGTCAATCGGTCCAAAGACCTGGAAGCTATTGAAAAAATGGGCCGAGGTTTTCATGAAAAATGGCCACTTTTTTCTTTAAAATATTCACCAAAAATACAAATTCCACCGGAATCCAATAAAAACTGCTGTTTCTTCTTTCCGCCAGTACCGGCGAAATTTGTGGTCAATTTCGAGTCAATCGGTCAAGCGGAACCCTAACCCTAACCCTAACCCTAACCCTAGCCCCATAACCCTAACCCTAACCCTAACCCTAACCCTAACTCCAGCCTTAAGCCAGTCTCATGAAACATTGTCCCTTTTCACTAAAATATTCACCAAAAATACAAATTTCACCGGAATCCGATGGGGACTGCTGTGTCTCGTTCAGCCAGTATAGGAGCACATTTGGGAGCGATTTCGAGTCAATTGGTCCAAAGACCTGGAAGCTATTGAAAAAATGGGCCACTTTTTTCTTTAAAATATTCACCAAAAATACAAATTTCACCGGAATCCGATGGGGACTGCTGTGTCTCATTCAGCGAGTAGAGGACCACATTCGTGACGAATTTCGAGTCAATCGGTCAAAAGACGACCGTAACCCTAACCCTAGCTCCATAACCCTAACCCTAACCCTAACCCTAACCCTAACTCCAGCCTTAAGCCAGTCTCATGAAACATTGTCCCTTTTCACTAAAATATTCACCAAAAATACAAATTCCACCGGAAGCCGATGGGGACTGCTGTGTCTCGTTCAGCCAGTATAGGAGCACATTTGGGAGCGATTTCGAGTCAATCGGTCCAAAGACCTGGAAGCTATTGAAAAAATGGGCCGAGGTTTTCATGAAAAATGGCCACTTTTTTCTTTAAAATATTCACCAAAAATACAAATTCCACCGGAATCCAATAAAAACTGCTGTTTCTTCTTTCCGCCAGTACCGGCGACATTTGTGGTCAATTTCGAGTCAATCGGTCAAGCGGAACCCTAACCCTAACCCTAACCCTAACCCTAGCCCCATAACCCTAACCCTAACCCTAACCCTAACCCTAACTCCAGCCTTAAGCCAGTCTCATGAAACATTGTCCCTTTTCACTAAAATATTCACCAAAAATACAAATTCCACCGGAATCCGATGGGGACTGCTGTGTCTCGTTCAGCCAGTATAGGAGCACATTTGGGAGCGATTTCGAGTCAATTGGTCCAAAGACCTGGAAGCTATTGAAAAAATGGGCCACTTTTTTCTTTAAAATATTCACCAAAAATACAAATTTCACCGGAATCCGATGGGGACTGCTGTGTCTCATTCAGCGAGTAGAGGACCACATTCGTGACGAATTTCGAGTCAATCGGTCAAAAGACGACCGTAACCCTAACCCTAGCCCCATAACCCTAACCCTAACCCTAACCCTAACCCTAACTCCAGCCTTAAGCCAGTCTCATGAAACACTGTCCCTTTTCACTAAAATATTCACCAAAAATACAAATTCCACCGGAATCCGATGGGGACTGCTGTGTCTCGTTCAGCCAGTATAGGAGCACATTTGGGAGCGATTTCGAGTCAATCGGTCCAAAGACCTGGAAGCTATTGAAAAAATGGGCCGAGGTTTTCATGAAAAATGGCCACTTTTTTCTTTAAAATATTCACCAAAAATACAAATTCCACCGGAATCCAATAAAAACTGCTGTTTCTTCTTTCCGCCAGTACCGGCGACATTTGTGGTCAATTTCGAGTCAATCGGTCAAGCGGAACCCTAACCCTAACCCTAACCCTAACCCTAGCCCCATAACCCTAACCCTAACCCTAACCCTAACCCTAACTCCAGCCTTAAGCCAGTCTCATGAAACATTGTCCCTTTTCACTAAAATATTCACCAAAAATACAAATTCCACCGGAATCCGATGGGGACTGCTGTGTCTCGTTCAGCCAGTATAGGAGCACATTTGGGAGCGATTTCGAGTCAATTGGTCCAAAGACCTGGAAGCTATTGAAAAAATGGGCCACTTTTTTCTTTAAAATATTCACCAAAAATACAAATTTCACCGGAATCCGATGGGGACTGCTGTGTCTCATTCAGCGAGTAGAGGACCACATTCGTGACGAATTTCGAGTCAATCGGTCAAAAGACGACCGTAACCCTAACCCTAGCCCCATAACCCTAACCCTAACCCTAACCCTAACCCTAACTCCAGCCTTAAGCCAGTCTCATGAAACACTGTCCCTTTTCACTAAAATATTCACCAAAAATACAAATTTCACCGGAATCCGATGGGGACTGCTGTGTCTCGTTCAGCCAGTATAGGAGCACATTTGGGAGCGATTTCGAGTCAATCGGTCCAAAGACCTGGAAGCTATTGAAAAAATGGGCCGAGGTTTTCATGAAAAATGGCCACTTTTTTCTTTAAAATATTCACCAAAAATACAAATTCCACCGGAATCCAATAAAAACTGCTGTTTCTTCTTTCCGCCAGTACCGGCGACATTTGTGGTCAATTTCGAGTCAATCGGTCAAGCGGAACCCTAACCCTAACCCTAACCCTAACCCTAGCCCCATAACCCTAACCCTAACCCTAACCCTAACCCTAACCCTAACTCCAGCCTTAAGCCAGTCTCATGAAACATTGTCCCTTTTCACTAAAATATTCACCAAAAATACAAATTTCACCGGAATCCGATGGGGACTGCTGTGTCTCGTTCAGCCAGTATAGGAGCACATTTGGGAGCGATTTCGAGTCAATTGGTCCAAAGACCTGGAAGCTATTGAAAAAATGGGCCACTTTTTTCTTTAAAATATTCACCAAAAATACAAATTTCACCGGAATCCGATGGGGACTGCTGTGTCTCATTCAGCGAGTAGAGGACCACATTCGTGACGAATTTCGAGTCAATCGGTCAAAAGACGACCGTAACCCTAACCCTAGCTCCATAACCCTAACCCTAACCCTAACCCTAACTCCAGCCTTAAGCCAGTCTCATGAAACATTGTCCCTTTTCACTAAAATATTCACCAAAAATACAAATTCCACCGGAAGCCGATGGGGACTGCTGTGTCTCGTTCAGCCAGTATAGGAGCACATTTGGGAGCGATTTCGAGTCAATCGGTCCAAAGACCTGGAAGCTATTGAAAAAATGGGCCGAGGTTTTCATGAAAAATGGCCACTTTTTTCTTTAAAATATTCACCAAAAATACAAATTCCACCGGAATCCAATAAAAACTGCTGTTTCTTCTTTCCGCCAGTACCGGCGACATTTCTGGTCAATTTCGAGTCAATCGGTCAAGCGGAACCCTAACCCTAACCCTAACCCTAACCCTAGCCCCATAACCCTAACCCTAACCCTAACCCTAACTCCAGCCTTAAGCCAGTCTCATGAAACATTGTCCCTTTTCACTAAAATATTCACCAAAAATACAAATTTCACCGGAATCCGATGGGGACTGCTGTGTCTCGTTCAGCCAGTATAGGAGCACATTTGGGAGCGATTTCGAGTCAATTGGTCCAAAGACCTGGAAGCTATTGAAAAAATGGGCCACTTTTTTCTTTTAAATATTCACCAAAAATACAAATTTCACCGGAATCCGATGGGGACTGCTGTGTCTCATTCAGCGAGTAGAGGACCACATTCGTGACGAATTTCGAGTCAATCGGTCAAAAGACGACCGTAACCCTAACCCTAGCCCCATAACCCTAACCCTAACCCTAACCCTAACCCTAACTCCAGCCTTAAGCCAGTCTCATGAAACATTGTCCCTTTTCACTAAAATATTCACCAAAAATACAAATTCCACCGGAAGCCGATGGGGACTGCTGTGTCTCGTTCAGCCAGTATAGGAGCACATTTGGGAGCGATTTCGAGTCAATCGGTCCAAAGACCTGGAAGCTATTGAAAAAATGGGCCGAGGTTTTCATGAAAAATGGCCACTTTTTTCTTTAAAATATTCACCAAAAATACAAATTCCACCGGAATCAAATAAAAACTGCTGTTTCTTCTTTCCGCCAGTACCGGTGACATTTGTGGTCAATTTCGAGTCAATCGGTCAAGCGGAACCCTAACCCTAACCCTAACCCTAACCCTAGCCCCATAACCCTAACCCTAACCCTAACCCTAACCCTAACTCCAGCCTTAAGCCAGTCTCATGAAACATTGTCCCTTTTCACTAAAATATTCACCAAAAATACAAATTCCACCGGAATCCGATGGGGACTGCTGTGTCTCGTTCAGCCAGTATAGGAGCACATTTGGGAGCGATTTCGAGTCAATTGGTCCAAAGACCTGGAAGCTATTGAAAAAATGGGCCACTTTTTTCTTTAAAATATTCACCAAAAATACAAATTTCACCGGAATCCGATGGGGACTGCTGTGTCTCATTCAGCGAGTAGAGGACCACATTCGTGACGAATTTCGAGTCAATCGGTCAAAAGACGACCGTAACCCTAACCCTAGCTCCATAACCCTAACCCTAACCCTAACCCTAACCCTAACTCCAGCCTTAAGCCAGTCTCATGAAACATTGTCCCTTTTCACTAAAATATTCACCAAAAATACAAATTCCACCGGAATCCGATGGGGACTGCTGTGTCTCGTTCAGCCAGTATAGGAGCACATTTGGGAGCGATTTCGAGTCAATTGGTCCAAAGACCTGGAAGCTATTGAAAAAATGGGCCGAGGTTTTCATGAAAAATGGCCACTTTTTTCTTTAAAATATTCACCAAAAATACAAATTCCACCGGAATCCAATAAAAACTGCTGTTTCTTCTTTCCGCCAGTACCGGCGACATTTGTGGTCAATTTCGAGTCAATCGGTCAAGCGGAACCCTAACCCTAACCCTAACCCTAACCCTAGCCCCATAACCCTAACCCTAACCCTAACCCTAACCCTAACTCCAGCCTTAAGCCAGTCTCATGAAACATTGTCCCTTTTCACTAAAATATTCACCAAAAATACAAATTCCACCGGAATCCGATGGGGACTGCTGTGTCTCGTTCAGCCAGTATAGGAGCACATTTGGGAGCGATTTCGAGTCAATTGGTCCAAAGACCTGGAAGCTATTGAAAAAATGGGCCACTTTTTTCTTTAAAATATTCACCAAAAATACAAATTTCACCGGAATCCGATGGGGACTGCTGTGTCTCATTCAGCGAGTAGAGGACCACATTCGTGACGAATTTCGAGTCAATCGGTCAAAAGACGACCGTAACCCTAACCCTAGCCCCATAACCCTAACCCTAACCCTAACCCTAACCCTAACTCCAGCCTTAAGCCAGTCTCATGAAACACTGTCCCTTTTCACTAAAATATTCACCAAAAATACAAATTCCACCGGAATCCGATGGGGACTGCTGTGTCTCGTTCAGCCAGTATAGGAGCACATTTGGGAGCGATTTCGAGTCAATTGGTCCAAAGACCTGGAAGCTATTGAAAAAATGGGCCACTTTTTTCTTTAAAATATTCACCAAAAATACAAATTTCACCGGAATCCGATGGGGACTGCTGTGTCTCATTCAGCGAGTAGAGGACCACATTCGTGACGAATTTCGAGTCAATCGGTCAAAAGACGACCGTAACCCTAACCCTAGCCCCATAACCCTAACCCTAACCCTAACCCTAACCCTAACTCCAGCCTTAAGCCAGTCTCATGAAACACTGTCCCTTTTCACTAAAATATTCACCAAAAATACAAATTCCACCGGAATCCGATGGGGACTGCTGTGTCTCGTTCAGCCAGTATAGGAGCACATTTGGGAGCGATTTCGAGTCAATCGGTCCAAAGACCTGGAAGCTATTGAAAAAATGGGCCGAGGTTTTCATGAAAAATGGCCACTTTTTTCTTTAAAATATTCACCAAAAATACAAATTCCACCGGAATCCAATAAAAACTGCTGTTTCTTCTTTCCGCCAGTACCGGCGACATTTGTGGTCAATTTCGAGTCAATCGGTCAAGCGGAACCCTAACCCTAACCCTAACCCTAACCCTAGCCCCATAACCCTAACCCTAACCCTAACCCTAACCCTAACCCTAACTCCAGCCTTAAGCCAGTCTCATGAAACATTGTCCCTTTTCACTAAAATATTCACCAAAAATACAAATTTCACAGGAATCCGATGGGGACTGCTGTGTCTCGTTCAGCCAGTATAGGAGCACATTTGGGAGCGATTTCGAGTCAATTGGTCCAAAGACCTGGAAGCTATTGAAAAAATGGGCCACTTTTTTCTTTAAAATATTCACCAAAAATACAAATTTCACCGGAATCCGATGGGGACTGCTGTGTCTCATTCAGCGAGTAGAGGACCACATTCGTGACGAATTTCGAGTCAATCGGTCAAAAGACGACCGTAACCCTAACCCTAGCTCCATAACCCTAACCCTAACCCTAACCCTAACCCTAACTCCAGCCTTAAGCCAGTCTCATGAAACACTGTCCCTTTTCACTAAAATATTCACCAAAAATACAAATTCCACCGGAATCCGATGGGGACTGCTGTGTCTCGTTCAGCCAGTATAGGAGCACATTTGGGAGCGATTTCGAGTCAATCGGTCCAAAGACCTGGAAGCTATTGAAAAAATGGGCCGAGGTTTTCATGAAAAATGGCCACTTTTTTCTTTAAAATATTCACCAAAAATACAAATTCCACCGGAATCCAATAAAAACTGCTGTTTCTTCTTTCCGCCAGTACCGGCGACATTTGTGGTCAATTTCGAGTCAATCGGTCAAGCGGAACCCTAACCCTAACCCTAACCCTAACCCTAGCCCCATAACCCTAACCCTAACCCTAACCCTAACCCTAACTCCAGCCTTAAGCCAGTCTCATGAAACATTGTCCCTTTTCACTAAAATATTCACCAAAAATACAAATTCCACCGGAATCCGATGGGGACTGCTGTGTCTCGTTCAGCCAGTATAGGAGCACATTTGGGAGCGATTTCGAGTCAATTGGTCCAAAGACCTGGAAGCTATTGAAAAAATGGGCCACTTTTTTCTTTAAAATATTCACCAAAAATACAAATTTCACCGGAATCCGATGGGGACTGCTGTGTCTCATTCAGCGAGTAGAGGACCACATTCGTGACGAATTTCGAGTCAATCGGTCAAAAGACGACCGTAACCCTAACCCTAGCCCCATAACCCTAACCCTAACCCTAACCCTAACCCTAACTCCAGCCTTAAGCCAGTCTCATGAAACACTGTCCCTTTTCACTAAAATATTCACCAAAAATACAAATTCCACCGGAATCCGATGGGGACTGCTGTGTCTCGTTCAGCCAGTATAGGAGCACATTTGGGGGCGATTTCGAGTCAATTGGTCCAAAGACCTGGAAGCTATTGAAAAAATGGGCCACTTTTTTCTTTTAAATATTCACCAAAAATACAAATTTCACCGGAATCCGATGGGGACTGCTGTGTCTCATTCAGCGAGTAGAGGACCACATTCGTGACGAATTTCGAGTCAATCGGTCAAAAGACGACCGTAACCCTAACCCTAGCTCCATAACCCTAACCCTAACCCTAACCCTAACCCTAACTCCAGCCTTAAGCCAGTCTCATGAAACATTGTCCCTTTTCACTAAAATATTCACCAAAAATACAAATTCCACCGGAAGCCGATGGGGACTGCTGTGTCTCGTTCAGCCAGTATAGGAGCACATTTGGGAGCGATTTCGAGTCAATCGGTCCAAAGACCTGGAAGCTATTGAAAAAATGGGCCGAGGTTTTCATGAAAAATGGCCACTTTTTTCTTTAAAATATTCACCAAAAATACAAATTCCACCGGAATCAAATAAAAACTGCTGTTTCTTCTTTCCGCCAGTACCGGTGACATTTGTGGTCAATTTCGAGTCAATCGGTCAAGCGGAACCCTAACCCTAACCCTAACTCCAGCCTTAAGCCAGTCTCATGAAACATTGTCCCTTTTCACTAAAATATTCACCAAAAATACAAATTCCACCGGAATCCGATGGGGACTGCTGTGTCTCGTTCAGCCAGTATAGGAGCACATTTGGGAGCGATTTCGAGTCAATTGGTCCAAAGACCTGGAAGCTATTGAAAAAATGGGCCACTTTTTTCTTTAAAATATTCACCAAAAATACAAATTTCACCGGAATCCGATGGGGACTGCTGTGTCTCATTCAGCGAGTAGAGGACCACATTCGTGACGAATTTCGAGTCAATCGGTCAAAAGACGACCGTAACCCTAACCCTAGCTCCATAACCCTAACCCTAACCCTAACCCTAACCCTAACTCCAGCCTTAAGCCAGTCTCATGAAACATTGTCCCTTTTCACTAAAATATTCACCAAAAATACAAATTCCACCGGAATCCGATGGGGACTGCTGTGTCTCGTTCAGCCAGTATAGGAGCACATTTGGGAGCGATTTCGAGTCAATCGGTCCAAAGACCTGGAAGCTATTGAAAAAATGGGCCGAGGTTTTCATGAAAAATGGCCACTTTTTTCTTTAAAATATTCACCAAAAATACAAATTCCACCGGAATCCAATAAAAACTGCTGTTTCTTCTTTCCGCCAGTACCGGTGACATTTGTGGTCAATTTCGAGTCAATCGGTCAAGCGGAACCCTAACCCTAACCCTAACCCTAACCCTAGCCCCATAACCCTAACCCTAACCCTAACCCTAACCCTAACTCCAGCCTTAAGCCAGTCTCATGAAACATTGTCCCTTTTCACTAAAATATTCACCAAAAATACAAATTCCACCGGAATCCGATGGGGACTGCTGTGTCTCGTTCAGCCAGTATAGGAGCACATTTGGGAGCGATTTCGAGTCAATTGGTCCAAAGACCTGGAAGCTATTGAAAAAATGGGCCACTTTTTTCTTTAAAATATTCACCAAAAATACAAATTTCACCGGAATCCGATGGGGACTGCTGTGTCTCATTCAGCGAGTAGAGGACCACATTCGTGACGAATTTCGAGTCAATCGGTCAAAAGACGACCGTAACCCTAACCCTAGCCCCATAACCCTAACCCTAACCCTAACCCTAACCCTAACTCCAGCCTTAAGCCAGTCTCATGAAACACTGTCCCTTTTCACTAAAATATTCACCAAAAATACAAATTCCACCGGAATCCGATGGGGACTGCTGTGTCTCGTTCAGCCAGTATAGGAGCACATTTGGGAGCGATTTCGAGTCAATTGGTCCAAAGACCTGGAAGCTATTGAAAAAATGGGCCACTTTTTTCTTTTAAATATTCACCAAAAATACAAATTTCACCGGAATCCGATGGGGACTGCTGTGTCTCATTCAGCGAGTAGAGGACCACATTCGTGACGAATTTCGAGTCAATCGGTCAAAAGACGACCGTAACCCTAACCCTAGCTCCATAACCCTAACCCTAACCCTAACCCTAACCCTAACTCCAGCCTTAAGCCAGTCTCATGAAACATTGTCCCTTTTCACTAAAATATTCACCAAAAATACAAATTCCACCGGAATCCGATGGGGACTGCTGTGTCTCGTTCAGCCAGTATAGGAGCACATTTGGGAGCGATTTCGAGTCAATCGGTCCAAAGACCTGGAAGCTATTGAAAAAATGGGCCGAGGTTTTCATGAAAAATGGCCACTTTTTTCTTTAAAATATTCACCAAAAATACAAATTCCACCGGAATCCAATAAAAACTGCTGTTTCTTCTTTCCGCCAGTACCGGCGACATTTGTGGTCAATTTCGAGTCAATCGGTCAAGCGGAACCCTAACCCTAACCCTAACCCTAACCCTAGCCCCATAACCCTAACCCTAACCCTAACCCTAACCCTAACTCCAGCCTTAAGCCAGTCTCATGAAACATTGTCCCTTTTCACTAAAATATTCACCAAAAATACAAATTCCACCGGAATCCGATGGGGACTGCTGTGTCTCGTTCAGCCAGTATAGGAGCACATTTGGGAGCGATTTCGAGTCAATTGGTCCAAAGACCTGGAAGCTATTGAAAAAATGGGCCACTTTTTTCTTTAAAATATTCACCAAAAATACAAATTTCACCGGAATCCGATGGGGACTGCTGTGTCTCATTCAGCGAGTAGAGGACCACATTCGTGACGAATTTCGAGTCAATCGGTCAAAAGACGACCGTAACCCTAACCCTAGCCCCATAACCCTAACCCTAACCCTAACCCTAACCCTAACTCCAGCCTTAAGCCAGTCTCATGAAACACTGTCCCTTTTCACTAAAATATTCACCAAAAATACAAATTCCACCGGAATCCGATGGGGACTGCTGTGTCTCGTTCAGCCAGTATAGGAGCACATTTGGGGGCGATTTCGAGTCAATTGGTCCAAAGACCTGGAAGCTATTGAAAAAATGGGCCACTTTTTTCTTTTAAATATTCACCAAAAATACAAATTTCACCGGAATCCGATGGGGACTGCTGTGTCTCATTCAGCGAGTAGAGGACCACATTCGTGACGAATTTCGAGTCAATCGGTCAAAAGACGACCGTAACCCTAACCCTAGCTCCATAACCCTAACCCTAACCCTAACCCTAACCCTAACTCCAGCCTTAAGCCAGTCTCATGAAACATTGTCCCTTTTCACTAAAATATTCACCAAAAATACAAATTCCACCGGAAGCCGATGGGGACTGCTGTGTCTCGTTCAGCCAGTATAGGAGCACATTTGGGAGCGATTTCGAGTCAATCGGTCCAAAGACCTGGAAGCTATTGAAAAAATGGGCCGAGGTTTTCATGAAAAATGGCCACTTTTTTCTTTAAAATATTCACCAAAAATACAAATTCCACCGGAATCAAATAAAAACTGCTGTTTCTTCTTTCCGCCAGTACCGGTGACATTTGTGGTCAATTTCGAGTCAATCGGTCAAGCGGAACCCTAACCCTAACCCTAACTCCAGCCTTAAGCCAGTCTCATGAAACATTGTCCCTTTTCACTAAAATATTCACCAAAAATACAAATTCCACCGGAATCCGATGGGGACTGCTGTGTCTCGTTCAGCCAGTATAGGAGCACATTTGGGAGCGATTTCGAGTCAATTGGTCCAAAGACCTGGAAGCTATTGAAAAAATGGGCCACTTTTTTCTTTAAAATATTCACCAAAAATACAAATTTCACCGGAATCCGATGGGGACTGCTGTGTCTCATTCAGCGAGTAGAGGACCACATTCGTGACGAATTTCGAGTCAATCGGTCAAAAGACGACCGTAACCCTAACCCTAGCCCCATAACCCTAACCCTAACCCTAACCCTAACCCTAACTCCAGCCTTAAGCCAGTCTCATGAAACACTGTCCCTTTTCACTAAAATATTCACCAAAAATACAAATTCCACCGGAATCCGATGGGGACTGCTGTGTCTCGTTCAGCCAGTATAGGAGCACATTTGGGAGCGATTTCGAGTCAATCGGTCCAAAGACCTGGAAGCTATTGAAAAAATGGGCCGAGGTTTTCATGAAAAATGGCCACTTTTTTCTTTAAAATATTCACCAAAAATACAAATTCCACCGGAATCCAATAAAAACTGCTGTTTCTTCTTTCCGCCAGTACCGGCGAAATTTGTGGTCAATTTCGAGTCAATCGGTCAAGCGGAACCCTAACCCTAACCCTAACCCTAACCCTAGCCCCATAACCCTAACCCTA
Source organism: Pagrus major (assembly GCF_040436345.1). Taxonomy (NCBI): domain Eukaryota; kingdom Metazoa; phylum Chordata; class Actinopteri; order Spariformes; family Sparidae; genus Pagrus; species Pagrus major. The sequence continues at coordinate 37,369,183 of NC_133219.1, read as the reverse complement.
ACCCTAACCCTAACCCTAACTCCAGCCTTAAGCCAGTCTCATGAAACATTGTCCCTTTTCACTAAAATATTCACCAAAAATACAAATTTCACCGGAATCCGATGGGGACTGCTGTGTCTCGTTCAGCCAGTATAGGAGCACATTTGGGAGCGATTTCGAGTCAATTGGTCCAAAGACCTGGAAGCTATTGAAAAAATGGGCCACTTTTTTCTTTAAAATATTCACCAAAAATACAAATTTCACCGGAATCCGATGGGGACTGCTGTGTCTCATTCAGCGAGTAGAGGACCACATTCGTGACGAATTTCGAGTCAATCGGTCAAAAGACGACCGTAACCCTAACCCTAGCTCCATAACCCTAACCCTAACCCTAACCCTAACCCTAACTCCAGCCTTAAGCCAGTCTCATGAAACATTGTCCCTTTTCACTAAAATATTCACCAAAAATACAAATTCCACCGGAAGCCGATGGGGACTGCTGTGTCTCGTTCAGCCAGTATAGGAGCACATTTGGGAGCGATTTCGAGTCAATCGGTCCAAAGACCTGGAAGCTATTGAAAAAATGGGCCGAGGTTTTCATGAAAAATGGCCACTTTTTTCTTTAAAATATTCACCAAAAATACAAATTCCACCGGAATCCAATAAAAACTGCTGTTTCTTCTTTCCGCCAGTACCGGTGACATTTCTGGTCAATTTCGAGTCAATCGGTCAAGCGGAACCCTAACCCTAACCCTAACCCTAACCCTAGCCCCATAACCCTAACCCTAACCCTAACCCTAACCCTAACCCTAACTCCAGCCTTAAGCCAGTCTCATGAAACATTGTCCCTTTTCACTAAAATATTCACCAAAAATACAAATTTCACCGGAATCCGATGGGGACTGCTGTGTCTCGTTCAGCCAGTATAGGAGCACATTTGGGAGCGATTTCGAGTCAATTGGTCCAAAGACCTGGAAGCTATTGAAAAAATGGGCCACTTTTTTCTTTAAAATATTCACCAAAAATACAAATTTCACCGGAATCCGATGGGGACTGCTGTGCCTCATTCAGCGAGTAGAGGACCACATTCGTGACGAATTTCGAGTCAATCGGTCAAAAGACGACCGTAACCCTAACCCTAGCTCCATAACCCTAACCCTAACCCTAACCCTAACCCTAACCCTAACTCCAGCCTTAAGCCAGTCTCATGAAACATTGTCCCTTTTCACTAAAATATTCACCAAAAATACAAATTCCACCGGAAGCCGATGGGGACTGCTGTGTCTCGTTCAGCCAGTATAGGAGCACATTTGGGAGCGATTTCGAGTCAATCGGTCCAAAGACCTGGAAGCTATTGAAAAAATGGGCCGAGGTTTTCATGAAAAATGGCCACTTTTTTCTTTAAAATATTCACCAAAAATACAAATTCCACCGGAATCAAATAAAAACTGCTGTTTCTTCTTTCCGCCAGTACCGGTGACATTTGTGGTCAATTTCGAGTCAATCGGTCAAGCGGAACCCTAACCCTAACCCTAACCCTAACCCTAGCCCCATAACCCTAACCCTAACCCTAACCCTAACCCTAACTCCAGCCTTAAGCCAGTCTCATGAAACATTGTCCCTTTTCACTAAAATATTCACCAAAAATACAAATTCCACCGGAATCCGATGGGGACTGCTGTGTCTCGTTCAGCCAGTATAGGAGCACATTTGGGAGCGATTTCAAGTCAATCGGTCCAAAGACCTGGAAGCTATTGAAAAAATGGGCCACTTTTTTCTTTTAAATATTCACCAAAAATACAAATTTCACCGGAATCCGATGGGGACTGCTGTGTCTCATTCAGCGAGTAGAGGACCACATTCGTGACGAATTTCGAGTCAATCGGTCAAAAGACGACCGTAACCCTAACCCTAGCCCCATAACCCTAACCCTAACCCTAACCCTAACCCTAACCCTAACTCCAGCCTTAAGCCAGTCTCATGAAACATTGTCCCTTTTCACTAAAATATTCACCAAAAATACAAATTTCACCGGAATCCGATGGGGACTGCTGTGTCTCGTTCAGCCAGTATAGGAGCACATTTGGGAGCGATTTCGAGTCAATTGGTCCAAAGACCTGGAAGCTATTGAAAAAATGGGCCACTTTTTTCTTTAAAATATTCACCAAAAATACAAATTTCACCAGAATCCGATGGGGACTGCTGTGTCTCATTCAGCGAGTAGAGGACCACATTCGTGACGAATTTCGAGTCAATCGGTCAAAAGACGACCGTAACCCTAACCCTAGCTCCATAACCCTAACCCTAACCCTAACCCTAACCCTAACTCCAGCCTTAAGCCAGTCTCATGAAACATTGTCCCTTTTCACTAAAATATTCACCAAAAATACAAATTCCACCGGAAGCCGATGGGGACTGCTGTGTCTCGTTCAGCCAGTATAGGAGCACATTTGGGAGCGATTTCGAGTCAATCGGTCCAAAGACCTGGAAGCTATTGAAAAAATGGGCCGAGGTTTTCATGAAAAATGGCCACTTTTTTCTTTAAAATATTCACCAAAAATACAAATTCCACCGGAATCAAATAAAAACTGCTGTTTCTTCTTTCCGCCAGTACCGGTGACATTTGTGGTCAATTTCGAGTCAATCGGTCAAGCGGAACCCTAACCCTAACCCTAACCCTAACCCTAGCCCCATAACCCTAACCCTAACCCTAACCCTAACTCCAGCCTTAAGCCAGTCTCATGAAACATTGTCCCTTTTCACTAAAATATTCACCAAAAATACAAATTCCACCGGAATCCGATGGGGACTGCTGTGTCTCGTTCAGCCAGTATAGGAGCACATTTGGGAGCGATTTCGAGTCAATCGGTCCAAAGACCTGGAAGCTATTGAAAAAATGGGCCACTTTTTTCTTTAAAATATTCACCAAAAATACAAATTTCACCGGAATCCGATGGGGACTGCTGTGTCTCATTCAGCGAGTAGAGGACCACATTCGTGACGAATTTCGAGTCAATCGGTCAAAAGACGACCGTAACCCTAACCCTAGCCCCATAACCCTAACCCTAACCCTAACCCTAACCCTAACTCCAGCCTTAAGCCAGTCTCATGAAACACTGTCCCTTTTCACTAAAATATTCACCAAAAATACAAATTCCACCGGAATCCGATGGGGACTGCTGTGTCTCGTTCAGCCAGTATAGGAGCACATTTGGGAGCGATTTCGAGTCAATCGGTCCAAAGACCTGGAAGCTATTGAAAAAATGGGCCGAGGTTTTCATGAAAAATGGCCACTTTTTTCTTTAAAATATTCACCAAAAATACAAATTCCACCGGAATCCAATAAAAACTGCTGTTTCTTCTTTCCGCCAGTACCGGCGACATTTGTGGTCAATTTCGAGTCAATCGGTCAAGCGGAACCCTAACCCTAACCCTAACCCTAACCCTAGCCCCATAACCCTAACCCTAACCCTAACCCTAACCCTAACCCTAACTCCAGCCTTAAGCCAGTCTCATGAAACATTGTCCCTTTTCACTAAAATATTCACCAAAAATACAAATTTCACCGGAATCCGATGGGGACTGCTGTGTCTCGTTCAGCCAGTATAGGAGCACATTTGGGAGCGATTTCGAGTCAATTGGTCCAAAGACCTGGAAGCTATTGAAAAAATGGGCCACTTTTTTCTTTAAAATATTCACCAAAAATACAAATTTCACCGGAATCCGATGGGGACTGCTGTGTCTCATTCAGCGAGTAGAGGACCACATTCGTGACGAATTTCGAGTCAATCGGTCAAAAGACGACCGTAACCCTAACCCTAGCTCCATAACCCTAACCCTAACCCTAACCCTAACCCTAACCCTAACTCCAGCCTTAAGCCAGTCTCATGAAACATTGTCCCTTTTCACTAAAATATTCACCAAAAATACAAATTCCACCGGAAGCCGATGGGGACTGCTGTGTCTCGTTCAGCCAGTATAGGAGCACATTTGGGAGCGATTTCGAGTCAATCGGTCCAAAGACCTGGAAGCTATTGAAAAAATGGGCCGAGGTTTTCATGAAAAATGGCCACTTTTTTCTTTAAAATATTCACCAAAAATACAAATTCCACCGGAATCAAATAAAAACTGCTGTTTCTTCTTTCCGCCAGTACCGGTGACATTTGTGGTCAATTTCGAGTCAATCGGTCAAGCGGAACCCTAACCCTAACCCTAACCCTAACCCTAACCCTAGCCCCATAACCCTAACCCTAACCCTAACCCTAACCCTAACTCCAGCCTTAAGCCAGTCTCATGAAACATTGTCCCTTTTCACTAAAATATTCACCAAAAATACAAATTCCACCGGAATCCGATGGGGACTGCTGTGTCTCGTTCAGCCAGTATAGGAGCACATTTGGGAGCGATTTCAAGTCAATCGGTCCAAAGACCTGGAAGCTATTGAAAAAATGGGCCACTTTTTTCTTTTAAATATTCACCAAAAATACAAATTTCACCGGAATCCGATGGGGACTGCTGTGTCTCATTCAGCGAGTAGAGGACCACATTCGTGACGAATTTCGAGTCAATCGGTCAAAAGACGACCGTAACCCTAACCCTAGCCCCATAACCCTAACCCTAACCCTAACCCTAACCCTAACCCTAACTCCAGCCTTAAGCCAGTCTCATGAAACATTGTCCCTTTTCACTAAAATATTCACCAAAAATACAAATTTCACCGGAATCCGATGGGGACTGCTGTGTCTCGTTCAGCCAGTATAGGAGCACATTTGGGAGCGATTTCGAGTCAATTGGTCCAAAGACCTGGAAGCTATTGAAAAAATGGGCCACTTTTTTCTTTAAAATATTCACCAAAAATACAAATTTCACCGGAATCCGATGGGGACTGCTGTGTCTCATTCAGCGAGTAGAGGACCACATTCGTGACGAATTTCGAGTCAATCGGTCAAAAGACGACCGTAACCCTAACCCTAGCTCCATAACCCTAACCCTAACCCTAACCCTAACCCTAACTCCAGCCTTAAGCCAGTCTCATGAAACATTGTCCCTTTTCACTAAAATATTCACCAAAAATACAAATTCCACCGGAAGCCGATGGGGACTGCTGTGTCTCGTTCAGCCAGTATAGGAGCACATTTGGGAGCGATTTCGAGTCAATCGGTCCAAAGACCTGGAAGCTATTGAAAAAATGGGCCGAGGTTTTCATGAAAAATGGCCACTTTTTTCTTTAAAATATTCACCAAAAATACAAATTCCACCGGAATCAAATAAAAACTGCTGTTTCTTCTTTCCGCCAGTACCGGTGACATTTGTGGTCAATTTCGAGTCAATCGGTCAAGCGGAACCCTAACCCTAACCCTAACCCTAACCCTAGCCCCATAACCCTAACCCTAACCCTAACCCTAACTCCAGCCTTAAGCCAGTCTCATGAAACATTGTCCCTTTTCACTAAAATATTCACCAAAAATACAAATTCCACCGGAATCCGATGGGGACTGCTGTGTCTCGTTCAGCCAGTATAGGAGCACATTTGGGAGCGATTTCGAGTCAATTGGTCCAAAGACCTGGAAGCTATTGAAAAAATGGGCCACTTTTTTCTTTAAAATATTCACCAAAAATACAAATTTCACCGGAATCCGATGGGGACTGCTGTGTCTCATTCAGCGAGTAGAGGACCACATTCGTGACGAATTTCGAGTCAATCGGTCAAAAGACGACCGTAACCCTAACCCTAGCTCCATAACCCTAACCCTAACCCTAACCCTAACCCTAACTCCAGCCTTAAGCCAGTCTCATGAAACATTGTCCCTTTTCACTAAAATATTCACCAAAAATACAAATTCCACCGGAAGCCGATGGGGACTGCTGTGTCTCGTTCAGCCAGTATAGGAGCACATTTGGGAGCGATTTCGAGTCAATCGGTCCAAAGACCTGGAAGCTATTGAAAAAATGGGCCGAGGTTTTCATGAAAAATGGCCACTTTTTTCTTTAAAATATTCACCAAAAATACAAATTCCACCGGAATCAAATAAAAACTGCTGTTTCTTCTTTCCGCCAGTACCGGTGACATTTGTGGTCAATTTCGAGTCAATCGGTCAAGCGGAACCCTAACCCTAACCCTAACCCTAACCCTAGCCCCATAACCCTAACCCTAACCCTAACCCTAACTCCAGCCTTAAGCCAGTCTCATGAAACATTGTCCCTTTTCACTAAAATATTCACCAAAAATACAAATTCCACCGGAATCCGATGGGGACTGCTGTGTCTCGTTCAGCCAGTATAGGAGCACATTTGGGAGCGATTTCGAGTCAATTAGTCCAAAGACCTGGAAGCTATTGAAAAAATGGGCCACTTTTTTCTTTAAAATATTCACCAAAAATACAAATTTCACCGGAATCCGATGGGGACTGCTGTGTCTCATTCAGCGAGTAGAGGACCACATTCGTGACGAATTTCGAGTCAATCGGTCAAAAGACGACCGTAACCCTAACCCTAGCCCCATAACCCTAACCCTAACCCTAACCCTAACCCTAACTCCAGCCTTAAGCCAGTCTCATGAAACACTGTCCCTTTTCACTAAAATATTCACCAAAAATACAAATTCCACCGGAATCCGATGGGGACTGCTGTGTCTCGTTCAGCCAGTATAGGAGCACATTTGGGAGCGATTTCGAGTCAATCGGTCCAAAGACCTGGAAGCTATTGAAAAAATGGGCCGAGGTTTTCATGAAAAATGGCCACTTTTTTCTTTAAAATATTCACCAAAAATACAAATTCCACCGGAATCCAATAAAAACTGCTGTTTCTTCTTTCCGCCAGTACCGGCGACATTTGTGGTCAATTTCGAGTCAATCGGTCAAGCGGAACCCTAACCCTAACCCTAACCCTAACCCTAGCCCCATAACCCTAACCCTAACCCTAACCCTAACCCTAACCCTAACTCCAGCCTTAAGCCAGTCTCATGAAACATTGTCCCTTTTCACTAAAATATTCACCAAAAATACAAATTTCACCGGAATCCGATGGGGACTGCTGTGTCTCGTTCAGCCAGTATAGGAGCACATTTGGGAGCGATTTCGAGTCAATTGGTCCAAAGACCTGGAAGCTATTGAAAAAATGGGCCACTTTTTTCTTTAAAATATTCACCAAAAATACAAATTTCACCGGAATCCGATGGGGACTGCTGTGTCTCATTCAGCGAGTAGAGGACCACATTCGTGACGAATTTCGAGTCAATCGGTCAAAAGACGACCGTAACCCTAACCCTAGCTCCATAACCCTAACCTTAACCCTAACCCTAACCCTAACTCCAGCCTTAAGCCAGTCTCATGAAACATTGTCCCTTTTCACTAAAATATTCACCAAAAATACAAATTCCACCGGAAGCCGATGGGGACTGCTGTGTCTCGTTCAGCCAGTATAGGAGCACATTTGGGAGCGATTTCGAGTCAATCGGTCCAAAGACCTGGAAGCTATTGAAAAAATGGGCCGAGGTTTTCATGAAAAATGGCCACTTTTTTCTTTAAAATATTCACCAAAAATACAAATTCCACCGGAATCCAATAAAAACTGCTGTTTCTTCTTTCCGCCAGTACCGGCGACATTTCTGGTCAATTTCGAGTCAATCGGTCAAGCGGAACCCTAACCCTAACCCTAACCCTAACCCTAGCCCCATAACCCTAACCCTAACCCTAACCCTAACCCTAACCCTAACCCTAACTCCAGCCTTAAGCCAGTCTCATGAAACATTGTCCCTTTTCACTAAAATATTCACCAAAAATACAAATTTCACCGGAATCCGATGGGGACTGCTGTGTCTCGTTCAGCCAGTATAGGAGCACATTTGGGAGCGATTTCGAGTCAATTGGTCCAAAGACCTGGAAGCTATTGAAAAAATGGGCCACTTTTTTCTTTAAAATATTCACCAAAAATACAAATTTCACCGGAATCCGATGGGGACTGCTGTGTCTCATTCAGCGAGTAGAGGACCACATTCGTGACGAATTTCGAGTCAATCGGTCAAAAGACGACCGTAACCCTAACCCTAGCTCCATAACCCTAACCCTAACCCTAACCCTAACCCTAACTCCAGCCTTAAGCCAGTCTCATGAAACATTGTCCCTTTTCACTAAAATATTCACCAAAAATACAAATTCCACCGGAAGCCGATGGGGACTGCTGTGTCTCGTTCAGCCAGTATAGGAGCACATTTGGGAGCGATTTCGAGTCAATCGGTCCAAAGACCTGGAAGCTATTGAAAAAATGGGCCGAGGTTTTCATGAAAAATGGCCACTTTTTTCTTTAAAATATTCACCAAAAATACAAATTCCACCGGAATCCAATAAAAACTGCTGTTTCTTCTTTCCGCCAGTACCGGCGACATTTCTGGTCAATTTCGAGTCAATCGGTCAAGCGGAACCCTAACCCTAACCCTAACCCTAACCCTAGCCCCATAACCCTAACCCTAACCCTAACCCTAACCCTAACTCCAGCCTTAAGCCAGTCTCATGAAACATTGTCCCTTTTCACTAAAATATTCACCAAAAATACAAATTCCACCGGAATCCGATGGGGACTGCTGTGTCTCGTTCAGCCAGTATAGGAGCACATTTGGGAGCGATTTCAAGTCAATCGGTCCAAAGACCTGGAAGCTATTGAAAAAATGGGCCACTTTTTTCTTTTAAATATTCACCAAAAATACAAATTTCACCGGAATCCGATGGGGACTGCTGTGTCTCATTCAGCGAGTAGAGGACCACATTCGTGACGAATTTCGAGTCAATCGGTCAAAAGACGACCGTAACCCTAACCCTAGCTCCATAACCCTAACCCTAACCCTAACCCTAACCCTAACTCCAGCCTTAAGCCAGTCTCATGAAACATTGTCCCTTTTCACTAAAATATTCACCAAAAATACAAATTCCACCGGAATCCGATGGGGACTGCTGTGTCTCGTTCAGCCAGTATAGGAGCACATTTGGGAGCGATTTCGAGTCAATCGGTCCAAAGACCTGGAAGCTATTGAAAAAATGGGCCGAGGTTTTCATGAAAAATGGCCACTTTTTTCTTTAAAATATTCACCAAAAATACAAATTCCACCGGAATCCAATAAAAACTGCTGTTTCTTCTTTCCGCCAGTACCGGCGACATTTCTGGTCAATTTCGAGTCAATCGGTCAAGCGGAACCCTAACCCTAACCCTAACCCTAACCCTAGCCCCATAACCCTAACCCTAACCCTAACCCTAACCCTAACTCCAGCCTTAAGCCAGTCTCATGAAACATTGTCCCTTTTCACTAAAATATTCACCAAAAATACAAATTTCACCGGAATCCGATGGGGACTGCTGTGTCTCGTTCAGCCAGTATAGGAGCACATTTGGGAGCGATTTCGAGTCAATTGGTCCAAAGACCTGGAAGCTATTGAAAAAATGGGCCACTTTTTTCTTTAAAATATTCACCAAAAATACAAATTCCACCGGAAGCCGATGGGGACTGCTGTGTCTCGTTCAGCCAGTATAGGAGCACATTTGGGAGCGATTTCGAGTCAATCGGTCCAAAGACCTGGAAGCTATTGAAAAAATGGGCCGAGGTTTTCATGAAAAATGGCCACTTTTTTCTTTAAAATATTCACCAAAAATACAAATTCCACCGGAATCAAATAAAAACTGCTGTTTCTTCTTTCCGCCAGTACCGGTGACATTTGTGGTCAATTTCGAGTCAATCGGTCAAGCGGAACCCTAACCCTAACCCTAACCCTAACCCTAGCCCCATAACCCTAACCCTAACCCTAACCCTAACTCCAGCCTTAAGCCAGTCTCATGAAACATTGTCCCTTTTCACTAAAATATTCACCAAAAATACAAATTTCACTGGAATCCGATGGGGACTGCTGTGTCTCGTTCAGCCAGTATAGGAGCACATTTGGGAGCGATTTCGAGTCAATTGGTCCAAAGACCTGGAAGCTATTGAAAAAATGGGCCACTTTTTTCTTTAAAATATTCACCAAAAATACAAATTTCACCGGAATCCGATGGGGACTGCTGTGTCTCATTCAGCGAGTAGAGGACCACATTCGTGACGAATTTCGAGTCAATCGGTCAAAAGACGACCGTAACCCTAACCCTAGCTCCATAACCCTAACCCTAACCCTAACCCTAACCCTAACTCCAGCCTTAAGCCAGTCTCATGAAACATTGTCCCTTTTCACTAAAATATTCACCAAAAATACAAATTCCACCGGAAGCCGATGGGGACTGCTGTGTCTCGTTCAGCCAGTATAGGAGCACATTTGGGAGCGATTTCGAGTCAATCGGTCCAAAGACCTGGAAGCTATTGAAAAAATGGGCCGAGGTTTTCATGAAAAATGGCCACTTTTTTCTTTAAAATATTCACCAAAAATACAAATTCCACCGGAATCAAATAAAAACTGCTGTTTCTTCTTTCCGCCAGTACCGGTGACATTTGTGGTCAATTTCGAGTCAATCGGTCAAGCGGAACCCTAACCCTAACCCTAACCCTAACCCTAGCCCCATAACCCTAACCCTAACCCTAACCCTAACTCCAGCCTTAAGCCAGTCTCATGAAACATTGTCCCTTTTCACTAAAATATTCACCAAAAATACAAATTCCACCGGAATCCGATGGGGACTGCTGTGTCTCGTTCAGCCAGTATAGGAGCACATTTGGGAGCGATTTCAAGTCAATCGGTCCAAAGACCTGGAAGCTATTGAAAAAATGGGCCACTTTTTTCTTTTAAATATTCACCAAAAATACAAATTTCACCGGAATCCGATGGGGACTGCTGTGTCTCATTCAGCGAGTAGAGGACCACATTCGTGACGAATTTCGAGTCAATCGGTCAAAAGACGACCGTAACCCTAACCCTAGCTCCATAACCCTAACCCTAACCCTAACCCTAACCCTAACTCCAGCCTTAAGCCAGTCTCATGAAACATTGTCCCTTTTCACTAAAATATTCACCAAAAATACAAATTCCACCGGAATCCGATGGGGACTGCTGTGTCTCGTTCAGCCAGTATAGGAGCACATTTGGGAGCGATTTCGAGTCAATCGGTCCAAAGACCTGGAAGCTATTGAAAAAATGGGCCGAGGTTTTCATGAAAAATGGCTACTTTTTTCTTTAAAATATTCACCAAAAATACAAATTCCACCGGAATCCAATAAAAACTGCTGTTTCTTCTTTCCGCCAGTACCGGCGACATTTCTGGTCAATTTCGAGTCAATCGGTCAAGCGGAACCCTAACCCTAACCCTAACCCTAACCCTAGCCCCATAACCCTAACCCTAACCCTAACCCTAACCCTAACCCTAACTCCAGCCTTAAGCCAGTCTCATGAAACATTGTCCCTTTTCACTAAAATATTCACCAAAAATACAAATTTCACCGGAATCCGATGGGGACTGCTGTGTCTCGTTCAGCCAGTATAGGAGCACATTTGGGAGCGATTTCGAGTCAATTGGTCCAAAGACCTGGAAGCTATTGAAAAAATGGGCCACTTTTTTCTTTAAAATATTCACCAAAAATACAAATTTCACCGGAATCCGATGGGGACTGCTGTGTCTCATTCAGCGAGTAGAGGACCACATTCGTGACGAATTTCGAGTCAATCGGTCAAAAGACGACCGTAACCCTAACCCTAGCTCCATAACCCTAACCCTAACCCTAACTCCAGCCTTAAGCCAGTCTCATGAAACATTGTCCCTTTTCACTAAAATATTCACCAAAAATACAAATTCCACCGGAAGCCGATGGGGACTGCTGTGTCTCGTTCAGCCAGTATAGGAGCACATTTGGGAGCGATTTCGAGTCAATCGGTCCAAAGACCTGGAAGCTATTGAAAAAATGGGCCGAGGTTTTCATGAAAAATGGCCACTTTTTTCTTTAAAATATTCACCAAAAATACAAATTCCACCGGAATCAAATAAAAACTGCTGTTTCTTCTTTCCGCCAGTACCGGCGACATTTGTGGTCAATTTCGAGTCAATCGGTCAAGCGGAACCCTAACCCTAACCCTAACCCTAACCCTAGCCCCATAACCCTAACCCTAACCCTAACCCTAACCCTAACTCCAGCCTTAAGCCAGTCTCATGAAACACTGTCCCTTTTCACTAAAATATTCACCAAAAATACAAATTCCACCGGAATCCGATGGGGACTGCTGTGTCTCGTTCAGCCAGTATAGGAGCACATTTGGGAGCGATTTCGAGTCAATCGGTCCAAAGACCTGGAAGCTATTGAAAAAATGGGCCACTTTTTTCTTTAAAATATTCACCAAAAATACAAATTTCACCGGAATCCGATGGGGACTGCTGTGTCTCATTCAGCGAGTAGAGGACCACATTCGTGACGAATTTCGAGTCAATCGGTCAAAAGACGACCGTAACCCTAACCCTAGCTCCATAACCCTAACCCTAACCCTAACCCTAACCCTAACTCCAGCCTTAAGCCAGTCTCATGAAACATTGTCCCTTTTCACTAAAATATTCACCAAAAATACAAATTCCACCGGAATCCGATGGGGACTGCTGTGTCTCGTTCAGCCAGTATAGGAGCACATTTGGGAGCGATTTCGAGTCAATCGGTCCAAAGACCTGGAAGCTATTGAAAAAATGGGCCGAGGTTTTCATGAAAAATGGCCACTTTTTTCTTTAAAATATTCACCAAAAATACAAATTCCACCGGAATCCAATAAAAACTGCTGTTTCTTCTTTCCGCCAGTACCGGCGACATTTGTGGTCAATTTCGAGTCAATCGGTCAAGCGGAACCCTAACCCTAACCCTAACCCTAACCCTAGCCCCATAACCCTAACCCTAACCCTAACCCTAACCCTAACTCCAGCCTTAAGCCAGTCTCATGAAACACTGTCCCTTTTCACTAAAATATTCACCAAAAATACAAATTCCACCGGAATCCGATGGGGACTGCTGTGTCTCGTTCAGCCAGTATAGGAGCACATTTGGGAGCGATTTCGAGTCAATCGGTCCAAAGACCTGGAAGCTATTGAAAAAATGGGCCACTTTTTTCTTTAAAATATTCACCAAAAATACAAATTTCACCGGAATCCGATGGGGACTGCTGTGTCTCATTCAGCGAGTAGAGGACCACATTCGTGACGAATTTCGAGTCAATCGGTCAAAAGACGACCGTAACCCTAACCCTAGCTCCATAACCCTAACCCTAACCCTAACCCTAACCCTAACTCCAGCCTTAAGCCAGTCTCATGAAACATTGTCCCTTTTCACTAAAATATTCACCAAAAATACAAATTCCACCGGAATCCGATGGGGACTGCTGTGTCTCGTTCAGCCAGTATAGGAGCACATTTGGGAGCGATTTCGAGTCAATCGGTCCAAAGACCTGGAAGCTATTGAAAAAATGGGCCGAGGTTTTCATGAAAAATGGCCACTTTTTTCTTTAAAATATTCACCAAAAATACAAATTCCACCGGAATCCAATAAAAACTGCTGTTTCTTCTTTCCGCCAGTACCGGCGACATTTCTGGTCAATTTCGAGTCAATCGGTCAAGCGGAACCCTAACCCTAACCCTAACCCTAACCCTAGCCCCATAACCCTAACCCTAACCCTAACCCTAACCCTAACTCCAGCCTTAAGCCAGTCTCATGAAACATTGTCCCTTTTCACTAAAATATTCACCAAAAATACAAATTTCACCGGAATCCGATGGGGACTGCTGTGTCTCGTTCAGCCAGTATAGGAGCACATTTGGGAGCGATTTCGAGTCAATTGGTCCAAAGACCTGGAAGCTATTGAAAAAATGGGCCACTTTTTTCTTTAAAATATTCACCAAAAATACAAATTTCACCGGAATCCGATGGGGACTGCTGTGTCTCATTCAGCGAGTAGAGGACCACATTCGTGACGAATTTCGAGTCAATCGGTCAAAAGACGACCGTAACCCTAACCCTAGCTCCATAACCCTAACCCTAACCCTAACCCTAACCCTAACTCCAGCCTTAAGCCAGTCTCATGAAACATTGTCCCTTTTCACTAAAATATTCACCAAAAATACAAATTCCACCGGAATCCGATGGGGACTGCTGTGTCTCGTTCAGCCAGTATAGGAGCACATTTGGGAGCGATTTCGAGTCAATCGGTCCAAAGACCTGGAAGCTATTGAAAAAATGGGCCGAGGTTTTCATGAAAAATGGCCACTTTTTTCTTTAAAATATTCACCAAAAATACAAATTCCACCGGAATCCAATAAAAACTGCTGTTTCTTCTTTCCGCCAGTACCGGCGACATTTCTGGTCAATTTCGAGTCAATCGGTCAAGCGGAACCCTAACCCTAACCCTAACCCTAACCCTAGCCCCATAACCCTAACCCTAACCCTAACCCTAACCCTAACTCCAGCCTTAAGCCAGTCTCATGAAACATTGTCCCTTTTCACTAAAATATTCACCAAAAATACAAATTTCACCGGAATCCGATGGGGACTGCTGTGTCTCGTTCAGCCAGTATAGGAGCACATTTGGGAGCGATTTCGAGTCAATTGGTCCAAAGACCTGGAAGCTATTGAAAAAATGGGCCACTTTTTTCTTTAAAATATTCACCAAAAATACAAATTTCACCGGAATCCGATGGGGACTGCTGTGTCTCATTCAGCGAGTAGAGGACCACATTCGTGACGAATTTCGAGTCAATCGGTCAAAAGACGACCGTAACCCTAACCCTAGCTCCATAACCCTAACCCTAACCCTAACCCTAACCCTAACTCCAGCCTTAAGCCAGTCTCATGAAACATTGTCCCTTTTCACTAAAATATTCACCAAAAATACAAATTCCACCGGAAGCCGATGGGGACTGCTGTGTCTCGTTCAGCCAGTATAGGAGCACATTTGGGAGCGATTTCGAGTCAATCGGTCCAAAGACCTGGAAGCTATTGAAAAAATGGGCTGAGGTTTTCATGAAAAATGGCCACTTTTTTCTTTAAAATATTCACCAAAAATACAAATTCCACCGGAATCAAATAAAAACTGCTGTTTCTTCTTTCCGCCAGTACCGGCGACATTTGTGGTCAATTTCGAGTCAATCGGTCAAGCGGAACCCTAACCCTAACCCTAACCCTAACCCTAGCCCCATAACCCTAACCCTAACCCTAACCCTAACTCCAGCCTTAAGCCAGTCTCATGAAACATTGTCCCTTTTCACTAAAATATTCACCAAAAATACAAATTCCACCGGAATCCGATGGGGACTGCTGTGTCTCGTTCAGCCAGTATAGGAGCACATTTGGGAGCGATTTCAAGTCAATCGGTCCAAAGACCTGGAAGCTATTGAAAAAATGGGCCACTTTTTTCTTTTAAATATTCACCAAAAATACAAATTTCACCGGAATCCGATGGGGACTGCTGTGTCTCATTCAGCGAGTAGAGGACCACATTCGTGACGAATTTCGAGTCAATCGGTCAAAAGACGACCGTAACCCTAACCCTAGCTCCATAACCCTAACCCTAACCCTAACCCTAACCCTAACTCCAGCCTTAAGCCAGTCTCATGAAACATTGTCCCTTTTCACTAAAATATTCACCAAAAATACAAATTCCACCGGAAGCCGATGGGGACTGCTGTGTCTCGTTCAGCCAGTATAGGAGCACATTTGGGAGCGATTTCGAGTCAATCGGTCCAAAGACCTGGAAGCTATTGAAAAAATGGGCCGAGGTTTTCATGAAAAATGGCCACTTTTTTCTTTAAAATATTCACCAAAAATACAAATTCCACCGGAATCAAATAAAAACTGCTGTTTCTTCTTTCCGCCAGTACCGGCGACATTTGTGGTCAATTTCGAGTCAATCGGTCAAGCGGAACCCTAACCCTAACCCTAACCCTAACCCTAGCCCCATAACCCTAACCCTAACCCTAACCCTAACCCTAACTCCAGCCTTAAGCCAGTCTCATGAAACATTGTCCCTTTTCACTAAAATATTCACCAAAAATACAAATTCCACCGGAATCCGATGGGGACTGCTGTGTCTCGTTCAGCCAGTATAGGAGCACATTTGGGAGCGATTTCAAGTCAATCGGTCCAAAGACCTGGAAGCTATTGAAAAAATGGGCCACTTTTTTCTTTTAAATATTCACCAAAAATACAAATTTCACCGGAATCCGATGGGGACTGCTGTGTCTCATTCAGCGAGTAGAGGACCACATTCGTGACGAATTTCGAGTCAATCGGTCAAAAGACGACCGTAACCCTAACCCTAGCTCCATAACCCTAACCCTAACCCTAACCCTAACCCTAACTCCAGCCTTAAGCCAGTCTCATGAAACATTGTCCCTTTTCACTAAAATATTCACCAAAAATACAAATTCCACCGGAAGCCGATGGGGACTGCTGTGTCTCGTTCAGCCAGTATAGGAGCACATTTGGGAGCGATTTCGAGTCAATCGGTCCAAAGACCTGGAAGCTATTGAAAAAATGGGCCGAGGTTTTCATGAAAAATGGCCACTTTTTTCTTTAAAATATTCACCAAAAATACAAATTCCACCGGAATCAAATAAAAACTGCTGTTTCTTCTTTCCGCCAGTACCGGCGACATTTGTGGTCAATTTCGAGTCAATCGGTCAAGCGGAACCCTAACCCTAACCCTAACCCTAACCCTAGCCCCATAACCCTAACCCTAACCCTAACCCTAACCCTAACTCCAGCCTTAAGCCAGTCTCATGAAACATTGTCCCTTTTCACTAAAATATTCACCAAAAATACAAATTCCACCGGAATCCGATGGGGACTGCTGTGTCTCGTTCAGCCAGTATAGGAGCACATTTGGGAGCGATTTCAAGTCAATCGGTCCAAAGACCTGGAAGCTATTGAAAAAATGGGCCACTTTTTTCTTTTAAATATTCACCAAAAATACAAATTTCACCGGAATCCGATGGGGACTGCTGTGTCTCATTCAGCGAGTAGAGGACCACATTCGTGACGAATTTCGAGTCAATCGGTCAAAAGACGACCGTAACCCTAACCCTAGCTCCATAACCCTAACCCTAACCCTAACCCTAACCCTAACTCCAGCCTTAAGCCAGTCTCATGAAACATTGTCCCTTTTCACTAAAATATTCACCAAAAATACAAATTCCACCGGAAGCCGATGGGGACTGCTGTGTCTCGTTCAGCCAGTATAGGAGCACATTTGGGAGCGATTTCGAGTCAATCGGTCCAAAGACCTGGAAGCTATTGAAAAAATGGGCCGAGGTTTTCATGAAAAATGGCCACTTTTTTCTTTAAAATATTCACCAAAAATACAAATTCCACCGGAATCAAATAAAAACTGCTGTTTCTTCTTTCCGCCAGTACCGGCGACATTTGTGGTCAATTTCGAGTCAATCGGTCAAGCGGAACCCTAACCCTAACCCTAACCCTAACCCTAGCCCCATAACCCTAACCCTAACCCTAACCCTAACCCTAACTCCAGCCTTAAGCCAGTCTCATGAAACATTGTCCCTTTTCACTAAAATATTCACCAAAAATACAAATTCCACCGGAATCCGATGGGGACTGCTGTGTCTCGTTCAGCCAGTATAGGAGCACATTTGGGAGCGATTTCAAGTCAATCGGTCCAAAGACCTGGAAGCTATTGAAAAAATGGGCCACTTTTTTCTTTTAAATATTCACCAAAAATACAAATTTCACCGGAATCCGATGGGGACTGCTGTGTCTCATTCAGCGAGTAGAGGACCACATTCGTGACGAATTTCGAGTCAATCGGTCAAAAGACGACCGTAACCCTAACCCTAGCTCCATAACCCTAACCCTAACCCTAACCCTAACCCTAACTCCAGCCTTAAGCCAGTCTCATGAAACATTGTCCCTTTTCACTAAAATATTCACCAAAAATACAAATTCCACCGGAAGCCGATGGGGACTGCTGTGTCTCGTTCAGCCAGTATAGGAGCACATTTGGGAGCGATTTCGAGTCAATCGGTCCAAAGACCTGGAAGCTATTGAAAAAATGGGCCGAGGTTTTCATGAAAAATGGCCACTTTTTTCTTTAAAATATTCACCAAAAATACAAATTCCACCGGAATCAAATAAAAACTGCTGTTTCTTCTTTCCGCCAGTACCGGCGACATTTGTGGTCAATTTCGAGTCAATCGGTCAAGCGGAACCCTAACCCTAACCCTAACCCTAACCCTAGCCCCATAACCCTAACCCTAACCCTAACCCTAACCCTAACTCCAGCCTTAAGCCAGTCTCATGAAACATTGTCCCTTTTCACTAAAATATTCACCAAAAATACAAATTCCACCGGAATCCGATGGGGACTGCTGTGTCTCGTTCAGCCAGTATAGGAGCACATTTGGGAGCGATTTCAAGTCAATCGGTCCAAAGACCTGGAAGCTATTGAAAAAATGGGCCACTTTTTTCTTTTAAATATTCACCAAAAATACAAATTTCACCGGAATCCGATGGGGACTGCTGTGTCTCATTCAGCGAGTAGAGGACCACATTCGTGACGAATTTCGAGTCAATCGGTCAAAAGACGACCGTAACCCTAACCCTAGCTCCATAACCCTAACCCTAACCCTAACCCTAACTCCAGCCTTAAGCCAGTCTCATGAAACATTGTCCCTTTTCACTAAAATATTCACCAAAAATACAAATTCCATCGGAATCCGATGGGGACTGCTGTGTCTCGTTCAGCCAGTATAGGAGCACATTTGGGAGCGATTTCGAGTCAATCGGTCCAAAGACCTGGAAGCTATTGAAAAAATGGGCCGAGGTTTTCATGAAAAATGGCCACTTTTTTCTTTAAAATATTCACCAAAAATACAAATTCCACCGGAATCCAATAAAAACTGCTGTTTCTTCTTTCCGCCAGTACCGGCGACATTTGTGGTCAATTTCGAGTCAATCGGTCAAGCGGAACCCTAACCCTAACCCTAACCCTAACCCTAGCCCCATAACCCTAACCCTAACCCTAACCCTAACCCTAACCCTAACTCCAGCCTTAAGCCAGTCTCATGAAACATTGTCCCTTTTCACTAAAATATTCACCAAAAATACAAATTCCACCGGAATCCGATGGGGACTGCTGTGTCTCGTTCAGCCAGTATAGGAGCACATTTGGGAGCGATTTCGAGTCAATCGGTCCAAAGACCTGGAAGCTATTGAAAAAATGGGCCACTTTTTTCTTTAAAATATTCACCAAAAATACAAATTTCACCGGAATCCGATGGGGACTGCTGTGTCTCATTCAGCGAGTAGAGGACCACATTCGTGACGAATTTCGAGTCAATCGGTCAAAAGACGACCGTAACCCTAACCCTAGCTCCATAACCCTAACCCTAACCCTAACCCTAACCCTAACTCCAGCCTTAAGCCAGTCTCATGAAACATTGTCCCTTTTCACTAAAATATTCACCAAAAATACAAATTCCACCGGAATCCGATGGGGACTGCTGTGTCTCGTTCAGCCAGTATAGGAGCACATTTGGGAGCGATTTCGAGTCAATCGGTCCAAAGACCTGGAAGCTATTGAAAAAATGGGCCGAGGTTTTCATGAAAAATGGCCACTTTTTTCTTTAAAATATTCACCAAAAATACAAATTCCACCGGAATCCAATAAAAACTGCTGTTTCTTCTTTCCGCCAGTACCGGCGACATTTGTGGTCAATTTCGAGTCAATCGGTCAAGCGGAACCCTAACCCTAACCCTAACCCTAACCCTAGCCCCATAACCCTAACCCTAACCCTAACCCTAACCCTAACCCTAACTCCAGCCTTAAGCCAGTCTCATGAAACATTGTCCCTTTTCACTAAAATATTCACCAAAAATACAAATTCCACCGGAATCCGATGGGGACTGCTGTGTCTCGTTCAGCCAGTATAGGAGCACATTTGGGAGCGATTTCGAGTCAATCGGTCCAAAGACCTGGAAGCTATTGAAAAAATGGGCCACTTTTTTCTTTAAAATATTCACCAAAAATACAAATTTCACCGGAATCCGATGGGGACTGCTGTGTCTCATTCAGCGAGTAGAGGACCACATTCGTGACGAATTTCGAGTCAATCGGTCAAAAGACGACCGTAACCCTAACCCTAGCTCCATAACCCTAACCCTAACCCTAACCCTAACCCTAACTCCAGCCTTAAGCCAGTCTCATGAAACATTGTCCCTTTTCACTAAAATATTCACCAAAAATACAAATTCCACCGGAATCCGATGGGGACTGCTGTGTCTCGTTCAGCCAGTATAGGAGCACATTTGGGAGCGATTTCGAGTCAATCGGTCCAAAGACCTGGAAGCTATTGAAAAAATGGGCCGAGGTTTTCATGAAAAATGGCCACTTTTTTCTTTAAAATATTCACCAAAAATACAAATTCCACCGGAATCCAATAAAAACTGCTGTTTCTTCTTTCCGCCAGTACCGGCGACATTTGTGGTCAATTTCGAGTCAATCGGTCAAGCGGAACCCTAACCCTAACCCTAACCCTAACCCTAGCCCCATAACCCTAACCCTAACCCTAACCCTAACCCTAACCCTAACCCTAACTCCAGCCTTAAGCCAGTCTCATGAAACATTGTCCCTTTTCACTAAAATATTCACCAAAAATACAAATTCCATCGGAATCCGATGGGGACTGCTGTGTCTCGTTCAGCCAGTATAGGAGCACATTTGGGAGCGATTTCGAGTCAATCGGTCCAAAGACCTGGAAGAAAAAATGGGCCGAGGTTTTCATGAAAAATGGCCACTTTTTTCTTTAAAATATTCACCAAAAATACAAATTCCACCGGAATCCAATAAAAACTGCTGTTTCTTCTTTCCGCCAGTACCGGCGACATTTGTGGTCAATTTCGAGTCAATCGGTCAAGCGGAACCCTAACCCTAACCCTAACCCTAACCCTAGCCCCATAACCCTAACCCTAACCCTAACCCTAACCCTAACCCTAACTCCAGCCTTAAGCCAGTCTCATGAAACATTGTCCCTTTTCACTAAAATATTCACCAAAAATACAAATTCCACCGGAATCCGATGGGGACTGCTGTGTCTCGTTCAGCCAGTATAGGAGCACATTTGGGAGCGATTTCGAGTCAATCGGTCCAAAGACCTGGAAGCTATTGAAAAAATGGGCCACTTTTTTCTTTAAAATATTCACCAAAAATACAAATTTCACCGGAATCCGATGGGGACTGCTGTGTCTCATTCAGCGAGTAGAGGACCACATTCGTGACGAATTTCGAGTCAATCGGTCAAAAGACGACCGTAACCCTAACCCTAGCTCCATAACCCTAACCCTAACCCTAACCCTAACCCTAACTCCAGCCTTAAGCCAGTCTCATGAAACATTGTCCCTTTTCACTAAAATATTCACCAAAAATACAAATTCCACCGGAATCCGATGGGGACTGCTGTGTCTCGTTCAGCCAGTATAGGAGCACATTTGGGAGCGATTTTGAGTCAATCGGTCCAAAGACCTGGAAGCTATTGAAAAAATGGGCCGAGGTTTTCATGAAAAATGGCCACTTTTTTCTTTAAAAAATTCACCAAAAATACAAATTCCACCGGAATCCAATAAAAACTGCTGCTTCTTCTTTCCGCCAGTACCGGCGACATTTGTGGTCAATTTCGAGTCAATCGGTCAAGCGGAACCCTAACCCTAACCCTAACCCTAACCCTAGCCCCATAACCCTAACCCTAACCCTAACCCTAACCCTAACTCCAGCCTTAAGCCAGTCTCATGAAACATTGTCCCTTTTCACTAAAATATTCACCAAAAATACAAATTCCACCGGAATCCGATGGGGACTGCTGTGTCTCGTTCAGCCAGTATAGGAGCACATTTGGGAGCGATTTCGAGTCAATCGGTCCAAAGACCTGGAAGCTATTGAAAAAATGGGCCACTTTTTTCTTTAAAATATTCACCAAAAATACAAATTTCACCGGAATCCGATGGGGACTGCTGTGTCTCATTCAGCGAGTAGAGGACCACATTCGTGACGAATTTCGAGTCAATCGGTCAAAAGACGACCGTAACCCTAACCCTAGCTCCATAACCCTAACCCTAACCCTAACCCTAACCCTAACTCCAGCCTTAAGCCAGTCTCATGAAACATTGTCCCTTTTCACTAAAATATTCACCAAAAATACAAATTCCACCGGAATCCGATGGGGACTGCTGTGTCTCGTTCAGCCAGTATAGGAGCACATTTGGGAGCGATTTCGAGTCAATCGGTCCAAAGACCTGGAAGCTATTGAAAAAATGGGCCGAGGTTTTCATGAAAAATGGCCACTTTTTTCTTTAAAATATTCACCAAAAATACAAATTCCACCGGAATCCAATAAAAACTGCTGTTTCTTCTTTCCGCCAGTACCGGCGACATTTGTGGTCAATTTCGAGTCAATCGGTCAAGCGGAACCCTAACCCTAACCCTAACCCTAACCCTAGCCCCATAACCCTAACCCTAACCCTAACCCTAACCCTAACTCCAGCCTTAAGCCAGTCTCATGAAACATTGTCCCTTTTCACTAAAATATTCACCAAAAATACAAATTCCATCGGAATCCGATGGGGACTGCTGTGTCTCGTTCAGCCAGTATAGGAGCACATTTGGGAGCGATTTCGAGTCAATCGGTCCAAAGACCTGGAAGCTATTGAAAAAATGGGCCGAGGTTTTCATGAAAAATGGCCACTTTTTTCTTTAAAATATTCACCAAAAATACAAATTCCACCGGAATCCAATAAAAACTGCTGTTTCTTCTTTCCGCCAGTACCGGCGACATTTGTGGTCAATTTCGAGTCAATCGGTCAAGCGGAACCCTAACCCTAACCCTAACCCTAACCCTAGCCCCATAACCCTAACCCTAACCCTAACCCTAACCCTAACTCCAGCCTTAAGCCAGTCTCATGAAACATTGTCCCTTTTCACTAAAATATTCACCAAAAATACAAATTTCACCGGAATCCGATGGGGACTGCTGTGTCTCGTTCAGCCAGTATAGGAGCACATTTGGGAGCGATTTCGAGTCAATTGGTCCAAAGACCTGGAAGCTATTGAAAAAATGGGCCACTTTTTTCTTTAAAATATTCACCAAAAATACAAATTTCACCGGAATCCGATGGCGACTGCTGTGTCTCATTCAGCGAGTAGAGGACCACATTCGTGACGAATTTCGAGTCAATCGGTCAAAAGACGACCGTAACCCTAACCCTAGCTCCATAACCCTAACCCTAACCCTAACCCTAACCCTAACTCCAGCCTTAAGCCAGTCTCATGAAACATTGTCCCTTTTCACTAAAATATTCACCAAAAATACAAATTCCACCGGAAGCCGATGGGGACTGCTGTGTCTCGTTCAGCCAGTATAGGAGCACATTTGGGAGCGATTTCGAGTCAATCGGTCCAAAGACCTGGAAGCTATTGAAAAAATGGGCCGAGGTTTTCATGAAAAATGGCCACTTTTTTCTTTAAAATATTCACCAAAAATACAAATTCCACCGGAATCCAATAAAAACTGCTGTTTCTTCTTTCCGCCAGTACCGGCGACATTTGTGGTCAATTTCGAGTCAATCGGTCAAGCGGAACCCTAACCCTAACCCTAACCCTAACCCTAGCCCCATAACCCTAACCCTAACCCTAACCCTAACCCTAACTCCAGCCTTAAGCCAGTCTCATGAAACATTGTCCCTTTTCACTAAAATATTCACCAAAAATACAAATTCCACCGGAATCCGATGGGGACTGCTGTGTCTCGTTCAGCCAGTATAGGAGCACATTTGGGAGCGATTTCGAGTCAATCGGTCCAAAGACCTGGAAGCTATTGAAAAAATGGGCCGAGGTTTTCATGAAAAATGGCCACTTTTTTCTTTAAAATATTCACCAAAAATACAAATTCCACCGGAATCCAATAAAAACTGCTGTTTCTTCTTTCCGCCAGTACCGGCGACATTTGTGGTCAATTTCGAGTCAATCGGTCAAGCGGAACCCTAACCCTAACCCTAGCCCCATAACCCTAACCCTAACCCTAACCCTAACCCTAACCCTAACCCTAACTCCAGCCTTAAGCCAGTCTCATGAAACATTGTCCCTTTTCACTAAAATATTCACCAAAAATACAAATTCCATCGGAATCCGATGGGGACTGCTGTGTCTCGTTCAGCCAGTATAGGAGCACATTTGGGAGCGATTTCGAGTCAATCGGTCCAAAGACCTGGAAGCTATTGAAAAAATGGGCCGAGGTTTTCATGAAAAATGGCCACTTTTTTCTTTAAAATATTCACCAAAAATACAAATTCCACCAGAATCCAATAAAAACTGCTGTTTCTTCTTTCCGCCAGTACCGGCGACATTTGTGGTCAATTTCGAGTCAATCGGTCAAGCGGAACCCTAACCCTAACCCTAACCCTAACCCTAGCCCCATAACCCTAACCCTAACCCTAACCCTAACCCTAACCCTAACTCCAGCCTTAAGCCAGTCTCATGAAACATTGTCCCTTTTCACTAAAATATTCACCAAAAATACAAATTCCACCGGAATCCGATGGGGACTGCTGTGTCTCGTTCAGCCAGTATAGGAGCACATTTGGGAGCGATTTCGAGTCAAACGGTCCAAAGACCTGGAAGCTATTGAAAAAATGGGCCGAGGTTTTCATGAAAAATGGCCACTTTTTTCTTTAAAATATTCACCAAAAATACAAATTCCACCGGAATCCAATAAAAACTGCTGTTTCTTCTTTCCGCCAGTACCGGCGACATTTGTGGTCAATTTCGAGTCAATCGGTCAAGCGGAACCCTAACCCTAACCCTAACCCTAACCCTAGCCCCATAACCCTAACCCTAACCCTAACCCTAACCCTAACTCCAGCCTTAAGCCAGTCTCATGAAACATTGTCCCTTTTCACTAAAATATTCACCAAAAATACAAATTCCACCGGAATCCGATGGGGACTGCTGTGTCTCGTTCAGCCAGTATAGGAGCACATTTGGGAGCGATTTCAAGTCAATCGGTCCAAAGACCTGGAAGCTATTGAAAAAATGGGGCACTTTTTTCTTTTAAATATTCACCAAAAATACAAATTTCACCGGAATCCGATGGGGACTGCTGTGTCTCATTCAGCGAGTAGAGGACCACATTCGTGACGAATTTCGAGTCAATCGGTCAAAAGACGACCGTAACCCTAACCCTAGCTCCATAACCCTAACCCTAACCCTAACCCTAACCCTAACTCCAGCCTTAAGCCAGTCTCATGAAACATTGTCCCTTTTCACTAAAATATTCACCAAAAATACAAATTCCACCGGAATCCGATGGGGACTGCTGTGTCTCGTTCAGCCAGTATAGGAGCACATTTGGGAGCGATTTCGAGTCAATCGGTCCAAAGACCTGGAAGCTATTGAAAAAATGGGCCGAGGTTTTCATGAAAAATGGCCACTTTTTTCTTTAAAATATTCACCAAAAATACAAATTCCACCGGAATCCAATAAAAACTGCTGTTTCTTCTTTCCGCCAGTACCGGCGACATTTGTGGTCAATTTCGAGTCAATCGGTCAAGCGGAACCCTAACCCTAACCCTAACCCTAACCCTAGCCCCATAACCCTAACCCTAACCCTAACCCTAACCCTAACTCCAGCCTTAAGCCAGTCTCATGAAACATTGTCCCTTTTCACTAAAATATTCACCAAAAATACAAATTCCACCGGAATCCGATGGGGACTGCTGTGTCTCGTTCAGCCAGTATAGGAGCACATTTGGGAGCGATTTCGAGTCAATCGGTCCAAAGACCTGGAAGCTATTGAAAAAATGGGCCGAGGTTTTCATGAAAAATGGCCACTTTTTTCTTTAAAATATTCACCAAAAATACAAATTCCACCGGAATCCAATAAAAACTGCTGTTTCTTCTTTCCGCCAGTACCGGCGACATTTGTGGTCAATTTCGAGTCAATCGGTCAAGCGGAACCCTAACCCTAACCCTAACCCTAACCCTAACCCTAACCCTAACCCTAACTCCAGCCTTAAGCCAGTCTCATGAAACATTGTCCCTTTTCACTAAAATATTCACCAAAAATACAAATTCCACCGGAATCCGATGGGGACTGCTGTGTCTCGTTCAGCCAGTATAGGAGCACATTTGGGAGCGATTTCGAGTCAATCGGTCCAAAGACCTGGAAGCTATTGAAAAAATGGGCCGAGGTTTTCATGAAAAATGGCCACTTTTTTCTTTAAAATATTCACCAAAAATACAAATTCCACCGGAATCCAATAAAAACTGCTGTTTCTTCTTTCCGCCAGTACCGGCGACATTTGTGGTCAATTTCGAGTCAATCGGTCAAGCGGAACCCTAACCCTAACCCTAACCCTAACCCTAGCCCCATAACCCTAACCCTAACCCTAACCCTAACCCTAACCCTAACTCCAGCCTTAAGCCAGTCTCATGAAACATTGTCCCTTTTCACTAAAATATTCACCAAAAATACAAATTCCATCGGAATCCGATGGGGACTGCTGTGTCTCGTTCAGCCAGTATAGGAGCACATTTGGGAGCGATTTCGAGTCAATCGGTCCAAAGACCTGGAAGCTATTGAAAAAATGGGCCGAGGTTTTCATGAAAAATGGCCACTTTTTTCTTTAAAATATTCACCAAAAATACAAATTCCACCGGAATCCAATAAAAACTGCTGTTTCTTCTTTCCGCCAGTACCGGCGACATTTGTGGTCAATTTCGAGTCAATCGGTCAAGCGGAACCCTAACCCTAACCCTAACCCTAACCCTAACCCTAACCCTAACCCTAACTCCAGCCTTAAGCCAGTCTCATGAAACATTGTCCCTTTTCACTAAAATATTCACCAAAAATACAAATTCCACCGGAATCCGATGGGGACTGCTGTGTCTCGTTCAGCCAGTATAGGAGCACATTTGGGAGCGATTTCGAGTCAATCGGTCCAAAGACCTGGAAGCTATTGAAAAAATGGGCCGAGGTTTTCATGAAAAATGGCCACTTTTTTCTTTAAAATATTCACCAAAAATACAAATTCCACCGGAATCCAATAAAAACTGCTGTTTCTTCTTTCCGCCAGTACCGGCGACATTTGTGGTCAATTTCGAGTCAATCGGTCAAGCGGAACCCTAACCCTAACCCTAACCCTAACCCTAGCCCCATAACCCTAACCCTAACCCTAACCCTAACCCTAACCCTAACTCCAGCCTTAAGCCAGTCTCATGAAACATTGTCCCTTTTCACTAAAATATTCACCAAAAATACAAATTCCATCGGAATCCGATGGGGACTGCTGTGTCTCGTTCAGCCAGTATAGGAGCACATTTGGGAGCGATTTCGAGTCAATCGGTCCAAAGACCTGGAAGCTATTGAAAAAATGGGCCGAGGTTTTCATGAAAAATGGCCACTTTTTTCTTTAAAATATTCACCAAAAATACAAATTCCACCGGAATCCAATAAAAACTGCTGTTTCTTCTTTCCGCCAGTACCGGCGACATTTGTGGTCAATTTCGAGTCAATCGGTCAAGCGGAACCCTAACCCTAACCCTAACCCTAACCCTAGCCCCATAACCCTAACCCTAACCCTAACCCTAACCCTAACCCTAACTCCAGCCTTAAGCCAGTCTCATGAAACATTGTCCCTTTTCACTAAAATATTCACCAAAAATACAAATTCCACCGGAATCCGATGGGGACTGCTGTGTCTCGTTCAGCCAGTATAGGAGCACATTTGGGAGCGATTTCGAGTCAAACGGTCCAAAGACCTGGAAGCTATTGAAAAAATGGGCCGAGGTTTTCATGAAAAATGGCCACTTTTTTCTTTAAAATATTCACCAAAAATACAAATTCCACCGGAATCCAATAAAAACTGCTGTTTCTTCTTTCCGCCAGTACCGGCGACATTTGTGGTCAATTTCGAGTCAATCGGTCAAGCGGAACCCTAACCCTAACCCTAACCCTAACCCTAGCCCCATAACCCTAACCCTAACCCTAACCCTAACCCTAACTCCAGCCTTAAGCCAGTCTCATGAAACATTGTCCCTTTTCACTAAAATATTCACCAAAAATACAAATTCCACCGGAATCCGATGGGGACTGCTGTGTCTCGTTCAGCCAGTATAGGAGCACATTTGGGAGCGATTTCAAGTCAATCGGTCCAAAGACCTGGAAGCTATTGAAAAAATGGGCCACTTTTTTCTTTTAAATATTCACCAAAAATACAAATTTCACCGGAATCCGATGGGGACTGCTGTGTCTCATTCAGCGAGTAGAGGACCACATTCGTGACGAATTTCGAGTCAATCGGTCAAAAGACGACCGTAACCCTAACCCTAGCTCCATAACCCTAACCCTAACCCTAACCCTAACCCTAACTCCAGCCTTAAGCCAGTCTCATGAAACATTGTCCCTTTTCACTAAAATATTCACCAAAAATACAAATTCCACCGGAATCCGATGGGGACTGCTGTGTCTCGTTCAGCCAGTATAGGAGCACATTTGGGAGCGATTTCGAGTCAATCGGTCCAAAGACCTGGAAGCTATTGAAAAAATGGGCCGAGGTTTTCATGAAAAATGGCCACTTTTTTCTTTAAAATATTCACCAAAAATACAAATTCCACCGGAATCCAATAAAAACTGCTGTTTCTTCTTTCCGCCAGTACCGGCGACATTTGTGGTCAATTTCGAGTCAATCGGTCAAGCGGAACCCTAACCCTAACCCTAACCCTAACCCTAGCCCCATAACCCTAACCCTAACCCTAACCCTAACCCTAACCCTAACCCTAACTCCAGCCTTAAGCCAGTCTCATGAAACATTGTCCCTTTTCACTAAAATATTCACCAAAAATACAAATTCCATCGGAATCCGATGGGGACTGCTGTGTCTCGTTCAGCCAGTATAGGAGCACATTTGGGAGCGATTTCGAGTCAATCGGTCCAAAGACCTGGAAGCTATTGAAAAAATGGGCCGAGGTTTTCATGAAAAATGGCCACTTTTTTCTTTAAAATATTCACCAAAAATACAAATTCCACCGGAATCCAATAAAAACTGCTGTTTCTTCTTTCCGCCAGTACCGGCGACATTTGTGGTCAATTTCGAGTCAATCGGTCAAGCGGAACCCTAACCCTAACCCTAACCCTAACCCTAGCCCCATAACCCTAACCCTAACCCTAACCCTAACCCTAACCCTAACTCCAGCCTTAAGCCAGTCTCATGAAACATTGTCCCTTTTCACTAAAATATTCACCAAAAATACAAATTCCACCGGAATCCGATGGGGACTGCTGTGTCTCGTTCAGCCAGTATAGGAGCACATTTGGGAGCGATTTCGAGTCAAACGGTACAAAGACCTGGAAGCTATTGAAAAAATGGGCCGAGGTTTTCATGAAAAATGGCCACTTTTTTCTTTAAAATATTCACCAAAAATACAAATTCCACCGGAATCCAATAAAAACTGCTGTTTCTTCTTTCCGCCAGTACCGGCGACATTTGTGGTCAATTTCGAGTCAATCGGTCAAGCGGAACCCTAACCCTAACCCTAACCCTAACCCTAGCCCCATAACCCTAACCCTAACCCTAACCCTAACCCTAACCCTAACTCCAGCCTTAAGCCAGTCTCATGAAACATTGTCCCTTTTCACTAAAATATTCACCAAAAATACAAATTCCACCGGAATCCGATGGGGACTGCTGTGTCTCGTTCAGCCAGTATAGGAGCACATTTGGGAGCGATTTCGAGTCAAACGGTCCAAAGACCTGGAAGCTATTGAAAAAATGGGCCGAGGTTTTCATGAAAAATGGCCACTTTTTTCTTTAAAATATTCACCAAAAATACAAATTCCACCGGAATCCAATAAAAACTGCTGTTTCTTCTTTCCGCCAGTACCGGCGACATTTGTGGTCAATTTCGAGTCAATCGGTCAAGCGGAACCCTAACCCTAACCCTAACCCTAACCCTAGCCCCATAACCCTAACCCTAACCCTAACCCTAACCCTAACCCTAACCCTAACTCCAGCCTTAAGCCAGTCTCATGAAACATTGTCCCTTTTCACTAAAATATTCACCAAAAATACAAATTCCATCGGAATCCGATGGGGACTGCTGTGTCTCATTCAGCCAGTAAAGGAGCACATTTGGGAGCGATTTCGAGTCAATCGGTCCAAAGACCTGGAAGCTATTGAAAAAATGGGCCGAGGTTTTCATGAAAAATGGCCACTTTTTTCTTTAAAATATTCACCAAAAATACAAATTCCACCGGAATCCAATAAAAACTGCTGTTTCTTCTTTCCGCCAGTACCGGCGACATTTGTGGTCAATTTCGAGTCAATCGGTCAAGCGGAACCCTAACCCTAACCCTAACCCTAACCCTAGCCCCATAACCCTAACCCTAACCCTAACCCTAACCCTAACCCTAACTCCAGCCTTAAGCCAGTCTCATGAAACATTGTCCCTTTTCACTAAAATATTCACCAAAAATACAAATTCCACCGGAATCCGATGGGGACTGCTGTGTCTCGTTCAGCCAGTATAGGAGCACATTTGGGAGCGATTTCGAGTCAAACGGTCCAAAGACCTGGAAGCTATTGAAAAAATGGGCCGAGGTTTTCATGAAAAATGGCCACTTTTTTCTTTAAAATATTCACCAAAAATACAAATTCCACCGGAATCCAATAAAAACTGCTGTTTCTTCTTTCCGCCAGTACCGGCGACATTTGTGGTCAATTTCGAGTCAATCGGTCAAGCGGAACCCTAACCCTAACCCTAACCCTAACCCTAGCCCCATAACCCTAACCCTAACCCTAACCCTAACCCTAACCCTAACCCTAACTCCAGCCTTAAGCCAGTCTCATGAAACATTGTCCCTTTTCACTAAAATATTCACCAAAAATACAAATTCCACCGGAATCCGATGGGGACTGCTGTGTCTCGTTCAGCCAGTATAGGAGCACATTTGGGAGCGATTTCGAGTCAAACGGTCCAAAGACCTGGAAGCTATTGAAAAAATGGGCCGAGGTTTTCATGAAAAATGGCCACTTTTTTCTTTAAAATATTCACCAAAAATACAAATTCCACCGGAATCCAATAAAAACTGCTGTTTCTTCTTTCCGCCAGTACCGGCGACATTTGTGGTCAATTTCGAGTCAATCGGTCAAGCGGAACCCTAACCCTAACCCTAACCCTAACCCTAGCCCCATAACCCTAACCCTAACCCTAACCCTAACCCTAACCCTAACCCTAACTCCAGCCTTAAGCCAGTCTCATGAAACATTGTCCCTTTTCACTAAAATATTCACCAAAAATACAAATTCCATCGGAATCCGATGGGGACTGCTGTGTCTCGTTCAGCCAGTAAAGGAGCACATTTGGGAGCGATTTCGAGTCAATCGGTCCAAAGACCTGGAAGCTATTGAAAAAATGGGCCGAGGTTTTCATGAAAAATGGCCACTTTTTTCTTTAAAATATTCACCAAAAATACAAATTCCACCGGAATCCAATAAAAACTGCTGTTTCTTCTTTCCGCCAGTACCGGCGACATTTGTGGTCAATTTCGAGTCAATCGGTCAAGCGGAACCCTAACCCTAACCCTAACCCTAACCCTAGCCCCATAACCCTAACCCTAACCCTAACCCTAACCCTAACCCTAACTCCAGCCTTAAGCCAGTCTCATGAAACATTGTCCCTTTTCACTAAAATATTCACCAAAAATACAAATTCCACCGGAATCCGATGGGGACTGCTGTGTCTCGTTCAGCCAGTATAGGAGCACATTTGGGAGCGATTTCGAGTCAAACGGTCCAAAGACCTGGAAGCTATTGAAAAAATGGGCCGAGGTTTTCATGAAAAATGGCCACTTTTTTCTTTAAAATATTCACCAAAAATACAAATTCCACCGGAATCCAATAAAAACTGCTGTTTCTTCTTTCCGCCAGTACCGGCGACATTTGTGGTCAATTTCGAGTCAATCGGTCAAGCGGAACCCTAACCCTAACCCTAACCCTAACCCTAGCCCCATAACCCTAACCCTAACCCTAACCCTAACCCTAACTCCAGCCTTAAGCCAGTCTCATGAAACATTGTCCCTTTTCACTAAAATATTCACCAAAAATACAAATTCCACCGGAATCCGATGGGGACTGCTGTGTCTCGTTCAGCCAGTATAGGAGCACATTTGGGAGCGATTTCAAGTCAATCGGTCCAAAGACCTGGAAGCTATTGAAAAAATGGGCCACTTTTTTCTTTTAAATATTCACCAAAAATACAAATTTCACCGGAATCCGATGGGGACTGCTGTGTCTCATTCAGCGAGTAGAGGACCACATTCGTGACGAATTTCGAGTCAATCGGTCAAAAGACGACCGTAACCCTAACCCTAGCTCCATAACCCTAACCCTAACCCTAACCCTAACCCTAACTCCAGCCTTAAGCCAGTCTCATGAAACATTGTCCCTTTTCACTAAAATATTCACCAAAAATACAAATTCCACCGGAATCCGATGGGGACTGCTGTGTCTCGTTCAGCCAGTATAGGAGCACATTTGGGAGCGATTTCGAGTCAATCGGTCCAAAGACCTGGAAGCTATTGAAAAAATGGGCCGAGGTTTTCATGAAAAATGGCCACTTTTTTCTTTAAAATATTCACCAAAAATACAAATTCCACCGGAATCCAATAAAAACTGCTGTTTCTTCTTTCCGCCAGTACCGGCGACATTTGTGGTCAATTTCGAGTCAATCGGTCAAGCGGAACCCTAACCCTAACCCTAACCCTAACCCTAGCCCCATAACCCTAACCCTAACCCTAACCCTAACTCCAGCCTTAAGCCAGTCTCATGAAACATTGTCCCTTTTCACTAAAATATTCACCAAAAATACAAATTCCACCGGAATCCGATGGGGACTGCTGTGTCTCGTTCAGCCAGTATAGGAGCACATTTGGGAGCGATTTCGAGTCAATCGGTCCAAAGACCTGGAAGCTATTGAAAAAATGGGCCACTTTTTTCTTTAAAATATTCACCAAAAATACAAATTTCACCGGAATCCGATGGGGACTGCTGTGTCTCATTCAGCGAGTAGAGGACCACATTCGTGACGAATTTCGAGTCAATCGGTCAAAAGACGACCGTAACCCTAACCCTAGCTCCATAACCCTAACCCTAACCCTAACCCTAACCCTAACTCCAGCCTTAAGCCAGTCTCATGAAACATTGTCCCTTTTCACTAAAATATTCACCAAAAATACAAATTCCACCGGAATCCGATGGGGACTGCTGTGTCTCGTTCAGCCAGTATAGGAGCACATTTGGGAGCGATTTCGAGTCAATCGGTCCAAAGACCTGGAAGCTATTGAAAAAATGGGCCGAGGTTTTCATGAAAAATGGCCACTTTTTTCTTTAAAATATTCACCAAAAATACAAATTCCACCGGAATCCAATAAAAACTGCTGTTTCTTCTTTCCGCCAGTACCGGCGACATTTGTGGTCAATTTCGAGTCAATCGGTCAAGCGGAACCCTAACCCTAACCCTAACCCTAACCCTAGCCCCATAACCCTAACCCTAACCCTAACCCTAACCCTAACCCTAACCCTAACTCCAGCCTTAAGCCAGTCTCATGAAACATTGTCCCTTTTCACTAAAATATTCACCAAAAATACAAATTCCATCGGAATCCGATGGGGACTGCTGTGTCTCGTTCAGCCAGTATAGGAGCACATTTGGGAGCGATTTCGAGTCAATCGGTCCAAAGACCTGGAAGCTATTGAAAAAATGGGCCGAGGTTTTCATGAAAAATGGCCACTTTTTTCTTTAAAATATTCACCAAAAATACAAATTCCACCGGAATCCAATAAAAACTGCTGTTTCTTCTTTCCGCCAGTACCGGCGACATTTGTGGTCAATTTCGAGTCAATCGGTCAAGCGGAACCCTAACCCTAACCCTAACCCTAACCCTAGCCCCATAACCCTAACCCTAACCCTAACTCCAGCCTTAAGCCAGTCTCATGAAACATTGTCCCTTTTCACTAAAATATTCACCAAAAATACAAATTCCACCGGAATCCGATGGGGACTGCTGTGTCTCGTTCAGCCAGTATAGGAGCACATTTGGGAGCGATTTCAAGTCAATCGGTCCAAAGACCTGGAAGCTATTGAAAAAATGGGCCACTTTTTTCTTTTAAATATTCACCAAAAATACAAATTTCACCGGAATCCGATGGGGACTGCTGTGTCTCATTCAGCGAGTAGAGGACCACATTCGTGACGAATTTCGAGTCAATCGGTCAAAAGACGACCGTAACCCTAACCCTAGCTCCATAACCCTAACCTTAACCCTAACCCTAACCCTAACTCCAGCCTTAAGCCAGTCTCATGAAACATTGTCCCTTTTCACTAAAATATTCACCAAAAATACAAATTCCACCGGAATCCGATGGGGACTGCTGTGTCTCGTTCAGCCAGTATAGGAGCACATTTGGGAGCGATTTCGAGTCAATCGGTCCAAAGACCTGGAAGCTATTGAAAAAATGGGCCGAGGTTTTCATGAAAAATGGCCACTTTTTTCTTTAAAATATTCACCAAAAATACAAATTCCACCGGAATCCAATAAAAACTGCTGTTTCTTCTTTCCGCCAGTACCGGCGACATTTGTGGTCAATTTCGAGTCAATCGGTCAAGCGGAACCCTAACCCTAACCCTAACCCTAACCCTAGCCCCATAACCCTAACCCTAACCCTAACCCTAACCCTAACCCTAACCCTAACTCCAGCCTTAAGCCAGTCTCATGAAACATTGTCCCTTTTCACTAAAATATTCACCAAAAATACAAATTCCATCGGAATCCGATGGGGACTGCTGTGTCTCGTTCAGCCAGTATAGGAGCACATTTGGGAGCGATTTCGAGTCAATCGGTCCAAAGACCTGGAAGCTATTGAAAAAATGGGCCGAGGTTTTCATGAAAAATGGCCACTTTTTTCTTTAAAATATTCACCAAAAATACAAATTCCACCGGAATCCAATAAAAACTGCTGTTTCTTCTTTCCGCCAGTACCGGCGACATTTGTGGTCAATTTCGAGTCAATCGGTCAAGCGGAACCCTAACCCTAACCCTAACCCTAACCCTAGCCCCATAACCCTAACCCTAACCCTAACCCTAACCCTAACTCCAGCCTTAAGCCAGTCTCATGAAACATTGTCCCTTTTCACTAAAATATTCACCAAAAATACAAATTCCACCGGAATCCGATGGGGACTGCTGTGTCTCGTTCAGCCAGTATAGGAGCACATTTGGGAGCGATTTCGAGTCAATCGGTCCAAAGACCTGGAAGCTATTGAAAAAATGGGCCACTTTTTTCTTTAAAATATTCACCAAAAATACAAATTTCACCGGAATCCGATGAGGACTGCTGTGTCTCATTCAGCGAGTAGAGGACCACATTCGTGACGAATTTCGAGTCAATCGGTCAAAAGACGACCGTAACCCTAACCCTAGCTCCATAACCCTAACCCTAACCCTAACCCTAACCCTAACTCCAGCCTTAAGCCAGTCTCATGAAACATTGTCCCTTTTCACTAAAATATTCACCAAAAATACAAATTCCACCGGAATCCGATGGGGACTGCTGTGTCTCGTTCAGCCAGTATAGGAGCACATTTGGGAGCGATTTCGAGTCAATCGGTCCAAAGACCTGGAAGCTATTGAAAAAATGGGCCGAGGTTTTCATGAAAAATGGCCACTTTTTTCTTTAAAATATTCACCAAAAATACAAATTCCACCGGAATCCAATAAAAACTGCTGTTTCTTCTTTCCGCCAGTACCGGCGACATTTGTGGTCAATTTCGAGTCAATCGGTCAAGCGGAACCCTAACCCTAACCCTAACCCTAACCCTAGCCCCATAACCCTAACCCTAACCCTAACCCTAACCCTAACCCTAACCCTAACTCCAGCCTTAAGCCAGTCTCATGAAACATTGTCCCTTTTCACTAAAATATTCACCAAAAATACAAATTCCATCGGAATCCGATGGGGACTGCTGTGTCTCGTTCAGCCAGTATAGGAGCACATTTGGGAGCGATTTCGAGTCAATCGGTCCAAAGACCTGGAAGCTATTGAAAAAATGGGCCGAGGTTTTCATGAAAAATGGCCACTTTTTTCTTTAAAATATTCACCAAAAATACAAATTCCACCGGAATCCAATAAAAACTGCTGTTTCTTCTTTCCGCCAGTACCGGCGACATTTGTGGTCAATTTCGAGTCAATCGGTCAAGCGGAACCCTAACCCTAACCCTAACCCTAACCCTAGCCCCATAACCCTAACCCTAACCCTAACCCTAACCCTAACCCTAACTCCAGCCTTAAGCCAGTCTCATGAAACATTGTCCCTTTTCACTAAAATATTCACCAAAAATACAAATTCCACCGGAATCCGATGGGGACTGCTGTGTCTCGTTCAGCCAGTATAGGAGCACATTTGGGAGCGATTTCGAGTCAATCGGTCCAAAGACCTGGAAGCTATTGAAAAAATGGGCCACTTTTTTCTTTAAAATATTCACCAAAAATACAAATTTCACCGGAATCCGATGGGGACTGCTGTGTCTCATTCAGCGAGTAGAGGACCACATTCGTGACGAATTTCGAGTCAATCGGTCAAAAGACGACCGTAACCCTAACCCTAGCTCCATAACCCTAACCCTAACCCTAACCCTAACCCTAACTCCAGCCTTAAGCCAGTCTCATGAAACATTGTCCCTTTTCACTAAAATATTCACCAAAAATACAAATTCCACCGGAATCCGATGGGGACTGCTGTGTCTCGTTCAGCCAGTATAGGAGCACATTTGGGAGCGATTTCGAGTCAATCGGTCCAAAGACCTGGAAGCTATTGAAAAAATGGGCCGAGGTTTTCATGAAAAATGGCCACTTTTTTCTTTAAAATATTCACCAAAAATACAAATTCCACCGGAATCCAATAAAAACTGCTGTTTCTTCTTTCCGCCAGTACCGGCGACATTTGTGGTCAATTTCGAGTCAATCGGTCAAGCGGAACCCTAACCCTAACCCTAACCCTAACCCTAGCCCCATAACCCTAACCCTAACCCTAACCCTAACCCTAACCCTAACTCCAGCCTTAAGCCAGTCTCATGAAACATTGTCCCTTTTCACTAAAATATTCACCAAAAATACAAATTCCATCGGAATCCGATGGGGACTGCTGTGTCTCGTTCAGCCAGTATAGGAGCACATTTGGGAGCGATTTCGAGTCAATCGGTCCAAAGACCTGGAAGCTATTGAAAAAATGGGCCGAGGTTTTCATGAAAAATGGCCACTTTTTTCTTTAAAATATTCACCAAAAATACAAATTCCACCGGAATCCAATAAAAACTGCTGTTTCTTCTTTCCGCCAGTACCGGCGACATTTGTGGTCAATTTCGAGTCAATCGGTCAAGCGGAACCCTAACCCTAACCCTAACCCTAACCCTAGCCCCATAACCCTAACCCTAACCCTAACCCTAACCCTAACCCTAACTCCAGCCTTAAGCCAGTCTCATGAAACATTGTCCCTTTTCACTAAAATATTCACCAAAAATACAAATTCCACCGGAATCCGATGGGGACTGCTGTGTCTCGTTCAGCCAGTATAGGAGCACATTTGGGAGCGATTTCGAGTCAATCGGTCCAAAGACCTGGAAGCTATTGAAAAAATGGGCCACTTTTTTCTTTAAAATATTCACCAAAAATACAAATTTCACCAGAATCCGATGGGGACTGCTGTGTCTCATTCAGCGAGTAGAGGACCACATTCGTGACGAATTTCGAGTCAATCGGTCAAAAGACGACCGTAACCCTAACCCTAGCTCCATAACCCTAACCCTAACCCTAACCCTAACCCTAACTCCAGCCTTAAGCCAGTCTCATGAAACATTGTCCCTTTTCACTAAAATATTCACCAAAAATACAAATTCCACCGGAATCCGATGGGGACTGCTGTGTCTCGTTCAGCCAGTATAGGAGCACATTTGGGAGCGATTTCGAGTCAATCGGTCCAAAGACCTGGAAGCTATTGAAAAAATGGGCCGAGGTTTTCATGAAAAATGGCCACTTTTTTCTTTAAAATATTCACCAAAAATACAAATTCCACCGGAATCCAATAAAAACTGCTGTTTCTTCTTTCCGCCAGTACCGGCGACATTTGTGGTCAATTTCGAGTCAATCGGTCAAGCGGAACCCTAACCCTAACCCTAACCCTAACCCTAGCCCCATAACCCTAACCCTAACCCTAACCCTAACCCTAACCCTAACTCCAGCCTTAAGCCAGTCTCATGAAACATTGTCCCTTTTCACTAAAATATTCACCAAAAATACAAATTCCATCGGAATCCGATGGGGACTGCTGTGTCTCGTTCAGCCAGTATAGGAGCACATTTGGGAGCGATTTCGAGTCAATCGGTCCAAAGACCTGGAAGCTATTGAAAAAATGGGCCGAGGTTTTCATGAAAAATGGCCACTTTTTTCTTTAAAATATTCACCAAAAATACAAATTCCACCGGAATCCAATAAAAACTGCTGTTTCTTCTTTCCGCCAGTACCGGCGACATTTGTGGTCAATTTCGAGTCAATCGGTCAAGCGGAACCCTAACCCTAACCCTAACCCTAACCCTAGCCCCATAACCCTAACCCTAACCCTAACCCTAACTCCAGCCTTAAGCCAGTCTCATGAAACATTGTCCCTTTTCACTAAAATATTCACCAAAAATACAAATTCCACCGGAATCCGATGGGGACTGCTGTGTCTCGTTCAGCCAGTATAGGAGCACATTTGGGAGCGATTTCGAGTCAATCGGTCCAAAGACCTGGAAGCTATTGAAAAAATGGGCCACTTTTTTCTTTAAAATATTCACCAAAAATACAAATTTCACCGGAATCCGATGGGGACTGCTGTGTCTCATTCAGCGAGTAGAGGACCACATTCGTGACGAATTTCGAGTCAATCGGTCAAAAGACGACCGTAACCCTAACCCTAGCTCCATAACCCTAACCCTAACCCTAACCCTAACTCCAGCCTTAAGCCAGTCTCATGAAACATTGTCCCTTTTCACTAAAATATTCACCAAAAATACAAATTCCACCGGAATCCGATGGGGACTGCTGTGTCTCGTTCAGCCAGTATAGGAGCACATTTGGGAGCGATTTCGAGTCAATCGGTCCAAAGACCTGGAAGCTATTGAAAAAATGGGCCGAGGTTTTCATGAAAAATGGCCACTTTTTTCTTTAAAATATTCACCAAAAATACAAATTCCACCGGAATCCAATAAAAACTGCTGTTTCTTCTTTCCGCCAGTACCGGCGACATTTGTGGTCAATTTCGAGTCAATCGGTCAAGCGGAACCCTAACCCTAACCCTAACCCTAACCCTAGCCCCATAACCCTAACCCTAACCCTAACCCTAACCCTAACCCTAACCCTAACTCCAGCCTTAAGCCAGTCTCATGAAACATTGTCCCTTTTCACTAAAATATTCACCAAAAATACAAATTCCATCGGAATCCGATGGGGACTGCTGTGTCTCGTTCAGCCAGTATAGGAGCACATTTGGGAGCGATTTCGAGTCAATCGGTCCAAAGACCTGGAAGCTATTGAAAAAATGGGCCGAGGTTTTCATGAAAAATGGCCACTTTTTTCTTTAAAATATTCACCAAAAATACAAATTCCACCGGAATCCAATAAAAACTGCTGTTTCTTCTTTCCGCCAGTACCGGCGACATTTGTGGTCAATTTCGAGTCAATCGGTCAAGCGGAACCCTAACCCTAACCCTAACCCTAACCCTAGCCCCATAACCCTAACCCTAACCCTAACCCTAACCCTAACCCTAACCCTAACTCCAGCCTTAAGCCAGTCTCATGAAACATTGTCCCTTTTCACTAAAATATTCACCAAAAATACAAATTCCACCGGAATCCGATGGGGACTGCTGTGTCTCGTTCAGCCAGTATAGGAGCACATTTGGGAGCGATTTCGAGTCAATCGGTCCAAAGACCTGGAAGCTATTGAAAAAATGGGCCGAGGTTTTCATGAAAAATGGCCACTTTTTTCTTTAAAATATTCACCAAAAATACAAATTCCACCGGAATCCAATAAAAACTGCTGTTTCTTCTTTCCGCCAGTACCGGCGACATTTGTGGTCAATTTCGAGTCAATCGGTCAAGCGGAACCCTAACCCTAACCCTAACCCTAACCCTAGCCCCATAACCCTAACCCTAACCCTAACCCTAACCCTAACCCTAACTCCAGCCTTAAGCCAGTCTCATGAAACATTGTCCCTTTTCACTAAAATATTCACCAAAAATACAAATTCCATCGGAATCCGATGGGGACTGCTGTGTCTCGTTCAGCCAGTATAGGAGCACATTTGGGAGCGATTTCGAGTCAATCGGTCCAAAGACCTGGAAGCTATTGAAAAAATGGGCCGAGGTTTTCATGAAAAATGGCCACTTTTTTCTTTAAAATATTCACCAAAAATACAAATTCCACCGGAATCCAATAAAAACTGCTGTTTCTTCTTTCCGCCAGTACCGGCGACATTTGTGGTCAATTTCGAGTCAATCGGTCAAGCGGAACCCTAACCCTAACCCTAACCCTAACCCTAGCCCCATAACCCTAACCCTAACCCTAACCCTAACCCTAACCCTAACTCCAGCCTTAAGCCAGTCTCATGAAACATTGTCCCTTTTCACTAAAATATTCACCAAAAATACAAATTCCACCGGAATCCGATGGGGACTGCTGTGTCTCGTTCAGCCAGTATAGGAGCACATTTGGGAGCGATTTCGAGTCAAACGGTCCAAAGACCTGGAAGCTATTGAAAAAATGGGCCGAGGTTTTCATGAAAAATGGCCACTTTTTTCTTTAAAATATTCACCAAAAATACAAATTCCACCGGAATCCAATAAAAACTGCTGTTTCTTCTTTCCGCCAGTACCGGCGACATTTGTGGTCAATTTCGAGTCAATCGGTCAAGCGGAACCCTAACCCTAACCCTAACCCTAACCCTAGCCCCATAACCCTAACCCTAACCCTAACCCTAACCCTAACTCCAGCCTTAAGCCAGTCTCATGAAACATTGTCCCTTTTCACTAAAATATTCACCAAAAATACAAATTCCACCGGAATCCGATGGGGACTGCTGTGTCTCGTTCAGCCAGTATAGGAGCACATTTGGGAGCGATTTCAAGTCAATCGGTCCAAAGACCTGGAAGCTATTGAAAAAATGGGCCACTTTTTTCTTTTAAATATTCACCAAAAATACAAATTTCACCGGAATCCGATGGGGACTGCTGTGTCTCATTCAGCGAGTAGAGGACCACATTCGTGACGAATTTCGAGTCAATCGGTCAAAAGACGACCGTAACCCTAACCCTAGCTCCATAACCCTAACCCTAACCCTAACCCTAACCCTAACTCCAGCCTTAAGCCAGTCTCATGAAACATTGTCCCTTTTCACTAAAATATTCACCAAAAATACAAATTCCACCGGAATCCGATGGGGACTGCTGTGTCTCGTTCAGCCAGTATAGGAGCACATTTGGGAGCGATTTCGAGTCAATCGGTCCAAAGACCTGGAAGCTATTGAAAAAATGGGCCGAGGTTTTCATGAAAAATGGCCACTTTTTTCTTTAAAATATTCACCAAAAATACAAATTCCACCGGAATCCAATAAAAACTGCTGTTTCTTCTTTCCGCCAGTACCGGCGACATTTGTGGTCAATTTCGAGTCAATCGGTCAAGCGGAACCCTAACCCTAACCCTAACCCTAACCCTAGCCCCATAACCCTAACCCTAACCCTAACCCTAACCCTAACCCTAACTCCAGCCTTAAGCCAGTCTCATGAAACATTGTCCCTTTTCACTAAAATATTCACCAAAAATACAAATTCCATCGGAATCCGATGGGGACTGCTGTGTCTCGTTCAGCCAGTATAGGAGCACATTTGGGAGCGATTTCGAGTCAATCGGTCCAAAGACCTGGAAGCTATTGAAAAAATGGGCCGAGGTTTTCATGAAAAATGGCCACTTTTTTCTTTAAAATATTCACCAAAAATACAAATTCCACCGGAATCCAATAAAAACTGCTGTTTCTTCTTTCCGCCAGTACCGGCGACATTTGTGGTCAATTTCGAGTCAATCGGTCAAGCGGAACCCTAACCCTAACCCTAACCCTAACCCTAGCCCCATAACCCTAACCCTAACCCTAACCCTAACCCTAACCCTAACTCCAGCCTTAAGCCAGTCTCATGAAACATTGTCCCTTTTCACTAAAATATTCACCAAAAATACAAATTCCACCGGAATCCGATGGGGACTGCTGTGTCTCGTTCAGCCAGTATAGGAGCACATTTGGGAGCGATTTCGAGTCAAACGGTCCAAAGACCTGGAAGCTATTGAAAAAATGGGCCGAGGTTTTCATGAAAAATGGCCACTTTTTTCTTTAAAATATTCACCAAAAATACAAATTCCACCGGAATCCAATAAAAACTGCTGTTTCTTCTTTCCGCCAGTACCGGCGACATTTGTGGTCAATTTCGAGTCAATCGGTCAAGCGGAACCCTAACCCTAACCCTAACCCTAACCCTAGCCCCATAACCCTAACCCTAACCCTAACCCTAACCCTAACTCCAGCCTTAAGCCAGTCTCATGAAACATTGTCCCTTTTCACTAAAATATTCACCAAAAATACAAATTCCACCGGAATCCGATGGGGACTGCTGTGTCTCGTTCAGCCAGTATAGGAGCACATTTGGGAGCGATTTCAAGTCAATCGGTCCAAAGACCTGGAAGCTATTGAAAAAATGGGCCACTTTTTTCTTTTAAATATTCACCAAAAATACAAATTTCACCGGAATCCGATGGGGACTGCTGTGTCTCATTCAGCGAGTAGAGGACCACATTCGTGACGAATTTCGAGTCAATCGGTCAAAAGACGACCGTAACCCTAACCCTAGCTCCATAACCCTAACCCTAACCCTAACCCTAACCCTAACTCCAGCCTTAAGCCAGTCTCATGAAACATTGTCCCTTTTCACTAAAATATTCACCAAAAATACAAATTCCACCGGAATCCGATGGGGACTGCTGTGTCTCGTTCAGCCAGTATAGGAGCACATTTGGGAG
This sequence comes from Pagrus major, assembly GCF_040436345.1. Lineage (NCBI taxonomy): Eukaryota > Metazoa > Chordata > Actinopteri > Spariformes > Sparidae > Pagrus > Pagrus major. The sequence continues at coordinate 37,326,065 of NC_133219.1, read as the reverse complement.
CGATTTCGAGTCAATCGGTCCAAAGACCTGGAAGATATTGAAAAAATGGGCCGAGGTTTTCATGAAAAATGGCCACTTTTTTCTTTAAAATATTCACCAAAAATACAAATTCCACCGGAATCCAATAAAAACTGCTGTTTCTTCTTTCCGCCAGTACCGGCGACATTTGTGGTCAATTTCGAGTCAATCGGTCAAGCGGAACCCTAACCCTAACCCTAACCCTAACCCTAGCCCCATAACCCTAACCCTAACCCTAACCCTAACCCTAACCCTAACCCTAACTCCAGCCTTAAGCCAGTCTCATGAAACATTGTCCCTTTTCACTAAAATATTCACCAAAAATACAAATTCCATCGGAATCCGATGGGGACTGCTGTGTCTCGTTCAGCCAGTATAGGAGCACATTTGGGAGCGATTTCGAGTCAATCGGTCCAAAGACCTGGAAGCTATTGAAAAAATGGGCCGAGGTTTTCATGAAAAATGGCCACTTTTTTCTTTAAAATATTCACCAAAAATACAAATTCCACCGGAATCCAATAAAAACTGCTGTTTCTTCTTTCCGCCAGTACCGGCGACATTTGTGGTCAATTTCGAGTCAATCGGTCAAGCGGAACCCTAACCCTAACCCTAACCCTAACCCTAGCCCCATAACCCTAACCCTAACCCTAACCCTAACCCTAACCCTAACCCTAACTCCAGCCTTAAGCCAGTCTCATGAAACATTGTCCCTTTTCACTAAAATATTCACCAAAAATACAAATTCCATCGGAATCCGATGGGGACTGCTGTGTCTCGTTCAGCCAGTATAGGAGCACATTTGGGAGCGATTTCGAGTCAATCGGTCCAAAGACCTGGAAGCTATTGAAAAAATGGGCCGAGGTTTTCATGAAAAATGGCCACTTTTTTCTTTAAAATATTCACCAAAAATACAAATTCCACCGGAATCCAATAAAAACTGCTGTTTCTTCTTTCCGCCAGTACCGGCGACATTTGTGGTCAATTTCGAGTCAATCGGTCAAGCGGAACCCTAACCCTAACCCTAACCCTAACCCTAGCCCCATAACCCTAACCCTAACCCTAACCCTAACCCTAACCCTAACTCCAGCCTTAAGCCAGTCTCATGAAACATTGTCCCTTTTCACTAAAATATTCACCAAAAATACAAATTCCACCGGAATCCGATGGGGACTGCTGTGTCTCGTTCAGCCAGTATAGGAGCACATTTGGGAGCGATTTCGAGTCAATCGGTCCAAAGACCTGGAAGCTATTGAAAAAATGGGCCACTTTTTTCTTTAAAATATTCACCAAAAATACAAATTTCACCGGAATCCGATGAGGACTGCTGTGTCTCATTCAGCGAGTAGAGGACCACATTCGTGACGAATTTCGAGTCAATCGGTCAAAAGACGACCGTAACCCTAACCCTAGCTCCATAACCCTAACCCTAACCCTAACCCTAACCCTAACTCCAGCCTTAAGCCAGTCTCATGAAACATTGTCCCTTTTCACTAAAATATTCACCAAAAATACAAATTCCACCGGAATCCGATGGGGACTGCTGTGTCTCGTTCAGCCAGTATAGGAGCACATTTGGGAGCGATTTCGAGTCAATCGGTCCAAAGACCTGGAAGCTATTGAAAAAATGGGCCGAGGTTTTCATGAAAAATGGCCACTTTTTTCTTTAAAATATTCACCAAAAATACAAATTCCACCGGAATCCAATAAAAACTGCTGTTTCTTCTTTCCGCCAGTACCGGCGACATTTGTGGTCAATTTCGAGTCAATCGGTCAAGCGGAACCCTAACCCTAACCCTAACCCTAACCCTAGCCCCATAACCCTAACCCTAACCCTAACCCTAACCCTAACCCTAACTCCAGCCTTAAGCCAGTCTCATGAAACATTGTCCCTTTTCACTAAAATATTCACCAAAAATACAAATTCCATCGGAATCCGATGGGGACTGCTGTGTCTCGTTCAGCCAGTATAGGAGCACATTTGGGAGCGATTTCGAGTCAATCGGTCCAAAGACCTGGAAGCTATTGAAAAAATGGGCCGAGGTTTTCATGAAAAATGGCCACTTTTTTCTTTAAAATATTCACCAAAAATACAAATTCCACCGGAATCCAATAAAAACTGCTGTTTCTTCTTTCCGCCAGTACCGGCGACATTTGTGGTCAATTTCGAGTCAATCGGTCAAGCGGAACCCTAACCCTAACCCTAACCCTAACCCTAGCCCCATAACCCTAACCCTAACCCTAACCCTAACCCTAACCCTAACTCCAGCCTTAAGCCAGTCTCATGAAACATTGTCCCTTTTCACTAAAATATTCACCAAAAATACAAATTCCACCGGAATCCGATGGGGACTGCTGTGTCTCGTTCAGCCAGTATAGGAGCACATTTGGGAGCGATTTCGAGTCAATCGGTCCAAAGACCTGGAAGCTATTGAAAAAATGGGCCACTTTTTTCTTTAAAATATTCACCAAAAATACAAATTTCACTGGAATCCGATGGGGACTGCTGTGTCTCATTCAGCGAGTAGAGGACCACATTCGTGACGAATTTCGAGTCAATCGGTCAAAAGACGACCGTAACCCTAACCCTAGCTCCATAACCCTAACCCTAACCCTAACCCTAACCCTAACTCCAGCCTTAAGCCAGTCTCATGAAACATTGTCCCTTTTCACTAAAATATTCACCAAAAATACAAATTCCACCGGAATCCGATGGGGACTGCTGTGTCTCGTTCAGCCAGTATAGGAGCACATTTGGGAGCGATTTCGAGTCAATCGGTCCAAAGACCTGGAAGCTATTGAAAAAATGGGCCACTTTTTTCTTTAAAATATTCACCAAAAATACAAATTTCACCGGAATCCGATGAGGACTGCTGTGTCTCATTCAGCGAGTAGAGGACCACATTCGTGACGAATTTCGAGTCAATCGGTCAAAAGACGACCGTAACCCTAACCCTAGCTCCATAACCCTAACCCTAACCCTAACCCTAACCCTAACTCCAGCCTTAAGCCAGTCTCATGAAACATTGTCCCTTTTCACTAAAATATTCACCAAAAATACAAATTCCACCGGAATCCGATGGGGACTGCTGTGTCTCGTTCAGCCAGTATAGGAGCACATTTGGGAGCGATTTCGAGTCAATCGGTCCAAAGACCTGGAAGCTATTGAAAAAATGGGCCGAGGTTTTCATGAAAAATGGCCACTTTTTTCTTTAAAATATTCACCAAAAATACAAATTCCACCGGAATCCAATAAAAACTGCTGTTTCTTCTTTCCGCCAGTACCGGCGACATTTGTGGTCAATTTCGAGTCAATCGGTCAAGCGGAACCCTAACCCTAACCCTAACCCTAACCCTAGCCCCATAACCCTAACCCTAACCCTAACCCTAACCCTAACCCTAACCCTAACCCTAACTCCAGCCTTAAGCCAGTCTCATGAAACATTGTCCCTTTTCACTAAAATATTCACCAAAAATACAAATTCCATCGGAATCCGATGGGGACTGCTGTGTCTCGTTCAGCCAGTATAGGAGCACATTTGGGAGCGATTTCGAGTCAATCGGTCCAAAGACCTGGAAGCTATTGAAAAAATGGGCCGAGGTTTTCATGAAAAATGGCCACTTTTTTCTTTAAAATATTCACCAAAAATACAAATTCCACCGGAATCCAATAAAAACTGCTGTTTCTTCTTTCCGCCAGTACCGGCGACATTTGTGGTCAATTTCGAGTCAATCGGTCAAGCGGAACCCTAACCCTAACCCTAACCCTAACCCTAGCCCCATAACCCTAACCCTAACCCTAACCCTAACCCTAACCCTAACTCCAGCCTTAAGCCAGTCTCATGAAACATTGTCCCTTTTCACTAAAATATTCACCAAAAATACAAATTCCACCGGAATCCGATGGGGACTGCTGTGTCTCGTTCAGCCAGTATAGGAGCACATTTGGGAGCGATTTCGAGTCAATCGGTCCAAAGACCTGGAAGCTATTGAAAAAATGGGCCACTTTTTTCTTTAAAATATTCACCAAAAATACAAATTTCACTGGAATCCGATGGGGACTGCTGTGTCTCATTCAGCGAGTAGAGGACCACATTCGTGACGAATTTCGAGTCAATCGGTCAAAAGACGACCGTAACCCTAACCCTAGCTCCATAACCCTAACCCTAACCCTAACCCTAACCCTAACTCCAGCCTTAAGCCAGTCTCATGAAACATTGTCCCTTTTCACTAAAATATTCACCAAAAATACAAATTCCACCGGAATCCGATGGGGACTGCTGTGTCTCGTTCAGCCAGTATAGGAGCACATTTGGGAGCGATTTCGAGTCAATCGGTCCAAAGACCTGGAAGCTATTGAAAAAATGGGCCGAGGTTTTCATGAAAAATGGCCACTTTTTTCTTTAAAATATTCACCAAAAATACAAATTCCACCGGAATCCAATAAAAACTGCTGTTTCTTCTTTCCGCCAGTACCGGCGACATTTGTGGTCAATTTCGAGTCAATCGGTCAAGCGGAACCCTAACCCTAACCCTAACCCTAACCCTAGCCCCATAACCCTAACCCTAACCCTAACCCTAACCCTAACCCTAACTCCAGCCTTAAGCCAGTCTCATGAAACATTGTCCCTTTTCACTAAAATATTCACCAAAAATACAAATTCCATCGGAATCCGATGGGGACTGCTGTGTCTCGTTCAGCCAGTATAGGAGCACATTTGGGAGCGATTTCGAGTCAATCGGTCCAAAGACCTGGAAGCTATTGAAAAAATGGGCCGAGGTTTTCATGAAAAATGGCCACTTTTTTCTTTAAAATATTCACCAAAAATACAAATTCCACCGGAATCCAATAAAAACTGCTGTTTCTTCTTTCCGCCAGTACCGGCGACATTTGTGGTCAATTTCGAGTCAATCGGTCAAGCGGAACCCTAACCCTAACCCTAACCCTAACCCTAGCCCCATAACCCTAACCCTAACCCTAACCCTAACCCTAACCCTAACTCCAGCCTTAAGCCAGTCTCATGAAACATTGTCCCTTTTCACTAAAATATTCACCAAAAATACAAATTCCACCGGAATCCGATGGGGACTGCTGTGTCTCGTTCAGCCAGTATAGGAGCACATTTGGGAGCGATTTCGAGTCAATCGGTCCAAAGACCTGGAAGCTATTGAAAAAATGGGCCACTTTTTTCTTTAAAATATTCACCAAAAATACAAATTTCACCGGAATCCGATGGGGACTGCTGTGTCTCATTCAGCGAGTAGAGGACCACATTCGTGACGAATTTCGAGTCAATCGGTCAAAAGACGACCGTAACCCTAACCCTAGCTCCATAACCCTAACCCTAACCCTAACCCTAACCCTAACTCCAGCCTTAAGCCAGTCTCATGAAACATTGTCCCTTTTCACTAAAATATTCACCAAAAATACAAATTCCACCGGAATCCGATGGGGACTGCTGTGTCTCGTTCAGCCAGTATAGGAGCACATTTGGGAGCGATTTCGAGTCAATCGGTCCAAAGACCTGGAAGCTATTGAAAAAATGGGCCGAGGTTTTCATGAAAAATGGCCACTTTTTTCTTTAAAATATTCACCAAAAATACAAATTCCACCGGAATCCAATAAAAACTGCTGTTTCTTCTTTCCGCCAGTACCGGCGACATTTGTGGTCAATTTCGAGTCAATCGGTCAAGCGGAACCCTAACCCTAACCCTAACCCTAACCCTAGCCCCATAACCCTAACCCTAACCCTAACCCTAACCCTAACCCTAACCCTAACTCCAGCCTTAAGCCAGTCTCATGAAACATTGTCCCTTTTCACTAAAATATTCACCAAAAATACAAATTCCATCGGAATCCGATGGGGACTGCTGTGTCTCGTTCAGCCAGTATAGGAGCACATTTGGGAGCGATTTCGAGTCAATCGGTCCAAAGACCTGGAAGCTATTGAAAAAATGGGCCGAGGTTTTCATGAAAAATGGCCACTTTTTTCTTTAAAATATTCACCAAAAATACAAATTCCACCGGAATCCAATAAAAACTGCTGTTTCTTCTTTCCGCCAGTACCGGCGACATTTGTGGTCAATTTCGAGTCAATCGGTCAAGCGGAACCCTAACCCTAACCCTAACCCTAACCCTAGCCCCATAACCCTAACCCTAACCCTAACCCTAACCCTAACCCTAACTCCAGCCTTAAGCCAGTCTCATGAAACATTGTCCCTTTTCACTAAAATATTCACCAAAAATACAAATTCCACCGGAATCCGATGGGGACTGCTGTGTCTCGTTCAGCCAGTATAGGAGCACATTTGGGAGCGATTTCGAGTCAATCGGTCCAAAGACCTGGAAGCTATTGAAAAAATGGGCCACTTTTTTCTTTAAAATATTCACCAAAAATACAAATTTCACTGGAATCCGATGGGGACTGCTGTGTCTCATTCAGCGAGTAGAGGACCACATTCGTGACGAATTTCGAGTCAATCGGTCAAAAGACGACCGTAACCCTAACCCTAGCTCCATAACCCTAACCCTAACCCTAACCCTAACCCTAACTCCAGCCTTAAGCCAGTCTCATGAAACATTGTCCCTTTTCACTAAAATATTCACCAAAAATACAAATTCCACCGGAATCCGATGGGGACTGCTGTGTCTCGTTCAGCCAGTATAGGAGCACATTTGGGAGCGATTTCGAGTCAATCGGTCCAAAGACCTGGAAGCTATTGAAAAAATGGGCCGAGGTTTTCATGAAAAATGGCCACTTTTTTCTTTAAAATATTCACCAAAAATACAAATTCCACCGGAATCCAATAAAAACTGCTGTTTCTTCTTTCCGCCAGTACCGGCGACATTTGTGGTCAATTTCGAGTCAATCGGTCAAGCGGAACCCTAACCCTAACCCTAACCCTAACCCTAGCCCCATAACCCTAACCCTAACCCTAACCCTAACCCTAACCCTAACCCTAACTCCAGCCTTAAGCCAGTCTCATGAAACATTGTCCCTTTTCACTAAAATATTCACCAAAAATACAAATTCCATCGGAATCCGATGGGGACTGCTGTGTCTCGTTCAGCCAGTATAGGAGCACATTTGGGAGCGATTTCGAGTCAATCGGTCCAAAGACCTGGAAGCTATTGAAAAAATGGGCCGAGGTTTTCATGAAAAATGGCCACTTTTTTCTTTAAAATATTCACCAAAAATACAAATTCCACCGGAATCCAATAAAAACTGCTGTTTCTTCTTTCCGCCAGTACCGGCGACATTTGTGGTCAATTTCGAGTCAATCGGTCAAGCGGAACCCTAACCCTAACCCTAACCCTAACCCCATAACCCTAACCCTAACCCTAACCCTAACCCTAACCCTAACTCCAGCCTTAAGCCAGTCTCATGAAACATTGTCCCTTTTCACTAAAATATTCACCAAAAATACAAATTCCACCGGAATCCGATGGGGACTGCTGTGTCTCGTTCAGCCAGTATAGGAGCACATTTGGGAGCGATTTCGAGTCAATCGGTCCAAAGACCTGGAAGCTATTGAAAAAATGGGCCACTTTTTTCTTTAAAATATTCACCAAAAATACAAATTTCACCGGAATCCGATGGGGACTGCTGTGTCTCATTCAGCGAGTAGAGGACCACATTCGTGACGAATTTCGAGTCAATCGGTCAAAAGACGACCGTAACCCTAACCCTAGCTCCATAACCCTAACCCTAACCCTAACCCTAACCCTAACTCCAGCCTTAAGCCAGTCTCATGAAACATTGTCCCTTTTCACTAAAATATTCACCAAAAATACAAATTCCACCGGAATCCGATGGGGACTGCTGTGTCTCGTTCAGCCAGTATAGGAGCACATTTGGGAGCGATTTCGAGTCAATCGGTCCAAAGACCTGGAAGCTATTGAAAAAATGGGCCGAGGTTTTCATGAAAAATGGCCACTTTTTTCTTTAAAATATTCACCAAAAATACAAATTCCACCGGAATCCAATAAAAACTGCTGTTTCTTCTTTCCGCCAGTACCGGCGACATTTGTGGTCAATTTCGAGTCAATCGGTCAAGCGGAACCCTAACCCTAACCCTAACCCTAACCCTAGCCCCATAACCCTAACCCTAACCCTAACCCTAACCCTAACCCTAACCCTAACTCCAGCCTTAAGCCAGTCTCATGAAACATTGTCCCTTTTCACTAAAATATTCACCAAAAATACAAATTCCATCGGAATCCGATGGGGACTGCTGTGTCTCGTTCAGCCAGTATAGGAGCACATTTGGGAGCGATTTCGAGTCAATCGGTCCAAAGACCTGGAAGCTATTGAAAAAATGGGCCGAGGTTTTCATGAAAAATGGCCACTTTTTTCTTTAAAATATTCACCAAAAATACAAATTCCACCGGAATCCAATAAAAACTGCTGTTTCTTCTTTCCGCCAGTACCGGCGACATTTGTGGTCAATTTCGAGTCAATCGGTCAAGCGGAACCCTAACCCTAACCCTAACCCTAACCCCATAACCCTAACCCTAACCCTAACCCTAACCCTAACCCTAACTCCAGCCTTAAGCCAGTCTCATGAAACATTGTCCCTTTTCACTAAAATATTCACCAAAAATACAAATTCCACCGGAATCCGATGGGGACTGCTGTGTCTCGTTCAGCCAGTATAGGAGCACATTTGGGAGCGATTTCGAGTCAATCGGTCCAAAGACCTGGAAGCTATTGAAAAAATGGGCCGAGGTTTTCATGAAAAATGGCCACTTTTTTCTTTAAAATATTCACCAAAAATACAAATTCCACCGGAATCCGATGGGGACTGCTGTGTCTCGTTCAGCCAGTATAGGAGCACATTTGGGAGCGATTTCGAGTCAATCGGTCCAAAGACCTGGAAGCTATTGAAAAAATGGGCCGAGGTTTTCATGAAAAATGGCCACTTTTTTCTTTAAAATATTCACCAAAAATACAAATTTCACCGGAATCCGATGGGGACTGCTGTGTCTCATTCAGCGAGTAGAGGACCACATTCGTGACGAATTTCGAGTCAATCGGTCAAAAGACGACCGTAACCCTAACCCTAGCTCCATAACCCTAACCCTAACCCTAACCCTAACCCTAACTCCAGCCTTAAGCCAGTCTCATGAAACATTGTCCCTTTTCACTAAAATATTCACCAAAAATACAAATTCCACCGGAATCCGATGGGGACTGCTGTGTCTCGTTCAGCCAGTATAGGAGCACATTTGGGAGCGATTTCGAGTCAATCGGTCCAAAGACCTGGAAGCTATTGAAAAAATGGGCCGAGGTTTTCATGAAAAATGGCCACTTTTTTCTTTAAAATATTCACCAAAAATACAAATTCCACCGGAATCCAATAAAAACTGCTGTTTCTTCTTTCCGCCAGTACCGGCGACATTTGTGGTCAATTTCGAGTCAATCGGTCAAGCGGAACCCTAACCCTAACCCTAACCCTAACCCTAGCCCCATAACCCTAACCCTAACCCTAACCCTAACCCTAACCCTAACCCTAACTCCAGCCTTAAGCCAGTCTCATGAAACATTGTCCCTTTTCACTAAAATATTCACCAAAAATACAAATTCCATCGGAATCCGATGGGGACTGCTGTGTCTCGTTCAGCCAGTATAGGAGCACATTTGGGAGCGATTTCGAGTCAATCGGTCCAAAGACCTGGAAGCTATTGAAAAAATGGGCCGAGGTTTTCATGAAAAATGGCCACTTTTTTCTTTAAAATATTCACCAAAAATACAAATTCCACCGGAATCCAATAAAAACTGCTGTTTCTTCTTTCCGCCAGTACCGGCGACATTTGTGGTCAATTTCGAGTCAATCGGTCAAGCGGAACCCTAACCCTAACCCTAACCCTAACCCTAGCCCCATAACCCTAACCCTAACCCTAACCCTAACCCTAACCCTAACTCCAGCCTTAAGCCAGTCTCATGAAACATTGTCCCTTTTCACTAAAATATTCACCAAAAATACAAATTCCACCGGAATCCGATGGGGACTGCTGTGTCTCGTTCAGCCAGTATAGGAGCACATTTGGGAGCGATTTCGAGTCAATCGGTCCAAAGACCTGGAAGCTATTGAAAAAATGGGCCACTTTTTTCTTTAAAATATTCACCAAAAATACAAATTTCACTGGAATCCGATGGGGACTGCTGTGTCTCATTCAGCGAGTAGAGGACCACATTCGTGACGAATTTCGAGTCAATCGGTCAAAAGACGACCGTAACCCTAACCCTAGCTCCATAACCCTAACCCTAACCCTAACCCTAACCCTAACTCCAGCCTTAAGCCAGTCTCATGAAACATTGTCCCTTTTCACTAAAATATTCACCAAAAATACAAATTCCACCGGAATCCGATGGGGACTGCTGTGTCTCGTTCAGCCAGTATAGGAGCACATTTGGGAGCGATTTCGAGTCAATCGGTCCAAAGACCTGGAAGCTATTGAAAAAATGGGCCGAGGTTTTCATGAAAAATGGCCACTTTTTTCTTTAAAATATTCACCAAAAATACAAATTCCACCGGAATCCAATAAAAACTGCTGTTTCTTCTTTCCGCCAGTACCGGCGACATTTGTGGTCAATTTCGAGTCAATCGGTCAAGCGGAACCCTAACCCTAACCCTAACCCTAACCCTAGCCCCATAACCCTAACCCTAACCCTAACCCTAACCCTAACCCTAACCCTAACTCCAGCCTTAAGCCAGTCTCATGAAACATTGTCCCTTTTCACTAAAATATTCACCAAAAATACAAATTCCATCGGAATCCGATGGGGACTGCTGTGTCTCGTTCAGCCAGTATAGGAGCACATTTGGGAGCGATTTCGAGTCAATCGGTCCAAAGACCTGGAAGCTATTGAAAAAATGGGCCGAGGTTTTCATGAAAAATGGCCACTTTTTTCTTTAAAATATTCACCAAAAATACAAATTCCACCGGAATCCAATAAAAACTGCTGTTTCTTCTTTCCGCCAGTACCGGCGACATTTGTGGTCAATTTCGAGTCAATCGGTCAAGCGGAACCCTAACCCTAACCCTAACCCTAACCCTAGCCCCATAACCCTAACCCTAACCCTAACCCTAACCCTAACCCTAACTCCAGCCTTAAGCCAGTCTCATGAAACATTGTCCCTTTTCACTAAAATATTCACCAAAAATACAAATTCCACCGGAATCCGATGGGGACTGCTGTGTCTCGTTCAGCCAGTATAGGAGCACATTTGGGAGCGATTTCGAGTCAATCGGTCCAAAGACCTGGAAGCTATTGAAAAAATGGGCCACTTTTTTCTTTAAAATATTCACCAAAAATACAAATTTCACCGGAATCCGATGGGGACTGCTGTGTCTCATTCAGCGAGTAGAGGACCACATTCGTGACGAATTTCGAGTCAATCGGTCAAAAGACGACCGTAACCCTAACCCTAGCTCCATAACCCTAACCCTAACCCTAACCCTAACCCTAACTCCAGCCTTAAGCCAGTCTCATGAAACATTGTCCCTTTTCACTAAAATATTCACCAAAAATACAAATTCCACCGGAATCCGATGGGGACTGCTGTGTCTCGTTCAGCCAGTATAGGAGCACATTTGGGAGCGATTTCGAGTCAATCGGTCCAAAGACCTGGAAGCTATTGAAAAAATGGGCCGAGGTTTTCATGAAAAATGGCCACTTTTTTCTTTAAAATATTCACCAAAAATACAAATTCCACCGGAATCCAATAAAAACTGCTGTTTCTTCTTTCCGCCAGTACCGGCGACATTTGTGGTCAATTTCGAGTCAATCGGTCAAGCGGAACCCTAACCCTAACCCTAACCCTAACCCTAGCCCCATAACCCTAACCCTAACCCTAACCCTAACCCTAACCCTAACCCTAACTCCAGCCTTAAGCCAGTCTCATGAAACATTGTCCCTTTTCACTAAAATATTCACCAAAAATACAAATTCCATCGGAATCCGATGGGGACTGCTGTGTCTCGTTCAGCCAGTATAGGAGCACATTTGGGAGCGATTTCGAGTCAATCGGTCCAAAGACCTGGAAGCTATTGAAAAAATGGGCCGAGGTTTTCATGAAAAATGGCCACTTTTTTCTTTAAAATATTCACCAAAAATACAAATTCCACCGGAATCCAATAAAAACTGCTGTTTCTTCTTTCCGCCAGTACCGGCGACATTTGTGGTCAATTTCGAGTCAATCGGTCAAGCGGAACCCTAACCCTAACCCTAACCCTAACCCTAGCCCCATAACCCTAACCCTAACCCTAACCCTAACCCTAACCCTAACTCCAGCCTTAAGCCAGTCTCATGAAACATTGTCCCTTTTCACTAAAATATTCACCAAAAATACAAATTCCACCGGAATCCGATGGGGACTGCTGTGTCTCGTTCAGCCAGTATAGGAGCACATTTGGGAGCGATTTCGAGTCAATCGGTCCAAAGACCTGGAAGCTATTGAAAAAATGGGCCACTTTTTTCTTTAAAATATTCACCAAAAATACAAATTTCACCGGAATCCGATGGGGACTGCTGTGTCTCATTCAGCGAGTAGAGGACCACATTCGTGACGAATTTCGAGTCAATCGGTCAAAAGACGACCGTAACCCTAACCCTAGCTCCATAACCCTAACCCTAACCCTAACCCTAACCCTAACTCCAGCCTTAAGCCAGTCTCATGAAACATTGTCCCTTTTCACTAAAATATTCACCAAAAATACAAATTCCACCGGAATCCGATGGGGACTGCTGTGTCTCGTTCAGCCAGTATAGGAGCACATTTGGGAGCGATTTCGAGTCAATCGGTCCAAAGACCTGGAAGCTATTGAAAAAATGGGCCGAGGTTTTCATGAAAAATGGCCACTTTTTTCTTTAAAATATTCACCAAAAATACAAATTCCACCGGAATCCAATAAAAACTGCTGTTTCTTCTTTCCGCCAGTACCGGCGACATTTGTGGTCAATTTCGAGTCAATCGGTCAAGCGGAACCCTAACCCTAACCCTAACCCTAACCCTAGCCCCATAACCCTAACCCTAACCCTAACCCTAACCCTAACCCTAACCCTAACTCCAGCCTTAAGCCAGTCTCATGAAACATTGTCCCTTTTCACTAAAATATTCACCAAAAATACAAATTCCATCGGAATCCGATGGGGACTGCTGTGTCTCGTTCAGCCAGTATAGGAGCACATTTGGGAGCGATTTCGAGTCAATCGGTCCAAAGACCTGGAAGCTATTGAAAAAATGGGCCGAGGTTTTCATGAAAAATGGCCACTTTTTTCTTTAAAATATTCACCAAAAATACAAATTCCACCGGAATCCAATAAAAACTGCTGTTTCTTCTTTCCGCCAGTACCGGCGACATTTGTGGTCAATTTCGAGTCAATCGGTCAAGCGGAACCCTAACCCTAACCCTAACCCTAACCCCATAACCCTAACCCTAACCCTAACCCTAACCCTAACCCTAACTCCAGCCTTAAGCCAGTCTCATGAAACATTGTCCCTTTTCACTAAAATATTCACCAAAAATACAAATTCCACCGGAATCCGATGGGGACTGCTGTGTCTCGTTCAGCCAGTATAGGAGCACATTTGGGAGCGATTTCGAGTCAATCGGTCCAAAGACCTGGAAGCTATTGAAAAAATGGGCCACTTTTTTCTTTAAAATATTCACCAAAAATACAAATTTCACCGGAATCCGATGGGGACTGCTGTGTCTCATTCAGCGAGTAGAGGACCACATTCGTGACGAATTTCGAGTCAATCGGTCAAAAGACGACCGTAACCCTAACCCTAGCTCCATAACCCTAACCCTAACCCTAACCCTAACCCTAACTCCAGCCTTAAGCCAGTCTCATGAAACATTGTCCCTTTTCACTAAAATATTCACCAAAAATACAAATTCCACCGGAATCCGATGGGGACTGCTGTGTCTCGTTCAGCCAGTATAGGAGCACATTTGGGAGCGATTTCGAGTCAATCGGTCCAAAGACCTGGAAGCTATTGAAAAAATGGGCCGAGGTTTTCATGAAAAATGGCCACTTTTTTCTTTAAAATATTCACCAAAAATACAAATTCCACCGGAATCCAATAAAAACTGCTGTTTCTTCTTTCCGCCAGTACCGGCGACATTTGTGGTCAATTTCGAGTCAATCGGTCAAGCGGAACCCTAACCCTAACCCTAACCCTAACCCTAGCCCCATAACCCTAACCCTAACCCTAACCCTAACCCTAACCCTAACTCCAGCCTTAAGCCAGTCTCATGAAACATTGTCCCTTTTCACTAAAATATTCACCAAAAATACAAATTCCATCGGAATCCGATGGGGACTGCTGTGTCTCGTTCAGCCAGTATAGGAGCACATTTGGGAGCGATTTCGAGTCAATCGGTCCAAAGACCTGGAAGCTATTGAAAAAATGGGCCGAGGTTTTCATGAAAAATGGCCACTTTTTTCTTTAAAATATTCACCAAAAATACAAATTCCACCGGAATCCAATAAAAACTGCTGTTTCTTCTTTCCGCCAGTACCGGCGACATTTGTGGTCAATTTCGAGTCAATCGGTCAAGCGGAACCCTAACCCTAACCCTAACCCTAACCCTAGCCCCATAACCCTAACCCTAACCCTAACCCTAACCCTAACCCTAACTCCAGCCTTAAGCCAGTCTCATGAAACATTGTCCCTTTTCACTAAAATATTCACCAAAAATACAAATTCCACCGGAATCCGATGGGGACTGCTGTGTCTCGTTCAGCCAGTATAGGAGCACATTTGGGAGCGATTTCGAGTCAAACGGTCCAAAGACCTGGAAGCTATTGAAAAAATGGGCCGAGGTTTTCATGAAAAATGGCCACTTTTTTCTTTAAAATATTCACCAAAAATACAAATTCCACCGGAATCCAATAAAAACTGCTGTTTCTTCTTTCCGCCAGTACCGGCGACATTTGTGGTCAATTTCGAGTCAATCGGTCAAGCGGAACCCTAACCCTAACCCTAACCCTAACCCTAGCCCCATAACCCTAACCCTAACCCTAACCCTAACCCTAACTCCAGCCTTAAGCCAGTCTCATGAAACATTGTCCCTTTTCACTAAAATATTCACCAAAAATACAAATTTCACCGGAATCCGATGGGGACTGCTGTGTCTCGTTCAGCCAGTATAGGAGCACATTTGGGAGCGATTTCGAGTCAATCGGTCCAAAGACCTGGAAGCTATTGAAAAAATGGG
The DNA here is from genome assembly GCF_040436345.1 of Pagrus major. Taxonomy (NCBI): domain Eukaryota; kingdom Metazoa; phylum Chordata; class Actinopteri; order Spariformes; family Sparidae; genus Pagrus; species Pagrus major. Next base: position 37,310,818 of record NC_133219.1, on the reverse strand, counting down.
CCACTTTTTTCTTTAAAATATTCACCAAAAATACAAATTTCACCGGAATCCGATGGGGACTGCTGTGTCTCGTTCAGCCAGTATAGGAGCACATTTGGGAGCGATTTCGAGTCAATCGGTCCAAAGACCTGGAAGCTATTGAAAAAATGGGCCACTTTTTTCTTTAAAATATTCACCAAAAATACAAATTTCACCGGAATCCGATGGGGACTGCTGTGTCTCGTTCAGCCAGTATAGGAGCACATTTGGGAGCGATTTCGAGTCAATCGGTCCAAAGACCTGGAAGCTATTGAAAAAATGGGCCGAGGTTTTCATGAAAAATGGCCACTTTTTTCTTTAAAATATTCACCAAAAATACAAATTCCACCGGAATCCAATAAAAACTGCTGTTTCTTCTTTCCGCCAGTACCGGCGACATTTGTGGTCAATTTCGAGTCAATCGGTCAAGCGGAACCCTAACCCTAACCCTAACCCTAACCCTAGCCCCATAACCCTAACCCTAACCCTAACCCTAACCCTAACCCTAACTCCAGCCTTAAGCCAGTCTCATGAAACATTGTCCCTTTTCACTAAAATATTCACCAAAAATACAAATTCCATCGGAATCCGATGGGGACTGCTGTGTCTCGTTCAGCCAGTATAGGAGCACATTTGGGAGCGATTTCGAGTCAATCGGTCCAAAGACCTGGAAGCTATTGAAAAAATGGGCCGAGGTTTTCATGAAAAATGGCCACTTTTTTCTTTAAAATATTCACCAAAAATACAAATTCCACCGGAATCCAATAAAAACTGCTGTTTCTTCTTTCCGCCAGTACCGGCGACATTTGTGGTCAATTTCGAGTCAATCGGTCAAGCGGAACCCTAACCCTAACCCTAACCCTAACCCTAGCCCCATAACCCTAACCCTAACCCTAACCCTAACCCTAACCCTAACTCCAGCCTTAAGCCAGTCTCATGAAACATTGTCCCTTTTCACTAAAATATTCACCAAAAATACAAATTCCACCGGAATCCGATGGGGACTGCTGTGTCTCGTTCAGCCAGTATAGGAGCACATTTGGGAGCGATTTCGAGTCAATCGGTCCAAAGACCTGGAAGCTATTGAAAAAATGGGCCACTTTTTTCTTTAAAATATTCACCAAAAATACAAATTTCACCGGAATCCGATGGGGACTGCTGTGTCTCATTCAGCGAGTAGAGGACCACATTCGTGACGAATTTCGAGTCAATCGGTCAAAAGACGACCGTAACCCTAACCCTAGCTCCATAACCCTAACCCTAACCCTAACCCTAACCCTAACTCCAGCCTTAAGCCAGTCTCATGAAACATTGTCCCTTTTCACTAAAATATTCACCAAAAATACAAATTCCACCGGAATCCGATGGGGACTGCTGTGTCTCGTTCAGCCAGTATAGGAGCACATTTGGGAGCGATTTCGAGTCAATCGGTCCAAAGACCTGGAAGCTATTGAAAAAATGGGCCGAGGTTTTCATGAAAAATGGCCACTTTTTTCTTTAAAATATTCACCAAAAATACAAATTCCACCGGAATCCAATAAAAACTGCTGTTTCTTCTTTCCGCCAGTACCGGCGACATTTGTGGTCAATTTCGAGTCAATCGGTCAAGCGGAACCCTAACCCTAACCCTAACCCTAACCCTAGCCCCATAACCCTAACCCTAACCCTAACCCTAACCCTAACCCTAACTCCAGCCTTAAGCCAGTCTCATGAAACATTGTCCCTTTTCACTAAAATATTCACCAAAAATACAAATTCCACCGGAATCCGATGGGGACTGCTGTGTCTCGTTCAGCCAGTATAGGAGCACATTTGGGAGCGATTTCGAGTCAATCGGTCCAAAGACCTGGAAGCTATTGAAAAAATGGGCCGAGGTTTTCATGAAAAATGGCCACTTTTTTCTTTAAAATATTCACCAAAAATACAAATTCCACCGGAATCCAATAAAAACTGCTGTTTCTTCTTTCCGCCAGTACCGGCGACATTTGTGGTCAATTTCGAGTCAATCGGTCAAGCGGAACCCTAACCCTAACCCTAACCCTAACCCTAGCCCCATAACCCTAACCCTAACCCTAACCCTAACCCTAACCCTAACTCCAGCCTTAAGCCAGTCTCATGAAACATTGTCCCTTTTCACTAAAATATTCACCAAAAATACAAATTCCACCGGAATCCGATGGGGACTGCTGTGTCTCGTTCAGCCAGTATAGGAGCACATTTGGGAGCGATTTCGAGTCAATCGGTCCAAAGACCTGGAAGCTATTGAAAAAATGGGCCACTTTTTTCTTTAAAATATTCACCAAAAATACAAATTTCACCGGAATCCGATGAGGACTGCTGTGTCTCATTCAGCGAGTAGAGGACCACATTCGTGACGAATTTCGAGTCAATCGGTCAAAAGACGACCGTAACCCTAACCCTAGCTCCATAACCCTAACCCTAACCCTAACCCTAACCCTAACTCCAGCCTTAAGCCAGTCTCATGAAACATTGTCCCTTTTCACTAAAATATTCACCAAAAATACAAATTCCACCGGAATCCGATGGGGACTGCTGTGTCTCGTTCAGCCAGTATAGGAGCACATTTGGGAGCGATTTCGAGTCAATCGGTCCAAAGACCTGGAAGCTATTGAAAAAATGGGCCGAGGTTTTCATGAAAAATGGCCACTTTTTTCTTTAAAATATTCACCAAAAATACAAATTCCACCGGAATCCAATAAAAACTGCTGTTTCTTCTTTCCGCCAGTACCGGCGACATTTGTGGTCAATTTCGAGTCAATCGGTCAAGCGGAACCCTAACCCTAACCCTAACCCTAACCCTAGCCCCATAACCCTAACCCTAACCCTAACCCTAACCCTAACCCTAACTCCAGCCTTAAGCCAGTCTCATGAAACATTGTCCCTTTTCACTAAAATATTCACCAAAAATACAAATTCCATCGGAATCCGATGGGGACTGCTGTGTCTCGTTCAGCCAGTATAGGAGCACATTTGGGAGCGATTTCGAGTCAATCGGTCCAAAGACCTGGAAGCTATTGAAAAAATGGGCCGAGGTTTTCATGAAAAATGGCCACTTTTTTCTTTAAAATATTCACCAAAAATACAAATTCCACCGGAATCCAATAAAAACTGCTGTTTCTTCTTTCCGCCAGTACCGGCGACATTTGTGGTCAATTTCGAGTCAATCGGTCAAGCGGAACCCTAACCCTAACCCTAACCCTAACCCTAGCCCCATAACCCTAACCCTAACCCTAACCCTAACCCTAACCCTAACTCCAGCCTTAAGCCAGTCTCATGAAACATTGTCCCTTTTCACTAAAATATTCACCAAAAATACAAATTCCACCGGAATCCGATGGGGACTGCTGTGTCTCGTTCAGCCAGTATAGGAGCACATTTGGGAGCGATTTCGAGTCAATCGGTCCAAAGACCTGGAAGCTATTGAAAAAATGGGCCACTTTTTTCTTTAAAATATTCACCAAAAATACAAATTTCACCGGAATCCGATGGGGACTGCTGTGTCTCATTCAGCGAGTAGAGGACCACATTCGTGACGAATTTCGAGTCAATCGGTCAAAAGACGACCGTAACCCTAACCCTAGCTCCATAACCCTAACCCTAACCCTAACCCTAACCCTAACTCCAGCCTTAAGCCAGTCTCATGAAACATTGTCCCTTTTCACTAAAATATTCACCAAAAATACAAATTCCACCGGAATCCGATGGGGACTGCTGTGTCTCGTTCAGCCAGTATAGGAGCACATTTGGGAGCGATTTCGAGTCAATCGGTCCAAAGACCTGGAAGCTATTGAAAAAATGGGCCGAGGTTTTCATGAAAAATGGCCACTTTTTTCTTTAAAATATTCACCAAAAATACAAATTCCACCGGAATCCAATAAAAACTGCTGTTTCTTCTTTCCGCCAGTACCGGCGACATTTGTGGTCAATTTCGAGTCAATCGGTCAAGCGGAACCCTAACCCTAACCCTAACCCTAACCCTAGCCCCATAACCCTAACCCTAACCCTAACCCTAACCCTAACCCTAACTCCAGCCTTAAGCCAGTCTCATGAAACATTGTCCCTTTTCACTAAAATATTCACCAAAAATACAAATTCCATCGGAATCCGATGGGGACTGCTGTGTCTCGTTCAGCCAGTATAGGAGCACATTTGGGAGCGATTTCGAGTCAATCGGTCCAAAGACCTGGAAGCTATTGAAAAAATGGGCCGAGGTTTTCATGAAAAATGGCCACTTTTTTCTTTAAAATATTCACCAAAAATACAAATTCCACCGGAATCCAATAAAAACTGCTGTTTCTTCTTTCCGCCAGTACCGGCGACATTTGTGGTCAATTTCGAGTCAATCGGTCAAGCGGAACCCTAACCCTAACCCTAACCCTAACCCTAGCCCCATAACCCTAACCCTAACCCTAACCCTAACCCTAACCCTAACTCCAGCCTTAAGCCAGTCTCATGAAACATTGTCCCTTTTCACTAAAATATTCACCAAAAATACAAATTCCACCGGAATCCGATGGGGACTGCTGTGTCTCGTTCAGCCAGTATAGGAGCACATTTGGGAGCGATTTCGAGTCAACGGGCCAAAGACCTGGAAGCTATTGAAAAAATGGGCCGAGGTTTTCATGAAAAATGGCCACTTTTTTCTTTAAAATATTCACCAAAAATACAAATTCCACCGGAATCCAATAAAAACTGCTGTTTCTTCTTTCCGCCAGTACCGGCGACATTTGTGGTCAATTTCGAGTCAATCGGTCAAGCGGAACCCTAACCCTAACCCTAACCCTAACCCTAGCCCCATAACCCTAACCCTAACCCTAACCCTAACCCTAACTCCAGCCTTAAGCCAGTCTCATGAAACATTGTCCCTTTTCACTAAAATATTCACCAAAAATACAAATTTCACCGGAATCCGATGGGGACTGCTGTGTCTCGTTCAGCCAGTATAGGAGCACATTTGGGAGCGATTTCGAGTCAATCGGTCCAAAGACCTGGAAGCTATTGAAAAAATGGGCCACTTTTTTCTTTAAAATATTCACCAAAAATACAAATTTCACCGGAATCCGATGGGGACTGCTGTGTCTCGTTCAGCCAGTATAGGAGCACATTTGGGAGCGATTTCGAGTCAATCGGTCCAAAGACCTGGAAGCTATTGAAAAAATGGGCCACTTTTTTCTTTAAAATATTCACCAAAAATACAAATTTCACCGGAATCCGATGGGGACTGCTGTGTCTCGTTCAGCCAGTATAGGAGCACATTTGGGAGCGATTTCGAGTCAATCGGTCCAAAGACCTGGAAGCTATTGAAAAAATGGGCCGAGGTTTTCATGAAAAATGGCCACTTTTTTCTTTAAAATATTCACCAAAAATACAAATTCCACCGGAATCCAATAAAAACTGCTGTTTCTTCTTTCCGCCAGTACCGGCGACATTTGTGGTCAATTTCGAGTCAATCGGTCAAGCGGAACCCTAACCCTAACCCTAACCCTAACCCTAGCCCCATAACCCTAACCCTAACCCTAACCCTAACCCTAACCCTAACCCTAACTCCAGCCTTAAGCCAGTCTCATGAAACATTGTCCCTTTTCACTAAAATATTCACCAAAAATACAAATTCCATCGGAATCCGATGGGGACTGCTGTGTCTCGTTCAGCCAGTATAGGAGCACATTTGGGAGCGATTTCGAGTCAATCGGTCCAAAGACCTGGAAGCTATTGAAAAAATGGGCCGAGGTTTTCATGAAAAATGGCCACTTTTTTCTTTAAAATATTCACCAAAAATACAAATTCCACCGGAATCCAATAAAAACTGCTGTTTCTTCTTTCCGCCAGTACCGGCGACATTTGTGGTCAATTTCGAGTCAATCGGTCAAGCGGAACCCTAACCCTAACCCTAACCCTAACCCTAGCCCCATAACCCTAACCCTAACCCTAACCCTAACCCTAACCCTAACTCCAGCCTTAAGCCAGTCTCATGAAACATTGTCCCTTTTCACTAAAATATTCACCAAAAATACAAATTCCACCGGAATCCGATGGGGACTGCTGTGTCTCGTTCAGCCAGTATAGGAGCACATTTGGGAGCGATTTCGAGTCAATCGGTCCAAAGACCTGGAAGCTATTGAAAAAATGGGCCACTTTTTTCTTTAAAATATTCACCAAAAATACAAATTTCACCGGAATCCGATGGGGACTGCTGTGTCTCATTCAGCGAGTAGAGGACCACATTCGTGACGAATTTCGAGTCAATCGGTCAAAAGACGACCGTAACCCTAACCCTAGCTCCATAACCCTAACCCTAACCCTAACCCTAACCCTAACTCCAGCCTTAAGCCAGTCTCATGAAACATTGTCCCTTTTCACTAAAATATTCACCAAAAATACAAATTCCACCGGAATCCGATGGGGACTGCTGTGTCTCGTTCAGCCAGTATAGGAGCACATTTGGGAGCGATTTCGAGTCAATCGGTCCAAAGACCTGGAAGCTATTGAAAAAATGGGCCGAGGTTTTCATGAAAAATGGCCACTTTTTTCTTTAAAATATTCACCAAAAATACAAATTCCACCGGAATCCAATAAAAACTGCTGTTTCTTCTTTCCGCCAGTACCGGCGACATTTGTGGTCAATTTCGAGTCAATTGGTCAAGCGGAACCCTAACCCTAACCCTAACCCTAACCCTAGCCCCATAACCCTAACCCTAACCCTAACCCTAACCCTAACCCTAACCCTAACTCCAGCCTTAAGCCAGTCTCATGAAACATTGTCCCTTTTCACTAAAATATTCACCAAAAATACAAATTCCACCGGAATCCGATGGGGACTGCTGTGTCTCGTTCAGCCAGTATAGGAGCACATTTGGGAGCGATTTCGAGTCAATCGGTCCAAAGACCTGGAAGCTATTGAAAAAATGGGCCGAGGTTTTCATGAAAAATGGCCACTTTTTTCTTTAAAATATTCACCAAAAATACAAATTCCACCGGAATCCAATAAAAACTGCTGTTTCTTCTTTCCGCCAGTACCGGCGACATTTGTGGTCAATTTCGAGTCAATCGGTCAAGCGGAACCCTAACCCTAACCCTAACCCTAACCCTAGCCCCATAACCCTAACCCTAACCCTAACCCTAACCCTAACCCTAACTCCAGCCTTAAGCCAGTCTCATGAAACATTGTCCCTTTTCACTAAAATATTCACCAAAAATACAAATTCCACCGGAATCCGATGGGGACTGCTGTGTCTCGTTCAGCCAGTATAGGAGCACATTTGGGAGCGATTTCGAGTCAATCGGTCCAAAGACCTGGAAGCTATTGAAAAAATGGGCCACTTTTTTCTTTAAAATATTCACCAAAAATACAAATTTCACCGGAATCCGATGAGGACTGCTGTGTCTCATTCAGCGAGTAGAGGACCACATTCGTGACGAATTTCGAGTCAATCGGTCAAAAGACGACCGTAACCCTAACCCTAGCTCCATAACCCTAACCCTAACCCTAACCCTAACCCTAACTCCAGCCTTAAGCCAGTCTCATGAAACATTGTCCCTTTTCACTAAAATATTCACCAAAAATACAAATTCCACCGGAATCCGATGGGGACTGCTGTGTCTCGTTCAGCCAGTATAGGAGCACATTTGGGAGCGATTTCGAGTCAATCGGTCCAAAGACCTGGAAGCTATTGAAAAAATGGGCCGAGGTTTTCATGAAAAATGGCCACTTTTTTCTTTAAAATATTCACCAAAAATACAAATTCCACCGGAATCCAATAAAAACTGCTGTTTCTTCTTTCCGCCAGTACCGGCGACATTTGTGGTCAATTTCGAGTCAATCGGTCAAGCGGAACCCTAACCCTAACCCTAACCCTAACCCTAGCCCCATAACCCTAACCCTAACCCTAACCCTAACCCTAACCCTAACCCTAACTCCAGCCTTAAGCCAGTCTCATGAAACATTGTCCCTTTTCACTAAAATATTCACCAAAAATACAAATTCCATCGGAATCCGATGGGGACTGCTGTGTCTCGTTCAGCCAGTATAGGAGCACATTTGGGAGCGATTTCGAGTCAATCGGTCCAAAGACCTGGAAGCTATTGAAAAAATGGGCCGAGGTTTTCATGAAAAATGGCCACTTTTTTCTTTAAAATATTCACCAAAAATACAAATTCCACCGGAATCCAATAAAAACTGCTGTTTCTTCTTTCCGCCAGTACCGGCGACATTTGTGGTCAATTTCGAGTCAATCGGTCAAGCGGAACCCTAACCCTAACCCTAACCCTAACCCTAGCCCCATAACCCTAACCCTAACCCTAACCCTAACCCTAACCCTAACTCCAGCCTTAAGCCAGTCTCATGAAACATTGTCCCTTTTCACTAAAATATTCACCAAAAATACAAATTCCACCGGAATCCGATGGGGACTGCTGTGTCTCGTTCAGCCAGTATAGGAGCACATTTGGGAGCGATTTCGAGTCAATCGGTCCAAAGACCTGGAAGCTATTGAAAAAATGGGCCACTTTTTTCTTTAAAATATTCACCAAAAATACAAATTTCACCGGAATCCGATGGGGACTGCTGTGTCTCATTCAGCGAGTAGAGGACCACATTCGTGACGAATTTCGAGTCAATCGGTCAAAAGACGACCGTAACCCTAACCCTAGCTCCATAACCCTAACCCTAACCCTAACCCTAACCCTAACTCCAGCCTTAAGCCAGTCTCATGAAACATTGTCCCTTTTCACTAAAATATTCACCAAAAATACAAATTCCACCGGAATCCGATGGGGACTGCTGTGTCTCGTTCAGCCAGTATAGGAGCACATTTGGGAGCGATTTCGAGTCAATCGGTCCAAAGACCTGGAAGCTATTGAAAAAATGGGCCGAGGTTTTCATGAAAAATGGCCACTTTTTTCTTTAAAATATTCACCAAAAATACAAATTCCACCGGAATCCAATAAAAACTGCTGTTTCTTCTTTCCGCCAGTACCGGCGACATTTGTGGTCAATTTCGAGTCAATCGGTCAAGCGGAACCCTAACCCTAACCCTAACCCTAACCCTAGCCCCATAACCCTAACCCTAACCCTAACCCTAACCCTAACCCTAACTCCAGCCTTAAGCCAGTCTCATGAAACATTGTCCCTTTTCACTAAAATATTCACCAAAAATACAAATTCCATCGGAATCCGATGGGGACTGCTGTGTCTCGTTCAGCCAGTATAGGAGCACATTTGGGAGCGATTTCGAGTCAATCGGTCCAAAGACCTGGAAGCTATTGAAAAAATGGGCCGAGGTTTTCATGAAAAATGGCCACTTTTTTCTTTAAAATATTCACCAAAAATACAAATTCCACCGGAATCCAATAAAAACTGCTGTTTCTTCTTTCCGCCAGTACCGGCGACATTTGTGGTCAATTTCGAGTCAATCGGTCAAGCGGAACCCTAACCCTAACCCTAACCCTAACCCTAGCCCCATAACCCTAACCCTAACCCTAACCCTAACCCTAACCCTAACTCCAGCCTTAAGCCAGTCTCATGAAACATTGTCCCTTTTCACTAAAATATTCACCAAAAATACAAATTCCACCGGAATCCGATGGGGACTGCTGTGTCTCGTTCAGCCAGTATAGGAGCACATTTGGGAGCGATTTCGAGTCAAACGGTCCAAAGACCTGGAAGCTATTGAAAAAATGGGCCGAGGTTTTCATGAAAAATGGCCACTTTTTTCTTTAAAATATTCACCAAAAATACAAATTCCACCGGAATCCAATAAAAACTGCTGTTTCTTCTTTCCGCCAGTACCGGCGACATTTGTGGTCAATTTCGAGTCAATCGGTCAAGCGGAACCCTAACCCTAACCCTAACCCTAACCCTAGCCCCATAACCCTAACCCTAACCCTAACCCTAACCCTAACTCCAGCCTTAAGCCAGTCTCATGAAACATTGTCCCTTTTCACTAAAATATTCACCAAAAATACAAATTTCACCGGAATCCGATGGGGACTGCTGTGTCTCGTTCAGCCAGTATAGGAGCACATTTGGGAGCGATTTCGAGTCAATCGGTCCAAAGACCTGGAAGCTATTGAAAAAATGGGCCACTTTTTTCTTTAAAATATTCACCAAAAATACAAATTTCACCGGAATCCGATGGGGACTGCTGTGTCTCGTTCAGCCAGTATAGGAGCACATTTGGGAGCGATTTCGAGTCAATCGGTCCAAAGACCTGGAAGCTATTGAAAAAATGGGCCACTTTTTTCTTTAAAATATTCACCAAAAATACAAATTTCACCGGAATCCGATGGGGACTGCTGTGTCTCGTTCAGCCAGTATAGGAGCACATTTGGGAGCGATTTCGAGTCAATCGGTCCAAAGACCTGGAAGCTATTGAAAAAATGGGCCACTTTTTTCTTTAAAATATTCACCAAAAATACAAATTTCACCGGAATCTGATGGGGACTGCTGGGTCTCATTCAGCGAGTAGAGGACCACATTCGTGACGAATTTCGAGTCAATCGGTCAAAAGACGACCGTAACCCTAACCCTAGCTCCATAACCCTAACCCTAACCCTAACCCTAACCCTAACTCCAGCCTTAAGCCAGTCTCATGAAACATTGTCCCTTTTCACTAAAATATTCACCAAAAATACAAATTCCACCGGAATCCGATGGGGACTGCTGTGTCTCGTTCAGCCAGTATAGGAGCACATTTGGGAGCGATTTCGAGTCAATCGGTCCAAAGACCTGGAAGCTATTGAAAAAATGGGCCACTTTTTTCTTTAAAATATTCACCAAAAATACAAATTTCACCGGAATCCGATGGGGACTGCTGTGTCTCGTTCAGCCAGTATAGGAGCACATTTGGGAGCGATTTCGAGTCAATCGGTCCAAAGACCTGGAAGCTATTGAAAAAATGGGCCACTTTTTTCTTTAAAATATTCACCAAAAATACAAATTTCACCGGAATCCGATGGGGACTGCTGTGTCTCATTCAGCGAGTAGAGGACCACATTCGTGACGAATTTCGAGTCAATCGGTCAAAAGACGACCGTAACCCTAACCCTAGCTCCATAACCCTAACCCTAACCCTAACCCTAACCCTAACTCCAGCCTTAAGCCAGTCTCATGAAACATTGTCCCTTTTCACTAAAATATTCACCAAAAATACAAATTCCACCGGAATCCGATGGGGACTGCTGTGTCTCGTTCAGCCAGTATAGGAGCACATTTGGGAGCGATTTCGAGTCAATCGGTCCAAAGACCTGGAAGCTATTGAAAAAATGGGCCGAGGTTTTCATGAAAAATGGCCACTTTTTTCTTTAAAATATTCACCAAAAATACAAATTCCACCGGAATCCAATAAAAACTGCTGTTTCTTCTTTCCGCCAGTACCGGCGACATTTGTGGTCAATTTCGAGTCAATCGGTCAAGCGGAACCCTAACCCTAACCCTAACCCTAACCCTAGCCCCATAACCCTAACCCTAACCCTAACCCTAACCCTAACTCCAGCCTTAAGCCAGTCTCATGAAACATTGTCCCTTTTCACTAAAATATTCACCAAAAATACAAATTCCATCGGAATCCGATGGGGACTGCTGTGTCTCGTTCAGCCAGTATAGGAGCACATTTGGGAGCGATTTCGAGTCAATCGGTCCAAAGACCTGGAAGCTATTGAAAAAATGGGCCGAGGTTTTCATGAAAAATGGCCACTTTTTTCTTTAAAATATTCACCAAAAATACAAATTCCACCGGAATCCAATAAAAACTGCTGTTTCTTCTTTCCGCCAGTACCGGCGACATTTGTGGTCAATTTCGAGTCAATCGGTCAAGCGGAACCCTAACCCTAACCCTAACCCTAACCCTAGCCCCATAACCCTAACCCTAACCCTAACCCTAACCCTAACCCTAACTCCAGCCTTAAGCCAGTCTCATGAAACATTGTCCCTTTTCACTAAAATATTCACCAAAAATACAAATTCCACCGGAATCCGATGGGGACTGCTGTGTCTCGTTCAGCCAGTATAGGAGCACATTTGGGAGCGATTTCGAGTCAATCGGTCCAAAGACCTGGAAGCTATTGAAAAAATGGGCCACTTTTTTCTTTAAAATATTCACCAAAAATACAAATTTCACCGGAATCCGATGGGGACTGCTGTGTCTCATTCAGCGAGTAGAGGACCACATTCGTGACGAATTTCGAGTCAATCGGTCAAAAGACGACCGTAACCCTAACCCTAGCTCCATAACCCTAACCCTAACCCTAACCCTAACCCTAACTCCAGCCTTAAGCCAGTCTCATGAAACATTGTCCCTTTTCACTAAAATATTCACCAAAAATACAAATTCCATCGGAATCCGATGGGGACTGCTGTGTCTCGTTCAGCCAGTATAGGAGCACATTTGGGAGCGATTTCGAGTCAATCGGTCCAAAGACCTGGAAGCTATTGAAAAAATGGGCCGAGGTTTTCATGAAAAATGGCCACTTTTTTCTTTAAAATATTCACCAAAAATACAAATTCCACCGGAATCCAATAAAAACTGCTGTTTCTTCTTTCCGCCAGTACCGGCGACATTTGTGGTCAATTTCGAGTCAATCGGTCAAGCGGAACCCTAACCCTAACCCTAACCCTAACCCTAGCCCCATAACCCTAACCCTAACCCTAACCCTAACCCTAACCCTAACTCCAGCCTTAAGCCAGTCTCATGAAACATTGTCCCTTTTCACTAAAATATTCACCAAAAATACAAATTCCACCGGAATCCGATGGGGACTGCTGTGTCTCGTTCAGCCAGTATAGGAGCACATTTGGGAGCGATTTCGAGTCAAACGGTCCAAAGACCTGGAAGCTATTGAAAAAATGGGCCGAGGTTTTCATGAAAAATGGCCACTTTTTTCTTTAAAATATTCACCAAAAATACAAATTCCACCGGAATCCAATAAAAACTGCTGTTTCTTCTTTCCGCCAGTACCGGCGACATTTGTGGTCAATTTCGAGTCAATCGGTCAAGCGGAACCCTAACCCTAACCCTAACCCTAACCCTAGCCCCATAACCCTAACCCTAACCCTAACCCTAACCCTAACTCCAGCCTTAAGCCAGTCTCATGAAACATTGTCCCTTTTCACTAAAATATTCACCAAAAATACAAATTTCACCGGAATCCGATGGGGACTGCTGTGTCTCGTTCAGCCAGTATAGGAGCACATTTGGGAGCGATTTCGAGTCAATCGGTCCAAAGACCTGGAAGCTATTGAAAAAATGGGCCACTTTTTTCTTTAAAATATTCACCAAAAATACAAATTTCACCGGAATCCGATGGGGACTGCTGTGTCTCGTTCAGCCAGTATAGGAGCACATTTGGGAGCGATTTCGAGTCAATCGGTCCAAAGACCTGGAAGCTATTGAAAAAATGGGCCACTTTTTTCTTTAAAATATTCACCAAAAATACAAATTTCACCGGAATCCGATGGGGACTGCTGTGTCTCGTTCAGCCAGTATAGGAGCACATTTGGGAGCGATTTCGAGTCAATCGGTCCAAAGACCTGGAAGCTATTGAAAAAATGGGCCACTTTTTTCTTTAAAATATTCACCAAAAATACAAATTTCACCGGAATCTGATGGGGACTGCTGGGTCTCATTCAGCGAGTAGAGGACCACATTCGTGACGAATTTCGAGTCAATCGGTCAAAAGACGACCGTAACCCTAACCCTAGCTCCATAACCCTAACCCTAACCCTAACCCTAACCCTAACTCCAGCCTTAAGCCAGTCTCATGAAACATTGTCCCTTTTCACTAAAATATTCACCAAAAATACAAATTCCACCGGAATCCGATGGGGACTGCTGTGTCTCGTTCAGCCAGTATAGGAGCACATTTGGGAGCGATTTCGAGTCAATCGGTCCAAAGACCTGGAAGCTATTGAAAAAATGGGCCACTTTTTTCTTTAAAATATTCACCAAAAATACAAATTTCACCGGAATCCGATGGGGACTGCTGTGTCTCGTTCAGCCAGTATAGGAGCACATTTGGGAGCGATTTCGAGTCAATCGGTCCAAAGACCTGGAAGCTATTGAAAAAATGGGCCACTTTTTTCTTTAAAATATTCACCAAAAATACAAATTTCACCGGAATCCGATGGGGACTGCTGTGTCTCATTCAGCGAGTAGAGGACCACATTCGTGACGAATTTCGAGTCAATCGGTCAAAAGACGACCGTAACCCTAACCCTAGCTCCATAACCCTAACCCTAACCCTAACCCTAACCCTAACTCCAGCCTTAAGCCAGTCTCATGAAACATTGTCCCTTTTCACTAAAATATTCACCAAAAATACAAATTCCACCGGAATCCGATGGGGACTGCTGTGTCTCGTTCAGCCAGTATAGGAGCACATTTGGGAGCGATTTCGAGTCAATCGGTCCAAAGACCTGGAAGCTATTGAAAAAATGGGCCGAGGTTTTCATGAAAAATGGCCACTTTTTTCTTTAAAATATTCACCAAAAATACAAATTCCACCGGAATCCAATAAAAACTGCTGTTTCTTCTTTCCGCCAGTACCGGCGACATTTGTGGTCAATTTCGAGTCAATCGGTCAAGCGGAACCCTAACCCTAACCCTAACCCTAACCCTAGCCCCATAACCCTAACCCTAACCCTAACCCTAACCCTAACTCCAGCCTTAAGCCAGTCTCATGAAACATTGTCCCTTTTCACTAAAATATTCACCAAAAATACAAATTCCATCGGAATCCGATGGGGACTGCTGTGTCTCGTTCAGCCAGTATAGGAGCACATTTGGGAGCGATTTCGAGTCAATCGGTCCAAAGACCTGGAAGCTATTGAAAAAATGGGCCGAGGTTTTCATGAAAAATGGCCACTTTTTTCTTTAAAATATTCACCAAAAATACAAATTCCACCGGAATCCAATAAAAACTGCTGTTTCTTATTTCCGCCAGTACCGGCGACATTTGTGGTCAATTTCGAGTCAATCGGTCAAGCGGAACCCTAACCCTAACCCTAACCCTAACCCTAGCCCCATAACCCTAACCCTAACCCTAACCCTAACCCTAACCCTAACTCCAGCCTTAAGCCAGTCTCATGAAACATTGTCCCTTTTCACTAAAATATTCACCAAAAATACAAATTCCACCGGAATCCGATGGGGACTGCTGTGTCTCGTTCAGCCAGTATAGGAGCACATTTGGGAGCGATTTCGAGTCAATCGGTCCAAAGACCTGGAAGCTATTGAAAAAATGGGCCACTTTTTTCTTTAAAATATTCACCAAAAATACAAATTTCACCGGAATCCGATGGGGACTGCTGTGTCTCATTCAGCGAGTAGAGGACCACATTCGTGACGAATTTCGAGTCAATCGGTCAAAAGACGACCGTAACCCTAACCCTAGCTCCATAACCCTAACCCTAACCCTAACCCTAACCCTAACTCCAGCCTTAAGCCAGTCTCATGAAACATTGTCCCTTTTCACTAAAATATTCACCAAAAATACAAATTCCACCGGAATCCGATGGGGACTGCTGTGTCTCGTTCAGCCAGTATAGGAGCACATTTGGGAGCGATTTCGAGTCAATCGGTCCAAAGACCTGGAAGCTATTGAAAAAATGGGCCGAGGTTTTCATGAAAAATGGCCACTTTTTTCTTTAAAATATTCACCAAAAATACAAATTCCACCGGAATCCAATAAAAACTGCTGTTTCTTCTTTCCGCCAGTACCGGCGACATTTGTGGTCAATTTCGAGTCAATCGGTCAAGCGGAACCCTAACCCTAACCCTAACCCTAACCCTAGCCCCATAACCCTAACCCTAACCCTAACCCTAACCCTAACCCTAACTCCAGCCTTAAGCCAGTCTCATGAAACATTGTCCCTTTTCACTAAAATATTCACCAAAAATACAAATTCCATCGGAATCCGATGGGGACTGCTGTGTCTCGTTCAGCCAGTATAGGAGCACATTTGGGAGCGATTTCGAGTCAATCGGTCCAAAGACCTGGAAGCTATTGAAAAATTGGGCCGAGGTTTTCATGAAAAATGGCCACTTTTTTCTTTAAAATATTCACCAAAAATACAAATTCCACCGGAATCCAATAAAAACTGCTGTTTCTTCTTTCCGCCAGTACCGGCGACATTTGTGGTCAATTTCGAGTCAATCGGTCAAGCGGAACCCTAACCCTAACCCTAACCCTAACCCTAGCCCCATAACCCTAACCCTAACCCTAACCCTAACCCTAACCCTAACTCCAGCCTTAAGCCAGTCTCATGAAACATTGTCCCTTTTCACTAAAATATTCACCAAAAATACAAATTCCACCGGAATCCGATGGGGACTGCTGTGTCTCGTTCAGCCAGTATAGGAGCACATTTGGGAGCGATTTCGAGTCAATCGGTCCAAAGACCTGGAAGCTATTGAAAAAATGGGCCACTTTTTTCTTTAAAATATTCACCAAAAATACAAATTTCACCGGAATCCGATGGGGACTGCTGTGTCTCATTCAGCGAGTAGAGGACCACATTCGTGACGAATTTCGAGTCAATCGGTCAAAAGACGACCGTAACCCTAACCCTAGCTCCATAACCCTAACCCTAACCCTAACCCTAACCCTAACTCCAGCCTTAAGCCAGTCTCATGAAACATTGTCCCTTTTCACTAAAATATTCACCAAAAATACAAATTCCACCGGAATCCGATGGGGACTGCTGTGTCTCGTTCAGCCAGTATAGGAGCACATTTGGGAGCGATTTCGAGTCAATCGGTCCAAAGACCTGGAAGCTATTGAAAAAATGGGCCACTTTTTTCTTTAAAATATTCACCAAAAATACAAATTTCACCGGAATCCGATGGGGACTGCTGTGTCTCGTTCAGCCAGTATAGGAGCACATTTGGGAGCGATTTCGAGTCAATCGGTCCAAAGACCTGGAAGCTATTGAAAAAATGGGCCACTTTTTTCTTTAAAATATTCACCAAAAATACAAATTTCACCGGAATCTGATGGGGACTGCTGGGTCTCATTCAGCGAGTAGAGGACCACATTCGTGACGAATTTCGAGTCAATCGGTCAAAAGACGACCGTAACCCTAACCCTAGCTCCATAACCCTAACCCTAACCCTAACCCTAACCCTAACTCCAGCCTTAAGCCAGTCTCATGAAACATTGTCCCTTTTCACTAAAATATTCACCAAAAATACAAATTCCACCGGAATCCGATGGGGACTGCTGTGTCTCGTTCAGCCAGTATAGGAGCACATTTGGGAGCGATTTCGAGTCAATCGGTCCAAAGACCTGGAAGCTATTGAAAAAATGGGCCACTTTTTTCTTTAAAATATTCACCAAAAATACAAATTTCACCGGAATCCGATGGGGACTGCTGTGTCTCGTTCAGCCAGTATAGGAGCACATTTGGGAGCGATTTCGAGTCAATCGGTCCAAAGACCTGGAAGCTATTGAAAAAATGGGCCACTTTTTTCTTTAAAATATTCACCAAAAATACAAATTTCACCGGAATCCGATGGGGACTGCTGTGTCTCATTCAGCGAGTAGAGGACCACATTCGTGACGAATTTCGAGTCAATCGGTCAAAAGACGACCGTAACCCTAACCCTAGCTCCATAACCCTAACCCTAACCCTAACCCTAACCCTAACTCCAGCCTTAAGCCAGTCTCATGAAACATTGTCCCTTTTCACTAAAATATTCACCAAAAATACAAATTCCACCGGAATCCGATGGGGACTGCTGTGTCTCGTTCAGCCAGTATAGGAGCACATTTGGGAGCGATTTCGAGTCAATCGGTCCAAAGACCTGGAAGCTATTGAAAAAATGGGCCGAGGTTTTCATGAAAAATGGCCACTTTTTTCTTTAAAATATTCACCAAAAATACAAATTCCACCGGAATCCAATAAAAACTGCTGTTTCTTCTTTCCGCCAGTACCGGCGACATTTGTGGTCAATTTCGAGTCAATCGGTCAAGCGGAACCCTAACCCTAACCCTAACCCTAACCCTAGCCCCATAACCCTAACCCTAACCCTAACCCTAACCCTAACTCCAGCCTTAAGCCAGTCTCATGAAACATTGTCCCTTTTCACTAAAATATTCACCAAAAATACAAATTCCATCGGAATCCGATGGGGACTGCTGTGTCTCGTTCAGCCAGTATAGGAGCACATTTGGGAGCGATTTCGAGTCAATCGGTCCAAAGACCTGGAAGCTATTGAAAAAATGGGCCGAGGTTTTCATGAAAAATGGCCACTTTTTTCTTTAAAATATTCACCAAAAATACAAATTCCACCGGAATCCAATAAAAACTGCTGTTTCTTATTTCCGCCAGTACCGGCGACATTTGTGGTCAATTTCGAGTCAATCGGTCAAGCGGAACCCTAACCCTAACCCTAACCCTAACCCTAGCCCCATAACCCTAACCCTAACCCTAACCCTAACCCTAACCCTAACTCCAGCCTTAAGCCAGTCTCATGAAACATTGTCCCTTTTCACTAAAATATTCACCAAAAATACAAATTCCACCGGAATCCGATGGGGACTGCTGTGTCTCGTTCAGCCAGTATAGGAGCACATTTGGGAGCGATTTCGAGTCAATCGGTCCAAAGACCTGGAAGCTATTGAAAAAATGGGCCACTTTTTTCTTTAAAATATTCACCAAAAATACAAATTTCACCGGAATCCGATGGGGACTGCTGTGTCTCATTCAGCGAGTAGAGGACCACATTCGTGACGAATTTCGAGTCAATCGGTCAAAAGACGACCGTAACCCTAACCCTAGCTCCATAACCCTAACCCTAACCCTAACCCTAACCCTAACTCCAGCCTTAAGCCAGTCTCATGAAACATTGTCCCTTTTCACTAAAATATTCACCAAAAATACAAATTCCACCGGAATCCGATGGGGACTGCTGTGTCTCGTTCAGCCAGTATAGGAGCACATTTGGGAGCGATTTCGAGTCAATCGGTCCAAAGACCTGGAAGCTATTGAAAAAATGGGCCGAGGTTTTCATGAAAAATGGCCACTTTTTTCTTTAAAATATTCACCAAAAATACAAATTCCACCGGAATCCAATAAAAACTGCTGTTTCTTCTTTCCGCCAGTACCGGCGACATTTGTGGTCAATTTCGAGTCAATCGGTCAAGCGGAACCCTAACCCTAACCCTAACCCTAACCCTAGCCCCATAACCCTAACCCTAACCCTAACCCTAACCCTAACCCTAACTCCAGCCTTAAGCCAGTCTCATGAAACATTGTCCCTTTTCACTAAAATATTCACCAAAAATACAAATTCCATCGGAATCCGATGGGGACTGCTGTGTCTCGTTCAGCCAGTATAGGAGCACATTTGGGAGCGATTTCGAGTCAATCGGTCCAAAGACCTGGAAGCTATTGAAAAATTGGGCCGAGGTTTTCATGAAAAATGGCCACTTTTTTCTTTAAAATATTCACCAAAAATACAAATTCCACCGGAATCCAATAAAAACTGCTGTTTCTTCTTTCCGCCAGTACCGGCGACATTTGTGGTCAATTTCGAGTCAATCGGTCAAGCGGAACCCTAACCCTAACCCTAACCCTAACCCTAGCCCCATAACCCTAACCCTAACCCTAACCCTAACCCTAACCCTAACTCCAGCCTTAAGCCAGTCTCATGAAACATTGTCCCTTTTCACTAAAATATTCACCAAAAATACAAATTCCATCGGAATCCGATGGGGACTGCTGTGTCTCGTTCAGCCAGTATAGGAGCACATTTGGGAGCGATTTCGAGTCAAACGGTCCAAAGACCTGGAAGCTATTGAAAAAATGGGCCGAGGTTTTCATGAAAAATGGCCACTTTTTTCTTTAAAATATTCACCAAAAATACAAATTCCACCGGAATCCAATAAAAACTGCTGTTTCTTCTTTCCGCCAGTACCGGCGACATTTGTGGTCAATTTCGAGTCAATCGGTCAAGCGGAACCCTAACCCTAACCCTAACCCTAACCCTAGCCCCATAACCCTAACCCTAACCCTAACCCTAACCCTAACTCCAGCCTTAAGCCAGTCTCATGAAACATTGTCCCTTTTCACTAAAATATTCACCAAAAATACAAATTTCACCGGAATCCGATGGGGACTGCTGTGTCTCGTTCAGCCAGTATAGGAGCACATTTGGGAGCGATTTCGAGTCAATCGGTCCAAAGACCTGGAAGCTATTGAAAAAATGGGCCACTTTTTTCTTTAAAATATTCACCAAAAATACAAATTTCACCGGAATCCGATGGGGACTGCTGTGTCTCGTTCAGCCAGTATAGGAGCACATTTGGGAGCGATTTCGAGTCAATCGGTCCAAAGACCTGGAAGCTATTGAAAAAATGGGCCACTTTTTTCTTTAAAATATTCACCAAAAATACAAATTTCACCGGAATCCGATGGGGACTGCTGTGTCTCGTTCAGCCAGTATAGGAGCACATTTGGGAGCGATTTCGAGTCAATCGGTCCAAAGACCTGGAAGCTATTGAAAAAATGGGCCACTTTTTTCTTTAAAATATTCACCAAAAATACAAATTTCACCGGAATCTGATGGGGACTGCTGGGTCTCATTCAGCGAGTAGAGGACCACATTCGTGACGAATTTCGAGTCAATCGGTCAAAAGACGACCGTAACCCTAACCCTAGCTCCATAACCCTAACCCTAACCCTAACCCTAACCCTAACTCCAGCCTTAAGCCAGTCTCATGAAACATTGTCCCTTTTCACTAAAATATTCACCAAAAATACAAATTCCACCGGAATCCGATGGGGACTGCTGTGTCTCGTTCAGCCAGTATAGGAGCACATTTGGGAGCGATTTCGAGTCAATCGGTCCAAAGACCTGGAAGCTATTGAAAAAATGGGCCACTTTTTTCTTTAAAATATTCACCAAAAATACAAATTTCACCGGAATCCGATGGGGACTGCTGTGTCTCATTCAGCCAGTAGAGGACCACATTCGTGACAAATTTCGAGTCAATCGGTCAAAAGACGACCGTAACCCTAACCCTAGCTCCATAACCCTAACCCTAACCCTAACCCTAACTCCAGCCTTAAGCCAGTCTCATGAAACATTGTCCCTTTTCACTAAAATATTCACCAAAAATACAAATTCCACCGGAATCCGATGGGGACTGCTGTGTCTCGTTCAGCCGGTATAGGACCACATTTGGGAGCGATTTCGAGTCAATCGGCCCAAAGACCTGGAAGCTATTGAAAAAATGGGCCGAGGTTTTCATGAAAAATGGGCACTTTTTTCTTTTAAATATTTAACAAAAATACAAATTCCACCGGAATCCAATGGAGGCTGGCTTAAGTCTGGGGTTAGGGTTAGGGTTATGTGGCTAGGGTTAGGGTTACGGTCGTCTTTTGACCGATTGACTCGAAATTCGCCACGAATGTGGTCCTCTACTGGCTGAACGAGGCACAGCAGTTCCCATTGGATTCTGGTGGAATTTGTATTTTTGGTGAATATTTAAAAGAAAAAAGTGCCCATTTTTCATGAAAACCTCGGCCCATTTTTTCAATAGCTTCCAGGTCTTTGGACCGATTGACTCGAAATCGCTCCCAAATGTGCTCCTATACTGGCTGAACGAGACACAGCAGTTCCCGTTGGATTCTGGTAGAATTTGTATTTTTGGTAAATATTTTAGTGAAAACGGACAATGTTTCATGAGACTGGCTTAAGGCTGGGGTTAGGGTTAGGGTTAGGGTTATGTGGCTAGGGTTAGGGTTACGGTCATCTTTTGACCGATTGACTCGAAATTCGCCACGAATGTGGTCCTCTACTGGCTGAACGAGGCACAGCAGTTCCCATTGGATTCCGGTGGAATTTGTATTTTTGGTGAATATTTAAAAGAAAAAAGTGCCCATTTTTCATGAAAACCTCCGCCCATTTTTTCAATAGCTTCCAGGTCTTTGGACCGATTGACTCGAAATCGCTCCCAAATGTGGTCCTATACTGGCTGAACGAGACACAGCAGTTCCCGTTGGATTCTGGTAGAATTTGTATTTTTGGTAAATATTTTAGTGAAAACGGACAATGTTTCATGAGACTGGCTTAAGGCTGGGGTTAGGGTTAGGGTTAGGGTTAGGGTTATGTGGCTAGGGTTAGGGTTACCGTCATCTTTTGACCGATTGACTCGAAATACGCCACAAATGTGGTCCTCTACTGGCTGAACGAGGCACAGCAGTACCCATTGGATTCCGGTGGAATTTGTATTTTTGGTGAATATTTAAAAGAAAAAAGTGGCCATTTTTCATGAAAACCTCCGCCCATTTTTTCAATAGCTTCCAGGTCTTTGGACCGATTGACTCAAAATCGCTCCCAAATGTGGTCCTAAGCACTGATTAAAAAAATGTTTGTCAGAAAAACAAACAAATATCGGTGCAGGAATTTCAACACAAAGACTCGTGTATGGTTTATAAAATAAATTCAGTGTTTATTGTTCTATGCAGCAATGTACAAACAATATAAAAAATGCATAGACATGTCTCTCTGTAAAAGCAATGTAAACATAGTGAACAATGACCTGTGACCTTCGACAGCAATGACTTAGTGAGAATGAATTGTAGGGTCTATCTGCTCTTAATCATGTCGTGTAGTACAGTACAATACATGCATGCATACAGTAGTTGCGCATAAACAAGATGCTATATAGGGCAGGGAGCCAATTGCAATGAAAACACTGCAGCAAATAGGGGGGAAGCACATAATGGCAAGGCCTGAGAGTTGATTATGCAAATACCCCAGCTGCAAAGGAACAATAACTCTGGAAATTCAAAGACAAACCATAACACGGAAGGCTATTGTCTCGTATTTGCATATTTGCTTGACAACTATAACCTGCTCATCATGCCCATCTTGTTCAGAACAATGTCTTTGTGTTCATATAATAATGCACACATCAGAAATTGTCATAGTGCATTGTTTCAGTTCAAATGAAAGCTGTGCTGCGCTGAGCTGGCAGTCCAAGTCTGACACTCTCATAGTTTGGAAACTATTCGATTAATACAGTATAGAAAAATGTCGAGAAAATAAACTTTATAAAATAAGTATATTCTGTTTTCTATACTCCGAGTCCTCCTCGCCTCCACAATAAACATTCAAATTAGCATATGCAATACAATCTTCATGATACATCATCTTAAATATGAAGCAAGCAAATAAAAGCTGAATCTATTATATAAGTCTATGAATACTTATTGCATTTTTCTTCTGAGATGGCATTTCCATCAAAGATTTTATTGAAACTGCAAATGCAATAATACAGTAATTATTATTCTGCGAGCTATTAGCATGAATCTGTTCTCTGTAACAGTATAATGAGCCTGGGAATGCTGAAATATCGTGACTCTCTTAAATCCCTGAGTGATCAGCCACTGATGTCTGAAAAGCTGAGGTACAGTACATTTTTATGATATGTCGTCTTTTCTTATGTGACAAGTAAAAAACAAATCAAACTTTACATTTCCTTCTGTCATTAATTTGTATCTCAGGATAAGTATTGTTAGCTTTAATGGTTTTGAGATCTTTAAGACATCCAGTGACTCCTTGTGCTCTATGTCCTATACTGTAATATTTACTCTACGTCCTCTGAAGGAAAAGGCGCATGAGATCTGTGCATATTAATTCACTTAATGGCCAAATCGTCCCCAGCGGAGTTATCTCACTGATGCTGATGGCTCTCTGCTGTCTCCTTACAGAGAGGACAGCACTAGTTATCTGCAGGCGTCAGTGTCTGGGCGTCAGCGGCTCCATCTCCAGCACCAGATCACGAGGCCGCGGGCCCTTACTTAACTCCACCACCCGCGGGACCACCGTGGACCAGCGGTCTGGAGAGGGATAAAAAGAAGACGAGGGGTTTTTATCTGTATGAATAAGTTTGCATGAATATATACTTATTTGTCTGTGAATTTATTCATGAGAGCACAGCGAGATTCTCACCTCTCCTCAAAGCTCTGACGCTCTGCTGCAACCCGTTGACTTGGCATGTCTCATTCTTGCCTGGATCCTCGTTGATTATCGCCAGGTTCTGATTCCAGTGGCACCAGTTTACCTCATCCACCCTGACATAACAAAACACCAATGGAGTTGACAGGTTTTTTTTGGAAGTGCCGCTGCAGCGTGACTGTAACTGTGACTCGTGATGAATACCTGAAGCACCAGCGTCGATCAGGTGTGCCATCGCAGTTCCTCCCCACAGTCACCATCTCTCCAGCTCGGAAAGACTTGCGAAGGCAGACTGGGAAAGAGCGCTCGATGTCCAAGATGGTCGTTGCCCACTGTGAATAAACACAAGTTTATTTAGCTTATTTAAGACAGTAAAATAAGAAAAACATATTTCTGCACTCGCCTCCCAAAATTTAAAAAATTACTTTGCACCACTTTCGGATCACTTGCCATAAAATTTAGTACAGATATCAACGTTATCTAGAGGACAAATCCTGTGTCCCTAAGCTTTTTATCAGCATCATCTGGTCAAAGATCTCATTTCATTGACACAAACGGTTCCTTCCAGCTCACCTGAAGCTTCCAGATCTTCTTGCTTTCCTTGGACACCTGCCCCACCGTTTCTCCCATCAAAGCGATCAACATGTTGAGCAGCAGCACAAAGGTGAGGATGATGTAGGTAACCAACAGGATGAGGAAGACTGCAGGATACTGTGCACTGTGGATCATGTCCAGTTCTCCCATCCCAATGGTCAGCTTAAAGAGGTCCAGGAGGAAAGTGCTGAAGGTGTCTGGGTCCCTGCAGTTGGGGTAGGTGAGACAGTCGCCATCACAATCTGTGCCCGGTGGAGGGCACACTGTCAGCAGGGACACCAGGGCTGTGAGGTGGAAACAGAGAAAGTTGGGCTATGTGTCTGCGAGCATTTAAAGTTAAAAAACGTTTTATCACTTTTTTGCTGAAAGTTAGATGAGGAGATCGATACCACTCTCCTGTCTGTCCATTACATAAGCTTCAGTCAACAGATGGTTAGCTTAGCATACAGACCAGAAGCAGGGGATCTCTTGGCTTCCAGAGACTTGGATTTTTTTTCCGAGTGAAAAATTATTTTTTCATGTGTCGAGCTGAGTGAAAAAAATATTTTTTAACATTTTTAACTAAAAAAATATTTTAAAATAAAAAAACTTTTTCAGGAGGGAAATGTTTTTTTCATGTGTCAAGCCGAGTGAAAACATTTTTTTTACGAGTGAATTTTTTTTTTTTCCTCAGTTTGCCAATGCTTTTTCTCGGCTTGAGACATGAAATTTCTTTTTTTTTCATTTCTAGAAAAAAAAAGTCTTACTTCCCCCTCAGGGCTTCCATAATTTTCTAAGTCTGATCTCTCCTGTGTTTATGACTTGCGAAGAGTTTTGCAGAAAAAAAAAGGTTTACACAGATAATATTTTTTTCATCTGTGAAAAGATGTGATTTTTATTTTTTTCCGGGACGAAATTTTCTCCTGGAAAACATTTTTTTTCATTCGGTTTCACACATGAAAAAAAAAAATTCTCCTGAAAACATGTTTGAAAAAACAAAAATTAAGGAATTTTGAAAAAAGTTCTTCGCACTTGTTTTTCACTAGTTCTCAAGTCATAAGTCATGTGAGAGAACAATTTGGATCAGACTTAAAAAAAAAAAAAATTGATTACACAATATAAAAAATGTCCCCACTTGCCCCTCAGGACTTCCGTAGCCAACCATCCTGTGGCTGTAACTTTAAAATGTACATTAACAACAAATGTCAAATTTTTTTTTTTAAGTAATGCTGACATACACCTGTAGAGCTACGTGATCATACACCTACCTGATGCATATCCGATCATGAAGAGCACGTACACCAGCAGAAATCTGAAAAGGTCTTTGAAAAGAATCTGAGACCAAAAATAAAAAAAGTGGTGAGACACACAATTAGTGTTGCTTCAGGTTAATTCATTTCCTGTTAACTCTTTTGATCTTCTAACCTTCTGTATCATGATGCTATAAGTGCCAGTGAGCTTCAGGCCTCTTGTGAAGTAAAGCGTGTTCATCCAGCCCAGGACGAGTGCAAACACCATCACACACACGTAAGTCTCAATGCCAGACAGGTAGAGAGCAGCGGTGACGACAATAAGTACAGAGTAGATGAAGCTAGAGGGGAGAGAAAAAGAAGTTTGTCAGGAAATAGTTCCAGTGTTAAAGTCTGTGATAGTGAAGTGATAAATGAAAAAGTGATTGTTAGCATTTGGCTTTTTAAAAACCGAATGTAGACATCACAGCCGTGCTGCTAATGATTTAAATCAACACAGTTCAGAGAGGTGTTCGACATTCTCAGCTCTTTGTTTGCATCAGGGGCTTAATTAAAGATGTAAACTACAAAAACATGCCATGGAGGAGGCTGAGGAATTAATTAGATCACTCAATTAAGAGGATGCAAAATTTGCCTCGGGTAAAAAGTCAGCATAAGCTACGGCAAAGGTGAAGAAGAGGGGGAGCAAGGACAGACGAGGCAGACTTACTACAGCAGCTGAAAGGATCCATCAATAAATAAAGACTTCACCCCGGGGCACTTCTTCAAAAAGAGGTCCTTAATCTGCAAAGAGCAGGAGTAACATTTCCATAATTACAACAACCGCTGCCGTTACAAGTTCGACTTTGATGCAAGAGATTGGGAGACGGCAGCAAGCAAACAAGGATCAAACTATGAGGAGGCGTCAGAGCTTATTGACTCACGTTGGTGAGGAAGAAGAAGATTCCTGACGCCAAGGTGACAATCTCCCCCGCCATACGCAGGTAGTCAGAGGATGTTGTGTACGGGTACGGAGGCTGGAAGGAAGGAAGACAAAGGCTACTGAACATCCAATCATCAAGAACTGTTCATCCGATCTACTTCAGGCTTGGCAGGTTTGTTGCTTATAAGATATAATAATATGTATATTAGAAAACATTTAAGGTGCTAGTAGGTGGATTTCCTAATCTTTGGATAGAGCCAAGCTGTTTTCCCTTGCTAGTCTTTATGCTAAGCTAGGCTAACCAGCTGATGGCTGTGGGGGACAGACATTAAAGCTGCTGTAAGTGATATATATTTATTTATTAAGTGTCAAATAGCTCTTTATTCCAACAGTAACCACTGTTAGAGAGTGTTTGGTCAGTAACCCACGTCACCCAGAGAAAAGAAAATTGGTTGGTGTCCCCACCGGCTCTATCCAATCAGGACGCAGAACTCCATTAAGAGGTGGTCCTGACAGAGAGCAGGAGCCTCCTGTTTGCTGCTACAGTATGTCTGCCGATTACCGCTGTGCATTCATGCGGTGATGTAGAGAGGAGGGAGGCGGACAGGACGTTAGCTAACACTCACAGCAGCTTTAAAGTGGCATTAATCTTATCGTCTCCTTCTTGGTAAGAATGCATGAAGCAAACAGTATTAAGCTATCTAATGTACGTAATGGCCTACATAAAAAACAACATGCATACTTAATGAGCAAAGAGTTGTCATAACGAAATGTTGATGAGTGTCCTGAACGTTCAGCTGACGGTTTCACATCATGAATCATTGATCAGTTCCCATGCAATACGGCCACACTGTAAAAAAAAAACGTCTGCACCTTCAGCAGCTTCTCACCCACCTTTCCCTGTGTCGGATGGTAATAAGCCACCAGGGTGAAGATGATCATGGTGATGAGGTAGGAAACCACGCTGATGTAAAAGGTGACAGCACCAAACTTCTGCCATTTGGCCCTCAGCAGCTCATTGATGGGCTCCACTGCCAGCATCTCATGGCGGTTCTGACAACAGGAATAAAAAAACATGACACTGATAAACAGCAATAAAATTGAATTAAAATAAAGAGATCCGGATCTTTGTACACGCAGAGAATCTTTTATTGCGCTCAGGTTTTTGATGCACCCACACACTTTTTTTTTTTATGTCATGCCTGGTGTTTTGTTCCTCTAACTCCTCTGATCTTGAGAGGAAACAACATTTCATCTCTCTTCTTTTTAAAGTGAGAATGACAAACTTTGTAAACAAAAAATCCTTCTTTTATCACCTCATTGCGACTGTTGTAGACGAGGATTTCCAGCACAGACGGCTCCTCTCCGCATGTATCCAGGGAAGACAGATCATAGAGGGAGGAGTACACCGGCCCGTAAGCCCAGTCCTTAAACTTGCGTGACAGATGACGAGCCTCTTCATCTTTGATCTCGCGTCGGATGATGTGCTGAAACACCTGAAAGAATAAGGAGAAGCTGACCTGCTGACCTTTGGAGTTATAGCCAGCAGAAATTATGATGATGAAAACTTTAAATTACACCGATGCTGCTTATCCCTACCCCTATCTTGCCCAGCTTGGCAGCCATCATGAGAGGCGACATGCAGTCGTTGTTGAGCACCCTCTCCAGGTTGCAGTCTGGGTAGAGCTTGGCACTCTTGATTAGCAGCAGGTCGTACATCTTCGTGAGGAAACGCGTGTTGTCCTTGGTGTTGTCCGCGATGTGCACTAGGGCGTGCAGCACCGTGTTTCCTCGCGAGTCCTGGCGCCGCAGGTCGGCCTTCTTGTGTGGATTCTCAGTCAGGTAGTGCACTATGTCAGGCTGGTTGGTGCAGGCAGCCAGAGAGAGAGGAAGCTCACCTGGGTGAACAGAGAGAGAGAGAGAGAGAGAGACAGAGCGCTCACTTCATACTGAATTCACAGGAGATTAAAGGAAGTATTTCAGATTAAAAATAAGCAAATCAACAGGAGAGTTAATTAAGAACTGTAGCTGGCATCTGTAGGTTTTTTTTACTAAACATGGATCAAAGATTTCACTTAAATCCCCGCAATGAAAACCAGCACAATTAGCAGTTGTTTGAGGGAGGGGCGCAGTGGGGCCAGAGTGCCAAAAGCAGCTGCTGAAAATGAGCCGTTGCCATGGGTGACAGATTACTTTGTCACCTCACATAGAAACGCTCCTCTTCATGGATTTGCACGGGTGCATGCAGAGTGTTAGCGTGAGTCTAAATCCCATTAGCCGTCAGCCCTGCCAGGTTCCTGTTCACCTCACTGTAAAGCTCCGCGGCAAATTACTCACACTGTGCCCGGACACGCTGGGATTTGAGAATGACAACCGTGCTAAGTGCAAATAGAAATCATCTTCTCTGTGATGAGTGCGGAGTAGAAATGCATGAGTGAAGAAGACAAATCTTAAAATTCAGGTTGGATAAAAAATAAAATAAAACCTGGTCCATTGCAAGACGTTTCTACCTGTGTTTTTAGAGAGTAACATTAGAATCAATAACTGTCATTAGAGGGCTCAAAGGACACTATGTTGTAAATAAAAACTGTTTTTAAAAATCTGAGGTCTGGGCCTTCACAGACACCAGCAGAGGGGAGTGTTGAGTTGGGTCTACAGACTGATATTTCCAGGTCAGTGAGGTTCTCCTGCAGGAGGGTCAGCAGAGGATGTTTACTTTTCTCGCTGCAAGAACACTCACAGCTTTCAGTGGACGCGCCTCATGAACAACATGACATAATGCTCGTCTTTTCATGTGTTTTCGGAGCGCCACCACTGACAGTTTCAAAAAAACATTTGGTTTTAAGGTGGACCTCACCTCTGGACCGCAGCTGTATACCCTGACAGTGTTTGCTCGGCCAAAACCTGCCACGTTATAAAAGAGAAAAGGGTGGGGTCTAATGTCACTTCATGAAAACTGGGGGTTTCTTTGCCAGGACCATTTACCATGTGGTAACTTATCTTGGCAGCTGCTGTGGTGCACATAGCCAAACTTTGATGTCATTGACAGAGCTTGTGTGTAAAACAGTCAGTCAGCCAGTGAGGAAATTGAAAGAGTGACCAGTGAAGTCACAGAGACCACAGACACACCACGTCATCACCGCAGTAACAGTTTCCGTCTGCCTACTGTGTTTTATCACTTATGGATCAAACATAAGGAGACTAAAAATACAGACGCACACAATGAGCTCTTCTGTTTCCAGATTAGATTTACGTACTAAAAAAGGTCTTTACCAAAGTAGAAGTAGCCCCCCTCGTCTCTGGGCTGGAAGAAGCGTCCCCTCGCCTGGGCGTGAACGTCAGCTCCCTGCTCCACCAGCAGCTCCACGTACTGCTTACAGCGTCGCTCTATAGCGATGTGGAGCGCCGTCTGGCCTGACGACGCAGAGAAAAAGACCACAGCACAGAGAAAACTTCAGCATAATTAATATTACAGACTTCTGTTGTTCAATTAATGAATATCAGTGTGTTCAAGGAGGTAATTACTGAAATGAGGTGTGTGGAGTTAATTATGTTACACAACAAAAAGCACTGTTACACAAGAGAAACACTGTTGACTCCTGCCATTTGTCTACAGGAGAAACTGATACCCAATTATGAGCTGAAGGTTGAGGTCATAAAAAACTCACTAAAAGCCAGCGGTTATGAGCAGGTTGTCTCTATGGAAACCGAGCCCTTAAACACTTTTTATGCTGTCACATAAAAAGTGTTTCCTGAATGAGCAGTTTTCAAACTGACCACCTTACTTGTGAAAAGTATGATTAGATGAACAAACCAGGTTATCAGAGAGACAACGATGAAGAGCAGCACCGTGTGTGGAAGGTATGAAAGATAAGGTGTGGATCTTCTCATTCACAGAGCTTTAAATAGTCACAGTAAACACACCCGCTGTAAAATACAGTCCTAGTCCCCGTCATCGGGCCTCACCCAGCAGCCAGCGTCACGGTCCTCTCATTTTGGTTTCATTGTGTGTGTTTTATATGTGTTTCCTGGTTTTGTGTTGTCCTTTGCACTCCTGTTTTCTTGTGGTCCTCACCAGCCTGATAATCTAATGTTAATATAATAAGTTAATGTCCCTCACCTGTGTTTCATCTCCACCTGCACCTCATCCCCTCACTAGGTTTGTTTGTATGTAAGCCTGTGTCGTTCCCTCACTCTTTGTCGGTCCGTCTGTTCAGTTCTCATCCTCACGTAACTCCTGTAATCCTGCGTTCCTGTGTCCTCATGTGCTCACCTTCGATTTATGGTTTGTTTTTGTTGTACTGCTGTCTGTTTGCCTACCTTCGTTTGGATTTTAGATTGTTTGGACTAATTATCACATTATCATTAAAACTCGCTCCTGCGTCTGCATTTGCATGTGTGTGTCAGCCAGGCCAGCTACAGTAACAAAACACTGTCTCTGCCAGCTTCAACAGATTATTCTTGCATAAAACAGAAAGAATTCAAATTAGTATTTAAAACATTTCCATACCTCTGTAGTAGACGTCCCTGAAGGGTGTATTTATGAACTCTCGGAGGTTTCCGGTCTTCTCTGCGATGTCCACCAGCAGCGGGATGGTGACATTCTGCCCTCCGTAAAGGTTCAACAGGGCTTTAGGCAGACACGTCTTACCTGTGGATGGCTCTGGTAGAAGAGATTAATGAAAAAGGAGATTTTTGTGTGAGAAGGCCAACACTTATTTATATAAGTGCACATTCAATAACATCATTTTCTGCCTGTTTTCATTCATTCAGCTAGCTTCTACTTTTATCCAACATTTTTACGTTAAGTGTTTCCACATTTAGCAACAGTTGAGCAAAGACTTTCACTATTTTTAGTCTGTTTCTTTTTGTAAAGCCCATTTTAACTCATGAGGAGTTGACAGTTGGCTGTGATTTCTCTCTATTAGCTGTGAGAAGCCTGAAAAAACTTCTCAGACATACAGGAAGCTTTCCTTGGGCTTGCCTCTAGCGGGACAAAGACTATGACATTACTCCACCTTTTCCTGCTCACATCCTCTGGGCCGACCAGAGCAGGGGGAGATAAAAGGTCAAAGTACAACCATCGCTCTAGAAAGCCGAGTTTCCCCTTCAAGGTTAAGATAGATGCCATTTTGTTCCCTTGTAATCTGACTTTTTAGTGGATGGTTTACAAGTGACAACCTACAGATTTTAGCCTCACCTCTAAAGTCCTCATCGGTTAACCTCTTGTCGTGACTCTGCAGGTACTCCAACAGGCCCTCGAGGGCCTCGATGTCTGCACGAGACACGCAGTCGAAGAGGAGGGAGCGGTTGAATACTTTCATTACTTTCGGCGGGTCTGTGCTTTGACCGTCATCACAGGACGTCTCAGTTTTACTGAGGAGACACAGAAAACATGACATGTCACTCATTCACTGTTAGATCTGGGATTCCCTTTATATTCATGGACTCTTTTTACATTTCATTGAGAGAAACTACAGCGATGAATTGGTGTTTGGTGCACAAACCATCTTTTTAAGCAAATCGCCCACACCCTTGAGTGCTCCAGTAAATAGACCTCTGTGTGTGTGTGGGACAGGTAGAGCAG
Source organism: Pagrus major (assembly GCF_040436345.1). NCBI lineage: Eukaryota > Metazoa > Chordata > Actinopteri > Spariformes > Sparidae > Pagrus > Pagrus major. The sequence goes on along the minus strand of NC_133219.1, from coordinate 37,278,484 downwards.
CCAGCAGCATAAATATTACCTCAACTGTTGCTGCAGCAGGACCAACAACACGTTCACTGTTAGATCAGTGGACGGCCTGAATGAGGGACTGCTCGGCCCACAGTGTGTGTCTTAGTGTGTGTGTGTACATACTTCCTCATGTGGCACACCTCTGTCTACAGAGTGGCGTTTGTAAGAAGCTTTTCGTTTTTATGACTCTTTTTTCCAAACCTGCCCTTTTGTCCCTGGAAGAAAATCCAGTGTAGTTTCACTACTGTTGAGACAGTAAAGTAAGAAGCCTAAAGGAACAGACGGTTATTAAATCCTGGAAACACACATGAGGGCCCGTTCTCACCCTCTCGGGAGCTTCTTCCTGCGTCGCTTCTGGTTGCTCGTGTTCCTGTAGGTGCCGTAGTCAAAGAGCGAGTCCATGGGAGCTTTCTTGGGGCCTTGAACCACGTTTGACTCGTATATGGTTGATTCCAGCAGGTCCATAGGGTTGGAGATGCCCTTCTTGAAAGCACCGTGGAACTTCATCCGCAGGTTCTGTCTGCCGTCCGCCGGCTGGCCCGGCTGAACCAGCTCCAGGGCCGAACCCTGACTGGTGTCCTGAGTTGACGGGGAGGCATCCTCGCTCTCAAACAGCTCTGAGAACTCTGACAAGACGAACGCCGGGTCGCTCTCAGGCTGAGCGGCTCCGCCATCGCCCGATTCCACAGAGACAGCAGCTTTGGCGGGAACAGAACCGAGGGTGTTGGCCTTGGACAAGGCGAGGTTGCACCTTCTGAGGAGAGCAGAGCGGCCCTGGAATAAAAAACACCATGACAAAATGTTCTGAGTGAGCTGCACAGCCGTTAGGTAGACAGAGACAGCTTCTACAAATGGAGAAAGAAGATGTGTGCCCTGTGGAGTTGTCTTATAAACAAACAAAAGTTCTGTTTACAGCCAGTGTTGCTCACAAAAACACACCCAGAGGATCACTAAGAAATGTGCTGAAGGTTTTTCATTCCTCATAAAATATTTGCAAAGATGATTTTTTTAAATATCCAGCATTGTCTACATATTTATTATTATATTCTCGCCTTTTACTCCCAACTGTACACCAGTGAAATCGTAACCTGTGTCTGCAAATTCCCAGGATAAACCACATGGGGACCTCACATACAGTATAAAAACAGCTGCATTATGTTACTAGAGGTCACAAAACACCACAGAGAAATGTGTAATGTTTAAAATTGTTTCATTACTGGCGGGTTTCTGGCACAGCTTCACCTACTTTACAGGGAAAAAGTCTAAAAAGGACAGAAGTCCAGCAACACTTGTCATCTAGTAAGTTCTGAAAATGACATCGCTTTACGGTAATGCAGCCTTTAAAACCTGGAGATGACCCCGTATATGTTGCCCAGTCTTAGTTGATCTAATAATAAAGTTGTACATATTTCACAACAAAGAAACTCTCAGCTTATAGGGATCTACTGTCAACTCCAGCAATTAGGTACTGATGCTTTGGGATTGAAGGTCGGCTGCCATCTGAAAGTGTCAGTATGTGAAGAGTTGGGAATGAGACTCGAAAATTAACTATCTTAAAAACAGAAGCCTAAAAAAAAACGAGATGTCCTTGATGATGGTTCACCTGATCAACTTCCAGGTGACCTGAGGAAAGAGGAAGTACGAATAAGAGACATGAGATGCAGCCAGGCAGAGGCCAAACTGCATAATGAATCATGTTATCATTTTGTTGGTATGATTTTAGAAGAGATTTTTAATAAAGAAGTAAATACAAGCCGAAGAAAAGTGTTCGTATGGGGCGTTAAACTATCCAGATCTTTGTGCATCTTGTCTCTCATGATCAAATTACAAAGTTGTAAGTCATCCTCAAAAAAACCACCACGCTCATTAAATATATGTTAAGATATTAATATATGTTATGTCTTCTTGTTTCAGGCAAGTTTGACCTCCAGTACTGCAGGATGCCAAGCCGCTACAATCAGAACAAATAATAAAACAATCAAACTAAAGAGACATTGCATTGGGAGTACAGTTACTAAAGGGACCCTGGACGTTCCCACTCGAAGTTTCAAGTTGATTTTAAGGATTACATTTGACATTTGACCCCTCTGTACCTCATTCATCCCTTTTATCACAATGATGTGCCAAATTCCTCTTCAGGGGAAACTGGAAATGATGCTGAAGCATGTGGGCGTCCTGCAGAGACAGAAAAAGAGAAGCCATCATAAACACAAGTATAGAAAAAAATAATCTGTAGGTCCTGTGTGACATAAAAAGAGCTCTGTCGTTTGGGATATATGGAAAAAAAAAAACTAGGAAAGGAGACCGATGCCAACAGCAATAACACGGCTGTGAGTCCGGCCTCTCATTGGTCAGACGGAGATGTTTCCTCCAGTCACAAAGTCACACCACCTGAACACACTCAATCAACAGCCTACAGATTTACTCACTACAGCTACATCCTCACATGTCCCTGCACAGTGTTTGCTCATGACAACCTATCTAAGCCAGACTGTGCTGCAAAGGAGCAACACAAACATGGGAGCTGGGGTCCCGCTCAGGGAGAGGCATGACTCACCACCCTGTCCGGTACCCGGGATTATCATGCCTTCACACTTCAGCGGGCTTTGGATAGTAAAAAAAAAGACGGAGGAACAAAGAAGAGGGTGCCCTCTTGATAAACTACAACAGAGAGAGAGCAGATGATTCAGTCGTGTCCAGAAGGCAGACAGAACAGCATCATAAAATATCAAGTAGACCCAAAGCACACATATTATCCACTTATTGGGTCAGGAAGTGGAAACCCACTTGGGAAAGTTTAAAACTAATAGATGTGGGACTTCCTGCTCTGTCACTGCTGATGTGACATTATCCAGAGCAGGAGAGGCTGGAGGCTCTGCCTGGGGCAAGAAGATTTAATGTGTTAAACAATAGATTTGTAGGTGTTTAAGGTCATGTCGTAGGAAAAAAAGACTCTCACAACTTTATGGATGAATGGTTGGATGGATAAAAAAAAAAAGAAACTAAAAAATATAACTTTCAGGATGTAGGAAGAAATACAATAATAAATAATCACTATTTAACACAATATCAGTGATGAGCAACATGTGGAATTTGAGGACTCATTAAAAGTTACATGTCTTAGTAGTTATTAAACTAACAGTCTCATAAGGTCAGTCAAACATTTCCCCTCACACAAAGTGGTTAGAAAGCATCAAATGAAGAGTTGTTACTTACCTTGATCTAATCTGTGGAGTTTAGTTTGTGTCTATTCCCAAACTTTCCATAGTTTAAAAACTCCCAAACTTATTTCCCCTCGACTGTTGAGCAACTCTGAACTTTTTCCTGATGACACCAAGTGTTTCGAGTAAAATCACAGCGTCCCTCTGAATCATGTGTCCGAACCGCCGGTGAAGTCCACCAGAACAACGGATGCTTTCACACAGATTTGGGGCGGGACAGAGTGTCCGCTCAGTCGGGCTGAGAGCTGGAGTCGACGCGGACCATGTGAGGTGCAGTACCGGTGCGCGGCCGCTAGGTGGTGCTGCAAAACATCTCAGGCTGCAGCAGAGAGCCCAGTGGGGGAAGAAGTGAAGAAGTACTGTTAAAAGTACTCTGTTACAAGTACTGCATTGAGTGTTGTATACAAGAAATCAAGAAAAGTGTCCCCTGTGACTGTGGTGCTGTTAAATATTTAACCATCATGTTATTAAACGTCATGCATTCATGTAAAAATCAGGATTTTGCAGTTGTATTTGATTGAGGTGGAGCTGTTTCTATTACTATCATTATTTCATTTCATTATGGATTATAGTAGCATTTGTTTAAACGTTTAACCATTACTCAATATTAACTACACTGTAGTTAAAGTGTAGTATGAGGCACATTTCTTAACATGTCTGTAGTGGCCATTGGGTAAAAATAATCTAAATCAAACTTTAAATCAAATGTCAAAATAAAAACCACTGCTGCACCATGCAGGCTGGTAATGTATGTGTTCATTCACAGATGTCCATTCAATGTTTCTTTGGTTTTCATGATTTTTTTTTTAATTTTGATTTTTTTTTTAAAAAAAACAAGCAAGCAAACAAAAAACAGACCTCACCCAGGTGCATCATGGTCCTACACCTATCCTCCTGACTATATAACCTAGGAGCCCACAGTGTTACCCAAACTTCTAAATAAAACAAAAACAAAACAAAAGACTAACAAGACAAAACTGAACATATTAAAGAAGGAAATAACTAGACTAAACAAATAAGTAGCAAAAGAAAATGCTATCAAACTGTCATCTAAATTAAGGAAACATCTAGAATAATCAAACAAAAACTACTACTTGTTATTAGCAAAAAACAATAACCAAAAATAAACATAAAGTTATCTTTATATTTTGGCAGGCTGCTTTATATATTTCATTCTTACTTGCTTATTTTCTCTATTAATTAAGTGACACGATGCTTGTTTTGTCCACACAGTAGCACACAATCAAAATTATTGAAAAGAAATTCTAATTTTAAAAAAATCCTCACATTTGTGAAGCTCGAGACATGAAATGTTCTTGATGACTGAAACAAGGATGTAATGATAAGCATCTTATTTTATACGTTTTTTTTATGTTTGTGTAGTGGAGTAAGAGTTCAGAGTGGCAAATAAGTTCACAATGTATTTAGTTTCACTCCCCCAGTGCTTGCTCATTACTTTTTCTTTGTTTTCCTTTTATTATTATTATTTTTTTATTTATTTATTTTTCTCAAATGGAAATGCAAAGTTGAGTAGATGCTTAAAGTCAAAGCTGACAAAACAATCTCACCAGAAGGTCCATTCATTTAGTAGCTGTTCTGGTGCTTTCCATCACAACTGCTCCTCGGAGGATGTCAGATTTCCAGTCGTCGTTGAACTGTAGACGTCCAAATATCTATTTTTCTCAGACTTCTCATTCATGCTGACTTAAAAGCTGAGAGTGAAAGTTGATTCCTGACCTTGTTTTCTATCCCACGGTGCCCTTTTGCAGGTGGCTGCACTGCTGAATAAACAAGCCTGCTAATATTGACCCATTTTACAAGTATTCAAAAACACATTTCAAAATGGAGTACAGTTTAATAATTCTCTGGGAGGCGTTCATAATTGTATTCAAGCAGAAGTACAGAAACATTAGCAGCAAAGTACACTTAAAGAGGTCATATTATGTAAATTTTCAGGTTCATGCTTTTATTTGGGGGTCCTAGTAGAACAGGTTTACATACTTTAATTTTCAAAAAACACAATATTTTTTTCATATGGTACATTGCTGAAGAATTACATCTATTCCGTCACTCCCCAAGCAATATTTCCTGGTTAATGTTGTGGAGTAGAAATATAAAGTAGCAACAAATGAATATATTCAAGTACAAGTAACTCAAAATTTTACTTAAACATGGGTTAAATGTACTTATTTACTTTCCACCACTGCTGATTCTTGGCAAAACAGACAGATGGTTTCAAGAAAGAAGTTAAAGAAGGAAAAAAGAAAAACACATAAATTGTTGCTCATATTTTTATTCCAAATTATGGTTTACATAAGTTGAAAATACAATATTAATTATTTTTCACTATACACACACTGCAACAGACAAGCATTTCAAAACGTTCACTCAAAACTGATTAACCAAAAGCCACCAGGATAACCTCTCGTCAAGGTCAACATGTTGTCCAAATATCACATTTGACATCTTCGCTTCTTCTTTTGCATCTTACAACAGTGTAGAAGACAAGAAGTCAGACAGCCACACTAAATATCCCCTCAACAATGAGGTGTAAATAAAAATACACATTCAGTTTAATGTAAGCACCTGAGAGAAGAGTGGACAGAGAAGCACTTTCTTTGGAGGAATAGCAAAGACACATGTTCAAGTGCTGCATAGCAGAGAAATATAAAAGAGGCAGACGACTGCTTCAGTGATGTACATGTTGTTCTTGGTTTACACAAAATGACGTGTATAAACTTATGAAGGACTGAAGGCACAAACGCTGACATGGTTATTTAAATGCTTTGTACCTCCAGCTTAAGGCACAAACAGGTGTGCAACATCAGAAGCCAACAGTGTACGTACTTATTCTTGTATTTTAAAAGATTTTAACAAGTCAAAAAGCTCACAGTGACAGATTAACTGCTTAGGTTTTGTATAACTTGTAATAAATAACTCTGGACAGTATAACTTGGAGGTAAAATCATTAAAAAGTGAAGATTATGATCCAGTGATAATGATTTGTACAAATAAAACAACATTCGCAGGTCGTGGGATGGACCTCAGCACTGTCACATTTCAAATTTAAGAGCGTGAAAACTTGAAAATGTTTCTTTCAATATCTACATAAGGTACAAAAATACAGGGTATCTACTGTAATAAGTTATAGATAATAATAACAATGGTGGTAAAACTGAAACCTTGCTTATCTGTTTATTCACTGGAGTACGTAGCACTTTGACTGTTGGTATAATTGTCCCACTTTTGTAAGGTTCACACAAATATCTGCTTTCAAACATTCAATGTTTTCCTGTGAAGAAACACGACTCTTCAAATAGAGAACAAAGGAACACAGAGTTTCAATCTGCAGCTGCTTCGCTCCAGAGTCAAACAACAGTGAGGAAAAAGGTGCCAGAACAAGCAAACAGATGATTAAGAGTGCAAACATTTGATGTGTGCCGACAGAGTGTATTAAACATACGCTCCTGCAGTGAGCTGTCAGATGACCTGAAGGAGGCCGTGTCAGGCTGTAGGCTGCAGAGTGTAAATGTAAACTAGATGGGTCAGTGCAGGAAAAGAGGGACGTCCTGCGGTCACACTGTGTAATCAAGATCGGCATTCATCTTATTGTACATCTCATAAATAGCGTCGATAGTGACGGTGAAGTTGAGGAGGAATTTTCTGATTTTTTCCAAGCACTCCTCCTCCTTGACGTCCCGACCCTTGGAGAGGGCCTTCAGGAAATCTGACTTATATGGAGCAGCGAAAAGAGCAGCCTAAAAAGAGCAAAAATGAAATTTCACAGTCACACACAACTCAAAGGATTTTATATGAATACCCTTGTGACAGACACTGAACTCACCTTGAAGAGCTGCTGCACCCACCAGCCGTGATACTTCTTCAGGGCTATTTCATAGGCTTTGGTGATGTTGACTCGGACGAGGTTTGGGTTGCTATCATCCTTTTCACCGTCCACCAGGCTCTGAAGGAAGACTTGGATAAATCGAAGACCCCTGGTTGTTAAAAAAAAAAAAAAAAAAGTCAGCACAGTGATTACGGGTGAAAAATGCATTTAAATCTAATAAACAAAAAGACCCAAATATACATTTTCTCAGACCTTTTTAGCCACATTAGAGCCAATGTTGCTCCCACTTTGGGCCATTGTGCTCCATGCATTTCCTTCTCCGCCTCCACAATCTGCTGCAGTGTCTTGAACCGTCCCGGGTTGGTATCATAAACTGCCTTGATTTTCTATGACAGCAGGGAAAAAAACAGTAGATCTAACTGTTTTTTTTTTCATTGAGAACATCATTGATAAATGTGAGAGTAGAGTGACAGATTTAACTCATACTCACTGTGATGTTACCAGCTATGTCGGCCTTTATCGGTGCAAAAATCGCCGAGCCGAGGCAGTCTGAGGAGGAATATTTACACAAGGTACGACTGAGGAATACAAAATTAAAGTGAGGCACGACAACCTTAACCTTTCAAACTCCACAGACTCTGTGGTGGTTCAGTCTTCAGACACTCTCATGCAAGTCAAAATCCAAGACATCTCAAATGTCAGGCCGAATAAAAGGGACAATATGTGTACCATTTTTTCAAACTGATGACAGTGTGCAGCTACTACATTGCATCCTGGATCTGATTATTTTATCTAGTAGTCTGGATCATATGTGATAAAGCTTTTGTTAAGTGCTAGACCAAGCAGATAGGAGAATACTTGGGCTTCAAGTCTTCATCTACTCACCCTCATGCCGATAAAGGATAGGTGTAAAAGGAGAAAGTTGGGGGAAGTTTGTCGTCACAGAACGTTTTCTGTGACGACAAACAATTTTCACAGCGTTTTTTGCGGACTGCAAAACTTCCCCTTGTTTTCCATCGAGAATGAGGATGAGTAGATAATGACTGAATTTTCATTTTTGGGTGAACGAATCCTTTGATATCAGGCTGAAAAGTTGCGTTTCAGGCCTGTTTCACTAACTCATGGGTGTGATCGGTGTGTTTTCTCTTTTGCACCCGCAACCACACCAAACAGTGACGTCACAGGGTACAGGAGTACAGTGTACATCAGTGCAGTGAGGTGAGAAGTTAAACCACCGTAGTTCAGCAAAAACTCTGGTAACTTTCAGTTGTGGGATACTGGAAAGATATTTAAGTTGTCAAAACACTGGCCCACAATAGAGTCCAAAAACCTGAAAATCAGTCTGCAAGAGGTCTGTGGTTAACACAAGGTGAAGAGATTTTCAACTTTTGTCTCGTGATATAAAATAAGTCAGTAAATACCCCACTTGTGAATTTTAACGCCAAGACTCATCTACTCACCACGTCATTACATGCAGACTTTAGCTGCAAACTATTCTGACTCTGCACTTTCCAACTAGTAATGAATTTGTAGTAAAGTGTGTATAGTATAGTGTAGTCGGGTTGTTTAGTGTTGGTGACGTAGAAGTCATGCCACTGCACTGTAGTCTGTTTATAGCCTAACATCAGCTTTTTACTGGTGGTGATCTCGTTTACGCTTCAAAAATCACACAAGTGGAGTTCATCTGTGAGATTATCTTACTAAACAAAACATGTAACTACCACAAAGTTGTCTCATTTTCTGCAATAACCCAAAATCCAATGGAAGAATCCCATTGGTCGGCGTGATGCTAACTTCCGGGCTAGCCTTTTAAAAACATGTCAACCCTTTCGCTCTCAATAAGAACACAACGCTGGAAGGTAAAGCAAATCCACCTGGATTAGGGCCTTCAGTCTGAGCTGTTTTCACTGACACATCACCACAGTATTATCATAAGGTGTCCTTTAATTAGACTGCTGAGGAACCTGAGTATTTGGTGACAGGATAGTGCACCGACCACACACGGCTCCTGGACGACCCACTGACACAACAGCTTTCAGCTCCTGAGCCGTCAGAGGAAACTACTCGTGACAAAGTCGACTCTATTGTGCCGATGTGATGCAGCGCCACAACACCGACGGCAACATATCTTGTTGCGGAGACATCATGGTTTTCTCTCTATATATTTTCCACTCTCTTCACAATATTTATTTGACACATGAACAGTGACTCTGGAGACAATATTCAATGAAACATCTCTCAGAGAAGCAACGATGACATCTATAAAACTAAAATATTCAATCTTCTAACAAGAATTAGTCCCAAACAGCATCATTTGTTCAGTTCAAGGCTCATTAAACACACACAGTTGTTGCCAATTATTTTGGCTAATGGACCTCCTGTCAGGTTGAAGTTGAGATGAGGTCACAAAACTACTCATACTTTAAAAGGGATAATCAAAGTACAAGATGTCCTGCCAGCACAGATACAAAACTGTCAGTAGAGTCAGGTAATACTGTCCTGAAGACGAGGTCTAATTAGGCAAACGAATTGAAAACACCTGTGTGAATGTACAATGAGAGTGTGCAGGACTTTAACAGCCTGGAAAGTTGGCCGAGAAATTTTCTAGGTCAGGAAAAACAATAGTGACAAGGAGGAAAGAGCTTAATGTGGACATCAGACTTGGTTCCTCTCAAGGGTTTCACATGGCAAATTCAATAGAGGACCTTTGGCATATTAATACAGAATGAAGCCGCACAAAGATGCCCAGGTGCACCATGCCGCCGGTGAATGGGCAAGAGGAACTCAACACCGTACTAATCAATTTTCACAACTTAAAATCCAGGCCAGTGAATTAAATTATGCATGCTAAAGGATTGTGGGACAGCTTGATGGAGAGAAACACGATCCAAAAAAGATTATCGTTTGGAAAAAGAACAAGATCGTCTCGTTAGGGCTCGATAGAAAGAGTTGTGACAGATTTCCCCTCACCAGTTCTGTGTTTATTAATCAAAGTTGAACAAATAGCACATGAAGAATGGATGAAGGTCCATTAAAGGGGACATTTGTGGGCATTTAACAGTCTTGAGGCTTGAATTATACATCACTACAAATGTAAAAAGCTTAAAACTCATTTCTCTGCTCCTTCAGTCTGTAACTGTGAGCCTCTAACAAGTCAAACACAAGAAGTTGAATAGGAAAAAAAAACACATTGTGAATAAAGTCTTTCACATGTATTTCCACATAACTTCACTTGCAGGACTGTCAGAGGTGTCTACAGGGTCTCTACTGTGTCACACTGTGGAAACTTCACTTACCAAAGAAGGGTGGAAGGTATGACACGGCCTCCAGGAACGGTCTCGTTTCCACCTGTCTGTCAGCTGGCAGCTGCCTGAACTGGTGCTCCATTAACAGAGCCATCTCTCCGGTCCGGACACACTCTTACCTCTGCAATGAGAGAACAGGCTGTCAGCCCCTCTGCTGCAGATTTACAGCGACACACACACACACACACGCACATGCACACGCACACAGAGTCACCTGAGCTCGTGCTGGTGGAATATCCAGCCGACGGCTCGTGTGATCGACTGGTCACTGATAGATCCGGGTCATCGCCACCTGTCGGGTGAAAGGGCCGATAAACGCCCGCTTAGAGAGAAGAAACACACACACACACACACACACACGCACACACACACACACACACACACACACACACAGAGCAGCTGACACCAGTCCTCTTTTAATCATACACGCTGCTTTACTGCCAACTAACGGAGTTTAGAGGAATATCTCAAAGTTACAACAGACATGTGGCTGACTGATGGTCAGAGAATCTTAAATGCTCTTTATTATTAATGTTATTTGTTTATTTAATCTGATTCCTCAATATTAGTGGTTTCATATGGTGCAATTCAAACAACAAAGAAATAATTATTATCATTATTTTTTTTATTTTTTTTTTTTTTTTTTGATTATTATTTTATTTTTTATTTGTATTATTATTATTATTATTATTATTATTGTTGTTGCTGTTTTTATTATATTATAAGTATTATTATTATTATTATTATATCTATTACTATGATTATTATTATTATTATAACTATGACTGTTGTTATTATTATTATTATATTTATTATTATTACTTTTATTATAACTATTACTATTTTTTAAATATATTTTTTTAATATATATTTCTTTTAATGATCTATATTTTCTTACACAGTACACAGAAAACATGATTAACAAACATCAAGAAACTCTGAAAATAGACAAAAGAAAAAAAAATAGTAAAACAAAAAAAGTAGAAAATATTAAATAAAATAATGAGTAAAACAAATAATTTAAAAAAAAATAATTAAAAAACAGGGAAAAAACAATCAAAACAAACAAATAAACAACAACAAAATTGGCCAACCTGTCTTTAGTAACAGTAGCATGCCATATTTCCCAAGTATATATTCCAGGTAATATACAGGCCTATTGTGCTACTTCCATAAGAAATTCAGATAAACAATATATTATCCACATTTGTTGATATATTTGTCTAAAGTCGAAGAGGGTTTTTTTCTGTATGTTCTCCATTAAAACACCTCTGTGTGTCTTAAACCAATTAATTATCAATACTCCTGTTTCTACATTTATTGGAATTAAAGCTATATATCTATCCCTGACTGGATCCATATTATATATTAGGGGTCTCATATTGTGCAATTCTGAGGAAACAAGAAAGAAAAAAAAGACAAATAAATGACTAAAATTAAATAAAATAATAATAATATTAACAATAATAATAATAATATCGATGTGTCTCAAATCAATTATCATACTGAAATATTTTAAATTTCTCGGAATAAATATCCGAGAAGTTTGAATTAATCCTAGGACGTAAAGTAAGACTTATAATGCATTAAAAACAACATTATGTGTGAAGAAAACACGTTTTGCGTTTTTGAACCAGGGAGTAATTTTGACCCTTACTGCATCCCGTAGCGTGGGAGTAACTAGGAAGTGATTCGTCGGTAACTAAGGAGAACTGGAGGATTGTGTACAGGCGATGTTACTGTGCAGAAAAACACAAAAGGACGATTTATTTTAACAAATATCAGGAGAAGGAAACCGACTTAAGCACCCAAAGTGTAAGTACGTGTTATTTATCGAGCTGTGAAGTTCAACTTTACTACGGAGGAGTTGCTGCGTAGTGAGAGGAGTAAGTTATCGTTAGCGCTTAGTTAATAAGGGACGTTAGTCAGGATCAGGTTGAGGTAGTTATCTACTGCTTATAATAATGTATGTTGACTGTGATTCAGGTCTATGGCTCTGCCGACCCTCTCGGCCCATGTGCCCAGCCGGTCCCGGACGCTGGCCGCACAGCTGGCCCGGCAGCGGGAGCAGGAGGCCCGGTGGCGGCAGCAGTGGGAGCTGCACGCTCAGTACTTCAGAGAGCAGAGTGTCCGCAGCGAGAAGCAGGCGGCGTGGAGCTCCCGTCACTCCTTCCAGCAGAGGTAATGTAACCACGGACAGCCTCGGACCCCCTCTGTTACCATGAGTTCACCATGCATACAGAAACATTATAAGATGAAGCAATGCAGCCACAATAATCCATTCAGAGTTAGTGCTTGTTATTGTTTTTGTTGATGTTTTCTGTTTTCTTTCACCTTCATGCACATAACTCATATAGTGGGTAAGTAGAGGGCCTCTACATGATTTCTTTTATACCCTTTTCTCTTCCTCTGCCCTTCCTTAGATGGCTCTGTAAGTAAACATCCCATATGTAAAGGGTCCCTGTGTTACAAAAGTGGTCAAACATTTGAAAAGAAGCAGTGATACACAAAGTAATGCTCCCAATCATATGTACCTCCCATTAACAGGGTTCCCACGCGTCCTGGAAAACCTGGAAAACAGTTGTCCTGAAACCAAAACTATGCAATACAGTATAGTATTAGTAGTGTAGTGTATAGTATTATAAAAAGGTAGATATTTCTTAAAAAGAAAACAGTGAGTTGTTCGTTTTAAGAGACTTTATCTTATTTTTTCTTTTGTTTATTTACTTGATGAAAGCAAAACTTCAAGCAACCCGTGGTTACTGGTGTTCATGCTCTTCAGTTATTGGTCTTCAGGTAGCCATGGATAATACACTGTAGTTCACAAGAGAAAAAGGCAAGGGGGTTATAAATTGATTAATTAAGGAACATATTAGAGTATTGGCGTGCTCCCTGTCTGTCGTACCAGCTAGATCGTCACTGAAACAGTCCTGGAAAATGATCTCTAGAAAAGAGTGGGAACCCTGATGAACTGCTTAACCATATTTTAAGATCACCAAATCTGTAACAGCCAATCACCAGGACAACAAAACAATGCAGATGGAATCATAATCTCCATTGTGTTGTGAAAAATAATAGATTTTTATTAGGATATACCTCAATACGCCTGATTTTTTTTTTTTTTACATCAAGATCCATAAATGATTCCCTGAGAAATCAACAAAAATGTCCTCTACTTCAGGACTGCATGGACAGAAAAACGCCTATTTCGCAATATTAAAGAAAGTGAGAAAACATTTCTGGGTCCGTGCCTTAATCCAGATCTGCATCAAAGGTTAATTTGGTCTTTGGCCCGAGACACATCCTCCATCCAAGCTTTGTTGAAATCCATTCAGTAGTTCTTGTGAAATCCTGCTGACAAACCACCCGATGCACAAACAAACGGACACAGGTAAAACACAACCTCCGTGACGGAGATAATAATAATAATACAGACGTGATAATTATATACTGGAAGTAAAAGCGTGTAAGTCACTGCCTCTTTTTCAGCATTTAGTTGCTTGTTGATTATACGGTAGGTGCACAGAATATCAGTGTGTCTTCCCTTAAGCCTGTGTATGTTCTATCAGTGTGTGTGTGTGTGTGTGAGAATAATACGGCCGAACAATGTGCAAAAGAAAACATATTGCCGTTGCTGTGACAGATATTGCGATATGAGTTGCAATTTGAGTAGGAAAAATTTAACTGGAAAAAATCTAATGATGATGATGCAATTTTTTCTGGAGTCTGTGCAAAACAAACATATTCCCTGCATCAGGAGAATATTAATTTTCAGGTCGGGGGCATCTCTGTAGCACCACAATGCATTTATTATGGTATGTTGTGACACATACCCTGTTAAAAAATTGCAGCTCATACGGTTTAGATATTGCACTGGGCCATACTGCAATTTTGCTGATATTTCAATTAATTGTTCCGCCCCAGTGAGCAATAAACAAACATAAGGCTGGCATAATCTCGTAGTGCAATGTCCCAAGTATGTTCTCTGCAGAACATGATGCCGGAGAAAAACAACCTAAGTCATTTATCCCCCCACTGTTTTGTCAGTATGTCAGCGTACCATAAACAGAGACTGAAGGAGGAAAAGAAGGCCAGCCTGGAGCAGCGCAGGAATCGGCTCAGGGCCATGCTTCAAGAGGAGCAGGACCGGCTGGAGGCGGAGCTCAGGGAACTGGTTCCTGACAGGAGCACATTGGCAAGTCAGCTGGTGCAAAAAACTGACGACCTGCGTTCAGCGAGAGAGGAAAGAAGAAAAAAGGTTAGATATTTCTCTTCCAGCGCTGCATCACGATGCTCTACTGTCAGTTTATCACATTTATTTCCTCTCTCTTTGTTTTTGTCCCTAGCTTGCACAAGAGTTGCTGAGGGAACACTGGAAGAAAAACAACCCAGAGTTGCGAGAGGTAGCTCACTTTAAACTATTCATGCAAAAGTGACAAGTAGCCAAATCTCTTACCTCAAAGTCTGACTGTTGATGAAGTGATAAACGGGCCTCAGGGAATCTTATGACCATCCTGTGCGTCTAAAGAGCTCCGCAAGGAGAGAAAACAGACTCTTTTCGTCAAGACTTCACTTGATCTGGAAACTAATAGGGCTTGTGATGCGGATATTCCATGACTTTTTTGTTAACCTGAGTCCAGCGTTGACTCAAGAGAATAAAATGTTCTGGTGTCCCTTCCGCCAAGGTTCGAGTTCATCAGTATCTCTTTCTCATCTTTGTCACTACTCCTCTTTTAATCTGTCCACAGGTCGAGTCAGCATTACATAAAGATCATGTTGTCGGCCAATGGCAGGAGCAGATATCTGAGAAGAAAGAGGTAAGACGTGTGTCACTGCTGCCAGACGAAACGGTTCAGCGTCTGTTCATTCAAGTGTTTTAATAACCATGATGCATTAAAGCTGTTTTTGACCTTTAGATCCTTTGTCACACTTGAAGCTTGTGAGTTTGTGTACAATACTCAGTTTAATTCAAACCAAACTGTGGAGAAATGTCCTCGTATCACCTCAGTCAAGTCAGTGATGATACATAAGACCTGTACGTCTTTAATTTTAGTCATTATCCTTTTACTTGACTAATTATTTATGTAGCAAATCAATTTTTAATCAAACGCTGCTCCTGTCAGCTGTGAGCACAGTATCAGGTCTGAAATCCACTCTGCTCAATCCCATCAACATGGTACATAATTGAGAAAGTTTAGACACCTACTGTGAGTGACCCATCTCCTTCTCAACATGTAGCAAGAAGTGGCAGCGCAGAAGGAGAAGAGACGCTTTGAAAATGAGTACGAGAGGACCCGAAAAGAGGCTCTGGAGAGGATGAAACAAGCAGAGGAGAAAAGGAACGCAGAGGAGCGGAAGAGGGCTGAAGAACTTCGCGAACAGATGGAAGAACTGAAGCTGAGGGAAGCGGAGGTATTCAGAGTTCGGACAAAGAGTTTCTGCTGTGAAAAGTGATTTTGCAGATGTGTTTTTGAAGCATTTTCTTCTCTCTCAGGCAACTCGTCTGAAGAAAGAGCAAGAGGCTCTGCTTGTCAAGCAGTGGGAGCTGGAGAAGATGGAGGAGGAAAGGAGGGACATGGAGGAGAGGCGGAAGAAGTCTGAGATGGGGTAAAGGAAGCTGTGATGAGTGAGATGATTCTCCAGTGAGGGTGAGGCATTTGATTCATTGGATGTATGTCCCACCAGGCGTTTCTTGATCCGGCAATATCGTGCTCAGCTGAAGCGGAGGGCCCAGCAAGTGCAGGAGGAATTGGTTCGTCTAATTCACCTTCTTTTGATGCAGAATATTATTCTACATGTAATCTAACTTCCCTTTCTCCTACCTTAAATTAATCTGCACCAACCAGGAAGCCGACCGTAAGATCCTGGCAGCCTTGCTGGAAGGAGAGCAGGAGGACAGGAGGATGGAGACCGCAAGAAGGGAAAGAGCCGTCGCTGACGCTGCCTGGATGAAACGCGTGATTGAAGAGCAGCTTCAGTTGGAGCAGGAGAGGGAGGCCGAGTTTGACATCCTACACAGGTGAGCACCAGGATTCACTATATCCTGACTCTGCAGGTAAGGACTCCTGCTTCTCCTCAAATATAAACCAACGTGTCTCAACTATCTTAGGGAAGAAGCTCAGCGTGTGTGGGAGAAACGAGAAGCACAGTGGGAGAAGGAGAGAAAAGCCAGAGAACGGCTCATGCAAGAGGTAAGATAGGCTTCAAATCAAATGAGTGTACTTCAAAGGATGTGACAGCTAAAGAAAAGCTCTCCTTTCGTCTTCACGGAAAGGTGCTTGCGGGGAGACAGCAGCAGCTGGAGCTGAAAATGCAGAAGAATCGCGACGCTCAGGAGGAGTCCCTGAGGAGACGAGAGGAGCTGATCCAGGAGCTGGAGCAGGAGAGGGAGACCAGACGCTGGGAAAAAGAGCAAGAGGAGGGCCGCAGGACAGCACGGATGCAAGAGATAAATACTCAGGTTAGTGAATAGTGTTTTCATCACACTTTGTTTCTCCCCACACCAAAGTTAATTTGGGAAAACAAAGACTGTATGTACACCTGAGACCTAAAGTTGTTCATGTGTGTATACTGTAGGTGGAGCAGAAGCGCCAGGAGCAGTGGGAGGAGCAGTGCAGGATAGAGCAGGAGGAGGAGGAGGACAGGGAGGCTCTTCAAGTCCAGGAGGAGGAGCTGAGGCTGGAGATGCAGAGGATGGCCAAGAAAGGATACCACGAGAAGGTAAACAATGAAAGTCAAGCTACAGGAAACCGGAGACCCCAAATGATTATAATTCAACATTAACGTATGCCTCAAACTGTCTCTTTCAGGTTCACAGCAGACCTCGATCAGCCTGGACATGAGAAACCTGCAAGACTGAAATCAAAACAGAATTGTAGTTTCACATTTTTCCAAGCGTGCCTCAAAAAATACTCGCATGGTCATGTAAATGTTAACAGTTTGTGGTCTCTGTAGTTGTTCCTCCTGTCGACATCATTAAGAGATCCATCCCTATCATGATGACAGGTTACTGATGGGGGATAATATCTACAGTCCTCATTGAATGTAAACATGCATTTAAATCATCAAATCAAGTGGAGATCTTTTCCTTCAGTCCAGTATTCTTCTTTTTATTCTCCTGGACTATGTTTGGAAGAATTTCTTGTAAGACATTTGAACTGACCAATAACTCTTTGAATACACATCTGGACATGCGAGTATAGTTTTAAGGTGGACTGGTAAAAATGTGAACTTGTCCTTTAATGCCTCTTTAAGACTGAATCCTTCATGTTGGTTATGAGGAAATATTTTGTGCCATCTTGATGTAAAATTTAATGCTGGTTGTTTTGCCAATGTAGAAAATAATTGATGATTTTTTTTGCACTTTTAGAGCTTTATATATTTTCTATCCTGAATCTGTAGACTGTTTTGAATAAAACTCTTAAAATTAATTCAGTATTTTAATTTTGTGACATCATAATGTTCTGCATAAAATGTTCTGGCCTTTATTTCAATGCCATAGCTCAGGAGTCGCAACTTGACTGGTGCACGGGGACATACAACCACGTGGCAGTAATTCTTGTTAATAAGGCAACACGTAGTGAAACATGATGAATGCAAAACCACATCAGAGTATAGTTATAAATTAAGTTTATTTAGAAAATAATTATTTTTCCCAAAGTGCAACTTCACAGCTGCATCACAAACATCCCTGCACTACATTCAAGTACAGAGAGGGACATTACCTTGACCAGAATTCAACATGACACTGAACTCTTGAAACACTGGATGAGGATGAACGTTGGGTTCGCACAATTATACAGGAGACGACTGTAGTTCTATCCCATATGTTGCACACTGAATACAAAACTAGCAGCAACAGAACGGAGCACAGAACACGTGGACATACAGACAACATGGCTGTTAGCTGAGGATAACATACCAACACTGCAATGGCACACAAGAACCACAGAATACAATACAGTGTGGAGCCTGTTGGAAACACACCAAAATCTTTTTAACTTAATACAACAACATCTTGGCGCTGGTGAAGAATATAACTTGGCCCCTGACCAAGTGTTATTTGCATTCACTGACTTGACATATGGGCAAACACATAAATAGCTGCAATAAGTGCACTGCAGACCGGATTACACTTGGACAGGGTACAAACCATATAAATAGCTTCTTCGATTGCAACAAACATTAGCATTGCAGAGCTACATAGTGTGCATAAATGAAGTCCCCGACATTTAATGCAAGTTAACTACATGGTCAGTTTGTTTTTGGGAGATTCGACTCGACAGTGTGACGATGCTCGCACAGTGCAATTAATGGGAGGAAGCTCCTTTAGCTACAAGAGTGTTAGCGACAGCATTCAATGACAGTGGATTCATGGCTCGTTTATGGCTTTTCAGCATCCATGTCTGTCTTTGGACTGATAACATTAACCGATATCATCATTTGGATTTACTGTACTGTGCTTAATCGTTTCTCTTAGTAAAAGGTATTTACATTATCAAATGATTAAAGTAAGTTTTACTCTAATTGTTAGAATAATTCAAAAAGGTGCAATATGTAAGAGTTGGCCACCTGTCGAATTCATACTCCAAACAGCTGCTAATTGCTGCTAACACACAGCTAGCCGCCGTTAGCTTGTAAGCTCTGTTAACGGTGCAGCGAGCGATTGTTTATGCTAACTCTACCCAGGCTGGGAGCTCAGACCGCGAGGGGATTGTTGGTGCTTTTTACTATCAGACCATAACGTCTTGAGGTACAAAATGGCTAGGAGCTAGCCAGTTAGCATGCTAAGTTCAACAGATAACATCGACACTGTTATATCTTCATATTCTGTTGATAATTGTAATTTACATAATTCTTACATATTGCACCTTTAAGAAACCTTTACAGTTCCCTGCCTGCTCGCTGCTGCAGCGTGATTTGTTTTCATTATTTTATCTGAAGAGAAGTTGTGCTATCCTAACAGCTGGGTATCCCTAAGTATAGTTGCTGATTTTTCCCTAAATGCTCAGATTTTGTCCAGAGTTGGCTTTAAATAGTCAATATTTATCCATAAATTAAAAAAACAAACAACGCATGCCTATACCACAAATACAAAAACCAACAAAATCATTAAAAATATATATATAGGAACAAAACTGAGATGCTGACGGCTTTGCAGCCCTGTAAGTGCTGTTAGTTGGTATTCTCCTTTGTGGTGATGGTGACAAGCTGCTTCGCTGCCTTGGCAATGTCATAAGCACATTGGATGACCTGCTGGGTGACCAGCTGCATGTCCGGTCCCGGGCAGCCCTCTGAAGGCAACGCCTTCCTGCACTCGCTCTGAAGCCGGTACGCACTGGAGGTCAACAAGCGCAGAGATCCTCTCACAGTCTCTGAGCGTGGCTTCTGCAGAGGAAGGTTAAAATATATTGTTTTTAATAGACTTTTCTGCTGAAAAGTCAACAGATTTGTGTAAAGGGAGGCAGCAAAATACATTCAAACGTGTTTCCGTACCTTAGGAAAGAGGGCGGCCATTTCTGTTACAGCCACATGTATTCTTTCTGAGCAGGGTATGAAGCTGTGAGGAGAGATTTGTCTATGAGTTCAACAAATTCATGTCACACTCATAAAATTATTACTATAATGATAAAATATGAATTACCCAAAAGCTCTTACATGCAGAGCAAGGTGCTTCATAGTACTCACAACACACCGTGCATTATCATGTTCGACTTCAGGTTAACATCAACTACCAGGTCATGCTATCTAACAGACATTTTTAGCAATGTAAGTGCATCACACTTTTATTCGACAACACGTTTTTATTAAATAATAAGGGCTACACAGCATTAACATCAGCCTGAATAAATGTGTTACATCAAATACAGTCCCCTACATATCAAAACCAAGTCAATGCATAGATGCAACTTATCAACAACTAGCTAAAGAAAATTCAAGGTCTTTTTAAACTCAACGCATTCAGCAGCACATCAGAGAAAAAGAGACAGCTTGTTAGCAGGTGAGACAGAAGGACAAAGATGAGGCAGAAACTGTGTGAGGGAGAGGAAAATAAAACTGTGCCTGGGAGGCAGGGACAGAGGCCAGAGTACCAGGAGGTGGGGTCAGGGGACCGGAGGCTGAGCGGCTGAAGGGGAGGGGGAGCCTTCTCAGCCCAGGGCACCAGAGTGCTGAAACATCCCAGGCTGTGCCTGAGTCGACGCACGCCTTCACGCTCACATGGTCTGCTCACAGAGGTGAGGGACGGGGACACCGTGACACCAAAACAGTGGAAGTGGAAGTAGAATGAAGGGGAAGAGTGAAGATAACCGACAAAAGGGGAAATGATAGAAGATAAAGGCAACTAATAATAACAGAATAATGATGAACGAAGAGGAACTAAAGGTTTAAAATGGAGGCAAGGAAATGAAAGCTAAAAAAAACAGATCCTGAACTTCAGATTCTGACCTGTCATGTTTGTTCTCCTGAGCAGCTCGCAGCAGCTCTTGGATATTCTTGGTGATCTGCTCGGTTTTGCGGATGACGTCCTCCGTGCTGGGAAGCGTGGGATCTGGCTCCATCTCCAGATCATCCAGCTCAGGGATGGAGCTGCCCTCCCCCAGCCAGCCGCTGCTCCTCAGCCTCGCTCTCCTGCTCAAACTGCAGAGGAAAGTTCAGAAATCACGTCCGCTGCCAAAATCCCTCTGTACTGTGTACAGCACACGGTCTATTTGTCTTTCCCTTTGTCAGTTAGCACAAACTAACACATGATTCTGGGTGATGCTCTTACCCCGAATCATCCATCTCAGAGTCATTGAATGTATTGTCATAGTCACTTTCCGGCATGCTGCTTTGCTTCTCTAACTTTGTGGCCTAGAAGGAAGAGAAGGCAGAAAAAACTGATAATGTGTGTCGTGGGAGACGTCCAATGTGAGACGATGTAAATCAGAAACAGCTGCACGTAAAACTCATCAACAAGGAAAAAGCACATACGTATTGTAAATGTGCCCTTTTTATGTTTGTTGCATGTCAAATTGAAATGTAAACAAGTGAGAGCGATGAAGGTAATTCTGAATGAAACAAGCCAATAAAGCTGTGAAGCAAGAAGCACATCATTAAGTTAAAGCGTTCAGTTCAGGGTTAGTAAAACAGATTATGCAGAGTTCTTCACATCAGCTTTCATGCTGACTTTCGTAAAGGATGGATTCATGGCGAATAAACAAAAAGCCAATACTGATAATCAGCAACACATGGCTGGAAACATTACATAAGAACCATGACACACACAGGCCTGACTCATCCTTTAAACTGAAGTGAAGTAGACCCCGGAGGGTCATTATGCGAGGAGGGGAAGTCGAGGATCGGATGACTTCATGAATGAAACTTAATCAAATGCAACACCACTGTTGAGTGCATCACACGAACGCCTTTCACACCAGATATGAATCCTTGTTATCTGTTCACTGTAACTTAAAGTTTCTATATGAGAGTCAGAACATTATAGAGCAGATAACATGCATTTCACTCAAGTCCCACTTCCTCTTTTTGTGTTTCTCTGTCCTCAACCTTGCCTGATGCACGATATTATCATATTTGAATCGTTTTGACCTCTGTATGATGTACGATCAGTAATCTGACCATTTTGTGACAATTATATTTCAATATATACATATTAGTAGTTGGTTTTATGGTCTAATATCTTACCATTTTAATTAATTTCCTGACATGACCAGAAAAGCAAAATATGGATTCTACGTGACCTCTTTCCAGCCAGTCATGCTCGATGTAGACTATGAGGATGAACGTGATTTGCCAACATGGCTGCCCCTGGAGTTTGAACTTTCTCACTAAAGGTTTAGCTTATGGCCTTAACTGTTTTAATGCAGAATATGAACGGGCTTTTGAGTAGGCTATCACAAAAACTGTCAGAATAATAGTCGTGGA